>NC_074668.1:41525308-42190308 GCF_029448725.1 Salvelinus fontinalis
TTATAGCGCACTACTTTTGACCAGAACCATATGGGCCCTGCTATATCAACAAGATCTCACAGTTTTACCTGTTTGACTTCAGATTCCGACGTTTGTTCACTGTTTCTCCAAACGTTACATTTTGAAGTTTCTCCAAACGTCAAATTTCGACGGTTAAGTCTGGGATAGGGTTACAACAGAAATAACTTGACAGTTAAGTTTAGGCATTCATTCTAAATGGTAAGTTAAGGGTTAAGGTTTGGGATAGGGTAAAAAAAAGAAGAGAGAGAAAAAAGCAGTGGGATTGAACACGTGACCCTCGGAGAGCCAGAGCTTGCGGCTCACGCCCATCCCGCATCGAAATAGTTGAATTCACAAGGCACAATTTCAAAATGTGGTTGAGCATCAACAGTTTATCTCGTATTATGTAAGTCACAGAGAGTCACTCAATAGCCCATGTCAGCAAAAAACATTTGAGATTGTAAGTTAGCATTGCGTCCAGCTATCTAAACTTGTAGTAATCATGGTTGAATTACCGACCGGGGGGCCCCCATTGATTTTGGTAGTCACTCTCACTCAGATATCATATTCAAAACTGCAAACATTTCACTCTACCCTTTGGCAAAAAGCAGTAGAATTGCATGAAGTTTGTTATAAAATTGCTCAATTTTATCTCTGCCCCATGGCAAAATTTGTAGATTTGCAGCAAACTTGCTTGAAAACTGCAACATTTTCTCTATGCCACTTGGCAAAATGGGTAGAATTGCAGGAAATGAACTGTAAAACTTTACATTTTGCTTAGGGCCCCCAAAAGGCTAGGGTCGGCACTGACTGCATGTGTGCGTATGGATGTGAGTAAGCAGACCCGCGAACCACTGCAGTCCCCCATGATGAGTTCAGATTTTGTGGCCTCCACCTCCATCAAAGTTCCCTGAGTTAGACTGCCCGAGTTAGACTGCCCGAGTTAGACTGCCCGAGTTAGACTGCCCGAGTTAGACTGCCCGAGTTAGACTGCCCGAGTTAGACTGCCCGAGTTAGACTGCCCGAGTTAGACTGCCCGAGTTAGACTGCCCGAGTTAGACTGCCCGAGTTAGACTGCCCGAGTTAGACTGCCCGAGTTAGACTGCCCGAGTTAGACTGCCCGAGTTAGACTGCCCGAGTTAGACTGCCCGAGTTAGACTGCCCGAGTTAGACTGCCCGAGTTAGACTGCCCGAGTTAGACTGCCCGAGTTAGACTGCCCGAGTTAGACTGCCCGAGTTAGACTGCCCGAGTTAGACTGCCCGAGTTAGACTGCCCGAGTTAGACTGCCCGAGTTAGACTGCCCGAGTTAGACTGCCCGAGTTAGACTGCCCGAGTTAGACTGCCCGAGTTAGACTGCCCGAGTTAGACTGCCCGAGTTAGACTGCCCGAGTTAGACTGCCCGAGTTAGACTGCCCGAGTTAGACTGCCCGAGTTAGACTGCCCGAGTTAGACTGCCCGAGTTAGACTGCCCGAGTTAGACTGCCCGAGTTAGACTGCCCGAGTTAGACTGCCCGAGTTAGACTGCCCGAGTTAGACTGCCCGAGTTAGACTGCCCGAGTTAGACTGCCCGAGTTAGACTGCCCGAGTTAGACTGCCCGAGTTAGACTGCCCGAGTTAGACTGCCCGAGTTAGACTGCCCGAGTTAGACTGCCCGAGTGCCAGCACATGCGCACACAGATACACACACTCAGATCTCAAAGATATGTAGTTATTGGATTAATGTGCGGGAAGCATAATCCCTGGCGTCTATGAACCCAGTAACATAAAGCCCTCATTACTCTGTGTGTGTGTGTGTGTGTGTGTGTGTGTGTGTGTGTGTGTGTGTGTGTGTGTGTGTGTGTGTGTGTGTTTATACAACTGGTGGGTCTAATCCTGGATGCGGATTGGTTAAAACCGCATTCCAGCCGGTGTCTATTCCACAAGTTACCACCGGCTAAAGCTATGAGCTTAAAATGCATATTTACTCTGTTCCATCTGACTGCGTAATCCACTGTCTCATCAGCCCAGGCAGGGAAGTTACAAAACTTGATCTCTGCTATTTTTTTAGACTAACATCTCGTTTTCAACAGCGGAGAATTGTATAAACCTTGCTGTCTGTCTCTCCGACAATTGCAACATTGTTTCAATATTCAAATTCGATCATAAACTGTCCCATAGTAATGAACGTGTCGGGATTCGGGACGAGAGAGAGACAGGCAGCGTTTCTCCCCCAGTCGAAATCATGAATCAAATGGCATCATTTTTATGGGCATAAACAAAGAAAAGTCATTGAAAAAAGGCCAAACGAAACTAAGTGCAGCTAGTTTGCAGTCATTCCAGCTTCAGTTTAAAGTTATTGTGTTAGCTGTGTCGTTGGCTAGCTCCTCTGAACAACCGTGGCCTAACGAGAGAGCACATTTTCTATGCCAGGAGAAATCATGCCTCATTAGCTCATTGTTATGTATCCAAAGAAATGTCACTCGAAAACAGCTTAAAGAAATGCAGCTACTGTTGTTATTCTGTCTGCACCGTTTGACGTGACTGTAAGTTAGCCACAGTTGGCTAGCTAGAAACAAGGGATAAGAACGTTGCCAGCCAGTATGGCAATGGAACATTTAGAACGAGCGACTGGGTCGCGTCCATAGCTACAGAACAAAAAGACTAAACGACTGGGTCGCGTCTCTGGCAACCGAACCAATAGAACGAACGACCAGCCGGCTTGGGTAGCAACCCTAGATTTGTGTCGGGACTATATCTCGTGTAAGGATGAAATAGTATGAATACATTCATCAAAATAATATTTTTTTAATGAAAATATGTCAATCATTGTTTGAATACGTTGGTAACCCGTTGTATAAAAGTGATAATGTCCTTGAAGCCGGTGTTTGGAGGATATATTGGCATGGTTTGCCCGGCCCGAGACGAACACACCTGTGCAACTATATCCTCCAAACACCGGCTTCTCTGGCATTATCACTTAAGTATATCAGAGTGGGGCTCAATTCAGAATTTTAGAAAAGACAAAAAAAAATTGAATTTTTTTTAAAATTAGAATTAAATTGGCCACACACCACAGGAAGTAGAATTGAGTGCAATTAAAATATATTCCACTCAGTTATAGAACATGAATTTCATTGAATCTGACAGATCACCCTTCCACATACCAAATAATATATCCCTTTTCTCTGGAAACAATGTTCATATACTCTTTTGAGAATAGCCAATTATATTTCCATCAACCATTTAATTTGTTTGGCTTCTTTTTGAATGGCTCAGGGTTCACCTGAGGGTTAAACTAATGCATTCTGGGAAATGTAGTATTTCCCCCATATTGAACTAAATTTAAGTGATTAATGAAATATAATAACTTTGAATATTCGCATACAGGTTTTGTTTTCCTTGGGGCAGTGGATAGCCTTGCGGTTAAGAGTGTCGGGCCAGTAACCAAAAAGTCGCTGGTTCAAATCTACGAGCCAACTAGGTGAAAAATCTATCAATGTGCTCTTCAGCAAAGCACTTAACCTTAATTGCTCCTGTAAGTCACTCTGGATAAAAGTGTCTGCTAAATGACTAAAGTGTAATCATTAAGTTTAACAGTGTATCCTGAAAATCTATTGTTTCAACAATATTTGATATGCATGTATTTAATGTCATTTTTGATGTTTTATGTACAAAACAGATATTTGTATAGACTACACCTAATATAGAATAGAAGGCGTTTGAATTTCATTTAATTTCACTTAATTCCATTGTATTTCCTTTAATTCCTGTATCCTGTTTCAAGAATTCTAAACTAAATTCTGAATTAAGCCCTACCCTGTGGTGTGTGTGTGCGTGTGTGAGAGGGTTGAGGAGGCTAATTACGTCAGGGCATTCTGAGGGTCCCGTGAGCTCCTCAATCATTAGCAGCACAGACATGTTTTAGCACTCAGTCCACCCCAGTCACACATGCACACAGACACACACTACATACTGTACCCCATGAAAGCCTATGAATGAGGTGATGCCTGAATCACCCCTTTAGGTTTTATGTAAAAGTATTGATTCAGATTCCAACAGAAGACTGGCTGCTTTAACGGGAGCATGACTCAAAACACACAATGTAATTTACCCAACCAACCTCTGTCCTATACAATTACCTATGTGTCAAATTGGTGTTTGGTATAAATCCAATGTGAACTCTTGTGAGTGAGCTGTTGAATAGACACAGATGTTACCTCAGTGTATGTGTGGGTTTGTGTGTGTGTGTGTGTGTGTGTGTGTGTGTGTGTGTGTGTGTGTGTGTGTGTGTGTGTGTGTGTGTGTGTATTCCTGGGAGAGTCATAAAGCACAAAGTGGCATTATACTGAGCGACTGCCAGACGTTAAATGACATGTCAGGATGGGCACACATCACTACAGGGAGTCATAGATACATACACACACATGCGCGCACACACGCACACACGTCTCCTGTGGAGTGATGAGACAGGTAGTGAGCTTCAAATGCCCCCCCCAAAACCAGACCTACTGCTGAGTGATAAATGAGACAAATACACCACAGACAGGTACCTCTATCTTTCGTTCTATCTTTCCGTCTCTTTCTCTCTCTGGATATTTTCCACTCTCTGTCTAGATCAATACTTTCCTTTCAATCTCACTATCTCTGACAGTCTGTCCGTACTATAAAACACTGTACCTTTAATTTCACAAACAGTGATACATAGTATGCCTTTTGCACACATCCCTTTTACTTTCCTGTAAATAACATTCCAGTAATGATAGGCCCTACTTTTTAAAGGCCAGACTCTGGAGTGTGATAAAGAGGAAGGTGCTATACCAATTACCAGCTTACATAAAGCATACGTCTACGCAGTTCAAATAAAACCTGCGTCTTTACAGTTTAGTGTGTGTGTGTGTGTGTGTGTGTGAGAGTGTGAGTAAACTGACTCAATAAATCAGCATTGGATTGATTTATGGTTTATAAGGCCAGGCCTGACACAAGTGTGCCATTGAGGCACACGTACACACACGCTCAAGAGATTCCTAGCCAAACGTGTAATGCTAAATCAACAGATTCTTATTGGGGTGAAGTGTTTTATATATGAGAGATGAGTGAAACGGACGTTGTTTTAACATTAGGGAAGCCTCTCGGCCCCCCCATGCAACAGTATCCTCTAGTCAATGGACCGGGCCACTGCTACAATGGAAAGAGTCAACTAAGAGGAGAGGAGAGAGACTTCTGTCACCTACAGCTTTGTGCATACTGCTAATATGTTTGATGAGGGTATATTTCACTACACTTACAATGGAAGGAGATGTTTCTCTCTCTCTCACTCTCTCTCACTCTCTCTCTCTGTCTCTCTCACTCTCTCTCTCTCTCTGTCTCTCTCACTCTCGCTCTCACTCTCTCTCTCTCACTCACTCTCTCTCTCACTCTCTCTCTCACTCTCTCTCTCACTCTCTCTCTCACTCTCTCGCTCACTCTCTCGCTCACTCCCTCGCTCACTCTCTCTCTCTCTCTCAAGCTGAGAGGAATCTTTCCCTCTGGCGTGTTTTGTGGAATGCAGTAATCCACTCTCCTGTGGTTGTGTGTATGTGTATAATAGAAAGCACATGACTCCATGGTGGTGTCCCATCCCCTTCACCCCTCCTAACCATAACCCTTCAAATGCTCTGTTCAGGTGGGTCACGGTACGGTCTGAGGAATACTGGGTGCACATGGATCGGGCACGCAAACATGGGATCACAGAGTTAGACATACCATGATCATGTCTACCAACCTCAGACCAGGTTGGGGCATAATTCACGCCATTAAATTACTTTAGAGTTGTAAATCTTTCATTCTTTACCTCAGAGACCAGGCTGATAACCCAGTGTCTGGTAATGCAGGGGCCAACATGTCAGTAATAGATTGGGTTGTCGTCTTTCAGACATGCACATGGATGGTAGAGCTACCCTAGTACTGTGTGCAATTAAAAGACGCACTTCTGAGCTATATTGTTCAAGTCACACAATAGACTTTTAACTGATATCCACCAAACTGTGTGTGTGTAGTGTTGCAGGTCCAGCAGACGTCGTAGTGTCTTTCATCAGAGGAGTCTAGCCAGGATAGGGGTCCTAGCTGGACCTAGCAGCAGACCGCACATTCTTTAGTCGGCTTCTGCACTGCCTGATGCTGAGACGAATCAGAACCAGACAGCACTGTTAGACTAATGGAGCACACACAAAATAGTGATGCGCTGGTTAACTCATAAGCCGCAGTCTCCGCGGTTATATCTGCGGGGCGGGTCATGAAATACTGTGTGGATGAAGGGCAGTTGGGTGGCGGGCGGGTTGAATAAAGAGTAAACAATGTACCAATAATCCAAAAAGGTATAACTATTGTGCAATTCATATCTATAGGCCACTACATTGAGGTTATCTTTCATTATTTGTATCTGCTGTTAGTAAGTAGCCTAAGCCTAAGCTTTAGGGCCTAACAATGCAAATAGTCTGGGTAGCCATTTGATTAGCTGTTCAGGAGTCTTATGGCTTGGGGGTAGAAGCTGTTAAGAAGCCTTTTGGACCTAGACTTGGCGCTCCGGTAACGCCTGCCGTGCGGAAGCAGAGAGAACAGTCCATGACTAGGGTGGCTGGAGTCTTTGGCAATTTTTAGGGCCTTCCTCATACACTGTCTGGTATAGAGGTCCTGGATGGCAGGAAGCTTGGCCCCAGTGATGTACTGGGCCGTACGCACTGCCCTCTGTAGTGATTTGCTGTAGGAAAGCCGAGCAGTTGCCATACCAGGCAGTGATGCAACCAGTCAGGATGCTCTCGATGGCGCAGCTGTAGAACTTTTTAAGGATCTGAGGACCCATGCCACACCCTTTCAGTCTCCTGAGGGGGAATAGGCGTTGTTGTGCACTCTTCACAACTGTCTTGGTGTGTTTGGACCATGTTAATTTGTTGGTGATCAAGGAACTTAAAGCTCTCAACCTGCTCCACTACAGCCCCGTCGATGAGAATGGGGGCGTGCTCGGTCCTCCTTTTCCTGTATTCCACAATCATCTCCTTTGTCTTGACCACGTTGATGGAGAGATTGTTATCCTGGCACCACACTGACAGGTGTCTGACCTCCTCCCTATAGGCTGTCTCATCGTTGTCTGTGATCAGGCCTACCACTGTTGTGTCGTCGGCAAACTTAATGATGGTGTTGGAGTCGTGCTTGGCTGTGCAGTCATGGGTGAACAGAGAGGACTGAGCACGCACCCCTAAGGGGCCCCGTGTTTAGGATCACCTTGGCAGATGTGTTGTTACCTACCCTTACTACCTGGGGACACCCCGTCAGGAAGTCCAGGATCCAGTTTCAGAGGGAGGTGTTTAGTCCCAGGGTCCTTACTTTAGTGATGAGCTTTGAGGGCACTATGGTATTGAACGCTGAGCTGTAGTCAGTGAATAGCACTCTCACATAAGTGTTCCTTTTGTCCAGGTGGGAAAGAGCAGTGTGTAGTGCAATAGAGATTGCATCATCTGTGGATCTGTTGGGGTGGGATGCAAATTGGTGTGGGTCTAGGGTTTCTGGAATAATAGTATTGATGTGAGCCATTACCAGCCTTTCAAAGAACTTCATGGCTACGGACGTGAGTGCTACGGGTCGGTAGTCATTTAGGCAGGTTATCTTAATGTTCTTGGGCACAGGGACTATGGTGGTCTGCTTAAAACATGTTGGTATTACAGATTCGGACAGGGAAAGGTTGAAAATGTCAGTGAAGACACTTGCCAGTTGATCAGTGCATGCTCAGAGTACACGTCCTGATAATCCATCTGGCTCTGCGGCCTTGTGAATGTTGACCTGTTTAAAGGTCTTACTCACATCGGCTACGGAGAGCATGATCACACAGTTGTCCGGAACAGCTGATGCTCTCATGCATTCTTTGTGTTGCTTGCCTCGAAGCGAGCATAGAAGTAATTTAGCTAATCTGGTAGGCTCGTGTTACTGGGCAGCTCACAGCTGTGCCTCTCTTTTTAGTCCGTAATAGTTTGCAAGCCCTGCCACATCCGACGAGCGTCGGAGCCGGTGTAGTACAATTCAATCTTAGTCCTGTATTGATGCTTTGCCTGTTTGATGGTTCATTGGAAGGAAATAGCAGGATTTCTTAAAAGAGTCCTGCTCCTTGAAAGCGGCAGCTCTAGCCTTTAGCTCAGTGTGGATGTTGCCTGTAATCCATGGCTTCTGGTAGGGGTATGTACGTACGGTCACTGTGGGGACGACATCATCGATGCACTTATTGATGAAGCCAGTGACTGATGTGGTAAACTCCTCAACGCCATCGGAAGAATCCTGGAACACATTCCTGTCTGTGCTAGCAAAACAGTCCTGTAGCTTAGCATCTGCGTCATCTCACCACATCCGTATTGAGCGAGCCACTGGTGCTTCCTGCTTTAGTTTTTGCTTGTAACCAGGAATCAGGAGGATACAATTATGGTCAGATTTGCCAAATGGAGGGCGAGGGAGAGCTTTGTAAAGGTGGTCTAAAGGTTTTTTAAAACGGATTTAAGTTTCCCTGCATTAAAGTCCCCGGCCACTAGGAGTGTCGTCTCTGGATTGAGTTAACCTTTGAGTTTATTTTATTTTTACATGGACAGTGCACATTAATCAACGTTTCAGTAAAAGTGTCGGTTTTAGCCAGCCGGCTAATTTTCAACCGCAGTCCCTGGGCACGTTGTTAAAAACAATTACAATATAGACAATCATTGAGCAGTGAGCACACGCAGAGCAACATAGAACAAGCAAGACATAGCATACAGACAGAGCAACATAGAACAAAAAGCAACAAGACAAAATCCATAAAAGCAACAAAGTGTTTCCACACCTCACAAGCTACAGACAACAGACAGCATGGAAAGCGGAAATACACAGCTAGGGATTATGTTCACAAATCTGATTGGCCTTTAGCCATGTCTTCATGTTTTTTGTGAAAGTGTGATAGGTGGTGCAGTTATGTGTGTCTGATGGCAGTGTATTCCAGACATGGGAAGCTCTCGCAGAGAAAGCGGATTTACTAAAGGTGCTTTTTCTTGAGGGAACTATACAGTCACCTCTCATGGCAGACCTTGTGGATCTGCTGCCATATGTTTGGGTTTTCTGTTTAACAAAAATACTGAGTGGAGGGGGAGCCAGGCCATTGATGAACATTTTCTTGTTTGCTTATGGCCTTATACAGCTCGTTGAGTGGGGTCTTAGTGCCAGCATCGGTTTGTAGTGGTAAATAGACAGCTACGAAAAATATAATGAAAACTCTCTTGATAAATACGGTGGTCTACAGCTTATCATGAGATACTCTACCTCAGGCGAGCAAAACCTTGAGACTTCCTTAATATTAGATTTCCTGCACCAGCTGTTATTTACAAATAAACACAGACCACCACCCCTTGTCTTTTATATCTTGTCGATGCACCGAAAACCCAGTATGTTATCCATGTCGTTGTTCAGCCATGACTCGGTGAAACATAAGATATTACAGTTTTTAATGTCCCGTTCATTTTATTATCCAACGATTGCACGTTGGTTAATAGGACTGATGGTAGAGGCGGATTACCCACTAGCCGTCGGATCCTTACAAGGAACCCAGACCTTACTGGATTAAGCGTACATTTTCGTTAACTGTAATTTCGTTAGTTATGCTCCAACTTTCCCTCCATCTTGTGCCAACATCAATTCTTTTCATGTCTTGGTTCCAATAGTTAATCTTTTTTTCTAAGAGATTGTCAGTTGGATATGCTCTCTGCAAGATTTTGATATCTTCCCTATCACAAAAACATCATGGAAATCATCATCATCTCCCTCGTCTTGGAAATAAATGTATTTCCTGTTACCAAGTCATTTATAGTTACTATGCCTTTAATTGTCCATGTGGAATCCAAGGATTGTTCCACCAGGTTGTGCTTTTAGGAAGTGATATTGGTTTATGTAGAATATGTTCCATTTTCTTCCATATTGTTATTGTGTTGTTAATTTTCTTAGCTTTAGATTCTGGGGATCTTAAATATGTACCCATTGTTCCTCTTTAGTGTATTTAACTATATGTTGCAAGTAAAAGCCTTGGGTAGCGAGGTTTTTTTATCTATGAATTTTATTTGCCCATACAGTATAAAGTCTGTTATTACCAATTATACTTTTTTAAAGAATGTCCTCAGTGGGGTTATTGGTATTACCAAAAATAAATAGAAAAACTTTGGCTGCCATGCCATTCTAAAGAGGTTTATTCTACCTGTAAGATTTATGGGAAGATTATTCAATTTACTTAGATCTGCTTTCATATTGTTGAGTAATCGATTGAAGTTATCTTTATATATTTTTTGTTTGTTGTCACTTATTAGGCATCCTAAGTATTTCATATTTTTGTAGTCCAAATGATTGCTGTAGATACTGTAGTGATATATTTATTTTTTCCTATTGCCATTATTTGGTATCATTATTTCCTATAGCCATACTGGAACCATGCTATATTTAAGCAATACGTATATTTAAGATCCTATAAGTCGCTCTGGATAAGAGCGTCTGCTAAATGACCAAAGTGTAAATGTAAGAAGTGGTACGTACAGTCACTGTTGACTTGACTTCAGGAGGCAGCAGAGGGAGGGGGCCGATATGCATAGCGCCTGTTGCTATGGCAATCTGTAAACGGTGGTGTGTGTTATATAGGACAGGTCGTCACCTAGGTGTGAATGAGTTGATATTGTGTTGGAGACTCATTTCCCCCATTTTCCCTCAGTCTCTGGAACATTCCCAAGCAGTGTACAGCAAGAAGATTTACCACAGACAAGCGAAACAGAACAGCCCAATTCTTGGTATGAAGGCTTTTGTTCTAGCCCAACTTTCACACACCTGATTTCACTAATCAAGGACTTGGTGATTATAATCTATCCATCTATACTCACATTAAAAGGTTGGATGGAAAGGTTAGTGACTGGGATGTTTGCCAAAGAAGCTGTTGCCCGCCGGTGCCAGACTGCCTTCCCCTACAGGGTTTCCTGAGCTGATTAGCAGGGGCAGAGAGACCCTCTCATTACACCAACCACAGATGAAAATGAGAGCAAAATGAGGCCCATTACCACAAGAGCATGACTAATATCCTTTAGCAGACCCTTGATACACCCACATACATACACACATACTGTATACGTATGCGCACAGCCACAGACATAAAATCATGTGCACACCCACACATACAAGGACACATATGTACACACACAACACCATATACGTACACACACACACACACACACACACACACACACACACACACACACACACACACACACACACACACACACACACACACACACACACACACACACACACACACACACACACACACACACACACACACACACACACACGGTACATAAAAGCGATGAAGGGAAGGAGGTAATAAAGTCTGGCTCTATTAAAGTGACCCTGATCTCAGGCCTCTCTCTGTGGGGGGTGTCTGAGTCTCTATACACTGTGACTTTGTGTGTGTGTGTGTGTGTGTGTGTGTGTGTGTGTGTGTGTGTGTCTAGACCTCTAATCATCTATGATGTCATTAGTGCTAAACGCTACACTGGCTCTGTCTCATTCCCGATGCCTTTGGCCAGTCTGGACTGGTCTTCTCTTCCTCTCTCCATTCTTCTCTTCTCATCATGTTCTGTCGATTCTCTTGTCTCATCCTTTTTCATATTTGTCGTCATCTTTTCTCTTCTCTCTTATAGTCAAATCTTTTCTCCTTATTTTCTACTCTTACTCTACTCTCTCCAGGTACTTCTCTCTCGGTTGCAAGATTCTAGTAACTTCCCAGATTTTCCAGAAATCCTGGTTGGATTCCTGATATCCTGCTTATCCCTCCTGATTTTGGGAATCTGCCAACTAAGAATTCTAGAAAATCTGGGAATTTTGGGAATGTTACTGGAATTTTGCAACCCTCTCTCATCCCTTCTTTCCTCTCTGTCTTCTCCTCTCCTCTCTTCTTTATCCCTTCACCTCTCTCTTCGCTCTTGTCCACCCTCTCCCCCATCTTTCGTCCCTTCTCTTCCCCTGTGCTCTTCACTTCCTGCTTTCTCTTCTACCTTTCCCCTCCTCCCCCTCTCCCCTCGTCGGTCTGCTTGGTGATTTATAGACCTGTGACAGGCAGATGGGGGAAGAGAGGGGGGGGGATGCGGCAGGCGCGTTTGAAGGAGTAATATAAAATACACCTGGCCCATCCAGGCCCTCCCTCTGTACACAGAAACAAAGAGAGAGAGAGAGGGATGATGGGATGATGGGCAGTAGGGGAGAGGCATAGGGAGGGAGGTGGTGAGAGGTGGGGTGGGCCGAGGTGGATTGGGTCACCTCGTGTTTCCTTTCAGGATGGCTTTTATGGCGTAACTTCAAACACTGAACGCCCCCCACCTCCCCTCCCTCCCTCTCTCCCAGGCTATTGTGCGTGGCCAAGCGGACAGTAATTGGCTATTCTTTCATGGGTCTGATTTCCGTACTCTCCCTCCCACAGGAAGAGGCCCTTTCGCTGCCCCTTTGTGTGTGTGTGTGTGTGTGTGTGTGTGTGTGTGTGTGTGTGTGTGTGTGTGTGTGTGTGTGTGTGTGTGTGTGTGTGTGTGTGTGTGTGTGTGTGTGTGTGTGTGTGTGTGTCTGCTTGCCCCCTCAGAGGCCATAAATATGCCAACCTGCAAGATGAGGTGGTGGGGAAGCTGCTACACAGGCTGTTACTGGAGGAGGGCTGTTGCACAGAAACAAGACTCTTGCAAGGTTTAGGAGTTTGACTCAAGTTCAGTTAACGTGAAATATCTAACATGAGAAGGTCCCAGATACCAATATTCAAAACGACATGTATTCTAATAGACAAAACGACATGTATTCTAATAGACAAAACGACATGTATTCTAATAGACAAAACGACATGTATTCTAATAGACAAAACGACATGTATTCCACACTGAAGAACGAAACAGGTGCCATAATAACTTTTCACTTACATTCATCGCAGGTCAGATACTGTTAATGCATGAATGGTTTGCGAAAAACTCCCTGTCAAAAGGATTGTATCCACCGAATCCTTTGCGAGTGATAAGTACATGCTAAAGCCTCCAGTTAAAACGCTCAGTAGCAGCTAAGCCAGGAGGTTCATTATCCCAGGCAGTATTATACAGGCAAAAGGTTCCTAGACCTCTGTGGATTATACTGTAGATTGGTGCTTGCTCATTAGTGATACAGGTGTGTGTGTGTGTCTCTGTGTGTGTCTGTGTGTGTGTCTGTGTGTGTGTGTGAATTGCAAACACACTTGGAGAGAGGCAGTTTGGAGCATGACATGTTAATGCTATACACCAGGACACAATGGAAATTACACAGACGTGAAGTGCTGCATGACTCTACACCTTAACACGGCTCCAAACATACTAGAGAGAGAAGGACAAGCATAGGGAGGCCTAGGGAGAGAGGGAGAGAGCGAGAGAGAGCACTTGGAGGCTCTGAGTCAGTGAAAGACACACTGAGGCCATGAGCGCATGAGATAGAGGTCTATTTGAAGCGTCACTCGGGCCAAAGAGGGCTCGTACCTCTTTGAAGTTCACCTTCAGTCCTGCTTTCTTCCGCTTTCTGCCTTTTCCAACGCTCGGACTGAGACCAATCCATTTTGCTACCTGGAGAGGGAGGGAGAGAGGGATGAGAGAGGAGAGAAGGAGAAATGACGAGAGATGGCAAGGGGGAGGGAGAGAACGAGATAGAGGATAAAGAGAGAGGGAGAGAAAGGGAAAGTGAGAGAGAGGGAGGGAGGGAAGGGCACAGAGGGATGGAAGGAGAAAAACAGAGAGAGAGAGAGAGAGAGAGAGCGAGAGAGAGAGAGAGAGAGAGAGAGAGAGAGAGAGAGAGAGAGAGAGAGAGAGCGAGAGAGAGAGAGAGAGAGAGAGAGAGAGAGAGAGAGAGAGAGAGAGAGAGAGAGAGAGAGAGAGAGAGAGAGAGAGAGAGGTCAGGGCAAAAACAGCACACATCTAATACGAGTAAGTAACTACAGTATAAACAGACTTTCGGCACACATTCCATTGCTTACACTGTCTCGCACACACACTCATTGCAGGGCTTGCAGGGCGATCATTTAGATGCATTTTGGGACCCTTTAACTTGGCTGTGCGAGCTGCACATTCTACCTGGTCACCATGAATTAAAACGCCATATTTTTGGGGCAGAAAAAAAAACAGGATTTTGTTTAACAGCAAAGTGCATTATCCTCATGATTCCTGTAATAAAATGGTCCGCCCTGCCACTGTGCCCGCCTGCTCCATTGGGGCTGGCTGCTGTAATGAGCAAGTCTCTCACACTCTCTCCCCCCTCGTGTAGCCCCTCGTGATTGTATAACATTTCAAAATGCAAAAACAAAACCATTTTGGAAGCAACTAGTTATCCATATTAAAGAGAGGAGGGTCTCAGCTTTCTGTAGGTATCGTCTTTATTTCTCAATGATCATCATTGATCTCAAAGCACACTTTTTTTACAATCAAGATATGTGATATGGCTTTGAAACACAGAGTGCGCGACATTGCGCATCGGCCATCGCGGGTGAACTAGGCCTCATTGCAATTCTTACATTTACTGTTAGATTAATACACGTCGACTAGCAGTAGGTGTTATATTTAGAGTTAGCGATCGAGCTAATGTCTTTCGAGTTTCCACTTCCTCATGTGGTGAATTAGCGCCAACTGAATAAGGCCTATATATAATATTAGTGCCCATAAAAATGAAAGCAAGTTCATTTCTATTGAACAAAAAAAAATGGACAATTCTGGAGCCCTATTTATACAGTAAAATATAACAAAAGTTCATTGTAAACCAAAAATTCACGACAATCACTGGATTAGGTTGCAAATCAAAATATTTGCAATCACGCATTCGCTCTTGGCCATGTTGGAGTAACAACGTATTTATTGAATCACACCTATTACACTTCTTAATCAAAACATTGTATACTTTATAATGACTTTATAAGACGATGATCGAAATCCATTTGATTGTGTGACGCCGTGAAAAACAATATCTGTGTGCCACCAAATCATGGGCTGGTGCCATCCACTGGAAAAGTTAGTGGCACCAGTGCCACCGGGGGAATATGTGAGTCTGGACTGGAGCCCTGTATAGACACACACACACGGCTGCTCGCACGCAAGCCCCAACAGCGAGTCAAGCGGTGAAGGTAGAGACAGACAGCGAGACGTCCTTGCCACGACAATAACAGTCCCTACAGAGTGTGATCATGGCTATATTACCAAAACGCCGTAGACAAGCAGACTAAATACAGCTTCATCTATCAATAGCTCATATTGCATGCGCACACAGACACACACACACATATACACACGCACATTTTTTGGTCAGGTCTGTTATTTCGTCTTTCCGTCAGTAAGGAATGCTCTGCCTGTAAGATACGGACAAATAAAAAGACAGTGCTTCCCCACTTTCGCAACAGATGTATGCGCGGAGAAAGACGGCGATAGAGAGTGAGAGAGTGAGAGAAGGAGAGTGAGAAAGGCTGCAACAGAGAGAGGGAGCATAAACTGAGCTGAGAGGGAGAGAGAGTGAGAATGTACTTCAAACAGCTGAGGAAACAACTCCAAATCTCTGTGAGCTCCTCAAAAGCAGGCGAAAAGAAAGACGGGACGAAAGAGAGCAATAGATAGAGGGAAAGAGAGAGAGAGAGAAAGGGGGGGGGGGGGAGAGGGGGAGATGTGTCCTTACCTCCGCTTTGACTTCTTCCACCAGCCGAGTCTGTGTCCGTACAGCTCTCCCTTCACACAGCCACTGAACGAAAAAGGAGAGGAGTGAGTGAACCAGTGAGAGAAAGAAAGAGAGAGAGAGATTGAACAGGAGAAAAAAAGGAATGTTGAGCAGAGGGCAAGAGAGAGAGGGAGAGCAAGAGAGGGAAGGGGAGGTAGGAGAGGGGGAAGGAGAGGGAGGAGAGAGCAGGGGAGGGAGGAGAGGGAGAAAGAAAGAAGGGGGGGGAGTAAGATCACTTGTTTCTTTCTGACGGAAACTCTCGGTTTGACTTTGGAGAATGATAGAAAGGAGGGGGGGGGGTGAGAGGAAGAAAGAGAAAGAGGGGGGAGAAGAAGAACAGAAGGTGGAGGAGAGGAAAAATCCCCTCATTAAAAAAAGCAGTGTTGAGAGCATCCCACAGGACTAAGTCAATCTCGTGCGCCCCCACACACACACGCAAAGCGTACACGCAAAGCACGCACACAAACAGACGTATACATGAAGGCACGCATGCACGCACACACACACATAGACACACACGCACATAGACACACACACACACACACACACACACACATACACACACAGCACTTAACCTTATTAAAGCTTTCACCCAAGCCACTATTCAACTTTGAATCACAGAGACGGTGAGAATGATAATAAGGCGGAGAGAGGGAGGGAGGAGAAAGATGAGAGTAGAGAGAGGGGGGGGTAGAGTCAGAAAAGAGAGAGGCTAGCTGTGTGACTGACAGATCTGAGACAGAAGTGTGTAATCAAATACTACAGTGTGTACAGAGAGAGAGTGAGAGAGAATCCTATCAAATCAAAAAAATGACAACAGACAACCTAAGAAAATTAACAACAATGACAAATGGTTTGATGAAGAAATTTAAAACCTAAGAAAAAAATTTGAGAAACCTATCCTACCAAAAACATAGAGACCCAGAAAACCTGAGCCTACGCCTTCACTATGGTGAATCACTAAAACAATACAGAAATACACGAAGGGAAAAGAAGGAACAGCACGTCAGCAATCAGCTCAATGTAATTGAAGAATCCATAGAATCTAACCACTTCTGGGAAAATTGGAACACACTAAACAAACAACAACGCAAATAGTTATCTATCATAAAACAGAGATGCATGGATAAACCACTTCTCAAATCGTGTTGGCTCGATGACAAAGAACAAACAGCAAAAACATATATATGATCAAATACAAATCTTAGAATCAACTATTATAAACTACCAGAACTGACTTTCTCCAATTACACAGAATATACCACAGGACAAAATACAAACCCTCCAACCCAAAAAGGCCTGTGGTGTTGATGGTGTCCTAAAAGAAATTATAAAAAATACAGACCACAAATTCCAATTGGCTATACTTAAACTCTTTAACATCCTCCTCAGCTCTGGCATATTCCCTAATATTTGTAACAAGAACTGTTCCCTCCAAATTTGACCCCAATAACTACCGTGGGATATGAGTCAACACCAACCTTGGGAAAATGTTACCTTTATTTAACTAGGCAAGTCAGCTAAGAACCAATTCTTATTTTAAATGATGGCCTAGGAACAGTGGGTTAACTGCCTTGTTCAGGGGCAGAACGACTGATTTTTACCTTGTCAGCTCGAGGATTCAATTTTGCAACGTTTTGGTTACAAGTCCAACGCTCAACCACTAGGCTACCACTAGGCTGTTAACAGCAGACTCGTACATTTCCTCAGTGAAAACAAAGTACTGAGCAATTGTCAAATTGGCTTTTTACCAAATTACCATACAACAGACCATATATTCACCCTGCACACCCTAATTTACAAAGAAAGAAACCAAAACAAATTCTTCTCATGCTTTGTTGATTTCAAAAAAGCTTTTGAGTCAATTTGGCATGGAAATCAAATTGATAGAAAGTGGTGTTGGGGGAAAAACATACAACATTATAAAATCTATGTACACAAACAGTTAAAATTGTGTGCTGTTAAAATTGGCACAAAAAAAACACTTTTCTTTCCACATGGCCGTGGGGTGAGACAGGGATGCCGTTTGAGCCCCACCCTCTTCAACATATATATATCAATGAATTGGCAAAGGCACTAGAACAGTCTGCAGCACCCTACTAGAATCTGAAGTCAAATGTCTACTGTTTGCTGATGATCTGGTGCTTCTGTCCCCAACCAAGGAGGGCCTACAGCAGCACCTAGATCTTCTGCACATATTCTGTCAGACCTGGGCCCTGACAGTAAATCTCAGTAAGACAAAAAAAATGGTGTTCCAAAAAAGGTCCAGTTGCCAGGACCATAAATACAAATTCCATCCAGACACCATTGCTCCAGAGCACACAAAAAAATTATACATACCTCGGCCTAAACATCAGCACCACAGGTAACTTCCACAAAGCTATGAACGATCTGAGAGACAAGGCAAGAAGGGCCTTCTACACCATCAAAAGGAACATAAAATTTGACATAACAATTAGGATCTGGTTAAAAATACTTGAATCAGTTATAGAACCCATTGCCCTTTAGGGTTGTGAGGTCTGGGGCCTGCTCACCAACCAAGAATTCACTAAATGGGACAAACACCAAATTGAGACTGCGTACAGAATTCTGCAAAAAATATCCTCTGTGTACAACATAAAACACCAAATAATGCACGCAGAGCAGATTTAGGCCGACACCCACTAATGATCAAAATCCAGAAAAAAGACGTTAAATTCTACAAACACCTAAAAGGAAGCGATTCCCAAACCTTCCACAACAAAGCCATCACCTACAGAGAGATGAACCTGGAGAAGAGTCCCCTAAGCAAGCTGGTCCTGGGACCAGACCCCACAGAATACCTGATTGCTGTGACTGACCCTCAATTTAAGGAAAGCTTTGACTATGTACAGACTCAGTGAGCAGAGCCTTGCTATTGAGAGAGGCCGCCGTAGGCAGACCTGGCTCTCAAGAGAAGTCAGGCTATGTGCACACTGCCCACAAAATGAGGTAGAAACTGAGCTGCACTTCCTAACCTCCTACCAAATGTATGACCATATTAGAGACACATATTTCGCTCAGATTACACAGACCCACAAAGAATTAAAAAACAAATCCAATTTTTATAAACTCCCATATCTATTGGGTGAAATACCACAACGTGCCATCAAAGCAGCAAGATTTGTAACATGTTGCCACAAGAAAAGGGCAACCAGTGAAGAACACTGGGAGGGAGAGGAGAGAGAAACAGAGAGAGTCAGATAGAGTGACAGACAGCCGTGGTATATTGGCCATATATCACAAACCCCCGAGGTGCCTTATTGCTATTATAAACTGGTTACCAACATAATTCAAAAGTTTTGTCTAATTTACCATGTCTTTCAGCCAATCAGCATTCGTGGCTCAAACAACCCAGTTTATAATTAAGCAATATGGCCCGAGGAGGTGGGGTATTATGGCCAATATACCACGGCTAAGGGTTGTTCTTACGCACGACGCAACGCGGAGTGCCTGGATACAGCCCTTAGCCGTGGTACATTGTGATACATGGTACATATTATAAACCGGTCACCAACGTAATTAGAGCACTAAAAATAAATGTTTTGTCATACCCGTGGTGTACCACGCCTGTCAGCCAATCAGCATTCAGGGCTCGAACCACCCAGTTTATAATACATTTTGAACCGCTAATAATCGAATATTTTAAACATTGTTTCTCTTGAAACTTTTTGTGTATGTAATGTTTGTTTTGTTGAATTCATTTAGTTGTTATTTGTCGTTGTTGTTTCGTTTTTTTTACTTGCTTAGGCAATGTAAATATGTTTCCAACGCCAATAAAGCCCATTTGAATAGAATTGAATAATGTAGAATGTAGTGAACGTTGAGGCAGTAAAGTGCCATTGTGTTGAAGGATACCAGACATAGCGGTTTAACTGCCTAGATCACTACTGCTATTCCCTGCATAGCAAGGCTTTTACACACACACACACACACACACACACACACACACACACACACACACACACACACACACACACACACACACACACACACACACACACACACATACACATACACATACACACACACACACACACACACACACACACACACACACACACACACACAGGGAAAGGAGTTGGCCCTCAACCCCTTCATCGCATTATAGGCCCCACTTGTAAATGGACTCCAAGTGCTCAAAGAGACACACTCTTTGAGGTTGTAGAGATGCACGCTACAAGCCCAAACACACACATACAAACTAGACATTTAAGCGCTGTGTAGTAAGCCATATGGTACAAAATGGCTGCTGTGCATAAATCAGGTAGAATTGGTGTGTTCCTGAAAATCTGAAATAGCCAGTGTAATGAAAAAGTAGCCATCTATGGAGGTGCTATGACTTGCCACCCGCAATTTTTTTGCCATACAAAATCACATTTGGTGACATTTGATTTGAGTTAGTAGTCAGTTATTTGACTGTCAGCTGGCGCTTACGGAAAACACAACACTAAACATTGGATGAGGCCAGTTCCCTTTCCCGTCACACACTGCCAACAGCTTTCACATCTGATCATAGGGGTAGGGTTGCAAAATGTCCAGAAATCCTTTTCAGAGGATTTAAGGACTTCCTGTTTATTTTCTCCTGATTCCAGGAATATTCCAACTGGGATTTCTGGGAAATGTGAATTTTGGGAAAGTTGCTGCAATTTTGCAACCCTAGACAGGGGAAATTTAAACACAATGCATCGGATAAGAGCAGTCCTTTCAATGCTCTGGTGACTGGAGGGCCCTTATTGAAATTTAATTTGAAGTGTCACGACCCACCCTAGATTCATCATCCCCAAACTGCCTGCTTACTCATACTAACAGTGATCTAAAATAGACAGCAGCTCAGTTCCCATTCCATTTGGCCTTTTTGGGATGTGTGGGGATGTCATTGTTTATTATTAGGCCTCTATACAACTTCCTGACATTTTCTATTTCCAGCCATGTTCAAGTTCAATGCATTATTAACCTTCGAATAATGGATCAAGACAAGGAATGGAAAAAAGGACTGCGCCTAAAAAGGGTCTGATTGATCCATGTGTTGATCCACTGTTACTGACACATCAAACCGTCACTCATTCCGAGGTAGGGGACGATGACATCATCCCAGCGAATATTCCAGGAGGTGAAGGTTGCCAGACAGCGGAACACCACAAAGGTAATTAAGATCCGTTACCACGGTGATTACAGTAGGAGTAGTCACTGATTGATTGTGAGGTAGTCGTGGGAGTAGGAGGGCTGTGGCTAGCAGACAGCTGAGAGTTTTCAAGATGTAAATGGTATCTGTGCTCTAGGACCTCCTAATGAAGAGAGAAACGTAGCACCATTCATATCCACCAGTGTTATTGCAAGAGAAATGAGTCATGTGACTCTGCTGATAGAGCAACATACTTTATATGAACACCAGAAGTAGAAAGAGAGTGAGAGGGAGGGAGAGCGAGAAAGAGGGAGAGAGAGAGAGAGAGAGAGAGAGACAGAGAGAGAGAGAGAGAGAGAGACAGAGAGAGACAGAGAGAGAGAGCCCCAGGACAGCAACACAATTAGACCCAACCAAATCATGAGAAAAAAAAAGATAATTACTTTACACATGGGAAAGAATTAACAAAAAAAACAGAGCAAACTAGAATGCTATTAGGCCCTAAACAGAGAGTACACATTGGCAGAATACCTGACCACTGTGACTGACCCAAACTTAAGGAAAGCTTTGACTATGTACACTCAGTGAGCATAGCCTGGCTACTGAGAAACCTGGTTCTCAAGAGTAGACAGGTTATGTGCACACTGCCCACAAAATGAGGTGGAAACAGAGCTGCACTTCCTAACCTCCCGCCAATGAGCTGCACTTCCTAACCTCCCGCCAATGAGCTGCACTTCCTAACCTCCCGCCAATGAGCTGCACTTCCTAACCTCCCGCCAAATGTATGACCATATTAGAGACACATATTTCTCTCAGATTACACAAATCCACAAAGAATTCAAAAAGACGACCCAATTTTGATAAACTCTCATATCTACTGGGTGAAATACCAGTGTGCCATTACTGCAGCAAGATTTGTGACCTGTTGCCACAAGAAAAGAGCAACCAGTGAAGAACACCATTGTAAATACAACCCGTATGTTTATTTATTTTCCCTGTTGTACTTCAACTATTTGCACATCGTTACAACGCTTTATATAGACATAATACGACATAATATCATATTTGAACTTCTGTTAGTGTTCATTTTTGTTGTTTACTTAACTTTTGTTTATTATCTATTCCACTTGCTTTGGCAATGTTAACATGTTTCCCATGCCACTAAAGCCCTTGAATTGAGAGAGAGATAGAGCGAGGGGGGGTAGTGTGTGTGTGTGTGTGTGTGTGTGTGTGTGTGTGTGTGTGTGTGTGTGTGTGTGTGTGTGTGTGTGTGCCCTCAATTTCAAACCTTGTGCATCACATTTTCAATAATGTTATACTGGTATTGCACATGGCCACAATGTTTTTATTGTAATGAAAAATACATAGTTGTTAAGCTTGAACTGGTGTCTGCCTGGTGTTTCTGTCTGCCAACTCTCTTGTAATAATAAAAAGGGGAATAGCGCCACAGTCCAACCTCCACATCAATATAGTAGGCCCTTTCTGGCCAGTATAACTGCATACAGTACGTTACAACCATGCAGCTTACCTTAGGAATTCCTGGCCGATCCAGCCAGTCTGCATAAATAGCTTCAAGGGTTAGGCCTTGTCTGGAACACAATGGCAGAACATAATTATTATTGTTAATGTAACCACTGGTATTACCTAAGACACAATGATAGAACATCATCCTGGGAAAATAGTTAGCGTAATGTCGAAAATGTTTCGGGCAACACCTTCAAATACAGATGTAGGATCTTAATTTGACCCCTACAAAAAAATGCCCATTAATTCTAATCCACATAATAATTCAAATGTCCTGTTGCTGCAGGATTAGTTTCCTGCTGTGGCAAACTGGCTCAAATTAAGATCCCACATCTGTAGTAGAAAGGGGAAATTCAGGCACAAACCCAACTGCCCACATTTATTCACACACACACACACACACACACACACACACACACACACACACACACACACACACACACACACACACACACACACACACACACACACACACACACACACACACACACACACACACACACACACACACACACACACACACACACACACACACACGTATGCATGCATGTGCACACACAAGTTTCCTAAGCCTGTTTCCAGTCTCTTTCAGTCCGTGGTGTTTACAGTCAGAAGCAGCAGACACAAATATTGACCGACCCTAACTCTCCCTCCAACTCTCACTTTAATTTAATCAATCTGCTCTGGACACAGGCTACAGCACAGGCAGGGAGAAGACACCACTCTGAGAGGAGGGAGAAGGGAGGAGGCTAGAGGAGGGAGGAGGGAGGAGGGGGGGAGGGAGTGGAGAAGACAGCAAGAGAGTGAGATAAAGGGAGGGACAGATCATTTGTAGTGAGGGAGAGGCAACGAGAGAAAGACTGAATAGAGAGGAGAGAGGCGATAAATGAAGGAGGAGAGAAAGCGAGGGAGTGAGATGAGTAGAGAGGAAAGAGATAGCAGAGAGAGAGAAAGCGGTCGTCTTTTCACAGTAAACATTAGTGGATCTGGGTTTACAATTGTCAGTTTATGAATGACTAATATCCACTTACCTCTCCATGTCAGGAAAGGTCTCCAGCAGCATTTGCAAGAAATCCTGAACCAAAACATCAATGATTAATTGTATGTAGTTCAGTGTATGTATGTATGTATGTATGTATGTATGTATGTATGTATGTATGTATGTATGTATGTATGTATGTGTGTGTGTGTGTGTGTGTATAATGATTAGTGCTCTTAGAATAACTCTGTGCCTGTGAACCTAGGTCACTGCTTTGTGTCTGAACGTGTTTATGAAACATTCATTAATGAATGGGGCCCCGGGGCCTCAACTGCAGGCACCAAGGGCCAGGTGTGGTGGCTTACATACACACACACACACACACGAACACACACACACACGCACCCAAACACACACACACAAACACGCACATGACCAGGTGTGAGCGCTCACAGCCGTAAGGTCCTGGCAAGACCAACAACTCTTGACAGGTAAGGCACTCGGATCAACATTTACATAGAGAGAGAGTGTTTCAAACGCTGACTGCTTTATCCCTTTCAGTACCACCTCAACCGACACCTTAATGGTTTCGGTGCAGCAGAATGCATGTCTGCATTAACGAGTAACCACTGACAACTTGTGTGAGAGAGTTGACTCCAAGATTTAGGTTAACAGCATTTCTCTTCGTGGTAGATCAGTTTGCCATGTGAAATGGACTTTTGCGTTTGTAATAACACAGTACCTGAGAGAGAATTAGTTGTCCATGGTATTTCTTTACAAAGAGCCTGAAGAAGTGGAGGAAGTACTCGTGTCCTACTTTACTGGCCAGGAACCTGAGGAGGAAGTAGCCCTGGAAGAGAAAAAAACACACACAAACCGTATCCATCAGAGCAGGAGGGGACATCAAATACCAAACGAATACAAAACCTAAAGAGATGGGAGACGGACACCTCCGGTATTTGATAAGCTACTGTCACACTGGTCCTACTGTATGTTGTGTTATTTCTCCGTACCTTGAGGTAGTGGACTTGCATGAAGGCTTTCTCAGGGTTGAGGGCATGTTTGACCAGGGACGACCCAGACTCACTGACCTGGCCTGTACTCTCCATGTTGGGCCTGCAAACAGACAGTCAGACAGGACAGACAGTCAGACAGGACAGACAGTCAGACGGACAGACAGTCAGACAGGACAGTCAGAGAGGACAGACAGTCAGACGGGACAGACGGACAGACAGAACAGTCAGTCACACAGGACAGTCAGTCACACAGGACAGTCAGTCACACAGGACAGACAGCCAGACAGGACAGTCAGACAGGACAGACAGCCAGACAGGACAGTCACACAGGACAGACAGCCAGACAGGACAGTCAGACAGGACAGACAGACAGAACAGTCACACAGGACAGACAGCCAGACAGGACAGTCAGACAGGACAGACAGACAGAACAGTCAGACAGGACAGACAGTCAGACAGGACAGCCAGACAGGACAGACAGTCAGACAGTCAGACAGAACAGTCAGACAGGACAGACAGTCAGACAGGACAGTCAGACAGGACAGACAGCCAGACAGAACAGTCAGACAGGACAGACAGCCAGACAGGACAGTCAGACAGGACAGACAGCCAGACAGGACAGTCACACAGGACAGACAGCCAGACAGGACAGTCAGACAGGACAGACAGACAGAACAGTCACACAGGACAGACAGCCAGACAGGACAGTCAGACAGGACAGACAGACAGGACAGCCAGACAGGACAGACAGTCAGACAGGACAGACAGACAGGACAGACAGTCAGACAGTCAGACAGGACAGCCAGACAGGACAGACAGTCAGACAGTCAGACAGGACAGCCAGACAGGACAGTCAGTGGCGTACTATTTGCCCTGCTCTTATTTCTTTCAACAGAAATGACTATGGTATGACCGTTTTGAAATGTAAAGTGGGCTCCATTTCCAATAGACGAGGAAGTTAAAAGGAATAATCCACCCGTGTAACCGCTCTCATTGGTCCTGTACATTAAACAGGCTGCCATTGTGCTAAAGGCAGGCCACAAATCACATCCAGATTTATAATGGCATTCTATAGTGTTTATACGACCTCACCACGCTACGCTTGGACTTTACTGCCCATGACTCACTGAGCTCTGCCTTCATGAGAACACACACACACACACGCTCGCAAGCACATGCACACACACAGAAGACACACACACACACAAAACAATGAAACACACACACACACACACCTCACATGAAAAAATACTTCAGTTTACTATAGAATACTACAGTACTTACTATAGAATTCTATAGCAAACTGTGGAATACAATACTACACACTGTAGTATCCCTTGATCATGTGTAGTCCAGTAGTTACTGTAGAATACGATAATAAATCCTATACTACAGTCTGCAAAAACACTTCAGTAAATTCTCATCAATGTCCACAAAAACACAGTTTTTTAAACTATAGTAATGCTAAAGTAATTCATTTGCATATCCTGCCCATTCCCCTCCCCCATGTACAAATTTGTGCCACCCATAAGTAAGTAAGTATAGACCATTAAATTGCATTCCCTACATGTTATAGAAGGAGCAGAATGTCTGAACTATCCGGTCAGATCCCAGTTCTATACCTCCTACATTTATTTGTATTTTTTTATTTCACCTTTATTTAACCAGGTAGGCCAGTTGAGAGTTCTCATTTACAACTGCGACCTGGCCAAGATAAAGCATAGCAGTGTGAACAGACAACAACACAGAGTTACACATGGAGTAAACAATAAACAAGTCAATATCACAGTAGGAAAAAAAAATAATGAGTCTATATACATTGTGTGCAAAAGGCATGAGGTAGGCAATAAATAGGCCATAGGAGCGAATAATTACCATTTAGCAGATTAACACTGGAGTGATAAATCATCAGATGATCACGTGCAAGTAGAGATACTGGTGTGCAAAAGAGCAGAAAAGTAAATAAATAAAAACAGTAAGGGTATGAGGTAGGTAAAATGGGTGGGCTGTTTACAGATGGACTATGTACAGCTGCAGCGATCGGTTAGCTGCTCAGATAGCAGATGTTTAAAGTTGGTGAGGGAAATAAAAGTCTCCAACTTCAGCGATTTTTGCAATTCGTTCCAGTCACAGGCAGCAGAGAACTGGAAGGAAAGGCGGCCAAATGAGGTGTTGGCTTTTGGGATGATCAGTGAGATATACCTGCTGGAGCGCGTGCTACGGGTGGGTGTTGTTATCGTGACCAGTGAACTGAGATAAGGCGGAGCTTAGATGACCTGGAGCCAGTGGGTCTGGCGACGAATATCATGTTGAATACATGTTATAGAAAATTATATATTTTAGTATTTCTCCAGTAGGTTTCCTCAAGGAGAAAGCCTGCACTTCCAGGTCAAAGATAATAAAACAAAAACACTATAGTAAATACTACAGTATTGTCTGCAAAAACACAACAGTAAATACTATAGTATACTACTGTCCACAAAAACACTACATTATTTATACAATAGTAAACTGCAAATAATATAGTATACTACAGTAATATATTCAAAAACACTATAGTAAATACAACAGCATAATAAAGTCCGCAAAAACACTACAGTTGAACTATAGTAATACTACAGTATTAATTCTATAATAAGCTATAGTATTTCTTCATGTGGGAGTTCACACACAAAAGCAATACAAGCAACAAAGTGATTCCCGTGCTCTGTCTGACTCAGGATGCGATGATAGTTCCAGTTCAAAAGTATTGATGATTTAGAGAAGATTAACTCGGGCTGCCAATACGGAACCCTTGAAGGATCAGTCTGCTCCTGTCGATACACAGGCAGGGCAGGCGTCTGGCTAGCTGATCAATACACTCCTCATCACTGGCCATTTCTTTCAGCTCCCTCTGACTGAGGGAGCACGAGGCCCGGCTACGGACAGGGTGAAAGGCGCACACTCACACACATTCCTCATGACAACACACTGTATATCTCTGCAAATTGCAAAGAGGTGAAACACACACACACACAGCACTCGCATTGACAACACTGGGTATCTGTGTAATTGATCTACTGAGGTTGTTTCTCCTCTCAGCCATCTGGCCGATTGTTTGTGATTGTTTCCGGTTACACAGGCCTGGTCAGCTACCCGATTTACCCTTCTTCCACCAGCAGCTAATGGAGTATAAACTGCATTAGGGCGAGCGTGATGGGAGGGGATGAGATTGGAGGAGAGGAAATTACAGTAGTGTTTGGTCTGCTCAGAGTGGGCCACAGAGGAAAATCATCAGCTTCCTGGAATTCACCGGAAGCCTCTTCTTAGTACACTCTGTATGTATGTGTGTGTGTGTGTGTGTGTGTGTGTGTGTGTGTGTGTGTGTGTGTGTGTGTGTGTGTGTGTGTGTGTGTGTGTGAGAGAGTCTCTTCATGAGCGCATGTGTGTGTGTGTGTGTGTGTGTGTGTGTGTGTGTGTGTGTGTGTGTGTGTGTGTGTGTGTGTGTGTGTGTGTGAGAGAGTCTCTTCATGAGCACATGTGTGTGTGTGTGTGTGTGTGTGTGTGTGTGTGTGTGTGTGTGTGTGTGTGTGTGTGTGTGTGTGTGTGTGTGTGTGTGTGTGTGTGTGTCTGTCACTTGAACTTCCTGAGTTCTGTCCTCTCTTGACATTTCCCTGTGGAGATGGTAGAAGCTGAAGAACTCGATTTCAGATCCAGTACATGACTCCGATCTGCTCAGGACACAGTTAACCGCTAATTGAATAGCATCAACATTACAGTAATTATATTAATCACGTCGAACAATGACGTCGTTATATGTGATTGCACTACCTGGAAGAATCTCTTTGTAAAAGATAACCAAAACTAGCGAAGGTTGGTTTAACCATGAGAGATTTCTCATAGCCAGACATGCAGTAGACATGGTTGACATAACTGACTACTCTAAGTTACTACCTACTCCTCCCCTGTTGGCCAGGTAAAACAAAGTCAAATGAGGAAAGATTGGTTAGAACAAGTCTAGCACCCTATAGGTTGTTCAGATCGTGTGTGCGTATGCTGAAATCAGTCGTCTTTATGTGACCGCGATGCTCCAGTCCGCCACACTAGTCGCCGATCAACTCCATCGTAAATGGTGGAGTTGAGTTTAGTCGGCTAATGTGCGTACTACTGTAGCAGTGAAATGACTGTATACTGATCGTCAACTGGTGGGTCGCGAGCCAAATTTGGGTCGCGGGAGGTTTTGAATGGGTCCCGATTGTAAAACAAAAATTTATTTATTACGTTTATTTATCACCCCCTTTTTGTCCCCAATGTCGATCTTGTCTCATCGCTGCAAGGGCTCGGGTGGCGAAGGTCGAGGCAACGCGTCCTCCGAAGCATGACCCGCCAAACCGCGCTTCTTAACAAGCCAAGTAAAGCCCCCCGAGCCAAACCCTCCCCTAACCTGGACGACGCTGTGCCAATTTTGCGCCGGCCTATGGGACTTCCGATCACGGCTGCTTGTGATACAGCCTGGGTCTGTAGTGACGCCACTAGCACTGAGATGCAGTGCCTTAGACCACGGTGACACAGCCTGGGTCTGTAGTGACGCCTCTAGCACTGAGATGCAGTGCCTTAGACCGCGGTGACACAGCCTGGGTCTGTAGTGACGCCTCTAGCACTGAGATGCAGTGCCTTAGACCGCTGTGACACAGCCTGGGTCTGTAGTGACGCCTCTAGCACTGAGATGCAGTGCCTTAGACCGCGGTGACACAGCCTGGGTCTGTAGTGACGCCTCTAGCACTGAGATGCAGTGCCTTAGACTGCTGTGATACAGCCTGGATTCGAACCAGGGACTGTAGTGACGCCTCTAGCACTGAGATGCAGTGCCTTAGACTGCTGTGATACAGCCTAGATTCGAACCAGGGACTGTAGTGACACCTCTAGCACTGAGATGCAGTGCCTTAGACTGCTGTGATACAGCCTAGATTCGAACCAGGGACTGTAGTGACGCCTCTAGCACTGAGATGCAGTGCCTTAAACCGCTGCGCCACTCGGGAGGACCTTCTATTGATTTATGTATGAAAAATAGTCCAGTCTGAACTTAAACGACTAAAACCAGGTAGAAAGTGTGTAGAATATCTTTTGTAATAATTTAACCTCTGAACTATCACAGTATTTTCAATATAGAGTCATTAGAAGCGCTATTTAGCGGAATTATTGACCATGAAAACGGTGGGACTGTTGTTCCCTGGTCATATAAATGGTACATTTACTATCAATATAGCATTCAAAATCGTTTTCCAGATTGCATTTTGGCAACAACAAAAAATTGTGATGCGAATACTGAGAACCTGGTTCAATTTGGGTCCCGAAGGCAAAACCAGTTGAGAACCACCGCTGTAGAAGACTATTTGTTCACCACAGTTCTACCCAGAGCTCTCTTCTATCGCTCATGTCTTCTGATGTCTTGATTTCTCTGTGAATACTGATGTGATGTAAAGCAGATCCGGATTCCCTTTCTCTCTGTCGTTCTGTCCACAGGTGATAAGACTGAACCCTTTATAGACCCGAGCATATCTCCCCAGAGCAGTCTGTGTGTGTGTGTGTGTGTGTGTGTGTGTGTGTGTGTGTGTGTGTGTGTGTGTGTGTGTGTGTGTGTGTGTGTGTGTGTGAGCGATATAAAATCACTGAGAGCGAGAGAACCTATAATAATATCACTATCACTATTATTGCGTAATTACAAACAGTCTAGTATATTCCTGCCTTTGACCATTGTCGCTACATGTTTACTGTGACACTGTAAGTGTTTACTTTCCATGTCAATTAAGTATACTGAATTGAATTGAATTACATTAAAAGAGAGGGTGAGATCGAGAGCGCGAGAAAGAGACAAATGGTACTGTATGTCAGTGTGTGTGTGTGTCTTTGTGTGTGTGTGTGTGTGTGTGTGTGTGTGTGTGTGTGTGTGTGTGTGTGTGTGTGTGTGTGTGTGTGTGTGTGTGTGTGTGTGTGTGTGTGTGTGTGTTAGAAACAGCAACAGATGTGCGGGGAGAGAGAAAGCGTGGACACAGATTCATCATAGACCTGTTAGACAAAGGATTCCCACCCATTACAATGCCTTGGATGGATGGGTAGGGGGGTGAATCTGTTTTTAGACAAGGGTGTGTGTGTGTGTGTGCCTTTGTGGGTGTGTGCGTATCAGAGGAAATCAGAGGCTATTACCAGAGTAGACAGCACTTTATGTCACACACACAGGTTTATAGCTCCTTAGGGTATATCCTTACGTCTACAGATCACACAGGTTTCACTGTGGAAACCGGATAAGGTATAAAAACACTAGCAACCACACCGATAAATCAGTAGGAATAATCACCTCAGCCTCAAGTCTCTAAATATAACTATTCTGAAAGGGACAGATAAACTATGGGGCCCTCCAGGGCCAGTGTTTAAACACCAGTATTTTTGTGTGTGTGTGTGTGTGTGTGTGTGTGTGTGTGTGTGTGTGTGTGTGTGTGTGTGTGTGTGTGTGTGTGTGTGTGTGTGTGCGTGTGCGTGTGAGTGAATGAACGTGTAAGTGAATGCGTGCTTGCATGCAAAACTGTGCATGTGTTGAAATGTGGGTTTGAGCAACAAAACCAGCCTTCAGATGAGTAATCTGCTGCTTTTGGACAGGGAGCACTGTTTTGGGTTGTTCCATCTCATCACGCCTTCTAGAATGTTCGGAGCACTGACAACAAAACGATGTGTTATTTATATTATATTCCACCACAATTAACGTCTGGCAATAGAGCCACATCAGCTTTGTACAGGGAGGAAGTCTAGGGAGTCTGTCACTGGCCTGTAGCCAACACCGCACCAGCCTGACTGACTAGGATCTTCTGACTTTGTGCCCAACGTTATTCCACACATTTACACTGGTAATTTGACTAGAAGAACTCGTAGAGACATGGCTCGCTAAGTCTATGAAACAGCCATCGCTAGCCTTGGGTTGTCAAGGATTAATCGAAGGGGATTTACTCGGTATTTTGGCCAACTTGGACTGTGTTGCAAATGAGATAGTGTGTGTGGGTTCTTTTTGTTTCTTCACATGCGTTGAGATTTCGACAGGGTGTTTGGGATTCGTTGCTTGTAGCTTTCCAGACATTGCACTCGACAAACGAGTTATCGTTGTCAGAACTAGGGTGCTTTCACAAAACACCGAAGCGATCAGAATGTATGGCTGGTGTGAATTCTGTCAGCAGGATTCCCGAGTTTTTATTCGTTTATTTATTTATTTTTTGGGGGCGGCAGGTAGCCTAGTGGTTAGCGCGTTGTGCCAGTAACCGAAATGTTGGTGGATCAAATCCCAGATGCGACAAGGTCAAAATCGGTCGTTCTGCCCCGGAACAAGGCAGTTAACCCACTGTTCCCCGGTAGGCCGTCATTGTAAATAAGAATTTGTTCTTAAACAGACTTTCCTAGTTAAATAAAGGTTAAATGAAAAAATGTATCTTGTCCTGACAGGTGCCAATAAACCCTGCACCAATCACGCCCTCCCCCCTCCCTCCCTCCCGCCCTCCGGCACACCCTATGTATGGCCACACCTGCTCCACCTGAATCTCAGGAATGCACTGTGATGTTATCTCCACTTCTACACGTGCACACAGACACACACACACACACCCACACATGTACACACATACATTTACAGCTCTACCCACAAGTTATCGTCAATGTTTAAAGAGTATATTGGATGATAACCATTGCCACAGACTCCACAGCTACAAACCAATGGATTGCATTTACAGTTGTGCTGAGAGACAAACGGTAAGGGGCGGATAAGACAAAACCACCAATGAATAGTCAGTCAGATAGACTGACAGGCCAGTTAACCAATGAGAAATGGACCTGAGGATCTGCAGCTGCTCCTCAGAGTTCTGTAGTTCGTCTGAGAGTCTCCTCCACCTCAGCAGAGCCTTGAGTTTAGACTGTTCCTCTGTCTCTTTGCTGGACAACTACACAGAGAGAAAGATGTAGGGAGGAGGAGGGGCAGAGAAAGACAGAGAGACCAGAGCGAGACAAAAGAGAGAGAGAACGACGGAGAGGGTGATTCAAAAAGAAAGGATACATGTGGAGTAATACCAGTAGTAAGCCCACGTTGACTTTCCCTCTGTTTCTGCCTATAGTTTCACTGTGAGTAACAAGAACGTCTGCTTCCCAAATGGAATCCTATTCACTATCGTCCAATACTACCCTATGGGACCTGGTCAAAAGTAGCACTTTATAGGGAATAGGGTGCTATTTGGGATGCAGCCCATGTCAGGGTTTAACTGTTGTCAGGGTTTAACTGTTTGCACTGAGCCAAGCTCATGTCATAAAAGTGACATGATTAAAGAGCATAGACAAAAGAAGAACATTTCTGGGTAATTCTAGATGCCGAGGGGAAGACTGTGGGAGGATTGTCACTATACAGACTTGAAAAACAACTTCACTCTCCTTTGCTCCTTCTTTCCACTGTCTATGACGGGACCAAGAGTTTTACTTTATGTTGGAACCAAAAGTTCCATGACAATAAGTCTCATTTGCATAGGATACAATCGGCTTGGGAGATTTGGTTTCAACATGGTGCTTGTTACAATTTGAAATGTCAAGCTGAGTTTAGTCAAATCAAATCAAGTTTTGTTTGTGACACAACACATGGTTAGCAGATGTTAATGCGAGTGTTATCGAAAATGCTTGTGCTTCTAGTTCCGACCACGCAGTAATATCTAACAAGTCATCTAACCTAACAAGTTCACAACAACTACCTTATATACACACAAGTGTAAAGGAATGAATAAGAATATGTACATAAAAATATATAAATGAGCGATGGCCGAACGGCATAGGCAAGATGCAGTAGATGGTAGAGTACAGCATATACATATGAGATGAGTAATGTAGGGTATGTAAACATTATATAAAGTGGCATTGTTTAAAGTGACTAGTGATACATTTATTACATACATTTCTTCATTATTAAAGTGGCTGGAGTTGAGTCAGTATGTTGGCAGCAGCCACTCAATGTTAGTGATGGCTGTTTAACAGTCTGATGGCCTAGAAGCTGCTTTTCAGTCTCTCGGTCCCTGCATTGATGCACCTGTACTGACCTCGCCTTCTGGATGATAGCGGGGTGAACAGGCAGTGGCTCGGGTGGTTGTTGTCCTTGATTATCTTTTTGGCCTTCCTGTGACATCGGGTGGTGTAGGTGTCCTGGAGGGCAGGTAGTTTGCCCCAGGTAATGCGTTGTGCAGACCTCACCACCCTCTGGAGAGCCTTACGGTTGTGGGCGGAGCAGTTGCCGTACCAGGCGGTGATACATCCCGACAGGATGCTCTCGATTGTGCATCTGTAAAAGTTTGTGAGTGTTTTTGGTGACAAGCCAAATTTCTTCAGCCTTCTGAGGTTGAAGAGGCGCTGCTGCGCCTTCTTCACCACGCTGTCTGTGTGGGTGGACCATTTCAGTTTGTCCGTGATGTGTACACCGAGGACCTTAAAACTTTCAACCTTCTCCACTACTGTCCCGTCGATGTGGATAGGGGGGGTGCTCCCTCTGCTGTTTCCTGAAGTCCACGATAATTTCCTTTGTTTTGTTGACATTGAGTGTGAGGTTATTTTCCTGACACCACACTCCGAGGGCCCTCACCTCCTCCCTGTATGCAGTCTCGTCGTTGTTGGTAATCAAGCCTACCACTGTAGTGTCGTCTGAAATATTGATGATTGAGTTGGATGGCCACTCAGTCTTGGGTGAACAGGGAGTACAGGAGAGGGCTTAGAACGCAACCTTGTGGGGCCCCAGTGTTGAGGATCAACAGGGTGGAGATGTTGTTACCTACCCTCACCACCTGGGGGCGGCCCGTCAGGAAGTCCAGGACCCAGTTGCACAGGGCGGGGTCGAGACCCAGGGTCTCGAGCTTAATGACGAGTTTGGAGGGTACTATGGTGTTAAATGCGGAGCTGTAGTCGATGAACAGCATTCTTACATAGGTATTCCTCTTGTCCAGATGGGTTAGGGCAGTGTGCAGTGTCATTGCAATTGCGTCGTCTGTTGACCTATTGGGGCGGTAAGCAAATTGGAGTGGGCCTAGGGTGTCAGGTAGGGTGGAGGTGATATGGTCCTTGACTAGTCTCTCAAAGCACTTCATGAGGATGGAAGTGAGTGCTATGGGGCAATAGTAATTTAGCTCAGTTACCTTCACTTTTTTGGGAACAGGAACAATGGTGGCCCTCTTGAAGCATGTGGGAACAGCAGACTGGGATACGGATTGATTGAATATGTCCGTCAACACACCAGCCAGCTGGTCTGCGCATGCTCTGAGGACGCGGGTGGGGATGCCGTCTGGGCCGGCAGCCTTGCGAGGGTTGACACGTTTAAATGTTTTACTCACGTCGGCTGCAGTGAAGGAGAGCCCGCAGATTTTGGTAGCGGGCCGTGTCAGTGGCACTGTATTGTCCTCAAAGCGGGCAAAGAAGTTGTTTAGTTTGTCTGGGAGCAAGACATCGTGGTCCGCGACGGGGCTGGTTATTCTTTTGTAGTCCGTGACCCTGCCAAATACCTCTCGTGTCTGAGCCGTTGAATTGCGACTCTACTTTGTCTCTATAGCTTGTTTGATTGCCTTGCGGAGGGAATAGCTACACTGTTTGTATTCGGTGCGAATGTTTCCGGTCACCTTGCCCTGATTAAAAGCAGTGGTTCGCGTTTTCAGTTTTGCACGAATGCTGCCATCAATCCACGGTTTCTGGTTGGGGAATGTTTTAATATCATCACCGATGCACTTGCAAATTAACTCGCTCACCGAATCAGCGTATTCATCAATGTTATTGTCCGACGCTATGCGGAACATATCCCAGTCCATGTGATCGAAGCAATCTTGAAGCGTGGAATCCGATTGGTCGGATCAGCGTTGAACAGTCCTGAGCACGGGCGCTTCCTGTTTTAGTTTCTGTCTATAGGCTGGGAGCAACAAAATGGAGTCGTGGTCAGATTTTACGAAAGGAGGGCGGGGGAGGGCTTTATATGCGAGGCGGAAGTTAGAATAACAATGATCCAGGGTTTTGCCAGACCGGGTTGCGCATTCGATATGCTGATAAAATTTAGGGAGCCTTGTTTTCAGATTAGCCTTGTTAAAATCCTCAGGAAATGTGGTTTCCAGTTTACATAGAGTCAAATGAAGTTCTTTCAGGGCCGTCGATGTGTCTGCTTGGGGGGGATATACACTACTGTGATTATGATCGAAGGGAATTCTCTTGGTAGATAATGCGGTCGGCATTTGATTGTAAGGAATTCTAAGTCAGGTGAACAAAAGGACTTGAGTTCCTGTATGTTGTTATGATCACACCACGTCTCGTTAATCATAAGGCATACACCCCCGCCCTTCTTCTTACCAGAGAGATGTTTGTTTCTGTCGGCGCGATGCGTGAAGAAGCCAAGTGGCTGTACCGACTCTGATGACGTATCCCGAGTGAGCCATGTTTCCGTGAAACAAAGAACGTTACAATCTCTGAAAGGCAAACCTTGCTCGGATTTCGTCTACCTTGTTGTCAAGAGACTGGACATTGGGGAGTAGTATGCTTGGGAGTGGTGCGCGATGTGCCCGTCTACGGAGCCTGACCAGAAGACCGCTCTGTCTGCACCTTCTGCGGCGCCGTTGTTTTGGGTCGCCTGCTGGGATCCGATCCATTGTCCTGGGTGGTGGACCAAACAGAGGATCCGCTTTGGGAAGGTCGTATTCCTGGTCGTAATGTTGGTGAGTTGACGTTGCTCTTATATCCAATAGTTCCTCCCGACTGTATGTAATAAAACCTAAGAATTCCTGGTGTAACAATGTAAGAAATAACACATAAAAAAAACTAAATACCGCATAGTTTCCTAGGAACGCGAAGCGAGGCGGCCATCTCTGTCGGCGCCGGAAACCATCACTTTACCAAACTACTCTGTATATAGTATATGGCTCTGGATGATACAAACACGAGAAGAACAACGTTGGGTAATTGTATATGGCGAGGAAAAAAGAGTGTGTACTTGAAAACAATCCACTTTAGGGCTGTTCCGGACTAAAGAAAATCTTGGTCGACCGAGAGTCATCTGTTCTTTCAACCAATCGATTGGTCAACATTTTAAAATGTGTATTTTTCCATATATAGACACATCCTATATGCAACTATATGCACCGAGATTGTCTGATGCTTTAAGCTCTCTGTTTGAGGAAATAATTAAGACATACAAATGACCGAGCCAGGCTCAGACTTGCTGCGCTGTGTAAAAACAAAATTAGTGAGTGACTGTGTGACTAGCACCCATTGTCTCTCTCTCTCCTCCCTGCTGCAGCGACCACCACAGATCATCAACAGTGTTGATCACGCTGTCCGTGTTGCTGAAGCTGCAACATAATTACAGCCATTTCTGACCTAAAAGTTTTGTTACCGAAATCGCTCATTTGTTTAGGATAAACATTACCAATAAATTGTTTATAACAAACTCTGAACACCGTAACACGTGACAGCAAAATAGATGCAGATGACGTGACAAATAAACTCAAAACAGGGGAATGTTTACTGGTTGCTCAGGAGGTAAAGGGGAGGTCAGATGTGTGGAATAAATTTGATTAATTGTGGAAAATATTGGAGATCAAGAAACGAAGGTAAGGAGCAAGCGCGGTGTGCATATTATGTGTGCCAAACAGGTGCTGTTAGATTATAATATAGTTTTCCTGACCATTTGGAACAATGTAAACAACACAAAATAAATTAAAAGCGTACCAGAGAGTCTGTTGTAAAGCCTTTATTACAGAAAATACTAAAAACAGTCGCATGCATTCAGAAATGCAATTGTCGAAATGGAACGGTTTATTTATTGTTTACGCTAATTATTCAAGGGTCGCTTTGTTATTTTATTTTTATAACAAATGCTTGATTGCATTTCAAATCATGAATGACTCTATGCTGTGTGATGAACAAATGAATGATTGATCGATACAGTAGCCTACAGTTGAAGTCGGAAATTTACATACACTGAGGTTGGAGTCATTAATTAGGGCTCCTTTTTTCTCAATTTCCGCCTGAATGACGTGCCCAAAGTTAACTGCCTGTTGCTCAGGCCCTGAAGCCAGGGTATGCATATAATTGGTACCATTGGAAAGAAGACACTTTGAAGTTTGTAGAATTGTTTAAAAAATGTAGGAGAATATAATACAATAGATATGGTAGGAAAAAATCCAAAGAAGATCTTTTTTGAGAGAGAGACCATCCTCTTACAATGGCAAGTATAAGGGCATACTGAAAATTAGCTCCCTGGATGCAATTCCTATGGCTTCCCACAGTGTGTCAGCAGTCTATGTTAAAGGTTTCAGGCTTGTAACTTCCAAAATAAATAAGAAATATCAATTTTAGTACGGGGACACAGTCTTGGGGACACAATTCGTGTTTGCGCGCACAATGAAGACAGGACGCACCTGCTAAAATCGGTTTCCTACTGAACATACTTCTTTCGGTGAAAAATATTATAGTTTGATTACATTTTAGGGTATCTGAGGAATAAATATAAATCTAATTTGACTTGTTGAAACAAATTTTAGGGGTAGATTTTCGGATTCCTTTCTCTGCATGTTGAACTAGTGGATTACTCAAATCAATGGTGCCAACTAAACTGACTTTTTGGGATATAAAGAAGGATTTTATCTAACAAAACGACACTACATGTTATAGCTGGGACACTTTGGATGACAAATCAGAGGAAGATTTTCAAAAGGTAAGTGAATATTTAAAGACGCTAGGGGTCAGATTTGTTTTATTTTCTTAAATTAACGTTCCCAAGGTAAACTGACATTTTCTCTGGCCCAGATCGTAGAATATGCATATAATTTACAGATTGGGATAGAAAACACTCCAAAGTTTCCAAAACTGTCAAAATATTGTCTGTGAGTATAACAAAGCGTATTCTGCAGACGAAAACCTGAGAAAATATAACCCGGAAGTGATATTATTATTTATTTTTTAATCTGTGTTTCCTGGACCGTCTTTCTTCCATTTAAAGGGGTATCAAACATATTCCCTTTCCAATGGCTTCCTCAGGCTGTGACCAGGCTTTAGACATAGTTTCAGGCTTTTATTTTGATAAATGAACGAGATTTTTCAAAACTAGTCAGGTGTCCTCCAAATAGTTCCTGCGTGCGCGAGAGGAGCTCTCCATTTTCCTTTTGTCTCTTAATGAATAGGTTTTGGTCCGGTTGAAATATTATCGATTATGTTTGTTAAAAACAACCTGAGGATTGATTATAAAAAACATTTGACATGTTTCTACGACCATTACGGATACTTTTTGGAATTTGTCGAACGGAACAAGGCTTTGGTTTTCTGAACATAACGCGCAACCCAAATGGCGTTTTTTTTGTGTGATAAAAGTAATATTTATCGAACAAAAATAACATTTGTTGTGTAACTGGGAGTCTCGTGAGTGCAAACATCCGAAGATTATCAAAGGTAAGCGATTCATTTTATTGCTTTTCTGACTTTTGTGACCATGCTAATTTGGGGCTAGCTGTTGTAGCATTGATTGCTACACTCACAAAAGCTTGGATTTCTTTCGCTGTAAAGTATATTTTCAAAATCTGACATGATAGGTGGATTAACAACAAGCTAAGCTGTGTTTTGGTATTTGTACTTGTGATTGCATGATAATAAATATTTTTAGTCATATTTTTGCATTTGGCGCCCTGCAATTCTAGCGGTTGTTTAGATGATCCCGTAAAAGGGATCCGTAGCGCAGGGAAGTTAATCGCTATTTGTGAATTTATGAAACCTGTGACGGTGGAAAAATATTTTGATGTGAGGCGCCGTCCTCAAACAATCGCATGGCATGTTTTCGCTGTAATAGCTACTGTAAATCGGACAGTGCAGTTAGATTAACAAGACCTTAAGCTTTCAACCGATATAAGACAAAAATATGTACCTAAATGTTTAATATCCATAATTTTTATGATTATTTATTTGAATTGCCCGCCCACCAGTTTCACCGGAAGATGTCCCGCTAGCGGGACGCCTAGGCTTAAGAACCACTCCGCAAATTTCTTGATAACAAACTATAGTTTTGGCAAGTCGGTTAGGACATCTACTTTGTGCATGACACAAGTAATTTTTCCGACAATTGTTTACAGACAGATTATTTCACTTAGAATTCACTGTATCACAATTCCAGTGGGGCAGAAGTTTACATACACTAAGTTGACTGTGCCTTTAAACAGCTTGGAAAATTCCAGAAAATTATGTAATGACTTTAGAAGCTTCTGATAGGCTAATTGACATCATTTGAGTCAATTGGAGGTGTACCTGTGGATGTATTTCAAGGCCTACCTTCAAACTCAGTGCCTCTTTGCTTGACATCATGGGAAAATCAAAAGAAATCAGCCAAGACTTCAGAAAAATTATTGTAGACCTCCACAAGTCTGGTTCATCCTTGGGAGCAATTTCCAAATGCCTGAAGGTACCACGTTCATCTGTCCAAACAATAGTACGCAAGTATAAACACCATGGGACCACTCAGCCGTCATACCGCTCAGGAAGGAGACACGTTCTGTCTCCTACAGATGAAGGTACTTTGGTGCGAAAAGTGCAAATAAATCCCAGAACAACAGCAAAGGACCTTGTGAAGATGCTGGAGGAAACAGGTACAAAAGTATCTATATCTATATAGTAAAAAAGTATCTATATAGTAAAACGAGTCCTATAATCGACATAACCTTAAATGCCGCTCAGCAAGAAAGAAGCCACTGCTCCAAAACCGCCATAAAAAAGCCAGACTACGGTTTGCAACTACACATGGGGACAAAGAGCATACTTTTTGGAGAAATGTCCTCTGGTCTGATGAAACAAAAATAGAACTGTTTGGCCATAATGACCATCGTTATGATTGGAGGAAAAAGGGGGAGGCTTGCAAGCCGAAGAACACCATCCCAACCGTGAAGCACGGGGGTGGCAGCATCATGTGTGGGGATGCTTTGCAGCAGGAGGGACTGGTGCTCTTCACAAAATAGATGGCATCATGAGGGGGGAAAAGTATGTGGATATATTGAAGCAACATCTCAAGACATCAGTCAGGATGTTAAAGCTTGGTCGCAAATGGGTCTTCCAAATGGACAATGACCCCAAGCATACTTCCAAAGTTGTGACAAAATGGTTTAAGGACAAAAAGTCAAGGTATTGGAGTGGCCATCACAAATCCCTGGCCTCAATCCTATAGAAAATTTGTGGGCAGAACTGAAAAAGCGTGTGCGAGCAAGGAGGCCTACAAACCTGACTCAGTTACACCAGCTCTGTCAGGAGAAATGGGCCAAAATTCACCCAACTTATTGTGGTAAGCTTGTGGAAGGCTACCCGAAACGTTTGACCCAAGTTAAACAATTGAAAGGCAATGCTACCAAAAACTAACTGAGTGTATGTAAACTTCTGACCCACTGGGAATGTGATGAAAGAAATAAAAGCTGAAATAAATCATTCTCTCTGCTATTATTCTGACATTTCACATTCTTAAAATAAAGTGGTGATCCTACCTGACCTAAGAAGGGATTTTTTACTAGGATTAAATGTCAGGAGTGGTGAAAAACTGAGTTTAAATGTATTTGGCTAAGGTGTATGTAAACTTCCGACTTAAACTGTATATAAGTATTGCAATATAGGCCTAATTAAGTTATGATTTTAAGACTAAACAGGATGTGCTCTTAGGCCTGCAGCTCAATGGTGGTTATTCCACTGCTATAATAAGCCTACTAATGATAATGACATTACCTATTATTATAATGATGATCATAATACAAATAGCAATAATAACAATAAGAAGGAGATCAAGAAAAATGATTATGATACATATTATTTTTGAGACAATTTGGAACAGTGTAAACAACACTAAATACATTGTAAGTTATACCATAAAGGGTTTTATTACAGCATAACAAAGATTATCCGACATGTTGTGTTGCGTGAGGCTATTAAACAAACACTCAAAACAGGCAACAGAAGCAGGGTCTGTCTGATTTCTGTAGATACATACGGATGATTTATAAAGCCAGGCACATTTAAAAGTCAGGCTATTGATTATAGACCTAAATAAGTTGGAGTGTCCTCTCTCCTCACCTTCCTTAGACAATTAAGGCAAGGGCTGTTTTCTCGTCTCCTAACTCCGCTGCTGCCTCCGCCGCATTGTTCTCAACACCAATGTGCAGGTTGACTTTGCTATTATGCACATAGCAACATGGTCTAGGAAAAGACGCCAAATCAACAGCACACGGTCGCTTCAGAACCGCGGACAGCGACCGCGTGTTGCACCATTGTCCTTAACCATATACAATTTCAGCAGCACATGACTTAGTTGATGGACTGCGCCATCCCCACGGCCTCCACAATGGATTAGTCCACTGAGAAAGGCGCAAATCAGAATTGTCCTCTATTCATTTTTTTGTATTTATTTTTTGCCACTGCTCAATTACAGAAATCTCGGTCGACCAACAGCCTATCAACCAAACAACGGACCAGTCGACTAAATGGGGTCAGCCCTAATCCACTTCATCCCTTTTCTCTTCTTTCATCTCTTTTCTATTCATTCGTTGCACCTTTTAAGTGATGCCTTGGAGATTCGGAGCGGCATTTTGCACCAGCAAATGGCAGTGAGCAGAATAACCCTAATACTTCAAAGGAATGGAAAAGGCATTATTCTATGCCAGTTCCAAATACCGCGACTTGCGGTTGATCGTGTGCATCCCCTTCATCACGCAGATTACAAGACTCGGGTGAAATATTATTCCCCTTATAAACGCGCATCTTTTGGCGAAAGGCTTCAAATGTAATTGTGCTTCGGACTGTAAAGAGTTTAACGGTATGTTTTGCACAGATCTGTGCTCTTTTTGTGTGTGACGAAAACGCCAACCTCAAACTCTCAAAGCCTTGTTCCAAGACATCAATGATCACACACTGTCTGAAGATACTGTCCAGTATCCTGCTGTGACTTATCTCTCCTCTATATAGGTCTGTATAGTCCAGTATACCTGCCGTGCTCTGGCCCATGTTGGTCCTGAAAGTATGAAGCAAAGCCCTCACTGATCTGCAGGTTGCCATAGCAGCAAACATAATAACACATAGCTGTCCAACCCATCCACTTATTGCCCTTTGACTGGCTCTGGGTAGACATTACCCCTAAACACAGATCTAGGATCAGCTCACTTTACCCCAATCATAACCTTAATCATGAGGTGGGGGAAACGCATAAACCTTAGGTCAGTGTGTGTCTGGGAGTAAACTCATCCGTCTGGTCCAGAAGCTGTTTTGACAAGGTAGAGCTGATAGTCTAGTACCTGCTGTGCCCGGGCCCAGATGATGTCCTCCAGGTAGGTGGCAAAGCCCTCACTGATCCACTCCTCTGTCCAGTCCCGGGCCCCGATGGCCAGGCCAAACCACGAGTGGGACAGCTCATGGCACAGACGAGACCCACACAGAGACAGGCCCTGCTCTCCTCCAACTCCCTCTCTCTCTCCGTCTCCCTCTCTCTCTCCACACAGCACACTCTGTGACAGGAATATGATGTGGGGGCTGCGGGGGGGGGGGGGGGGGGGGGTTCGGAGAAAAGGCAAGAATGAATAAACACGGGCATGCAGGAAACTAAAAGATAGGTATAAGCGCAAACACATCATGTATGTAGAGAGAACAAGGAAAATCACGAACCTAGCATGCACGTCCGGGCACACACACACACACACACACACACACACACACCTCCGCTACCCTGGAGAGAGATCAACAATTGGTAGGAACGAACCCAACCTATGATTACAGAGGAGGACATAGCCCTAACGACGCCATGACGACTGTGTGTGTGTGTGTGTGTGTGTGTGTGTTTTCTTGCATATGTGTTTGTGTTTGTATGTGGGAGACATCTCCTCGACTACAGCCTCTCCTTGTCTGTCTCCACCTCTGCTTTATAACCCATAATGTCATTGCAGAAACATGTTTGGCAGAGAAACTCCAGTCATCATCCAGTCTGGGTAAACCAAAGAGGTTAATTGGTTCGCACTCAAAAATATGTGTCAAAAAGCTTACTTAATTATTCTTTTTTCCCCTTTTTTTACTGCATTAGGGATAGCGTACATAGACGTTTCGGCTTTACAGCCCTCTTCGGAGCGTAGGTACATTTTAATTACATTTAAACCAGTATTTGCCTGTATCATCACTCTACCACCTACCACGAACCCAAGCACTCTGGTCTTCCTCGGTTTAGGCTTCACGTCATTGACCTTATCTTGACTGCAGAAGCAAAAACTCTCAGGTCATTGCTGTAAATGAGAATGTGTTCCCAGTCAACTGAACTAGTCAAATAAAAGGTTAGCAGGCAAATAAACCAAAAACTTCAGATCCAACAACTTTGCTGGAAACGGTGGAGGTCCAATGTTTTTCATTTAATTTTACAGTCGCTTGGAGGCAGTTATACGCCGTGTCCCAAGTGGCTCTCGTTTCCCTTTACAGCGCGCTACTTTTGACCAGGGCCCATAGGGCTCTGAGATTTGGGAGGCATTCATAGAGGACCCTCCTCTTCACCCCAAGAATACAGTGTGGCGAAGTGGATTAAGTCATGTTTGTCGAGTATGACCCTCAGATAGGTTCAGGCATACTGTGTTCTTCACTTTAAATACACGTTTATCATATAGATGACATGAGACGCAGATATGTTTACGCTCCGCCTGAGGAATTCCTGACGTGACCTTTTAGGTTTGTCCGTGTGTGTGTGTGTGTGAGTGTGTTGTACATACCACTATACACTATGCATTCAGCCATGCAGGTGAAATGGAACGCAGCCATGTTTGTTCTGCCAGAGGAATACCTTAAACGTCCCTTTAGGAATAGACAGCTCCGTGTACACACACTGCTCGGCAAACTGGATACAGTCTTATCAACACTGCCCACCAATAAGAACCTCTCATCAACGCTCCGAGCCAATCAGAGTTGAGGAAAGGGGAGAAGAACAGACAGTGGTTTCTATGAAGGCAGCTCCCCTGCATTCCAGCGTAATGCTTAACAAATGTGAGACCGGGTTAGTAGTCCGAGCTCTGATTTAGATGACGTTCTACCCCTCAGACCATTATTTGTGGCTGACAAAATAACCCACATTAAGAGAGTTGTCTTTTTCCCCCAATCAACGGTAAATGTTAGGTTTGATGAGGGGTGTGGAAAGTTTCTCTGGTTACACGCGATGACAGTAAAACAAACAGTAAACAGCCTTGGTCGTGCTGCAGCACAGCTCCCATTCGTGTAGTGTTCTGCTATCTGATATATATGTGTGTCTACTGTTAGTCCTAGCTCTCCCCTACAATAACAAATCAATGTATGGTGCCCCTTGTAAGACATTTAGGTAGCAAGTATTTCATAGGCTGTTACTGTGTACTGACCCGTGTCGCCATATCATTTCTTAGGTGATGTGTAACATAATATCGAGTGCCACAGACATTCAAGTCCATGTAATAATCAATTGAAATAAATGGGTGAATAGCAAGCGTTATTGTGTGCATTTGAATAGAATTCATGCAGGGTTCACAATACACTGACTATAACCATTCTGTCAACACACACACACACGCACACACAGAAGATATACCGACAACAGAATAGCTTCATCTGAGAGTTGTGACATAAATCATGTGACTCCTTTTGAACAGTGAGGTAGAAATGGTCTAATTTGTCATGGCTGACAACCAGGGTCACGGCTACAAACCTTTCCTGGACCAACTTCTTCCCATCTTAAATAACACCCCTACCCTACCCCCGAGGGCCTGAGGCTGGTGTGCGTGAGAGGCAGCCTATTTTTCACACAGAGAACAGCAGAAGAATGGGAGAGGCTTCAGAGAGGTGCAAATGAATAGGCTTCTCTTTCCCTGCTCATATAACAGGGGCCCGGCGATCCATTCAGACGCTCGAGAACTCTATACACTTCTACTGTTCACCTGCTGGAAACTCAGGAGTTAGAAAACCACGGTTCTCCTCCAAACAAACATACCAGTAGACAGATTACAATCGTAATCCCTGGGACACACCTAAATGTTTCCTGACCCAGTTATAAAAGGTGTGACCCACCATATGACATTGATCTAGCCCTGACCTAGAATCAGCAGAATTCCCCATTCTATTTCTGTGCTACGGTTAGGACCATGTGTTCATCCCAAATGACACCCTATACCCTATATACTACACTACTTTCCAAATGACACCCTATACCCTATATACTACACTACTTTGACCAGAGCCCCAATGGAACTAGGTCAAAAGAAGGGCACTATTTGGGAGCAGAAAAACCTCCCAGTCCTACCTATGATATCTATGTTAAACGTGAGTTCTGCTTCAAGGGTTCATGAGGAGGGACTACTTTCTATGATAGAAGAACAAGCACTCAGAAACACTGAACGACACAATCCTTATTTTCCTTTCCATAACCCAATTATTGAGCAAGCTAATTGGATTATGTGGGAAATCAGTGTGTGTAGACACAGGGTGGAAAGGATATATCACAACTTATTGAAGAGGAAGTCAAAATCTGTCACTGGAGAGGGAGAGAGGATACACAACACACACACACACACACACACACACACTTACTGTTCCTCAACAACAAAAAAACGTAATTTCCCAGGGATTATTAACACATTTATCAGATAGGAGACAGGGAATCTACTATACGTGTGGTCTGTGTGTATTAACACCCTCTATTATGAAGGTCAATGTTTAGCATCCTCGCAAAAATCTGAAATACACCTAGTTCAACAAGTAGCTGTGTTTTGTTGTTTACCTTGGTGGCTAGTAGCTGCAGATGGCTAGTAACAGCAGCTGCTAAGATGCTAGCTTTATGAGTGTATTTCTGCCCTAATCTTGTTCGCCACAATTGGATAAGCGGGCCTTTTGTTGTTGCTTTTTCTGCAGTGTATGTGTGTTTGTACAACAAAGAACGTCTTTCAGGGATGGTGCCTGCACATGCTCTTAGGGAGGGAGGTTGAATCTGTCAGAGCAGTGACAAGCATAGTCGTCCCACCAGCGGCGGTGGCATGCAACAACAGCAACTTTCATACCCCCGCGATACACACACACACACACACACACACACACACACACACACACACACACACACACACACACACACACACACACACACACACACACACACACAGACTTGTCCGTCAGTGACTACTAGGACATGTCACCTACTGACTCGAAGTGACCTGCATGGTATTGGATATTAAGTATAGTTACATTTGATGCTCTAGTTTGACGCTGTGTTGCATCATTTTATTGCACTCGATCTAATGCTTTGGGACATTTTTGTAGCCCACCAAGTACAGCACCAGTCAAAAGTTTGGACACATCTACTCATTCCAGGGTTTTTCTTTATTTTTACTATTTTCTACATTGTAGAATAATAGTGAAGACATCAAAACTATGAAATAACACATATGGAATCATGTAGTAACCAAAAAAGTGTTAAACAAATCAAAATATATTTTATATTCTTCAAAGTAGCCACCCTTTGCCTTGATGACAGCTTTGCACACTCTTGGCATTCTCTCAACCAGCTTCATGAGGAATGTTTTTCCAACAGTCTTGAAGCAGTTCCCACATATGCTGAGCACATGTTGGCTGTTTTTCCTTCACTCTGCGGTCCAACTCATCCCAAACCATCTCAATTGGGTTGAGGTCGGGTGATTGTGGAGGCCAGGTCATCTGATGCAGCACTCCATCACTCTCCTTGGTCAAATAGCCCTTACACAGCCTGGAGGTGTGTTTTAGGTCATTGTCCTGTTGAAAAACAAGTGATAATCCCACTAAGCGCAAAAAGAAAATAGTAAAAATAAAGAAGAACCCTGAGTGAGTAAAGCAGTGTGTATAGTCATAAAGAAGTTCACTGTCACGAAGCGAGCAGAAGGCCTGATACACTGTTATAAAACAACCCTGAGCCTTTTGGTCTGTAAACTGTAACTTTATGCCACAGAAGACAACTCTGGCTAAAAGTAAGAGGTGTTCGGGGGAAGATCCCGATTTAGTGCAAAACCAGTGAACGAGTGCTCCTCCATCCATAATTCATCCCTCCATCCTGACCAGAGGCCACTTGCTCCTCAGCAGCAGGACGGCTGGATGCATTATGCATCAGGTCCTATCACGGCTCTGTAATGACATCCCACCACCACCCATTTACAGAGAGAAAGAGACAGATACAGAGACGGAGAGAGTGTGTCTGGGTATGGGTGTGTGTGTCACCGACTGAAACTCGGACTGCCCCAAGAGGCAATTTGACTTCCTCTTTCTCCTCCCTGAAGAGTGCCACACACACACACACGCTCACACACACCAAAGCCACCTTTGAGGTCCCCGGTCTCAATAAGAAAGAACTCATCACTAATGTTGGCTTGCGGGAAGTGTTGTCTGTTGGTCTTTCTCCCTGCTCTGAGTCTGTGGGCTTATTCTTCCACACAGGAGACTATTTGACCAATCTCCTACCCTCCGTCCTTTTTTAACAAGTCTGACTTCAAATGTCTGGCATTCCAGCCTGGCTGACGATCAGTTGTGTGCTGCTGTGCTGTGTTCTGTTCCCAGGCTGGCCCCAGAGGCACGGCCAAATGCCACTCCATGTAGGGCCACATCACATGCAGGGCTCGCATCACATCCTGAAAATACTTATCACTGCAGATATCAGGCGCCATTACCAATGAGGAGACAGTCACATTCTGTGGTGTTGACCCAGCATATACACACATACATACACACACACACAAAACCAGACAGACACACACACACACACACTCAGTCAGCCCATCCTACCTCAACCACCCACCCACCCACCCACACAGACCCACAGTTGCACACACACACACAGCTGGCTCTAACTGAGCTGGTATGTATACATGCTGCTGATACCCAGAGCATAACAGAGCAGAGCAATAGGATCCATATGGACTACAGGAAAACAACACACACAGTTGTGTATTACTATACTTGTGAGGACCTTTTTTTTGGCGAACAACAATTGATTCCCATTAAAGAATCCTATTTTCCCTAACCCCTAACATTAACCGCAATTCTAACTCTAAACCCGAACCCTAAGCCTTGTTCCTTCTAAGGGCTGTCCAAATGTCTGAACTCTCCTTGATTTACTTTTCTTGGATTTCTGGTCCGCACAAGTATATTACAACACACAGACACACACTCTATGGAGAACAGCAGAGGAGAAGCCACGCAGACATTGTGTGTTATGTATCAGTGTGACCCGCTTTCTCTGCCTGTTAACTCGATTGCTCCCCATTAGCATTTCAGAGGCCTGCTGCCTTTCAAAATACTACAGAATAGACACACACAGAGAGAGAGAGCGAGAGAGTCTAGGCTGGTCTAGGTTCTGAAGCGAAAAGCAGATGTTTATTCAATCCGTTGTGTTGACGGTAGGTAAGAGTCCAGTCACGTCCTCAAAGGTCCAGAACCACGACGTCACGGCTGAGGAATGTACATTTAGTAGTGTGTCAGAGATGTTGAAGTAATCAGACAGGAATCTCCTGTCCCACCTCCAGATGATCAAAATACAGGAAACACCTGACTAGAGCTCTATGGTGTTAGAGAGAACACATGCACACACACAAAGACGCATGCACCGCAGTGCACTGGACACACACACACACAAACACCATGTGACCTGAAAAGAAAAAGTCAAGGCCTTAGAGTTTTTCCTTGTTAGATCATGTGGTCAGAAAAACCCACGGGTAATTATCAATGCTATTCAAATCCAACACCGGTGCATTGGTGTGAACAGCCAGTCAGATCGACGTTACAGACAATAATGGGAGTCATTTGGTTGATAAGCCTCGTTGGTGTCAAAGGGAAAGATTCAACCATTTTGAATGTTATATCGTATTTGTGCGATGTTCTATCGATCCCCGGGGCTATTTCATGTTTTCATGTGTATCTGAGCCCTTGCCATTCCCGTTAATAGGATGATGGTTTTGCGATCGCGAGATCTTCTATCATACATGTCAGATTTCAATACTGGCCAGTGTCATAACGCGGGAGGTTGTTTTCTCTCGATTGAGCCACTGATCCTATTTTTGCAATATTCCTACCTCGGGAAATGTGTAATTTAACAGAGGGTCCGCCACATTTTCCCTATTTATCTGCCTCTTCAGTCCGGGGTGCATTGCATGGTGCCGTTGCGAACGTCAGACTCTACTCTGCGAAGCACACGATCTGCAGGTTGAACCTGGTGCGATTGTAGACTCCTAATTTACAAGTGCAGTTCGTTTAGGCGATTTTGTATCTACAGTAACTAGCTACTTCAAATGCTGATGTTGACTTTGGTATTATTGGGACTTTGGCATTATTGTGTAGCCAGCAAGCCCATATAGAGAGCATTGCATTGTAGGTTTTGTAGTCGACTTGAGCTGTAACAGATTTCCACAATGATTTTGACATGTTGCTACCAACATTATTACAACAACAAATTGAAACATCTGTAAATCACATACATAAGCTACAGATGTGTCAATACTCAATAACCCACGTACAGATGTATGTATATACAGAAAGAACAGCCAAACTCTGAGATTTGACAACCTGTGCAGTATAAAACTGAAAACCCTGCTACTTTCCCTCAGACCGCAGGCAAAGCCCGACCCATCGAGACAAATTTGTACTGAACATTACACAGCGCTGGGTTTGAAATATCTCGTTCCGACGTTAAGATGTCTGGCTCTACCCAGACTAATGAAATTACCTACCATCCTCAGTCTCAAAGAGCCTGTCATAAAAAAAAGATACTGCATAAACATCCCCTCACCACACAATGAGCCCATCCATCACCTAATGGAATGGGTGCACTGGACTCACCCATTAGTCAGTGGAATGGGTGTGCAGCGACAGGCCTGTCTTGCAAAGGCTGTTAATCCAGAGTTATGGTACAGTGTGCCAGTGTTACTGTTAAACACAGGGCAGATGGCAGCTGCTGCCAGCTCCTTTATATTACAGATTAGACGGTTGAAAAGGCAATACAATGTCACTCTTCAGACACCACAGCCAAAGATGGGGCAATACATTGCATAAATAGTGTAGATAATGTATACTATATCACTGGGTCTGCTGAACATCGGCCTACAGCTGGTGGTGTAGCCTTAACTGTAGCTTCTCATCCGAAAGTTGAGTGATTTCATCAAAACACGGTCTGGATGGAAAAGAGACAATCTCACTATGAAATTCCGCTTATTTCATCCGCTCTTGTGATTTTAACGCGGTCTGCATCCATTGTTTGCATCGCCTCGTTCAGAGGCAGAGTATTCCTCCGAAGAAAGCAACACCATATCTGACCATCATCTGGTGAGAATATGACGACAACAAATAACTCGACCCTGCCCATCTCGCTGTGGCTGACCAGCGGGAACATTAGTTAACCATTCATCAGAGAGAGAATGAAGACGCAGCTTTATGGCTTGGGAACCTGGCACTATGTTACCGACCACTCGTGCACTGCCAACGAAGCCTTGTTTCAGACCAAAGAGCATGTCAGTGAACACTCAGAAAATCTTTATTAAGGATCACTTGTGGTGGGAGCAGAAACACTGAACGGATATTACTCCATCTTCCACACTATACTTCTGATCAGTGTTTAAAAACAACCTTTTTCAATTGTTCAGCGCGCTCACTTCTTTTTCCCATCTGCTACGACTTATCGTGTGTCAATTCAATTCGATTCTAAAAGCTTCAACAAGAGCAAGTCATTGTGTTTCATTCGAAAACAGCATAGCATTTTGTGGCAGAGTAAGGGTTAAAAGCAGGCACTCGAGTGCTGAGAACCTTGCGGGGACGGACGGTAAAACCTATACAACAGATCGAGAGCAAGGAAGTGGAGGCCCCAGATAACCAGGGGAGGAATGTTCTAGTAATAACAACACACTTTCTAAATTGGACCCTGCTATCTTCATTAAACAACCAAGAATACTTTTGAAGTGAAGAGGGGTGGAATTCAACTACAGGAGGAGTGAGAGGAAGGGCAGAAAATGCATTAAAGTGGAATAAGGCCCTAGAAAAAAGAACCGGAGAGAGAAGTCTAGTCGTTTAGCAATTACTACAGTGTTTCTGGACATTCCTGCCTTTACCCCCAGGTGCAGGCATGCAGAGCCTTCCTCCAATCGTCAGGTTCTATTGTGTGCGTACAGGAGAGCGGAGTCCACTTAAGACGTGGAGAAAGAGCTAGCTCATCCTTGACTATTTGATTAACAGCTGTCTTTGGTGACAAAGTCCCTCGGTCTGAAAGAGACGCTCTCTGTCGCACACTTCTAGAGTTACCGACCACCTTACTTTGGAGAGGGGAGAAGAAAGGAAGGAAATCCACTGAGAGAAAGAGAGGGGGGGGGGGAGAGGGAGGGAAGGACAGAAAGAGAAAGAGGGAGAGAGAGAGAATAAAGGAGACCATAAGACAGAGTGACAATAAGGCGAGGAAAATCTCTCCCTTCTCTCTCTCTCTCTACCGCAAACTCTCCTTCTTTTGGCCTATTAGCGTTGAGACACATTCCTAATGCCTCACATCTGTCTCCCACACTGTGACCACATCACATGGGATTCCGCTCCATCTTCCCCTCAGCCCTCTATCTCTCTCCTTTTCTCACCAACCCATGAGCTTTCCTCATCTTCCCCCTTTCTCTCCCCCGCCCCTCTCCTCTTTCTTTCTCTCTCTCTCTCTTCCCCTTTAGCTGGGTTAGCCGACGATGTGGACACTTCCACGGGGCAGAAGTCAGCGTGTTGTTGTGACTCTGCTCGTCTCAGCTCGTTTCGTCTTGCTCTTGATAAAACGCCTCAAAACAAGACGTGGTGACAGATTTCACGTCAACGCTAATATGGCTAAAATAGCTAACCAACAACTGCAACAATGTATGAGAGACAACAAGTGCTCATTGTGCAAATGGATTTATGTTTTCAATAAACACTGGAGATGAAATATAGCTTACACGTTGACAACAATCAAAGCCAACCCTGTATATTTTCCCCCATAGCTGAGCACGCGTCAGTTTTGTTGCTAAACAACCAACCCGTCTATGCTATCCCTGCCTCGCACCCCCTCTCATGGTCAATCTCACGTCTCACTGCACCAACCAGTCCTGTCAGCTCTGGTCCCATGACGTTCAATGTGGAGTTAAACATCATTAACACATAACATTGGTCACACTGAGAGGTTAGGGTGCTGTGGGAGTGCCATGGGGGTGCTATGGGGTGTCCTGGTCCCACCAACTAACGTGAGAACATCATGACATTGTCATATCATCATTGTTTCCACCCACAGAGTTGTGTTTTTGGATGGAAAAAGAGTCTGTTATCAACTCCTCCAATACACTCCCCATCCACCACTAACAACACAGAGTACACATTGTTATATTAATGGAACAAACATGGATTCTGAAACTGAAATGAGTTCAGTTGAGTTTTTTTATTCTAACTCCAGAAACTTCTGGATATCGGTTTGCTTGAATAGAAGCCTGGGCCCAAATCAATAAAGCCTCCAAGTAGGACCGCTGATCAAGGGTCAGGTCCCCCCTGTCCATATAATTATGATCTCAAAGGCAAAACTGATCCTAGATCAGCACTATTCTGAGATGCTTTTTGAATACAGAGCATGTCGTCTGTACTCAACCCAGGGTTAAGTGGGTTGAGCGAAAAAACAACCCCAGCCTGTGACAGACAGCTCAGCTAGTGAACTAAACTGCTTCGGGACAGAAGCTGTACTCTGAGGGGTATGGCACACACACTCTTCTCCACTTCCTCCTTACGGGTACCAACGGCCAACCGTACTTCCTGAAGCCCATAAACTATGCAGCGGTCTGAAGTCAAGCTGAAAATCTTCCTCAACGACCCCTCACAGAGGTCAGGAGGTGGACATAACTCAGGCCTAGTGTATGTGACAGGTATATTACTACCTAGCTCAGCCGGTGAGGCCGTGGATATGGCCTTTTAACAACCTGCTAATTCTTTACATATTTGTTAAATCAGGTGTCTTCCAGGTGTCGTCTCTACTGTAGTTCTCCGTATATCACCGATTCCCTCCCAGATAGGTTAACCTTCTCGCTTTCCTATCCATTAGAACCCATTCACACTGAGGCAGGAGAGGCAGGAGAGACAACCTCAGGTCAAACTCTCTCTGAATAGAAAATAATACATCTTGAGAACAAAGTAATTGCTTGTGCAGTAAGCCGTTCGTTGTGTGCTATTTTAGTGTTGTTCTAATTGGGATAATAGTTGTGATTGAGGGAGTTGGCAGGGGCTCTGTGTGAGCTGACGTGCTGAGAGGGAGGGAGAGAGAGAGAGAGAGAGAGAGATGACATGCTGCGAATGAGCGTATCAGTGCCCGCCATCTAGCACTGAAAAGGGGGGGAGGGGGGGGGGGGGGGAAGTCTGCCTCCATCGAGAAAACAACCAAACGATATAAGGGCACTTTAATGAATCTTAATCTATTCAAATGTATCCTGTATGTGAGGATCAGCCACAACCTAAGGGGAAAATGATGACAAAAGACTGTTGGGTTTGATAAAAAGGCTGGCTGTTCCAGTCAGAAAGCATCCTGATGTATCAGGCAAAAACAAATAGCAAACGATGTGCTCATTCCAAAGTTATTTTGCTTCTCTACAGAACAGAAAACGGGTTCTACATGGAGTCCATCAACAATGAATAGGACAGCACTCGCTATATAGGCGCTTTATTAGAAGATTCATATGAACAGAAGATTCATTCTGACACGCAATGTGATAATACATCTCAGAAATCTATTATGTCGTGTCAAATAAATAACACAATATCTCTCTATGATATGTCTGATGTCATCCAAGCACACTACCAAGCACGTTACCAGACTACTGTTTTCAAACTGTGCGTCATCCAAATGCACTATCAATACCCTCCCTGCTATGTGAGGGAGAATAAACCAGTCCAGAATAATACCCTATTTCAAGTCCTTGGGTCATTTCCGTCTAAAAACTGTGGAAACCACCAGATTTCCCTGCCGGGAGAAATATCCTTATTTGCCCACGTGGCGAGCCGAGGATTCCTGCTATGTCCTGCTGCTTCTGAAAGGGCTGCTGAGGGACACACAGCCAGTCGCTTCAAAGAGCGGGGGAAATGCCGTGCCCTTCCTGAAACTCCCCATTGGAACATGGTGATGTGGCCCGACGTGATGGGGAGATTATGGGCGTACACACACACACAGAGACACACACAGGCGTACACACACACACACACAGACAAAAAGTGTATGCACGCACACATACATAGTAGCATACGTACACACACACAGGCACAGGGACATGCATTAGGTCATTCCAAAGTCAAACAGGGACAGAGCTGAGTCATGTGTGTGTTATGATAAATCTGTTAGATATCAATAAATAAATTGAAGATTAGTGATACAGAACAGTTAACTCCTCCACATTCATCTACACTATGTCATACAGACACAATACATTTTCATCAATAAGCAGCAGCAGCAGCAGAGTTTGTGTGTGTGTGTGTGTGTGTGTGTGTGTGTGTGTGTGTTTGTGTGACCTAAAAAGAGACCTAAAAAGTCCCCACAAAGTAAAACAAGGAAATATCTTCCTATTTTAAGCTTAGGGGTTAGGTTTAGGGTTAGCGTCACAATGAGGGTAAGTGGTTAGGTTGAGGGTTAGGATTTAGGTTTAGGTTACGGGTTAAGGTTAGGGTTAATGTAAGGGGTTAGGGAAAATACCATTTTGAATGGAACTACATTTTAGGTCCCCACATAATGAGAAGGAGGTATTAAAGTGACCCTCTCTCTGTGGGGGGTGTCTGGATCTCTATGTATGTGTTTATGTGTGTGTGTATGTGTATGTGTTAATGTGTGTGTTTATGTGTTTATGTGTTTATGTGTGTGTGTTTATGTGTTTATGTGTGTGTGTGTGTGTGTGTGTGTACATGCATGCAGAGATTGTCAAATGATACATCTAAAAGTATCTTAATACAAATACAAGATACCCAACAGACCAATACATCAAAATAAAATACAAGATACAATACTTTGCAAAAGTATCTAGATACAATATGCACGTCGCAATGAAACGTACAACGTAATTGCCGTATTTAAAACTGTCCTTTTGTGAGGCGCAGCCGGGGACTAGTTCTGTACGATGGCGAGTGGTGGGGGTCGATAAACCAGGAGGATTCTCCATCATCGTTTAGATCTCCAGTTTGATAACATTTTGGTTTCCCAGTAGATTACAACAGCGATGGACAAAGAGAGCATGTCTCCACAGCTCAACCAGAATAGCTTATGCAGCTGCCATCACCTCAAACACGTTGACACATTTACGCTGACATCACTCCTGTATTCCTAACACTGGAGCAAGAAGGAAATAACATTGATTATATGCTGCTGTGCTAAACGTGCTCCATAAAAACACCTTGCTTGACGTAGAAACAGGTGAACCGTTTTGGAACACTGAGCCATTGACTGTCTGGCTGCACCAGGTGACTGTTATGAGTGGGTTGCTTTTGCAATAAGGCACCGGACTACAGCCATATAGATTGAAACTACTGTGGCAGACGGCAGGGAGATGTAAGGGGAGTGGTTATTGAAGGGAGATACATTGCAGCTCACGGCTCCACCCCTGAGCCTTATATGGACTTCCTGCCCCAACGAGGAGAGCCTGTGGCTCATTAAGCCAGGGAGTACTTGGGGACAAAGCGGAGGCGGCCTGCACAAAGGGGTCAGAGAATGGAGTGGGAAGAGAGCGTTATGAAGTGTGAGAAGAGAGCGAAATATCTGTGTGATTACCTGTTGTGACCTGGACTGTCTGATTACCCCACTGTGTACCGGTTTGGTTGAGGACCCGAGTTTTAGGATTACCCCTGGAGAACGGAACAGACAATGAGAACGGATTGTGGACTGTGAAATGGTTAGTGAACTCCCCCCTTTTCCCCAGTGTGCAAAACTACCTAATACACTCCCCATTTGCATTCTAGTTGTGCTCCTTGTACGTGTTTGGTTATTGAACTTGGTGACATTGAAACCCCACACCCTTGAACCTGCTGCTACATGTGGTGGAGAATGCGGGCAACCCAAACCAGGCTCAATAACTAAACAGGCACAGAGCACAATGGAAGCATTGGTGAAACAGGTGGTGGAGGCGAACATAGCCCAGCAGGCTATGCATCGGGAGCTGCTGGAGGAACAGAGTTGGCAGACCGCTCTCCTGCGAGCTGAACTCAGCCAGCTGACAGCCGCCCAGGCCGGCGTGGCTGCAGGCGCAGCAGTCTCTTGTCCCAAACCCAGTAGGTTTATACTGAAGCTGACAGAGGCTGACGACATCGAGGCCTGCCTCCAAGCCTTCGAGAGGACGGCGGCAAGGGAGAAATGGCCCCATGAGCAATGGGCCAGTCTGCTAGCATCCTTCCTGTCAGGCGCGGCACAGAAGACCTATCAGGATCTGATGGCTGACCAGGCGACGCATTACGAGGGGCTGAAAAAGGAAATCCTGCGCCGGTATAGTTACACCCTGATTAACAGGGCACAAAGATTCCATGATTGGGCGTATGATCCTACAGCATCTCCCCGATCGCAAATGCATGATCTAATTAGGTTGGCCAAGAGCTGGCTAACTGCTAAAACACTGATGCTCACACCCATCGAGAAAGTGGTCATAGATACATTTCTACGCTCTCTCCCATTCGAAGCAAAGAAATTAGCAAGCCAAGCTAACCCGGAGCGCAGATCAGCTGGTGGAAGGACAACATTGGAGGTCCTGTGCAGCGAACAACTATGGAAGGCAGAACCCTCCACTCGCCCGAAGGAGCAAAAAAGGGCGGAGGACCATGCTGGGACCCCGGCCAAGGATGGGGGGACACCAACAGCCAGCTCCCCGAGACAATGCCCCTTCCTGGACCGCAGGAAATGCTACGAGTGTGGCGAGCCGGGACACATCGCCTGGAACTGTCCAAACCGTGATGTCCTGATGCCTTCGGCCTCAGCCAGTGAGGTAGCCACCAGGCGGCCCTGTGGCTTGCTGATGGCATGCTGGGCTCAGGAGAGTGGTCCTTCCTGTTACCCCAGTAAGAGCCAACGGAAAGGACACCACGGCACTTGTGGACTCCAGGAGTATGGTGACCCTGACATCGCCCAGACCACGAACCTGGCTGACACCGTGGTCATCACATGCATTCACGGTAAGACCAAGGACTACCCTACCACACTCCTCTACCTACAGACCACAAAGGGACAACACACGGGGCCAGTGGGAGTCATCCAGAACCTGCCTGTGCCGGTCCTTATCGGGAGGGATTTCCCGACGTTCCGCCAACTGTGGACCAGTATGTCCGGAGATGTGGGGAACCAGAAGTGAGGAGGAAGCCGGAGAGGTGGGAGGGACGCCAGAAGGAGGGATGCCCAGATGTGTGGATTCCAGGAAATGGATCCCCAGGTTTCAACAGAACCCCTCGCGGAGGGTGAGCAAGACTGGAGAGAGAGGTGGCGAGTCTGGAAGACATGTTCCCGATGAACCATGAGGTGGCGCCAGAGCCTGCCTCTCTAGCGGGCCGGTTCGGCACAGCCCAACTGGAGGATCCCAACTTGGCCAGCGCTCTCCAGCAGGTGACCTTGGTGGACGGAAAGCCCATGGAGGGGGTAAGTGAAATCATCTACCCCCATTTTTCTATAAAGAAGTTGCTGTATCAGGTTGTGAAAAAGAATGACGAATGTATGGAGCTGTCCTGCAGTTGGCGCACTCACACCTTCTGGGGCTCACCTAGGGGTGGAGAAGACCGTAGACAGGATTAAGGCATGATTTACTGGCCGGGGGTGAAGAGAGAGTGGAAGATTACTGCCCCAGTTGCCCGTAGCGCCAAACCCCCGCTTTTGCAGCCCCTTAATTCCCTCCCTTTCAGCAGGATCGCAATGGACCTAGTGGGACCTCTATCCAAGAGCAACCGAGGGCAGCAATATATCCTAGTGATTCTGGATTATGCTACCAGGTACCCGGAAGCCATTCCCCTGTGCACCATGGCCACCAAGGGAATTGCACGTGAGTTAGTCATGCTGTTTTCCTGAGTAAACATCCCGATGAGATATTGACCGACCAGGACACCCTGTTCATGTCGCGAATCATGAAGGATCTATGCAAACTAATGAAAATAACCCAGTTTCACACCTCGGTGTATCACCCGCAGACCGATGGGTTGGTGGAAAGATTCAATCAACCTGAAGCAGATGCTAAAGAAGGTGATGGAGGCGGACGGAAAGAATTGTGATCAGCTGCTACCCTACATGATGCTCTCGATCTGAGAAGTGCCCCAATAGTCAACAGGACTCTCTCCCTTCTCTCCCACAGATCAGGTGCAGCCCATGGAAATGCCAATGCCCTCTCCAGGAGGGATGCTCTAGGGAGCTGGACCACCACTCCCTCCCGGTGTGGCAGACGGCAGGGTGAGGTGAGTGGTTATTGAAGGGATATCTTGCAGCCCTCTGGCTTCACCCCCAAGCATTACATGGACTTCCTGCCCCAATGAGGCGAGCCTGTGGCTCATTAAGCCAGGGAGTACTTGGGGATAAAAGAGGAAGCGGCCTGCACAAAGGGGCAGAGAACGGACAGGGAAGCGTGAAGAGTGTGAGAAGAGAGAAATATCTGTGTGATTACATGTTGTAACTAGGACTGTCCGATTACCCCACTGTGTACCGACTCGGTTTGGATGAGGACCAAAGTTTTCGGATTACCCCTGGAGAACGGAACGGACAACGAGAACAGATTGTGGACTGTGAAATGGTTGGTGAATTCCCCCCTTTTCCCCAGTGTGCAAAACTCCCTAAAACTCCCCATTTGCATTCTAGTTGTGCTCCTTGTTTGTGTTTGGTTATTGAACTTGGTGACGTGGAAACCCCACACCCTTGAACCTGCTACACTACACAGAACAAAAATATAAACGTAACATGCACAATTTTAAAGATTTGACTGAATTAGTCCATATAAGAAAATCAGTCAATTGAAATAAATGAATTAGGTCCTAATCTATGAATTTCGCATGATTGGGAATACAGTTATACATCTGGTCACAGATGTAGGGGTAGGGACGTGGATCAGAAAACCAGTCAGTATCTGGTGTGACCACCATTTGTCTCATGCAGCGCGACACATTTCCTTCACATAGAGTTGATCAGGCTGTTGATTGTGGCCTGTGGAATGTTGTCCCACTCCTCTTCAATGACTGTGCGAAGTTGTTGAATATTGGATGGAACTGGAACTCTCGTACAAGTCAATCCAGATCATCCCAAACATGCTCAATGGGTGACGTGTGGTGAGTATGCAGGCCATGGAAGAACTGGGACATTTTCAGTTTCCAGGAATTGTGTACAGATCCTTGCGACATGGGGCTGTGCATTATCATGCTGAAACGTGATGGCGGCGGATGAATGGCACGACACTGGGCCTCAGGATCTCGTCCCAGGTATCTCTGTGCATTCAAATTGCCATTGATAAAATCAAATTGTGTCCGTTGTCCGTAGCTTATGCCTGCCCATACCATAACCCCTACGCCACCATGGGGCACTCTGTTCACAACGTTGACATCAGCAAACCGCTTGCCCTCACAACACCATATACGCTCTGACAAATGATGGTCCAAACACACCAAGACAATCGTGAAGAGGGCACGACAGCAATGCCTATTCCCCCTGAGCAGGCTGAAAAGATTTGGCATGGGTCCTCAGATCCTCAATGTTCTACAGCTGCACCATCGAGAGCATCCTGACTGGTTGCATCACCGCTTGGAATGGCAACTGCTCAGCATCCAACTACAAGGCGCTACAGAGGGTAGTGCGTACAGCACAGTACATCACTGGGGCCGCGCTTCCTGCCATCCAGGACATCTATACCAGGTGGTGTGTCAGACGAAGGCCCAAAATATTGTCATAGTATTGTCATAGACTTCAGCGACCCAAGTCATATTCTCTCTGCTACTGCATGGCAAGCAGTAAGTCTGGGACCAAAAGGCTCATTAATAGCTTCTAGCCCCAAGCCATAAGACTGCTGAACTGTTAATCAAATGCCTAACCAGACTATTTGCATAGACCTCCCTATTTATTCACATTTTTGTTGTCCTGATTTTCTTGCACAGTCTCAATGTACACTCACTGGACTCTAACCACACACTCACACATACTACACTGACACTCCAACACACACATGCATATTGCCGTCACACACACACATACATTCACATTCCTTCACACTCTTCAAATACGCTGCTGCTACTCTGTTTATTATCTATGCATAGACACTTTACCCCTACCTACATGTACATATTACTCAATTACCTACAAGAACCGATTCAACTGTGAAGAGCACACTTCTCCAGCGTGCCTAAGTCCAGTCAGGTCAAGACCTTGGTGAGGACAAGGAGCACACATGAGCTTCCCCGAGACAGTTTCTAACAGTTTGTGCAGAAATTCTTTGGTTGTGCAAACCCACAGTTTCATCAGCTGGCCGGGTGGCTGGTCTCAGACCATCCCGCAGGTGAAGAAGCCAGATGTGGAGGTCCTAGGCTGGCGTGGTTACACGTGGTCTGCGGTTTTGAGGTCGGTTGGACGGACTGCCAAATTCTCTAAAACGACGTTGGAGGCGGCTTATGGTAAAGAAATGAACATTAAATTATTTGGCAACTGCTCTGGTGGACATTCCTGCAGTCAGCATGCCAATTGCAAGATTTCTCAAAAATGGACACGTGGCATTGTGTTCTGTGACAAAACTGCACATTTTAGAGTGACCTTTCATTGTCCCCAGCACAAGGAGCACCTATGTAATGATCATGCTGTTTAATCAGCTTCTTGAAATGCCACACCTGTCAGGTGGATTGATTATCTTGGAAAAGGAGAAATGCTCACTAACAGGAAAGTAAAGAAATGTGTGTCCAAAATTTGCTAAACTTTTTGTGCGTATGGAAAATTTCGGTGAACTTTTATTTCAGCTGATGAAACATGGGACCAACACTTTTCATGTTGCGTTTAGATTTTTGTTCAGTATAATTTCACTTCAAATAGGCTGTGTTGTTTTCATATCATTTGGCTGATTAGGCTTGTGCACATTTACATAAGTGTTTAATTACCTAGTTAGCTAAGTTACTGACTAAGCTAATTCTTATTCATGTTTTTGCATTTCAGGTGGAGTGGCATTGCTGACAGGCCAGCATGCTGATAGGCCAAGGCCCTTATTCCCAAAGATTCTCAGAGTAGGAGTAGTGATTTTAGGATCGGTTTTGCCTTCAGACTGAGTAATATTACATTTACAAGGGGGAGGTTATCCTAGATCACTATCCCTACTCAGTGATGCTTTGTGAATATGGGCCCAGGAAGAAAGCTGTTGCCCAATAGCTTGCATAGCAGTTGCTTCACCACAGGACCCTAGAGCAGGGGTAGGCAACCCTGTTCCTGGAGTGCCACCGGTACTGCAGGATTTTGTTCCAACTAGGCCCTAAACAAGGGGTGCGTTTAGTTGCTTGAATGTTTCTACGTTGCAGAAAGGCTTTTACCAAACGACACATTTCCCAAAACGTTTTTGAATAAACTTTGAGGTACGTTTGCTCCGTTCAGTAGGTGTGCCGGGGCCCCACCCTGTGAAAATGCTCGAGCCACCTTGCGAACTTCGCCCTCTTGCACCGCGTTATATATGCAAGCTAAAGATGAAATTGGCCAATGTACCCTGTGTTGCACTTACTACAGATGGATGGACCTCCAGGGCTACAGAGAGCTACTTAACAGTGACAGCCCGTCACATTACCCCAGAGTGGGAAATGAGAAGTACTGTGCTACAGACATGCCCCCTTTTATGAGAGTCAGACAAGTGAGCTTATTTTTCTCTTGAACATTATAACATCCCAGTGGGCAAAACCTGGTTGAAAAGAAGTCAGTGTGACTTCAGTATTACTGACCAGAATATGACATATGTTTCTTTGCTTATTACCTACTGGAAAAAGTATTGCAGAGGAAAAAGTTGGATATTGAAAATATTGTTCATTACATTTCTATTTGTTTCCATAGTCACCAATAAGTTTAAATCTGCAACATATTCTTACGTTTAAAATAGATCAAGCAACCATTTTTTTCCCGCACATCTGCATACAGTAATTGTTTCATAATTCCCCGTAAGGCATTACATGCATAGATAGATCGGGACACAGAGTAGATAAAGGCAAATTGTTTCATTTGATTAATAAGAGTGGTGTGATGGGTCAGAGCTGTAGTGAAGAGAATCCGCACATAACTATCACTTTGAGGACATTCCTGAAAAAACTTTGTGGACTCAGCTGGCTCAAAGTATTTCCATGGTACTAGTTGAAGAAGTTTGTGGCAGTTATAGCTTAGAGATGTCTTCAAAAAAGAGCAACTTGCTCATATACATACTCTGCGTCCTCCACTATGGCGGTCAGGGGCATATTTGAGGACTTTCCAGAGGGCCCGCAACACGTCAACCTCCTGAGTTTTCTGGCTTTTCATGACACTTACTCTAAGTTATGTCTGTCATATCATTCCTGCAACAAACATTGTTAGAAATGGGTGTAATGGGCAAATCTCTTCCCTCTTCTCTGCAACTGTGTACGTGTTTGAGTGAGCGATAGGGAGAATGGGCTAGAGACAAACGGGAGAAACTTTACATGACTCACCAGTGGATGTGTCTGTTGAATCAGGACACAAGGTTTTTGCAATTAAAGTTAAAATAGGATTTTATTTGCTTTACAAAATTAACTTATTATTAGAAGCAGTGCCATTTCAATTGGATCTACTTGGCTGTCCCCATATGAGAACCCTTTTTTGTTCCAGGTTAAAGGGTTCTACATGGAACCAAAAATGTAAGAAGAGCGGGAGCAGGGGTGACACAAAAAGGGTTCTTTAAAAGATTCTATGGGGACAGCCGATGAACCCTTTTACATTCTACATTTTTTTCTAAGAGTGTAAGATCAGGCAATCATGGGCAGCTGAATACCATGTCTCTTGGGGAATCCAGTCTCAGTAAGACCTGATGCAGAGAAAAAAATGTCCTGATCATCAGTATAGCTAGTACAAACCTAGCTCTTACAAAGCTGGCTAGTAGGAATCAATTTGAAGATCAGTGTCACACCCTGATCTGGTTCACCTGTCCTTGTGATTGTCTCCACCCCCTCCAGGTGTCGCTTATTATCCCCAGTGTATATATCCCTGTGTTTCCTGTCTCTCTGTGCCAGTTTGTCCTGTTTTCCAAGTCAACCAGCGGTTTTCCTTGCTCTTATTTTTCCCAATCTTTGTTTCTAGTCCTCCTGGTTTTGACCCTTGCCTGTCCTGACTCTGAACCCGCCTGTCTGACCACTCTGCCTGTTCTGACTACCAGCCTGCCTATCCCCTTGTACTGTTTTTGGACTCGGATCTAGTTTCTGACCCCTGCCTGGCCTGATCTCGTGACTGCCTATCGTCTGGTACTGTTTGGACACTGACCTGGTTTATGAACTCTCGCCTGTCCCCGACCTGCCTTTGCCTACTCCCTTTGTTATAATAAATATTGGAGCTCTACCATCTGCATTTGGGTCTCGCCTTGTGCCCTTAATCAGAGTACCAAACATACATTTTTGGGGGGTAATGTTTTTACATAACTGTAAGATGTAAACATTGTGTTTTTTTTTATAGTTCCTGGAGGATGTTGCCATAGTGATAACCAAAATATACACTCCTATGGATTTAAGGAGTGGTGTTGCTGCTCTCTCCTTTCCCTGGGATGTGGCCGAATAGGTCACTGGTAACTGAGTAGGTGGCCATTGTGTAACAGAGGCTATGCATCAGGTCATTGACATGTTTCAGGAACTGTAAAGACAGAGACGAATCATGATTAACCATTGCGTAAGGTCTTCACTAAGTTAGTCAATGTACTTGCTAAGTCTATGTTTCCCCACAGCAATCTGGCAGTCAGAGAGAGAGAGAGACAGCAAAACCTAAGCTATTTACATTTCTTAGTCAGTAAGATAACTTCTTCCCTTTATTCCTTCCTCAATCCAAGCTAGAAGATTCCTGCAAAAAAGAAAATCAAGAATTGAAAAGGGCAGTTGAGAGTTGTAATGTTAGAATGAGTGTTGGGGGGAGCAGGGATAGGCAAAATGTATCGTATTGTCAAATACAAAATACAAGTATCCCTAATGAATCAGGAAAATTCACATCCATATTGGGGGATACACGTTTCAAGAATTAGCCTAGCTCAGACACTCGCAATCAGTGTTTCCTATATGTGTATTCATCAACCATTTCTCTCTCTCACACACACTCACAAACACAGAGCATGACACAATGATGACATTTCTATACGTTTTTGTGATCATCTCTCTCTCTCACAGAACACACTGACACATATACACAGCTTGAAAACCTTGACATGACAATGTTTTCTAAAGTTATTGTGATCATCATCTCTATCTCTCCCACACGTGCACACACACATAGAGCGAGAACACACACACACACATATGTACTTTCGTTAACTAAACAGATATACAAACGTCAAAACGTTAGCTAGCTAGCTACAACAGGTACAAATTCAAACTTACCATGTCCATGGATGATTAACGTTAGCTAGCTAGCAAAACTTTCCTTGACATTCTTCTCCCCAACAAACCGCCGCTTTACTTCGGGAATTCTTGAACACATTACGTTAATTACTTAAAAGCTTTAAGGGAAAATATAACTGTCAAATTCAGGTGCAATAATGTCTTACTCATTACTGATGTAAATCCTGGTGGATTGTAGTAGGATATTGAAATAAAAGACAGGCCTACGTGTGATTTGTTAAATTCTGTAAACAAATGTAGTTAGTCATAACAGAACATCAAAATTGCATTCCGTGGAACAAAAGGAAATGTGCAACGCAGACAGTGACAACACAGACAGTGACATCGACAAAAAGATTACCATTAGAAGCCAACACACACAGCAAGCTACCAGATATCATTGATTAAAAAAAAACATTATTTCACTGTACTGCAGTTTTATTGCATTTTAACGGCAGTGAATTTTTGTAAGGGTATCCTGTACTATTGTGCATGTTCATCTTACATGCTGGTAGCCTATAACAAATGTTATGGAAGTGACAGTGCACTTTTCAATTGGGTGGACTGCAACTACAAAAAAACACTCCCATAGCCTGTAGAAAACAAAAGCATTTATAGCATCGGAGATTCTCTAAATTGGACCATCTCTGATAGCTACAGTACATGACCCCAGAGACTGTCACAAACTTTACATTTTAATGACCTAGCAAATTCGATGACATGGAGGTGAAATATCACAACGCTTTGTATATTAAATTAGTATTTCATCACCTGCCAAATAAAATTCCTCAAATGGCCCTACTCCTGAAAAAGTTAATCGGGCCGGATAAGCTGAAGTGGAATCGGCCCAAGTACCATTAGCCGGAACCCAGAGTAATATGATTCTGCCAAACTCTGGAATAGCTTGGCCCGCATGAAGCCCCCCAAGCCTGACCGAGTCCATGCCGAGTCCCCCACATCTCAAACGGAATAGGCCCGAGCCCAGCGTGTTGACTGGGTACAGTATGGCCCAAGACCCTAATCGGCTTTGGTGTGCTCTGCCAGCTGTTGTATGCCAAGTGTGCTACACTGAATCATGCAAGCCCTGCTGAACATTACTCAAATGTTAATAACTGTAATGGTTCTAGTGTCTTATACAGTGCATTCAGAAAGTATTCAGACTCCTTGACTTTTTCCACATTTGTTTTTTTCTTCATCAATCTGCACACAATACCCCATAAAACATTTTTTTTTATATAATTTTTTAAAAACAGAAATATCACATTTACATAAGTATACAGACCATTTACTCAGTACCTTGTTGAAGCACCTTTGGCAGCGATTACAGCCTTGAGTCTTCTTGTATATGAAGCTACAAGCTTGGCACACCTGTATTTGGGGAGTTTCTCCCATTCTTCTCTGCTCTGTCAGGTTGGATGAGGAGTGTCGCTGCACAGCTATTTTCAGGTCTCTCCAGAGATGTTAGATAGGGTTCAAGTCTGGGTTCTGGCTGGGCCACTCAAGCACACGCTCTGGAGCAGGTTTTCATCAAGGATCTCTCTGTTCTTGGCTCCATTCATCTTTCCCTCGATCCTGACTAGTCTCACAGTCCCTGCCCATGAAAAACATCCCCACAGCATGATGCTGCCACCACCATGCTTCACAGTAGGGATGGTGTCAGGTTTCGTCCAGACGTGACGCTTGGCATTCAGGCCAAAGAGTTTAATCTTAGTTTCATCAGACCACAGAATCTTGTTTTGGCAAACTCCAAGCGGGCTGTCATGTGCTTTTTTACGAAGGAGTGGCTTCCGTCTGGCCACTCTAACATAAAGGCCTGATTGGTGGAGAGCTGCAGAGATGGTTGTCCTTCTGGAAGGTTCTCCCATCTCCACAAAGGAACTCTGGAGCTCTGTCAGAGTGACCATCGGGTTCTTGGTCACCTCCCTGACCAAGGCACTTCTCCCCCGATTGCTCAGTTTGGCCAGGTGGCCAGCTCTAGGAAGAGTCTTGGTGGTTCCAAACTTTTTCCATTTAAGAATGATGGAGTCCACTGTGTTCTTGGGAACCTTCAATGTTGCAGAAATGTTTTGGTACCCTTCCCCAGATCTGTGCCTTGACACAATCCTGTCTTGGAACTCTACGTACAATTACCTCAAACTCATGGCTTGGTTTTTGCTCTGACATGTCAACTGTGGGACCTTATATAGACAGGTGTGTACCTTTCCAAATCATTTCCAACCAATTGAATTTAACAAAGGTGGATTCCAATCAAGTTGTAGAAACATCTCAAGGATGATCAATGGAAACAGAATGCACCTGAGCTCAATTTCGAGTCTCATAGCAAAGGGTACATTTGCCAAAAAAATAAAAACCTGTTTTTGCTTTGTGATTATGGGGTATTGTGTGTAGATTGATGAGGCAAAACATGCATTTAATCCATTTTAGAACAAGGCTGTAACGTAACAAAATGTAGAAAAGGTCAAGTGGTCTGAATACTTTCCGAATGCACTGTATGCAATGGGTCACAAACACTATGCACATGTGTATATATAGACTGGTGTCTATTAATTGAGTAGCATTTAGATAACTGGTCAGAAGCCTCCAAGAGGGTCCTAAACAGCTTCTACCCCAAAGCCGTAAGACTCCTGAACACCTAATCAAATGGCTACCCAGGAATTATATCAGGAATTATATGACTCATGATCATGTATGGAATCAGGAATACCAAAACCAATACAAAAAATATACTACAGCAATGGTTGGCATTTCATTTCATCCGGCTGTACCGAAACCGAATCGAACTGTGACCCCGAAACCGCAATACGCACCAAACTGTGGGTTTGGGCAACATTACACCCCTACATTTAAATTATTTGTGCTGAAGGACTTCTATCCGCAGCAGCCATTCAAAGTCCCTTCAGTGTTTTCAAGGTTTCAGTTTTACAACTTTCTCATGTCATTCCATCCCCTGTAGACAATGAGTTGTTTTTAAGCAAAGTGTGGAAGTGTTTCTGAGCTAAATAGCTCCCCTGCTGTCCGCATTGATGTTTCCCATTTACTGTTCCTCCTCTTTCTTCTCTCCCCTCCTCCTCACCCCCTTCTTTCCCCTCCATTCTCCTTGCTCTCTCCTCCTCTTCTTCCTTCTCCTCCTCTTCCTTCTCCTCCTCCTCTTGTCTCAGCACCAGGAGAGGACACACACAGTGCCTCCACATACCAGAGCCTTTAACAGCTTGACCATGGTGATTCTACAGACAGAGGTAGGCAGACAGACAGACACAGTCGGACAAACAGACAGACCAACAGAGGGGAACCCTCTACTGATTTGGCCCAGGTAAGGAGTATTTGTTTATGGATGGCATGTATAAAACAAACAGAAACCACAAAATATAAAATATATAACAAAACAAACTAAATAGGCTATTCAACTAATTTGACATCTGCTCTGACAGAGTCTGGTGTAAAGTCGTGTAGCTCACTGACTGTTTGCAAGTGTAAACGGTGTTCTGTCTCTTTGCAAGTATTAATTATACTCTACACAGAGTCACACAGATTTGTGGGCACACAGTGTACATGGCACAGGCCGTCAGTCCAGACCTGCCCTTACTTGACTTCTTAATCTTTGGTTTCCTGCCCTCCCTCCCCGTATCTGGGTACAAAAACTTCACGCCCCCCCCCCCCCCCCCCCCCCGCCTCCTTTCCTTGTTTCCCAACACAATAACTTAATGCCCCCCTGCCTGCCTCCCCCTACTCTCCTCAGCCACCCGTTGTTCTTTATACAGGAGCATGCTAGAAAAGCAGCGGTTGGCCTGGCCCCAAGGACTCAGGCCCACATACTTCCCAATCTGCAGATTAAAGAGCTGCATCCTCTGAAGTCCTTCCAGGGACTAATGGCTTTTGTTGCTGGGAATAATCCACACATCCTCTCCCACATCCTGGGGGATCCATGGCTAAAACCCCTCCTTAAACCCTCCTCCTCACACCCCTTTCTCCTCCTCCCACCCCTTCTCCATCTCCATGTTTTGTTAACCTCCCTCCATCCTCCATGTAGGCAGTCTTGTGGTTAGGTCTGGCTCAAGACCTCCCATCCCCTTCTTTCCCACCCCCATCTCCCAATCTCCATCTCTGGTCCATGTTTTGTCGACCTCCCCCTCCTTCCTGCATGTGGCGCAGCCTTGCGGTTAAGTCTGGAGGCCTGCAGGAGTGTACCACACGCAAAGAGATGGGGGGGGGGGGGTTGTGACCCACGCAAAGAAAAAGGGGGCACTGTGGGGCAGGCATGGCAAGAGTCTGCTGGGCTTAGTGAATCCTCTAAGTCTCTTTTTTTTTTAACCACACCTACGTAGCTCAAGTTCAAACAGCCAGGGCAAGCAGCTATCCTCAAACCTCGCAATGCAAAGAATAAAGCAGCCTTAAGTTGTTAGCACCTTATAAATATGATGTATATATTGAATAAATCATTTAAACATTCACAGTGCAGGTTGGGGAAAGTATGTGAACCCCTAGGCTAATGACTTCTCCAAAAGCTCATTGGAGTCAGGGGTCAGCTAACCTGGAGTACAATCATTGAGACGAGATTGGAGATGTTGGTTAGAGCTGCCTTGCCCTATAAAAAACACTCACAAAATTTGAAAGAAGCATTTCTTGATGTGAACCATGCCTCGAATAAAAGAGATCTCAGAAGACCCAAGATTAAGAATGGTTGACTTGCATAAAGCTGGAAAGGGTTACAAAAGTATCTCTAAAAGCCTTGATGTTCATCAGTCCACGGTAAGACAAATTGTCTATAAATGGAGAAAGTTCAGCACTGTTGCTACTCTCCCTAGGAGTGGCAGTGCTGCAAAGATGACATAAGGAGCACATGGCAGAATGCACAATGAGGTTAAGAAGAATCCAAAGTGTCAGTTAAAGACTTACAGAAATCTCTGGAACATGCTAACATCTCTGTTTGACGAGTCTACGAAACGTAACTAAACAAGAATGGTGTTCATGGGAGGACACGGAAGAAGCCACTGCTGTCCCCCCAAAAAAACATTGCTGAAGTTCGCAAAAGAGCATCTGGATGTTCCACAGCGCTACTGGCAAAATACTCTGTGGACAGATGAAACTACAGTTGAGTTGTTTGGAAGGAACACACAACTCTATGTGTGTAGAGAAAAAAAAAGGCACAGACATCAACATCAAAACCTCATCCCAACTGTAAAGTATGGTGGAGGGAGCCTCATGGTTTGGTGCTGCTTTGCTGCCTCAGGGCCTGGACAGCTTGCTATCGTCGAAGGAAAAATGAATTCCCAAGTTTATCAAAACATTTTGTCGGAGAATGTAAGGCTACCTGTCCGCCAATTGACGCTCAACAAAAGTTGGGTGATGCAACAGGACAACGGCCCAAAACACAGAAGTAAATCAACAACAGAATGGCTTCAACAGAAGAAAATACGCCTTCTGGAGTGGCCCAGTCAGAGTACTGACCTCAACCCGATTGAGATGTTGTGGCATGACCTCAAGAGCAGTTCACAACAGACATCCCAAGAATATTGCTGAACTGAAACAGTTTTGTAAAGATGAATGGTCCAAAATTCTCAGGTCTGATCCGCAATGACAGAAACGTTTGGTTGAGGTTATTGCTGCCAAAGGAGGGTCAACCAGTTATTAAATCCAAGGGTTCACATACTTTTCCCACCCTGCACTGTGAATGTTTACACGGTGTGTTCAATAAAGACATGAAAACATATAATTGTTTGTGTGTTATTAGTTTAAGCAGACTATGTTTGTCTATTGTTGTGACTTAGATAAAGATCAGATCAAATTTCATGACCAATTTATATAGAATTCCAGGTAATTCCAAAGGGTTCACATACTTTTTCTTGCCACTGTAAATATGCGAGTTGGAGCTCTGGGCTCAGAGTTGTTGACCCTCTGGAAACCTTTTGTCCTTTACAATTTTTCTGATCCCCTCCCAATGACATCATAACCTGTGGAGTACATTCAGTTCTGACCTCATTTCCTGTGGAAGACTACAGACAGAGTCCTGGTGCAGAGAGAGAGGGTGTTGGCACTGGCAGCCTATACACACTGGGCCACTATCCACTGGCCACCCAAAAGACGCATTTATTTATTTTACCAAGAGCATGGTAAAAAGAGCAGACGTTTTGAGCTTTTATTTGGCCCAAACTTCCCATTTTAACTTCAGTCAAATGTAATCTAAATGACATTGGCTGGATTTCACTCCCATAAAAAACACACACACACACACACACACACACACACACACACACACACACACACACACACACACACACACAAAAAGTGCTCAAATTATTTTGCATAGAAAAACATAACTTGATTTCCCCAAAATCTAAACAACAGAACATTCAATGGGGACTGCATGTATGTGTACCAAGCATATCTCCTCATTAAATTACAGGAAAATAATTTGACACACATTTCGAAACATCCACTGCCTCTCAGACTTAATGTAGACTATTAGTAAAACTAAGGACATGCAGTCTAAGAAAGGTTATTGGACCAAAATGTTGTTGCAAATGAATCTACTGTACTTGGCAATACAAATATTATGAATTCAGTAGAGCTTCCGCCTTCTCAGTAAAACCAAGAACCATTCATCAAAACGGCAACACAAAACTCTGTCTAGCCCACACAGAGAAAGATGTAGCTTAGCTACTGTATAAGGATGAGTAAAATGGGATGTGAAAGACTGAATGCATGGAGGAAGTGAACTGCTACAGTAGCTGCCCAACAGGGCAATCAAAAACTAGTTGACTGCTTCAGGGCAGTCAAAACATCAACAGAGTGGCGGTTAACCCCCAAGGCCTTAATATAGGAGGACGAGGAGAGAACTGGAGGGAAATAGGAAAGACGGCCGTGCAGAAGAGAGAGAAAGAGAGAGAGGTCAACAGCATAGTGAGATATACGGAAGGGGGGGGGGGACTGTTGATGGGGTAAAGCAGTGTGCCAACCCGTGGGTTTCCTCTCCACATCAGACCTCCACTCTGCAGACTAAACAGCCCGACACAAACAGACCAGTGTACCTGGAGACCAGGTCAACAACACAACATGGACACACACAGAGCCCTATTGACTGGCTGTCTGAGCTAACACTGCTGAGGAGGTGGATGGGGGCGAGCAGGCTCTTTCACCTGGAGGGTCGACCAAGGGTTGGGGTGTTGGACTGGGGTTCATGGGGTTGTCTGCTATTCAGCTTTATTGCAAACGTGGAATCTGTATATTTCCGTGAAGGATATAGACACATGAAGTAAAGAACATGAGGGAAACATGGCTGCCACTGGTGCTTTACGAGTGTTCATGTTTACGAATGCAAAGTAGTCATGTCAACGAGTTGCAGATGTAAATAAAACAGCAGATTTGAAAGTAACAAAACAGGCGTGAATGAATGGTGAAATGATCTATTCCTCAATACATATCCCTTCCTCCAGTCTTACCTGGCCATGCCCAGACTAGAGAAGCCTGCTGGGACGATGAGTACGTCGAGGCGGGGGAAGGGATGGACCCCCAGGGTAGCGTGGGCTGCAGCCAGGCAGCCAGGCAGAAGGGGGAGGATCTGGACCTGGGCCTTCTGCAGCAGAGCGGGCGGGGCAAAGATCCGGTGAGGGACCACCTCTTGGCTCCAGGCGGATGGGTCGGTGAATGGACAGGGGTAATCAGCATGGCAACAGGTGAAGTTGTCATCACCCAGACCTGAGCAGTCGCTCTCAGAGTGCTTCTCATCCTTCAGGCCTGAGTAAACTAATGTAGACTGTTGGCTGGTGATGACGGGATGGTCCATGTTGGTGAATGGATTCAGGTCCAAGCTGTGTTATGGGGAGAATGAAAAAAAGATTCAGGCTTGTATTCTCGCTATTTTGACTACGGGCTTAGAAACGAGAGGGATGGAAATATGGAACATTGCATCACACAGGAAAGCCAGAGAAAACCCAAACATTACATTTAATTCGACTTCCATTCAGTTACAGTAACTCCATCTTAGTACTGGAACTGCAAAACCCAAATCTGATCCAAGTTTCCTCTCTAGCCGTTCACTGAGGATAAAAGGCCCTCCTTGTAGCAGGAGAAGCCCTGGGGTTAACGGCTGTGTATGGCTGGGTTGGAGGGAAACCATGAGAGGAGGAGGTAGAAAGGGTGGTATTACGGGAAGAATGATAGAGCTGCCAGCATGGTGGTGGAGCCCTCAAACCCTCAGCCTGTGGTGAACTCTTCAGGGCTGGGGAAAGCTCTGCTGGGGAAGACCTGGTTCTACCGCCTGGTATGGCTGAGTTGGAGGGAAACCATGAAGGGGGGGGGATCTTACGGGAAATAAATCATACCTGGCAGCATGCGTATGGGAGGCCCCAGCCCTTGTACCCTGCACAGGAGGGGTAAGCTGTGCTGTGGAAAGTTGTGCTGTGGCCTGGCGCCAGTAACCCACTGCCAAGGTAAAAGTGGAGGCAGGCATAGGCATAGTGACATAGTAGTCCCAGCTAGAGAGACCTAGACGGAGGAGGGAGAGAGAGACAGAGAGTGGGTGAGTGGACTGGTGAACTGTAACAGTTTGCACTTATCCGCTGTACACTGATCAGGAGTGTAGTACCTGTGTGGTGCAGGTGAGTGGGCTGGGCCTGGTTCTCTCCACTCAATAGAACCACACACTCCCTAGGGGCTCGTACCTGGGCCTGCCACGTCGACATGGCGACAGGAGGCTCCTGACAGGGGAAGAGGGCACGGTTGTTGATGGGGGAGCCGGCGGTGTAAACACATGACCTAGAGGAGTAAACGGTAAACAACTTCCTTCATCGTACTGTTCATGGGACATGCAGACTTGGTTTATCTACTGTATAGTTTGTTTCACCCTGAGAGTAGACAGATGGAAACAACTTCTGTCCTATATGTTATCAGTCTGAGCATGAAGCATACAGTAGATATTGATGTCCCACCTGTTGTCCTGATCTTTAGTCCACCTGACAGAGCCTCCCTCCGGCTTGGTCTTGTAGCAGACCCTCAGGGCTCGGGGGAACTCCAGGAGGGTCCGAACCCCCCTCTTCCTCACCTGCAGGCTCCAGCGGTCAATGTGGAAGATGAGGGGTCCCCCACCCTCAGAAGCAGGGGCATGACTGCACTGGAGGTACAGGTGGTGTTGCTTTTTCCATTGGGTGGACGGTAGGGAGATCAGCCTCTGAATGAGCACAGCTGATTGGCTGTCTGGTTGTGGTTCAACCCCTGACCCCTCACCCTTGACCTCCTTTAGGAGACCCTGCATATCCGACACAGAGGTCACGTCCAACTCCTCTACTTTTGACACAGTGAGGTCACAGCAGTCCAGAACTAAGGTAAAGTCTCTGTGGCTCTCATCCTCCCAGGAGTCATCAGTTTGGGATGGTTGGGGTGGGGTGGGGGCGCCTTCCCCAGCCCCCTTCCCATCGCCAGCCAATGGGCCTGGCTCCAGGAAGAGCACCACAGTACCAGTGATAACCTTAGTTTGGAGGTGTATGTCCAGGTCCAAGACATAGTGTCTGACCAGGATGTGGTTGGTGTTGGCTCTGAGGGGCAAGTCGTTCCTGCCTGGGTCCACATCACCATCACCATCCATTTCTCATCAGAGGTCATCTATTTAATTCTAGAGGAAAACACAATGTCAATCAATCAACTGATAGATCGATCAATCAATATGTACAGTATACAGTACCTATCAACCTTATCAGCCAGGTAAGGTGGTCCACATACAGTGGCTTTGGAAACTATTCAGACCCTTTGACTTTCTCCACATCTTGCTACGTTACAGCCTTATTCTAAAATTGATTAAATTGTTTATTTCCCTCATCAATCTACACACTATACCCCATAATGACAAAGCAAAAAGTTTACGCATTTTTGCAAATTTATCACATTTACATAAGTATTCAGACCCTTTACTCAGAACCTTGTTGAAGCACCTTTGGCAGTGATTACAGCCTTGAGTCTTCTTGGGTATGATGCTACAAGCTTGGAATACCTCTATTTGGGGAGTTTCTCCCATTGTTCTCTGCAGATCCTCTCAAGCTATGTCAGGTTGGATGGAGAGCGTCGCTACAATGCTATTTTCAGGTCTCTCCAGAGATGTTCGATTGGGTTCAAGTCCGGGCTCTGGCTGGGCCACTCAAGGACATTCAGAGACTTGTCGCGAAGCCACTCCTGTGTTTTCTTGGCTGTGTGCTTAGGGTCGTTGTCTTGTTGGAAGGTGAACCTCAAATCAAATCAAATTTTATTGGTCACATACACATGGTTAGCAGATGTTAATGTGAGTGTTGCGAAATGCTTGTGCTTCTAGTTCCGACAGTGCAGTAATATCTAAGAAACCTCCGCCCCAGTCTGAGGTCCTGAGCGCTCTGGAGCAAGTTTTCTCTGTACTTTGCTCCATTCCTCTTTCACTCGATCCTGACTAGTCTCACAGTCCTTGCCGCTGAAAGAAATCCCCACAGCATGATGCTGCCCCCACCATGCACCGTAGGGATGGTGCCAGGTTTCCTCCAGAGGTGACGCTTGGCATTCAGGCCAAAGAGTTCAATTTTGGTTCCAGCAAACCAGAGATTCTTGTTTCTCATGGTCTGAGATTCTTTAGACGCCTTTTGGAAAACTCCAAGTGGGCTGTCATGTGCCTTTAACTGAGGAGTGGCTTCCGTCTGGCCACTCTAACATAAAGGCCTGATTGGTGGAGTGCTGCAGAGATGGTTGTCCTTCTGGAAGGTTCTTCCATCTCCACAGAGGAACTCTAGACCTCTGTCAGAGGGACAATCGGGTTCTTGGTCACCTCCCTGACCAAGGCCCTTCTCCCCCGATTCCTCAGTTTGGCCTGGCGGCCAGCTCTAGGGAGAGTCTTGGTGGTTCCAAACTTCTTTAATTTAAGAATGATGGAGGCCACTGACATGATGATGGCGCCGACAAAGATGTCAACTTCGCGTCTAGCTCTTATACAACTCTGCAGTATTTTGTTTGTTTATGTACTATTTTTTATGTTATTAGCTCAGGAATTGTTTTGTGTCATTACATACAGTCGGAAAGAACTATTGGATATTAGAGCGTCAGTAACTCACCAGAACTTCCAGCATTACGAGCAGGATTACCACTTCCCTGGAGCGGATCCTTTGTTTGCTCTCCCCAGAGCAATTGAACTTTTTCCAGAGGCTGACCCAAAACAACACCGGCGAAGGAGAGGTACTCGAGATGGTCTTCTGGTCCGACTTAGGAAGCGTGCACACCATCCACCGCTCCCGAGTATTTTACTCGCTAATGTCCAATCTCTGGATAATAAAATTGATGAGCTCAAGGCGAGAGTTGCATTTCAGAGAGACACGAGGGATTGTAACCTGCTCTGCTTCACGGAAGCATGGCTTGCTCGAGATATGTCTGACTCTGTAAAGCCATCTCTCCGGGAAGCAGAAGGGTGGAGGTATATGTTTTATGATTAATGACTTATGGCGTAACTGTGATAACATACAGGAACTCAAGCCCTTCTGTTCACCCGACCTAGAATATCTCACAATCAAATGCCGATCGTACTATCTCCCAAGATAATTTTCGGCAACAATAGCCACAGCGGTCTATATCACCCCCAAGCGGATACCACGACGGCCCTCAAAGAACTTCACTGGACTTTATGCAAACTGGAAACCACATATCCTAAGGCTGCATTTATTGTAGATGGGAATTTTAACAAAGTCAATTTGAGGAAAAGGCTCCCGAAATTCTATCAACATATTGATTGTTGTACTCGCGCTGCTAAAACGCTCGACCGTTGCTATACTACCTTCCAGAAAGCATATACGGCCCTCCCCCGACCTCCATTCGGCAAATCGGACCACGATTCCATCTAGCTCCTCCTTACCTATAGGCAGAAACTCAAACAAGAAGCACCCGTGGTAAGAACTATTCAACGCTGGTCTGACCAATCGGAATCCACGCTTCAAGATTGTTTTTATCACGCGGACTGGGATATGTTCAGAGTAGCATCAGAAAATAATATCGACACATATACCGATAAGGTGAATGAGTTTATCAGGAAGTGCATAGGAGATGTTGTACCCACTGTGCTTATTAAAACCAACCCCATCCAGAAACCGTGGTTAGGTGGGAGCATTCGCGCAAAACTGAAAGCGCGAAACACTGCATTTAACCAGGCCAAGAAGACTGGAATATGGAAGAATACAAACAGTGTAGTTATTCCCTCTGCAAAGCAATCAAGCAGGCTAAACGTTGGTCTTGGGACAACGTTGAGTCCCAGTTTAACGGCTCAGACACGAGACGTATGTGGCAGGGTGTACAGACTAGAGGTCGACCGATTATGATTTTTCAACGCCGATACCGATAATTGGAGGGCCAAAAAAAGCCGATACCAATTAATTGGCCAATTTTTATTCTTTTTTTTTTAATAATGACAATTACAACAATACTGAATGAACACTTATTTTAACTTAATATAATACATCAAAATCAATTTAGCCTCAAATAAATAATGAAACTTGTTCAATTTGGTTTAAATAATGCAAAAACAAAGTGTTGGGGAAGAAAGTAAAAGTGCAATATGTGCCATGTAAGCTAACGTTTAAGTTCCTTGCTCAGAACATGAGAACATATGAAAGCTGGTGGTTCCTTTTAACATGAGTCTTCAGTATTCCCAGGTAAGAAGTTTTAGGTTGTAGTTATTATAGGAATTATAGGACTATTTCATATACCTTTGACTATTGGATGTTCTTATAGGCATTTTAGTATTGCCAGTGTAACAGTATAGCTTCCGTCCCTCTCCTCGCTCCTACCTGGGCTCGAACCAGGAACACATCGAAAACAGCCACCCTCGAAGCAGTGTTACCCATCCAGAGCAAGGGGAACAACTACTCCAAGTCTCAGAGCAAGTGACATTTGAAACGCTATTAGCGCGCACCCCGCTAACTAGCTAGCCATTTCACATCGGTTACACCAGCCTAATCTCGGGAGTTGATAGGCTTGAAGTCATAAACAGCGCAATGCTTGAAGCACAGCGACGAGCTGCTGGCAAAACGCACAAAAGTCCTGTTTGAATGAATGCTTACGAGCCTGCTGGTGCCTACCATCACTCAGTCAGACAGCTCTATCAAATCATAGACTTAATTATAACATAATAACACACAGAAATACGAGCCTTAGGGCATTAATATGATCGAATCCGGAAACTATCATCTCGAAAACAAAACGTTTATTCTTTCAGTGAAATACGGAACCGTTCCGTATTTTAGCTAACGGGTGGTCTAAATATTCCTGTTACATTGCACAACCTTCAATGTTGTCATAATTACGTAAAATTCTGGCAAATTAGTTCGCAACGAGCCAGGCGGCCCAAACTGTTGCATATACCCTGACTCTGCGTGCAATGAACGCAAGAGAAGTGACACAATTTCACCTGGTTAATATTGCCTGCTAACCTGGATTTCTTTTAGCTAAATATGCAGGTTTAAAAATATATACTTCTGTGTATTGATTTTAAGAAAGGCATTGATGTTTATGGTTAGGTACAGTCGTGCAATGATTGTGCTTTTTTCGCAAATGCGCATCCCCCGTTTGGCGAAGTTGGCTGTCTTTGTTAGGAAGAAATAGTCTTCACACAATTCGCAACGAGCCAGGCGGCCCAAACTGCTGCATATACACTGACTCTGTTGCAAGAGAAGTGACACAATTTTCCTTGTTAAAAGAAATCCATGTTAGCAGGCAATATTAACTAAATATGCAGGTTTAAAAAATATATACTTGTGTATAGATTTTAAGAAAGGCATTGATGTTTATGGTTAGGTACACGTTGGAGCAACGGCAGTCCTGTTTCGGATGCGTACCGCATCGATTATATGCAACACAGGACACGCTAAATAAACTGGTAATATCATCAACCATGAGTAGTTAACTAGTGATTATGACTGATTGATTGTTTTTTATAAGATAAGTTTAATGCTAGCTAGCAACTTACCTTGGCTTCTTACTGCATTCGCGTAACAGGCAGGCTCCTCGTGGAGTGCAATGTAAAGCAGGTGGTTAGAGCGTTGGACTAGTTAACTGTAAGGTTGCAAGATTGAATCCCCGAGCTGACAAGGTAAAAATCTGTCGTTCTGCCCCTGAACAAGGCAGTTAACCCACCGTTCCTAAGCCGTCATTGAAAATAAGAATGTGTTCTTAACTGACTTGCCTAGTTAAATAAAGGTGTAAAATAAAATATAATATATATCCCCACTGTATATATATATATATATATATACAGTGGGGAGAACAAGTATTTGACACACTGCCGATTTTGCAGGTTTTCCTACTTACAAAGCATGTAGAGGTCTGTAATTTTTATCATAAGTACACTTTAACTGTGAGAGACGGAATCTAAAACAAAAATCCAGAAAATCACATTGTATGATTTTTAAGTAATTAATTTGCATTTTATTGCATGACATAAGTATTTGATCACCTACCAACCAGCAAGAATTCCGGCTCTCACAGACCTGTTAGTTTTTCTTTAAGAAGCCCTCCTGTTCTCCACTCATTACCTGTATAAAAGACACCTGTCCACACACTCAATCAAACAGACTCCAACCTCTCCACAAAGGCCAAGACCAGAGAGCTGTGTAAGGACATCAGGGATAAAATTGTAGACCTCCACATGGCTGGGATGGGCTACAGGCAACAACTGTTGGCGCAATTATTAGAAAATGGAAGAAGTTCAAGATGACGGTCAATCACCCTCGGTCTGGGGCTCCATGCAAGATCTCACCTCATGGGGCATCAATGATCATGAGGAAGGTGAGGGATCAGCCCAGAACTACACGGCAGGACCTGGTCAATGACCTGAAGAGAGCTGGGCCCACAGTCTCAAAGAAAACCATTAGTAACACACTACGCCGTCATGGATTAAAATCCTGCAGCGTACGCAAGGTCCCCCTGCTCAAGCCAGCGCATGTCCAGGCCCGTCTGAAGTTTGCCAATGACCATCTGGATGATCCAGATGAGGAATGGGAGAAGGTCATGTGGTCTGATGAGACAAAAATAGAGCTTTTTGGTCTAAACTCCACTCGCCGTGTTTGGAGGAAGAAGGATGAATACAACCCCAAGAACACCATCCCAACCGTGAAGCATGGAGGTGGAAACATCATTCTTTGGGGATGCTTTTCTGCAAAGGGACCCGCTATCGAGGACTGCGGGCTCTCCTTCACCGTGGCCGACGTGAGTAAGACATTTAAGCGTGTTAACCATCGCAAGGCTGCCGGCCCAGATGGCATCCCTAGCCGCATCCTCAGAGCATGTGCAGACCAGCTGGCTGGTGTGTTCACAGATATATTCAATCTCGCCCTTTCCCAGTCTGTTGTCCCCACATGCTTCAAGATTGCCACCATTGTCCCTGTACCTAAGAAAGCAAAGGTAATTGAACTAAATGACTATCGCCCTGTAGCACTCACCTCTGTCATCATGAAGTGCTTTGAGAGACTAGTCAAGGATCATATCACCTCCACCTTACCTGTCACCCTAGACCCACTTCAATTTGCTTACCGCCCCAATAGATCCACAGACGATGCAATCGCCACCACACTGCACACTGTCCTGTCCCATCTGGATAAGAGGCATACCTATGTAAGAATGCTGTCCATTGACTATAGCTCAGCATTCAACACCATAGTACTCTCCAAGCTCATCATCGAGCTTGAGGCCCTGGGTCTGAACCCTGCCCTGTGCAACTGGGTCCTGGGCTTCCTGACAAGTTGCCCCCAGGTGGTGAAGTTAGGAAACAACACCTCTTCGCTGATCCTCAACACTGGGGCCCACAAGGGTGCGTGCTCAGTCCCCTCTTGTACTCCCTGTTCACCCATGACTGCGTGGCCAAGCACGCCTCCAACTCACTTTTCCAATGTGGCTTAGCAGTTCAGACGTCTTTTTCCGTATTGTCGTGTCGTGTCCTGTATATATATATATTTACACCTTTTCTTCACATATCTTTTATTTATTTTATTATCCAAGAACTCAACTACAAAAGCTTTCCTGCAAAAGCTTTCCTGCAACCCGCTTCACCAATTACAATAAGTATTATTTACCTCAATCTGAAAATCCATCGTGGAAGATAGCCAGGGGCTAATTCAGAAGCTAGCCTGAAAGCTAACCAGAAGCTACTCCGATAGCTAGCCAGAAGCTAATCTGTAGCTGCCCCGAAATTAGCCGGTTTGCTGGCTAGCGTTGGTGTTTCAGCTGCCCACGTTTTGCGGTCATCAGCTATTCCTTTAGCTCGATAATCTACCGGCACTTTTGTGCAACGCGACTCGGACCGGAGCATTCCGGGACTTTTTTTCTCTCGGTTTCCCCGGATTCCAACCGCAGGCTCTGGACACTTGCACCTTAAATTCGCAGCTAGTTAGCTGCATACCGTGTGACTATTGGCTTACGTCGACCCCGGAGCAAACTCAAATCATGCTGGAGCTAGCCAGCTGAGGAGTTCCATCACCATCCGGACCCGTTTCTTTTGTTGCTGCTGCAGATACGGAACCCCACCGGGCCTTCACGACTGACTGCCGACGTTATCTGCCCGAGGGATTTATCCAACCGGCACCTCCGTCCCGACATTACCTGAACGCTCATCTGAGGCCCGCTAATCGTTAGCTGTCTTATCGGCTGCTATCTGAACAAAACCCCACTACACGGAACCTACCGACGGAAACGCACGAGGTATCTACAAACAGACCTCCATCCTATGCTGCTACCGATAGCCATATACCCGGCCAGCTGTCTGGATCGCCACGACCCCAACCAACCTCTACTCACTGGACCCTTATTGATCACTCGATTAAGCATGCCTCTCCTTAATGTAAATATGCCTTGTCCATTGCTGTTCTGGTTAGTGTTTATTGGCTTATTTCACTGTAGAGATTCTAGCCCTGCTCTCTATACCATATCCAACCTCTCAGTTCCACCACCCACATATGCGATGACATCACCTGGTTTCAATGATGTTTCTAGAGACAAGATCTCTCTCAACATCACTCAATACCTAGGTTTACCTCCACTGTATTCACATCCTACCATACCTTTGTCTGTACATTATTCCTTTAAACTATTTTATCGCCCCCAGAAACTTCTTTTTACTCTCTGCTCTAGTAGCTCTAGGCGACCAATTCTCATAGCTTTTAGCCGTACCCTTATCCTACTTCTCCTCTGTTCCTCTGGTGATGTAGAGGTGAATCCAGGCCCTGCAGTACCTGGCTCCACTCCTATTCCCCAGGCGCTCTCTTTTGATGACTTCTGTAACCGTAATAGCCTTGGCTTCATGCATGTTAACATTAGAAGCCTCCTCCCTAAGTTTGTTTTGTTCACTGCTTTAGCACACTCTACCAACCCGGATGTTTTAGCCGTGTCTGAATCCTGGCTTAGAAAGACCACCAAAAATTCAGACATTTTTATCCCCAATTACAATATTTTCAGACAAGATAGAACGGCCAAAGGGGGCGGTGTTGCAATCTACTGCAAAGACTGCCTGCAGAGTTCTGTTATACTATCCAGGTCTGTTCCCAAACAATTTGAACTTCTACTTTTAAAAATCCACCTCTCTAAAAACAAGTCTCTCACCGTTGCCGCCTGCTATAGACCACCCTCTGCCCCCAGCTGTGCTCTGGACACTATATGTGAACTGATTGCCCCCCATCTATCTTCAGAGCTCGTGCTGCTAGGCGACCTAAATTTGAACATGCTCAACACCCCAGCCACCCTACAATCTAAGCTTGATGCCCTCAATCTCACACAAATTATCAATGAACCTACCAGGTACCACCCCAATTCCGTAAACACGGGTACCCTCATAGATATCATCCTAACAAACTTGCCCTCCAAATACACCTCTGCTGTTTTCAACCAAGATCTCAGCGATCACTGCCTCATTGCCTGCATCCGTAATGGGTCAGCGGTCAAACGACCTCCACTCATCACTGTCAAACGCTCCCTGAAACACTTCAGCGAGCAGGCCTTCCTAATCGACCTGGCCGGGGTATCCTGGGAGGATATTGATCTCATCCCGTCAGTAGAGGATGCCTGGTCATTTTTTTTAAATGCCTTCCTCACCATCTTGAATAAGCATGCCCCATTCAAGAAATTTAGAACCAGGAACAGATATAGCCCTTGGTTCTCTCCTGACCTGACTGCCCTTAACCAACAGAAAAACATCCTATGGCGTTCTGCATTAGCATCGAACAGCCCCCGTGATATGCAACTTTTCAGGGAAGCCAGAAACCAATATACACAGGCAGTTAGAACAGCCAAGGCTAGCTTTTTCAAGCAGAAATTTGCTTCCTGCAACACAAATTCAAAAAAGTTCTGGGACACCGTAAAGTCCATGGAGAATAAGAACACCTCCTCCCAGCTTCCAACCGCTCTGAAGATAGGAAACACTGTCACCACCGACAAATCCACTATAATTGAGAATTTCAATAAGCATTTTTCTACGGCTGGCCATGCTTTCCACCTGGCTACCCCTACCCCGGACAACAGCACTGCCCTCCCCTCTGCTACTCGCCCAAGCCTTCCCCATGTCTCTTTCTCCCAAATACAGTCAGCTGATGTTCTTAATGAGCTGCAAAATCTGGACCCTTACAAATCAGCCGGGCTAGATAATCTGGACCCTTTCTTTCTAAAACTATCTGCTGAAATTGTTGCCACCCCTATTACTAGCCTCTTCAACTTCTCTTTCGTGTCGTCTGAGATCCCCAAAGATTGGAAAGCAGCTGCGGTTATCCCCCTCTTCAAAGGGGGGGACACCCTTGACCCTAACTGCTACAGACCTATATCTATCCTACCCTGCCTTTCTAAGGTCTTCGAAAGCCAAGTCAACAAACAGATTACCGACCATTTCGAATCACACCACACCTTCTCCGCTATGCAATCTGGTTTCAGAGCTGGTCATGGGTGCACCTCAGCCACGCTCAAGGTCATAAACGATATCGTAACCGCCATCGATAGGAAACAATACTGTGCAGCCGTATTCATTGACCTGGCCAAGGCTTTTGACTCTCTCAATCACCACATCCTCATTGGCAGACTCGACAGCCTTGGTTTCTCTAATGATTGCCTCGCCTGGTTCACCAACTACTTCTCTGATAGAGTTCAGTGTGTCAAATCGGAGGGTCTGTTGTCCGGGCCTCTGGCAGTCTCTATGGGGGTGCCACAGGGTTTAATTCTTGGACCGACTCTTCTCTGTTTACATCAATGATGTCGCTCTTGCTGCTGGTGATTCTCTGATCCACCTCTACGCAGACGACACTATTCTGTATACTTCTGGCCCTTCTTTTGACACTGTGTTAACAACCCTCCAGGCGAGCTTCAATGCCATACAACTCTCCTTCCGTGGCCTCCAACTGCTCTTAAATACAAGTAAAACCAAATGCATGCTCTTCAACCGATCGCTGCCTGCTCCTGCCCGCCTGTCCAACATCACTACTTTGGACGGCTCTGACTTAGAATATGTGGACAACTACAAATACCTAGGTGTCTGGTTAGACTGTAAACTCTCCTTCCAGACCCACATCAAACATCTCCAATCCAAAGTCAAATCTAGAATTGGCTTCCTATTCCGCAACAAAGCATCCTTTACTCATGCTGCCAAACATACCCTTGTAAAACTGACCATCCTACCAATCCTCGACTTCGGTGATGTCATTTACAAAATAGCCTCCAAAACCCTACTCAATAAATTGGATGCAGTCTATCACAGTGCCATCCGTTTTGTCACCAAAGCCCCATATACTACCCACCACTGCGACCTGTACACTCTCGTTGGCTGGCCCTCGCTTCATACTCGTCGCCAAACCCACTGGTTCCAGGTCATCTACAAGATGCCAGCAGCATACCACCCTGCATACCACTGCTGGCTTGCTTCTGAAGCTAAGCAGGGTTGGTCCTGGTCAGTCCCTGGATGGGAGACCAGATGCTGCTGGAAGTGGTGTTGGAGGGCCAGTAGGAGGCACTCTTTCCTCTGGTCTAAAAAATATCCCAATGCCCCAGGGCAGTGATTGGGGACACTGCCCTGTGTAGGGTGCCGTCTTTCGGATGGGACGTTAAACGGGTGTCCTGACTCTCTGAGGTCATTAAAGATCCCATGGCACTTATCGTAAGAGTAGGGGTGTTAACCCCGGTGTCCTGGCTAAATTCCCAATCTGGCCCTCAAACCATCATGGTCACCTAATAATCCCCAGTTTACAATTGGCTCATTCATCCCCCTCCTCTCCCCTGTAACTATTCCCCAGGTCGTTGCTGCAAATGAGAACGTGTTCTCAGTCAACTTACCTGGTAAAATAATGGTAAAATAAAATAAATAAATAAAGACCCTGCTAGGTAAAGTCCCCCCTTATCTCAGCTCGCTGGTCACCATAGCAGCACCTACCTGTAGCACGCGCTCCAGCAGGTATATCTCTCTAGTCACCCCCAAAACCAATTCTTCCTTTGGACGCCTCTCCTTCCAGTTCTCTGCTGCCAATGACTGGAACGAACTACAAAAATCTCTGAAACTGGAAACACCTATCTCCCTCACTAGCTTTAAGCACCAGCTGTCAGAGCAGTTCATAGATTACTGCACCTGTACATAACCCATCTACAATTTAGCCCAAACAACTACCTCTTTACCTACTGTATTTATTTATTCATTTATTTTGCTCCTTTGCACCCCATTATTTCTGTCTCTACTTTGCACTTTCTTCCAATGCAAACCAACCATTACAGTGTTTTTTTTAAAGTTTTTATTTTACTTGCTGTGTTGTACTCACTTCGCCTCCATGGCCTTTTTATATTTTTATTTATTTATACATATATCTGTTTGCCTTCACCTCCCTTATCTCACCTCACTTGCTCACATTGTATATAGACTTATTTTTTTTATTTTTTTCACTGTATTATTGACTATATGTTTGTTTTTACTCCATGTGTAACTATGTGTTGTTGTATGTGTCGAACTGCTTTGCTTTATCTTGGCCAGGTCGCAATTGTAAATGAGAACGTGTTCTCAATTTGCCTACCTGGTTAAATAAAGGTTAAATAAATAAATAAAAATAAAAAATAAATAAAAAAGTTTGTGTAACGGATGTGAAATGGCTAGCTAGTTAGCGGGTGCGCGCTAGTAGCATTTAAATCAGTTACGTCACTTGCTCTGAGACATTAAGTAGGGTTGCCCCATGCTCTGCAAGGGCCGCGGCTTTTGTGGAGCGATGGGTAACGACGCTTCGTGGGTGTCAGTTGTTGATGTGTGCAGAGGGTCCCTGGTTCGCGCCCGTGTCGAGGGGACGACGTAAAGTTATACTGTTACATTGATGCTGTTGACCCGGATCACTGGCTGCTGCGGAAAAGGAGGAGGTTGAAAGGGGGGTGAGTGTAACGGATGTGAAATGGCTAGCTAGTTAGCGGGTGCGCGCTAGTAGCATTTCAATCAGTTACGTCACTTGCTCTGAGACATTAAGTAGGGTTGCCCCTTGCTCAGCAAGGGCCGCGGCTTTTGTGGAGCGATGGGTAACAACGCTTCGTGGGTGTCAATTGTTGATGTGTGCAGAGGGTCCCTGGTTCGCGCCCGTGTCGGGGCGAGGGGACGACGTAAAGTTATACTGTTACATTTGCAGATGACAAAACAGTAGTAGGCTTGATTACCAACAACGATGAGACAGCCTACAGGGAGGAGATGAGGGCTTTGGGAGTGTGGTGGCAGGAAAATAACCTCTCACTCAACGTCAACAAAACTAAGGAGATGATCATGGATTTCAGGAAACAGCAGAGGGAGCACCCCCCTATCACCATCGATGGGACCTGCAGTGGAGAAGGTGGAAAGCTTCAAGTTCCTTGGCTTACACATCACTGAAACTGAAATGGTCCACCCACACAGACAATGTGGTAAAGAAGGAGCATCAGTACCTCTTCAACCTCAGGACGCTAAAGAAATTTGGCTTAATAACACTGTATTTTTTTGCAATAATGTCTAAAAACCTGTTTTCGCTTTGTCATTATGGGGTGTTGTGTGTAGATTATTTGTAGAGTATTTGTATTTATTTAATCTATTTTAGAATAAGGCTGTAACGTAACAAAATGTGGAAAAAGTTAATGGGGTCTGAATAGTTTCTGAAGGCTCTATATAGGCCTGACAAACATACAAGACCAATCAAAATGAATTGCTGATATGGGCTAATTGAGTGACTGTCGGTGACTAACATAACAAGAGAAAAACTGATCATCCACATCCACATTTCGAAATTGCACCTTGTGTACTCTACATCTCAACATTAAGTTGAGACCCCAACTGAGTTTCCCAGCCAAAAATGTTTTAATCTATATACTGTATACATATTTATTTGGGGGGGAAAATGGATCCACAGGCCTACAGGACCAAGCTCCAAAAGGCAAACTGTTTTAAAGTAAACTGAAGGTCCCCTATGAGAGCCAGCCAGCCAGCCACTTTGCCGTTACAACCCTTAGCTAGCATTTCCATTTCCCCTGCTCCAGCCCCAGGGTTATGGAGGCTTGGCAGGCCAAAGCTGCAATTAAACTGTACAGTGTAAATTCTTCAAACGGCTCTTCCCGAGAGGAAGTATGGGAATAAAAACAGTGACACAGAGACATGCAGTGCCTTCAGAAAGAATTCACACCCATTGACTTTTTCCACATTTTGTTGATTTACAAAGCGGGATTAAAATAAAATACAAATTGTCAACAATCTACACAAAATACTCTGTAATGTTTTTATAAAATGTTTGTTAATGGAAAATAAATATATATATATATTGATAAGATAAATATTCAACCCCCCTGAGTCAATGCATATTAGACTCATCTTTGGCAGCGATTACAGCTGTGAGTCTTTCTGGATAAATCTCTAAGTGCTTTGCAAACTTGGATTATACAATACTTGCCGTTTTTATTTTAGGTTATTGTCCTGCTGAAAGGTGGATTCTTCTCCAAGTGTCTGGTGGAAAGTAGACTGAACCAGGTTTTCCTCTAGGATTTAGCCTGCGCTTAGCTCCTTTTCTTTTTATCCTAAAAAAACTCCCAAATCCTTGCAGATGACAAGCATACCCATAACATGATGCAGCCACCACCATGCTTGAAAATATGAAGAGTGGTAGTCGGTGATGTGTTGTATTTGCCGCTAATATAATGCTTTGTATTCAGGACACATTTTTTTCAGTAAAACTTTAGTGCCTTATTACAAACAGGATGTTATCTCTTTATAATTCAGGCTGTAACACAACAAAATGTGGAAAAGTCAAGGGGTGTGAATACTTTCTGAAGACACTGTACTGTAGCTGGTAAGCACCATCCTCAGTGCAAACGTATGGGTGTCGGATATTTATATGCTTAAGTTAGATTGGCTAGAGGTTATCTGATAAGCTGGAAGGTGCAAGGTTGCAGGTCACCTTCTGAGTCCCACTTGGGCTACCCCCCACATTTGCTACTATACAATATTATGGAATATCGTTCTTTATCAGTAACTGGGCTAGTGAGAGTTTCAGTGACAGGTGGTGGCAGTGACAGGTTGAATACCCGCTTCATTGAGGGGATGTAATGTAAAAATGGTAACTTGTGAGACTTGGAGACATGTACCACTCTGTAGTAGTGAGCTACACTCCAAAGCAGCCAAGTTTATACATCTGTGATCATGCCGAAACTGGCCCTGGTAATCCACATTAATGATCTTCCTGACAGGATTGACTACCGGCTTCACATCAGCAGTTTAACTCATTCCTGTTAAGACATCTAGCCTACGGAACAAAGAAAATAAATTCCAGAAGAAATAGAGCTTGTCCGGAAATGATTTATCTCTGGTTCGTTCAGCCATTCCTGCGGACAAAATAAATGGGGAAAGAAAAGGCTTTTGCAATAAACGCTGAACATAAGGTCTGAGGTTAACACAGGTTCATTTTTTTTTACCGTTATTTAACTAGGCAAGTCAGTTAGGAACAAATTCGTATTTACAATGACGGCCTAGGAACAGTGGGTTAACTTCCTTGTTCAGGGGCAGAACGACAGATTTTTACCTCCTCAGCTCGGGGATTCAATCTAGCAACCTTTCGGTTACTGGTCCAACGCTCTAACCACTAGTCTACCGGCCGCCCAGAAACGTCGAAAATATGGTCTGTGGTAAACGCAGGTTTAAGAGATCTGATATGTTTTGTACTATGAGATCATATCAGTCAGTTAAAATGACCTTTGTGAATTACGAAAGCCTTTATGTGCATTAAGTGTTTTTTTATGCCATAAATGCTTCAAAATTCACAAAAAGTGATGTTGGCACCTGAAGATTATTTCATAGAAGACAATTTACAAGATATCTTAAGCCTTTGTTTACCACAGACCATATGTATGGCGTTTAACCAAAAATTCCATTCATTTTCCCATAGGCTTTGTTCAACAAACCATTACTATTGCTCTCTAAATCGTTTCACAGCAGTCGTAAGGTAACCTTATGTGATGAGTAGGTAGCCTACAATAATTAATACTCCACCCACACGTTGGGTTGCCACTCATGCAGTGAATAGTTGGTACTTTTACATCATGATAAATGTCACATTGACATGTATGTCAACTTGAAGGTATTTCCATCATGTGCGGCATTTTGCTTCATTTAATACTGTAGGCTAAACTCTTACTTGTTTCTACATATTCATATAATATATTAATCTAATTTCGCTAGTGGTGAGAGAGGGGAGGTGGCAGGTCGTCTCTCAAATAAATCATCCGATGGCGGAAAACTTACTGGAGCCTCAGCCACATGCGCATGGTTTTAAAACGAAAGCGGGGTAATTTCCTAACAGTTTTTTCTGTTAAAGGAGGCAAGACCTGTGCATTCAATACACAAGATCTTATAGCGAATAGGAAAACAGCAATGCTCTGTTTTGTGGACTGTCTTAGGCACTAACCTGGTTGGAGTGACTGCATCCAGTTTCCGGCACAGACAACACGAGCGTGTCCATGGCAAGGGTTTATGCCGTCATATTCAGGCGACGATAAGTAGATGGGTGAAAATATAGGCGTAAATATAGGCGTTGTAGGCGTATGTATATAAAAAAAAAAAATGTAGTTCAATCTCAGTACAACTTAATATAACCTCATAATAAACACTTAATAACTTACAAAACACTTCAATGGTATAAGAAAATCAAAGTAACACATGCTAAATTATAAACCGAAAATATACATTAGGGTGGGGAAAATGCGCGCCCGGGAACTTTGCCTGTTTTTCATGCGGAAAATACTCTGTCCAGTGGTTTATTTTCCGTGTATTAAAATATTTTCTCAATTTGTTTAATGCTTTTATATTTCTTATAGTGAATTATGATTAAAAACGGATATTTTATAAAAACGGATATTTTATACAATGGAAATGTGGATTATATGATGCATTCTATGATACGAAAGTAAACCTAGTCACGTTTAAAATGTCTCCTGAATTAACCTACTGTACCTAGACTATTGTTGTAATCTTCCAGGTGGAGCTGTATAAAAGAGTTCTTGCGCACTAGTAAAATAAAAATGAGGTTGCTTATCTGAATATAGCAAAGGGATATAGTACGAATCTAGTTAAATCTATAGGCCTTTTCAGGAATTTCTAAATTCCAATTCAGGCTTCCATGTAACTGAAGGTGGATATTTCTCCAACATTTTCTGCTAATGAGGAAAGTATATATTTTGCAAGAATGTGGATTGTGAAATCATGAGTCCTCTAGTCTAGGCCTATGCTAAGTCTAATGATAATGTAGTGATGAGTGGAGCAATAATGACCACAGCAAAGATGTAGCCTACACAATTTCTTTGAGTGCATGGCATTGATATGTGTGCTTTATAATTAATTCAAATCCAACATTTTCAATAAAGCACTGATGAACAACAGATTAAAAATATCACAAAATGAAAAACAAGGGTTCCAGTGTTTATTGGTAGGCTACTGCCTACAATATGTCCTATACTCACTTACTGTACTATTATGCACCTACATTGTAACAGAACACAAAAGATAATGTGAATGAATACCCATACACAGAGCCATATATTAATATATGGCTCTTTGCCCATAAGTATTTAAAATCAGAGTATTGCGTTTTCCCAGTAGTATTACAAAGGGTTTCTCTATTGGAATACATGACGTTCTACAACATCACATCAACATTAACACACAGATAAACAGAAGATTAAGAGCCTGGGCAAATACTTGAAAACCTGTCTTGTTGGTACAGTAAACATAGATTGTAGGATGTCTTTATTTTGGCACCTAATACATACATTTTTCAACAACAAAAATAAACTATAGATATGTGCATTGGCTTTGTCACATTTAGTCATGGTAACCAACATTGTTTCAATATTGTTATTGCCAGCTAAAGTGATGATACTGTATAATAACTAAAATATATATTTTTATGAAGAAAAAAAAAGTATCATAACTGTAAACATTTGTATATTAATTCTCTGATGTGTCGTCTAAATAGCATTTCAGTCTCTCTGTGTAAATACAGATTTGCCATTTAGGTTTGCTTGGTGATGGCATCAGTTATGATGTATGTGCCTTGACGCATTTGTGAACTCATAATAAATTAATCTTTGTTAGTATCTACATAGACATAATAGGCTAACAAAAAAGTATATATGTATATACACACACACACAGTTGAAGTCGGAAGTTTACATACACCTTAACCAAATATATTTAAACTCAGTTTTTCACAATTCCTGACATTGAATCCTAGTAAAAATTCCCGTCTTAGGTCAGGTAGGATCGGCACTTTATTTTAAGAATGTGAAATGTCAGAATAATAGGAGAGAGAATCATTTATTTCAGCTTTTATTTCTTTCATCACATTCCCAGTGGGTCAGAAGCTTACATACACTCAATTAGTATTTGGTAGTATTGCCTTTAAATTGTTAAACTTGGGTCAAACGTTTCGGGTAGCCTTCCACAAGCTTCCCACAATAAGTTGTGTGAATTTTGGCCCATTACTCCTGACCGAGCTAGTGTAACTGAGTCAGGTTTGTAGGCCTCCTTGCCCACCCACACATTTTATATTATTGATTTTGTTGTCCTTAAGCCATTTTGCTACAACTTTGCAAGTATGTTTGGGGTCATTGTCCATTTGGAAGACCCATTTTCAACCAAGCTTTAACTTCCTGTCTGATGTCTTGAGATGTTGCTTCAATATATCCACATCATTTTCCTCCCTCATGATGCCATCTATTTTATGAAGTGCACCAGTCCCTCCTGCAGCAAAGCACCCCACAACATGATGCTGCCACCCCACGCTTCACGATTGGGATGGTGTTCTTCAGCTTGCTTTTTCCTCCAAACATAACAATGGTCATTCTGGCCAAATAGTTTTATTTTTGTTTCATCAGACCAGAGGACATTTCTCCAAAAAGTACGATCTTTGTCCACGTGCAGTTGCAAACCATAGTCTGGCATTTTATGGCAGTTTTGGAGCAGTGGCTTCTTCCTTGCTGAGCGGCCTTTCAGGTTATGTCGATATAGGACTTGTTTTACTGTGGATATACATATTTTTGTACCCGTTTCCTCCAGCATCTTCACAAGGTCCTTTGCTGTTGTTCTGGGATTGTCACTTTTCGCACCAAAGTACGTTCATCTCTAGGAGACAGAACACGTCTCCTTCCTGAGAGGTATGACGGCTGCGTGGTCCCATGGTGTTTATACTTGCGTACTATTGTTTGTACAGATGAACATGGTACCTTCAGGCATTTGGAAATTGCTCCCAAGTATGAACCAGACTTGTGGAGGTCTACAATTATTTTTCTGAAGTCTTGGCTGATTTCTTTTGATTTTCCCATGATGTCAAGCAAAGAGGCACTGAGTTTGAAGGTAGGCCTTGAAATACATCCACAGGTACACCTCCAATTGACGCAAATTATGTCAATTAGCCTATCAGAAGCTTCTAAAGCCATGACATAATTTTCTGGAATTTTCCAAGCTGTTTAAAGGCACAGTCAACTTTGACTTCTGACCCACTGGAATTGTGATACAGTGAATTATAAGTGAAATAATCTGTCTGTAAACAATTGTTGGAAAAATTACTTGTGTCATGCACAAAGTAGATGTCCTAACCGACTTGCCAAAACTATAGCTTGTTTACAAGAAATTTGAAGTGGTTGAAAAACTAGTTTTAATGACTCCAACCTAAGTGTATGTAAACTTCCGACTTCAACTGTATATAGTACCAGTCAAAAGTTTGGACACACACTCATTCCAGGGTTTTTCTTTATTTGTACTATCTTCTACATTGTAGAATAATAGTGAAGACATCAAAAACTATGAAATACCACATATGGAATCATGTAGTAACCAAAAAAAGTATTAAATTAAAATATATTTTATATTTGAGATTCTTCAAAGTAGCCACCCTTTGCCTTGATGACAGCTTTGCACACTCTTGACATTCTCTCAACCAGCTTCATGAAGTAGTCACCTGGAATGCATTTCAATTAACAGGTGTGCCTTGTTTAAGGTTAATTGTGGAATTTCTTTCCTTCTTAATACATTTGAGCCAATCAGTTGTGTTGTGACAAGGTAGGTGTGGTATACAGAAGATAGCACTATTTAATAAAAGACCAAGTCCATGTTATGTCAAGAACAGCTCAAATAAGCAAATAGAAATGACAGTCAATCATTACTTTAAGACATGAAGATCAGTCAATCTGGAACATTTAAAGAACTTTGAAAGTTTCTTCAAGTGCAGTCGCAAAAACCATCAAGTGCTATGATGAAACTGGCTCTCAAGAGGACCCCCACAGGAAAGAAAGACGCAGAGTTTCCTCTGCTGCAGAGGATAAGTTCATTAGAGGTAACTGCACCTCAGAAATTGCAGCCCAAATAAACGCTTCATAGAGTTCAAGTAACAGACACATCTCAACATTAAATTGCACAGAGGAGACTGCGTGAATCAGGCCTCCATGGTCAAATTGCTGCAAAGAAACCACTACTAAAGGGCACCAATAAGAAGAAGAGACTTGTTTGGGCCAAGAAACACAAGCAATGGACATTAGACCGGTGAAAATGTGTCCTTTGGTCTGATGAGTCCAAATTTGAGATTTTTGGTTCCAACCGCCGTGTCTTTGTAAGTAGGTGAACAGATGTTCTCCACATGTGTGGTTCCCACGTGAAGCATGGAGGAGGTGGTGTGGGGGTGCTTTGCTGGTGACACTGTCTGTGATTTATTTAGAATTCATACTTGACCAGCATGGCTACCACAGCCTTCTGCAGTGATACGCCATCCCATCTGTTTTGCGCTTAGTGGGACTATCATTTGTTTTTCAACAGGACAATGACCCAACACACCTCCAGGCAGTGTAAGGGCTATTTGATCAAGAAGGAGAGTGATGGAGTACTGCATCAGATAACCTGGCCTCCACAATCACCCGACCTCAACCCATTTGAGATGGATTGGGATGTGTTGGACCCCAGAGTGAAGGAAAAGCAGCCAATAGGTGCTCAGCATATGTGGGAACTCCTTCAAAACTGTTGGAAAAGCATTCCAGGTGAAGCTGGTTGAGAGAATAACAAGTGTGCAAAGCGGTCATCAGGGTGACTACTTTGAAGAATCTAAAATATATTTTGATTTGTTTAGCACTTTTTTGATTCCTACATGATTCCATGTGTTATTTCATAGTGTTGAATTGGCATGTCCAAACTTTTGACTGGCACTGTATATATATACTTAGTGTGTACAAAACACTTGGAACTCTGTCCATGACATAGACTGATAAATTCAATCCAGGTAAAAGCTATGATCCCTTATGGATGTCACTTGTTAAAACCACTTCAATCAGTGTGCATGATTGTGTAATTGTGCCATTCAGAGGGTGAATGGTCAAGACACATTTTTGAACAGGTTATGGTAGTGGGTACCAGGCGCACCCGTTTTGAGTGTGCCAAGAACTCCAACGCTGCAGGGTTTTTCACGCTCAACAGTTTCCCGTGTGTATCAAGAACGGTCCACCATCCAAAGGACATCCAGCCAACTTGACAACTGTGGGAAGCATTGGGGTCAACATGGGCCAGCATCCCTATGAAAGGCTTACGACACCTTCTAGCCATGTCCCGACGAATTTTGCCCTCAGGATGTTCTGAGGGCAAAATGGGGCGCAACTCAATATTCATGTTTTGTACGCTAAGTATATATCAAATATAGCATTACGAGTTAACTGGGGAGTTCTATTTTTTACAGTGTGAGAGTCTCTAGAGTTGCACACATACAAGTGCAAGTCCAGAACGGCTTTTGCAGAGATCAGAGTGATTTATCGTCAGTCATTTAGTATGAGTCAGATTTCATGCATTCCTTATCAGGACACTTACAAAAAGAAAACATGTTCCATTGTATTGTGGTGCACGGGCACACACATACACACACAGTCCCTGGCCCTGCAAGGACCTTAATGTGGGACTTTTACCCTTCTTTCTCAAACCCACAGCAGTTTGCAGCATCGTTAGGACTCACAGTAATCATAGAACTCAGGAGAACTAGCAATATGGGAAAAAAAACAGGTAAATGCCAAATTTGCTAAATAACGCACATTACCTGCTAGGTAATGTGCTCATTATGGTCTCCCACAACGTATTTGTGCTTCTTGTAAAAAAAGAAGAAACAACAAGCAATGACAATGTATTGCAATGTTGTGTTGATTCAGACATGATTGTAAGTCCTCCATTGTGTAACCATGTGTGTACTGCTCTTCCATGGTGAATGAGGACTGCTAGCTCCCTTCTCCTTTTCTACTTTTACAACATCCTTTCTTCTCCGGCCTCTGGAGATTCTCTCAGATAGATAAATCTGTCCTTCTCAGGAGTTTTCCTCCGGTGCTCTGCGGAAACTGAGCCGTTTGATGGAATCTCTTTGAAGGGGACAGCATAGAGGGAAAGGAGGAGAGGAGGTGACTGTTTAATTACATTTGCATGGTGGAATAGGCAACATTTAAAAAAATAATACACAGTAACTGTCACATTCAGACAGAAGCAAACCGCACTGTTGGTAGGATGAACATTCAATTCAATTAAGCATTCTTATGAAACAGATTCAGGTATCGATAGTGTTCCAAATGGAACGCTAGTCCTTATATAGTGCACTACTTTTGACCAGGGCCCACAGGTATCTGTTCAAAAATAAGGATAGAGAATTTGTGTAGTAAGTGATATTTAAGTGGCATGAGGGACTTTGTTCATTCCAAGATCTTAAGACAGTTTTAAATCGACCTGCCTTATCATTTTTCTTTTATTTACAGCTTAGGTCTGCCCTCAGGGCTCATGGCGTACTTTGGAAGTCAGCCTTGATGCTACATCCTACAGATTGAGTTTAACAAAGGGTCTAGTTTCCAAAATGTACCAAAAATTCTACTTCTTATAAACCTCTTCCTCTTGATACTTTATGGTAAAGAGATCTTCCAGGTATGGCTCAATGTTTTAGTTGCAGTTCAATGGAAGCCTCCACACTCACTCTCTATCTGTCAATGGATCCTCCATTTTTGGGATGTAATTCATACGGAGCTGTCATGGAGCTAAAGAAGGCACTTTGAACCAATGGCTTCTTGCTGCTTAAACACTTCATGATGTATATGTGCTGCTCAGATTTTTGTAATTTTAGTCATTTTTATTTTGAACCATGCATGTTTATTTAATTGTATCCCTTAGGTCCTCGGGCGTGGCGGGACGGGGATGGGGGGGTGTTTTGTATGCATGTATTCATTTTTGCTGGGAATTATTATTACTAAACAAAAAAACATTTTACCACAAAACAAAGAAAAATGCGCTGTAGGCTGCAGTCAGAGACGGCAGAACAATTTTTGAACAACGGGTTCACTGTTACTGTTGCCTAATATATATTGAACAAAAATATAAAACACAACATGCAACAATTTCTAAGATTTTGCTGAGTTTCAGTTCATATTAGGAAATCAGTGAATTAAAAATTAATTAATTCGGCCCTAATCTATCGATTTCACATGACTGGCTGGGGTCGGCTATTGGAGGGCATAGACCCACCCACTTGGCAGCCAGGACCAGCCAATCAGAAATAGGTTTTTGCCACAAATGGGCTTTATTACAGACAGAAACACTCCTCAGCACTCTCCTCCCCCCCACACCCCCTCAGACAATCCTGCAGGTGAAGAATCCGGATGTGGTGGTGTGGTTACACGTGTTCTGTGGTTGTGAGGCTGGTTGGACATCCTGCCAAATTCTCTAAAACGACGTTGAAGGCAGCTTATGGTAGAGAAATTGACATTCAATTTTCTGGCAACAGCTCTGGTGGACATTTCTGTATTAAGCATGCCAATTGCAAACTTGAGACATCTGTGGCATTGCGTTTTGTGACAAAACTGCACATTTTAAAGTGGTATTTTATTGCCCCAGCACAAGGTGCACCTGTGTAATGATCATGCTGTTTATTCAGCTTCTTGATATGCCACACCTGTCAGGTCAATGGATTATCTTCACAAATGAAAAGTGCTCACTAACAGGTATGTAAACACATTTGTGCACAACATTTTAGCGAAATAAGCTTTTTGTGCATTTGGAATATTTCAGGGACTTTTTTAATTTCAGTTCATGAAACATGAGACCAACACTTTACATGTTGCATTTATAATTTTTTTCAGTGTAGCTATGTTTCTGCTTATACTGTATTTTCCGATATTTTGGTAGGCTATTTGTTAGTCAACTTGGTCTGTAATTAGATATATGCAGCTTTTCTTCTGTCATTATATGGGGCCTTGAAGACTAAATAAACCATTGCTCACCAGAATAATGTCATAAATCATTGAATGAATGCTTCAATCTAGTTGACATCGGTAAAGTGCTCTGTCATCTCTGCTTCTTTCGCGGAGCAAAGACTTTTAGGGACCGGGGAGAAAATCCAATAACTAACCCAAAAAATTTGAAAGATTTTCTGTTTAAAATCTCCAAATGACATCAGTTTGATTGATTGTAAGGAAATACTAAGCTGTGAAGACGACCCAACATGTTTCTGATAGTATTTCAAGCCACATAAAATATGCATCCAGGCCGAACTGAAATCTTTTCAGATTTTATGATAATGATGGCACCTCTACATACGATCCCCAAATGCACATTCTCGCAAAATGCTGAAAGAAAGAAATCTTATTTCTCCCCTTCTGTTCCCGAGTCAAAATCATTTTACTGCAATAAATGCTTAAATCTGCAGGAGTTCTATGTGAGAGGTTATAGACCTACAGTCAGTGTCCAGATTTCAGTTTCCATTTAACCCATCTGAACAGTAGACTACACCTTGACGTGCCTTAGACCTATTTGAAGTCCCCGTCTTGTGACTATGGTATTTGTATAGCGGCTCACAATCAATACATAACATAGCCAGCACTGCCATCATCCTCTTTTACCACGTCACCAAATCTTTCCCAAACATTACCTTTCTGGCCCCCCCTTCTCTTTATTTTCAACTCTCCATTTTGCAGCTTTACGCATTGTCTTTGCCTCAGTGGATCAATGTTCACTTTTTCTGCCTGTTCCCAAAAGTGGTTTCGCAATTGGTGTGTAGGTTATTTGGCATGCGTAAAGTTAGGCCCTAAAGCTTAGATTTATGCACTAATGGCATAGCCCAAAAATAATTAACGGAAAATGTAAACCTAGCCTATAGATATAAATTGCACAAGAATTTAGATTTTTTTTATCTTTTTACTCAACCGACCGCTACCCACTCGCCCTTCATCCACACAATATTTCAAAACCCTAAACCCGCCCGCCCCACAGACACAACCACAGGGACTGCGGGTTAGGAGTCAACCCTCGCAGCACTAGTTACCTGTTCTCCAAGCGTGGTTTGATGATGGGTTTGTAGAGCTCGGGTATCTTCCTCTCCAGCATGGGCCGCAGGTTCTCTCTCAGACGGTTGTAGTTCTTCTTCAGCTCCTGCTGGTACTCCTTCTGGTCCATCGTGATCAGGTGCTTGTTCTTCTCCACAGCCTCACCACACCTACAGACGAACAGGCGGGAAAAAGACATACTGTGGGCTGTCTCTCAATAGTCTCCTCTCATCTCCTCCTGAAAAGTCGTTTCAGGTCAGTGATCTTTATCGAGGACTTTCTTCTTATTTTTCAGAGTAAATTCATTTAATTTCCTTATTTTCTATAAAACGGATTCCGGTTCATTTCCTGAGCTAACAATGTGACTGACATGGATTTGACCCCAAATCTGTTCACATTGAAATGTATAAATGTTTTCACCTTATTAAAACAACCCCTGTGTGTCCATCTGTATTTGATTTGGGCTTTCTCTGAGCCTTGCCTCTTTACTACAGGAATGCTCGAGGAAGAAATGAGTCTTGTAGTACTGTGCTGAGAGTGGCAGGGAGTAGAGTGACCGATGACCAAACAAACTAGCCTGAGGTTGAACCTCATTTCAGAGAACAGGGTCATGCCTGCATTCACAATTACAACATGCGTAACGGGCGACAGACAAAACGAGGCATAGGGAAATGGAAAGACGAGGATGCTTAAAAAAATTTAAAAAATAAACACATGGTTGCACTTATCTCTCCCTTTTAGTGCGAGTAATACGGAAAATGTAATCTAACAGTATACGGTAAATGCATAGGGACTGCTGGAAAGACGTGGGAAAATGTGCTCCAATGTGCTGATGTGTAGCTACTACTGTAGCTAGCAGCCATCGCCCTTCCAGCGCAAATAGCAGGATGCTGAGTGGATACTATAAGGAGCTCGTGCCAGCTTGCATGGATTACGGAAGAAAATAAACATTTTTGAAATGACGGTAAATATTTGCCAGCCTGCTTGCAGGAATCAAGGCAGTTGGAATGTGGCATGAGGGTTCCAAAATGAAAGCCACCTTTCGGAGGCAAACGATACGTTCCCACGCGAGGCACACAGACACACACCCTGGACCAAATAACCACATCGCCTGCCTCATTCGTTTAGACGGTTGGTTTAAATTATTTGTAAAATATTCTAAATAAAATTTACCTCCCCAGGGAACAATAAAACTTTTCTGTTCCATTCAAAACCAAATGCAGCTGAATGATATTAAATGGAAAACAACTTCTATTCATATGCCCAACGGAAAATAAAATACCTTGTTGTGTTGTATTAAATCATGTTTTAGTTACCTGTCTAGCTTCCTTTAGTATCATCTATGAATGTATTCGAGTAATAACACATTACCAAGACTGAGATATTGTGTGTGCATACAGTAGCTGGTTTTACTGTCATTCGCTTGCTTTTCTATTTCCACCGTGAGAGTACTATTTTAGTGTCCTTTTCTATTTCCACCGTGCGACAGTACTATTTTAGAGTGTCCTTTTCTATTTCCACCGTGAGAGTACTATTTTAGTGTCCTTTTCTATTTCCACCGTGCGACAGTACTATTTTAGAGTGTCCTTTTCTATTTCCACCATGTGACAGTACTATTTTAGAGTTTCCTTTTCTATTTCCACCATGCGACAGTACTATTTTAGAGTGTCCTTTTCTATTTCCACCATGAGACAGTACTATTTTAGAGTGTCCTTTTCTATTTCCACCATACGACAGTACTATTTTAGAGTGTCCTTTTCAATTTCCACCATGCGACAGTACTATTTTAGTGTCCTTTTCAATTTCCACCATGCGACAGCACTATTTTAGTGTCCTTTTCAATTTCCACCATGCGACAGTATTATTTTAGTGTCCTTTTCTATTTCCACCATGCGACAATACTATTTTAGAGTGTCCTTTTCTATTTCCACCATGCGAGAGCACTATTTTAGTGTCCTTTTCTATTTCCACCATACGGCAGTACTATTTTACTGTCCTTTTCAATTTCCACCGTGGGACAGTACTATTTTTAGAGAGTGTCCTTTTCTATTTCCACCATACGACAGTACTATTTTAGTGTCCTTTTCTATTTCCACCGTACGACAGTACTATTTTAGAGTGTCCTTTTCTATTTCCACCATACGACAGTACTATTTTAGTGTCCTTTTCTATTTCCACCATACGACAGTACTATTTTAGTGTCCTTTTCTATTTCCACCGTGCGACAGTACTATTTTAGTGTCCTTTTCTATTTCCACCATACGACAGTACTATTTTAGTGTCCTTTTCTATTTCCACCGTACGACAGTACTATTTTAGTGTCCTTTTCTATTTCCACCGTACGACAGTACTATTTTAGTGTCCTTTTCTATTTCCACCGTACGACAGTACTATTTTAGAGTGTCCTTTTCTATTTCCACCGTACGACAGTACTATTTTAGAGTGTCCTTTTCTATTTCCACCGTACGACAGTACTATTTTAGTGTCCTTTTCTATTTCCACCGTACGACAGTACTATTTTAGAGTGTCCTTTTCTATTTCCACCGTTCGACAGTACTATTTTAGAGTGTCCTTTTCTATTTCCACCGTACGACAGTACTATTTTAGTGTCCTTTTCTATTTCCACCGTACGACAGTACTATTTTAGAGTGTCCTTTTCTATTTCCACCGTACGACAGTACTATTTTAGTGTCCTTTTCTATTTCCACCGTACGACAGTACTATTTTAGTGTCCTTTTCTATTTCCACCGTACGACAGTACTATTTTAGTGTCCTTTTCTATTTCCACCATACGACAGTACTATTTTAGTGTCCTTTTCTATTTCCACCATGCGACAGTACTATTTTAGAGAGTCTGTGCTTCCAAGACACCACTAAAACCATTAACGCCAGAAATGTATATTCCACCAAATACTGTATTCGTGCCAGAACTGATAACGAGTGCACACTTTGGGGAAAAGATTAGAGAATCGGACCGGAGCCAAAGCAAGTCAGGGTTTCTTAGCTCTCATTGGCTGGCTGGCGAGCCATGGCTTTCTCTGTGGTGTTTGGTTTGGCTCTCACCTCATTATGAACTCTTTGAAACACAGGCGCAGCTTGTTGTGGTGACGGAAGAGCTTGGGGTCCGCTGGGATCTCATTCAGAAAGACCTGGGCCACCTCCAATGGTCCCTACACAGACAGACAGACGGGAGGGAGGGGAGAGCGAGGGAGGGAGGAGAGAGAGAGCGGGAGAGGGAGAGAGCAAAGGACAGAAGGAAAACAGAGGAAGAAGTTGGTATAAAAGAGGAAGAAGGAGAGAGGGAGGAGTGGGAGGAAGAAAGTGTGTGAGAGTGTGGATGATGAATGCCTTGCTTTCAGTAGAGGAAACTACTTCCTAACAGAAGGCTTAATAATGTCCGTGTCCCAAATGACACTACTTTTGACCAGAGCTTCATATATTCATAGGCCATAAGGAACGGGGTGCCATATGAGACACAGCCAATGTGTCCAAAGGCCACGATGTTCAGCCAAGAGATCAGACGAGAGACGGTGATTGGCCTGCTGTGTGGCTAACGTCACCCCGAACCCTGCCTACAAGCAGCCATTTTGGCTCACATTCTTTCCCTCTCCGAGATCTTGTTATTCTAACTTCTATTCATCATGAAACCACTGCACATTCGCGTGACACCGGGTCACGCCAGGCATAGCAAACGAGCATTCTAAGCAGAGGTGCTAGGCTAGGGCCTGGACGGAGTGACGGATAGACGGACCGACGGACATAGAGTGGAACCGTGCCTCTACTGATTAGGCCCAGGGCTGTGTTTGTTTATGGACGGCGTGAACATTAAGGTTGTGTATACAGTCAGCAGGTGAAAGCAGGGGTTGCTGTTAGATTAGACGATCCAAGAGAAAGCTGGGGCCCGATGTTGTAACTACATCATTACTCTAGCGTTTAGCCAACGTTTGACGGGAGCTGTAAGCCATCGGATCAAAGGGCTTCCGTGTTTAGCACAGACATGAAAGGAGAGGTTGTGAATTAAGGTTTTAAAACGAATCAGCAGAGGCACTGTACAAACGATGTTAGGGTTGAACCGGACTCTTTGATGTGTCATGTCTCCTACCTGCTGTTTATCATCACGTTAACTTACAAGACTGAACGTTTCCTCTCGATTCATGAGGATTCAGGAGAACACAAACGATTGCCACCTATAGACACTATGCAAAACACTTCAGTCGGCTTTTCACACTTGTTTTTTGCCTTTATTTGTTGTGTGGAGTCGAGGAGTAACGTTCAATAACTGAGTAACAGCAATAAGTCGGCAATAGCTCTATGTTAAACTGCAAGTGCGGGGGGAGAAAAGACGAGAGGCAGGAAAAAGACTCCTTTAAGGGCCAAGACAGGTGGGCTGGAGGTACCTGGTTGACGGTGGCTCCCACAGAGCCCTGTAGAAGCATCTGGAGCATCTTAGCATCGGGCTGCTCCCTGTGTGTGGTTACTGCTAGCTCCCTGGTCTTCTTCTGCATGTCCTCGATGGCCACCTCAATGGGAGTCAGGTCAAACTGGAGATGGGAGGAGGGGGAGAGGGAGGAGGATGAAAGGGGGAGGGTGCGGGTTAGATAAAACATTAGTCTTTTTGCCTAAAAGCCAGTAGCGATCAACAGGCGAAGAGGAACCCAGGCACTGAGAAGCCGCGCACGCTTAGTTCCAACCAGCACACCTCTTCTTTCTGGATGACGTCGATGCGCGTCTTGACGTAGGGAAAGGCGTGCATGGTGGTGAGGATGGTCTTCCGCTTGTACTGCTCGCTGAGCTCGCCGCGCGGCCGCCCGGCCTTGGTGAAGGGCGTGGTGTACATGAAGCGACGCAGGTTGAAGTTCTTCTCAAAGTTGGTCAGGCGGTTTTTCATCTCATAATCGTCAAAGAAGGGCTCCACGTAGGTGATCTGGATGTAGGCCTGGGGGGGGGGGGGGGGGGGGGGGGGGGGGTAGAGGGAGAGAAATAGAGGGTGTAAGTGAAGAGATGCATCTTGTTGTTTGGGCAGGTTCTTCGCAATCATTTGACATATGCAAGTCGGAGAAGGTAGTCAAACGGGACTTGTTGACTTGGTAGTGTCGTGTACTGTACCTTGTTGGCGTCCAGTTTGCTCCGGTCTATGTCTTTGGAGTCTTTGATCATCTCCAGGGCATCTCCAAAACACTGACTGTAGAAGTTCTACAACGGCAGTGCATTACGGTACTCGTATGAATAGATTCAGTACTTCTATCCTTACAGTAAAAGCATGCACACAATGGCGCGCGCGCACACACACACACATCCTCACACACTCTCTCGCTCTCTCACCTCCAGTCTGTGGGATATCTCTGGCAGGTGGGTGATCCCTGGTTCCTTGTAAACAAACTCTCGTTCGTCCAGGTCTCCAAACTTGGCCCCATAAAACCCCACTCGGAAATATGTCCCAAACATCCTCTTATGGCCCTGGGACGTCAAGACAAACACATGAAATAGACTCAGTATTGTGTATAAAAAATAAAAAATAAATTTTAAAAAAGAAGGCTATTTTCATTGTAAGCATTTCACCATAATTGTAAACACTTCACGTGTACTGTGGACGTAAGCCCTTCATAAACGGGAGTCCATGCGGCCGTCTGTACCTTCTGAATGATGTTGTCGAAGGCTCTCTGGAGTTTGTGGTGAGCGGAGCCCAGCTCCCGGAAATCTCTGTGAGCCTCCAGGACAGGCATAACGATCTTGTACACCTCATTCACTGCCTCATAAAGACCACCCTGAAAACCACAGCAACGACACTCACAACATACACTACATGGCCCGAAAGTTTGCGGACACCTGATCGTCGTACGTCATTCCAAAATCACGGGCATTAACATGGAGTTGGCCCCCCCCCCTTTGCTGCTACAACAGCTTCCAATCTTCTGGGAAGGCTTTCCACTAGATGTTGGAACATTGCTGCGGGGACTTGCTTCCATTCAGCCACACGAGCGTTAGTGAGGTTGGGCACTGATGCTGGGCGATCAGGCCTGGCTGGCAGTCGGCGTTCCAATTCATCGCAAAGGAGTTCGATGGGGTCGAGTCCATTTAAAAAAAAAAGGGGTGTCCACATACTTCTGGCCACGTAGTGTACGATTGTTGTGCGTTTATGGAAGTGCAGCAGTACCATCATTTAGCATGCGCGTGTCCTCCCCTCAGTGTGTGTGTGTGTGTGTGTGTGTGTGTGACGTACCTGGCTGAAGAGTTCTGCCGCCTGCTCCAGTAAGACCACCATCCCACCGGTGGTGAAGGATCTCCCTGAACAGACTCCGTCTTCGTCTGGGGACAGGACGTCATCGGACACTGCCGACTCCTCCAGAACGTTGGGAGAGATGTTCTGCACAACCAGTCAATCAATCAATCAACCAACCAACCAATCGCTCATCCAGCGTGTTCCAAAAGGGAACCAGCCAATCAAATATTACTGATAAAGCGTTTTTTTTAACTAAAACATTTGTCACTAAGTGATTAACCAAGATAGCAGCCAAACAATCCATGTATTATGTTTTCAGGGTACAGTTTCCCCTTCTGGCCACAGTCAACATACCAACATTCCAGAATCAGTATTGTGTGTTCGTGCGTGTACAGCACCTGAAAGGTGACACTGCCCACAGGTAGGTATTTGTGGTCCTCCAGCATGCTGAGGTACTCAGCCACCAGGGCTGCAGCGTGGACCAGACACATGGCCGACTCCGTAAAACACTTCCTGTTCTTGTGTTTCTCCGCCATGTTCTGCAGCCAGGTCAACCTCAGGTCAGGCGACGTCTGGTAACCCTTTGCTATCCTGGAGACGGAGGGAGGGAGGAAGTGGGCGAGTGGCGCTGAATTCTTAACCCCTGAGGAGGGCTGGCGGTCAGTTTTAGGTAGCCGGACGTGAATTGAAGCTTTAACGGCCTTTTACAGATGCCGAATGTAAGCAGATGACCCGTGCACTGAGAGAGTATGCATTCACACCCACACACACACCCTGCATGTATTTACTGTACATACACAAACCCAGAGCACTGTAACAAACTGCTACCACATGGTTTCCATAGTGAGGAACAAACAGAGGAGAAACAACCAAACCACAGAGACATAAAGCAGGAGTCTGTGTGTGCGTCTGTGTGTACCTATACATGAGGTCCATGAGCATCTCTGGGTCTTCTTGGAACTCTCTCATCTTCACCGTGTCTGACAGGATACTGTTCAGGTTCCTCAGCAGCTCATCAACCTACACACACACAAACTAGGGCTGGGGTCGATATCAACATGTTTGTGAATTACCGCCGTCTGTGTGCGAACGTGTGTGTTACCTGCGAGGGGAGAGGTGTGTTCTGCATCTCGATGTCCTCCTCGGCATAGGCCAGGATGGTGCGTAGGGACCTGCGGAGGTACTCCTCATGGAAGTCCTCGGACTTCCCCACCAGAGAGGCTAGAGACATGGTCACCTGCATCTTCACCCGGGAGAAGTTCTGCACAGCGAGGGAGAGGGACTGACATGAACATCTAGGGTTGACCTAGCCTGCATCCCAAAGAGCAACCTATTCCCTACATAGTGCACTACTTTGGGCCCTGGTCAAAATGAGTGCACTATATAGGGAATAGGGTGCTCTTTGAACGGCAGATCACGCCTCGTCTTCAGGCTAGTGCTAGACGGGGGACCTGTTATGTGGCCCTCTGTGACAGTCATTTCTGAGGGGTGGATTTGACAGGGAGGAGGCCCATCCTCAGTATCAGGGCTTAGGAGTGGAGGGTATGTAGGTATTTTATTAGGATCCCCATTAGCTGTTGCGATATTATCCCTCTGATTACAGTGAAGAGCAAGACGTTCCGCTCTGTTCTGGGCGAGCTGCAGTTTTCCTAGTCCTTCTTTGCAGCACCTGACCTTATGACTGGGCAACACTCACGATATGATAAAACTAGAAGCTGCAAGACCTGCTGTGTGGAGTGTGGCGTCTAAAGAGCAGAGCAGCTCTTTATTACAGACAGACCCCCCCTCCCCCCATCTTTACAACCACTGATCCATTTGTTTTGACCATGACAGTTTACAATCCAAGGTAACAAGGTCATTTAGTCTCCTCAACTTGCTCAACAGCCACATTACTCATTATCAGATTCAGCTGAGGTCTAGAACTTTCTGGAATTCTTCGTACAAAATGCAACACTTTTAGTTTTAGAGATGTTCAGGACTGTAACACAGGCTAACGTTACAGTTTTACTAGCATGGCTGGCTGTGTACATAAAAGCAAGCTATAAAAAGAACATATTAAAGAATGATATGACATTGCTCAGTTGTGTATTGGCTAATAAAGTAGACTTTGGGGTTGTAAATATTCCCCTTTAAGTGTCTCTCTGTTGGTCTACTACTTTCACACCTGTGTGTGTCTCTGTCCAGGCCATATGTCCCCCTCTCTCTGTCCAGGCCATATGTCCCCCTCTCTCTGTCCAGGCCATATGTCCCCCTCTCTCTGTCCAGGTCATATGTCCCCCTCTCTCTGTCCAGGTCATATGTCCCCCTCTCTCTGTCCAGGTCATATGTCCCCCTCTCTCTGTCCAGGTCATATGTCCCCCTCTCTCTGTCCAGGTCATATGTCCCCCTCTCTCTGTCCAGGTCATATGTCCCCCTCTCTCTGTCCAGGTCATATGTCCCCCTCTCTCTGTCCAGGTCATATGTCCCCCTCTCTCTGTCCAGGTCATATGTCCCCCTCTCTCTGTCCAGGTCATATGTCCCCCTCTCTCTGTCCAGGTCATATGTCCCCCTCTCTCTGTCCAGGTCATGTGTCCCCCTCTCTCTGTCCAGGTCATGTGTCCCCCTCTCTCTGTCCAGGTCATGTCCCCCTCTCTCTGTCCAGGTCATGTCCCCCTCTCTCTGTCCAGGTCATGTCCCCCTCTCTCTGTCCAGGTCATGTCCCCCTCTCTCTGTCCAGGTCATGTCCCCCTCTCTCTGTCCAGGTCATGTCCCCCTCTCTCTGTCCAGGTCATGTCCCCCTCTCTCTGTCCAGGTCATGTCCCCCTCTCTCTGTCCAGGTCATGTCCCCCTCTCTCTGTCCAGGTCATGTCCCCCTCTCTCTATCCTTCTTCTTTCTAGGTCAGTCCAGTTGTTGTTAAGGGTGTCACAGTCTCGTCCAGGTAATGGAAGGCTTAACCCTGACATGGTTGTGTGTGTGTGTGTGTGTGTGTGTGTGTGTGTGTGTGTGTGTGTAACCCCATCTATCTCCACCATCAGCAGCAAAGCGGGAAACGATCTCCCATTAGCTGCGACATAATCACCTATGGATCATCTCTACGGCCCCATTCTGTTAAACCCAACGTGGAGCCAGGGCCTAAACGGCCATCACTGGCATTGATACAATGTGTGTGTGTATATGTGTGTGTGCGTGTTGTCCTTGTGTGGGGGGCTCTGAGCGATGACCTCACTCCTTCTCCTTTCTCTTTCCACTATTTGTCATCCCCTCACTCGGTCTCCATCTCCCCTACCCTCTCTCCATCTCTCCACCATCATCCCGAAAGATGGCCTCACTTCAACTGTGCCCTGGCAATCCATCAAAAACTCGCATTCACCATCCTCCCTCCTCTCTTTCACTCGTTCTCTTCGTATCCATGTCCTCCCTGGAAAAACCTTGGTCTTTTTCACTAGGAACCAAACTGAAAAAAATGGACTGACACCGGGAGGGGACAACCTGAACTTGTCCAATAAGAAACTTGTGGCAACACTCTTGGCTACGTTTTGCAACGGCGTGCACTAATGAATATGACCCCTGTTCCATGGTTTTATTTAGATGCTAAATGGGATATGGAGAGAAGGTAAGGGGGATGAAAACAAACAAAGAGTGGGTGAAGGAGATCCTTCACATCACGGCTATGGAGGTTGTTTAACTTCTTTGGGGTAGGGGGCAGTATTTTCACGTCCGGATGAAAAGCGTGCCCAGAGTAAACTGCCAGCTACTCAGGCCCAGATCCTAGGATATGTATATTATTAGTATTATTATTAGATTTTGATAGAAAACACTCTGAAGTTTCTAAAACTGTTTGAATTGTGTCTGTGAGTATAACAGAACTCATATGGCAGGCAAAAACCTGAGAAAAAATCCAACCAGGAAGTGGGAAATCTGAGGTTTGTAGGTTTTCAACTCTTTGCTTATCCAAGATACAGTGGAAATGGGGTCATGTTGCACTTCCTAAAGCTTCCACTAGATGTCAACAGTCTATAGAACCTTGTTTGATGCTTCTACTGTGAAGTGGGGGCGAATGAGAGGAGATTGAGTAAGGTCTCTCCCAGAGTGCCACGAGCTGACCATGCGTATTCATGTGAGAGTTAGCGGTGTTCCATCGCATTTCTGAAGACAAAGGAATTCTCCGGTTGGAACATTATTGAAGATTTATGTTAAAAACATCCTAAAGATTGATTCTATACATCGTTTGACATGTTTCTACGGACTGTAACGGAACTTTTTGGACTTTTCGTCCGTACTTTCCGCTGGACTTGCACGCGCGTCGTGAGTTTAGATTGTGTACTGAACGCGCAAACAACAAGGAGGAATTTGGACATTAATGATGGACATTATCGAACAAAACAAACATTTATTGTGGAACTGGGATTCCTGGGAGTGCATGCTGATGAAGATCATCAAAGGTAAGTGAATATTTATAATGCCATTTCTGACTTACGTTGACTCCAACATGGCGGATATCTCTTTGGGTTGATTTGTCGTCTGAGTGCCGTACTCAGATTATTGCATGGTTTGCTTTTTCCGTAAAGTTGTTTTGAAATCTGACAGCGGATGCATTAAGGAGAGGTGGATCTAAAATTCTATGTGTAACACTTGTATTTTCATCAACATTTATGATGACTATTTCTGTAAATTGATGTGGCTCTCTGCAAAATCAACGAATGTTTTGGAACTACTGAACATAACGTGCCAATGTAAACTGAGATCTTTGGATATAAATATGAACTTTACCGAACAAAACATACATGTATTGTGTAACATGAAGTCCTCTGAGTGTCATCTGATGAAGATCATCAAAGGTTAGTGATTAATTGTATCTATATTTCTGCATTTTGTGACTCTTCTCTTTGGCTGGAAAAATGGCTGTGTTTTTCTGTGAATAGGCACTCACCTAACATAATCGTTTGGTTTGCCTCTCGTCGCAAAACCCATTTGAAACCGGACACTCTGGCTGGATTTACAACAAGTGTATCTTTAAAATGTAAAATACATGCATGTCTGAGGAATTTTAATTATGGGATTTCTGTTGTTTTGAATTTGGCGCCCTGCAGTTTCACTGGCTGTTGACGAGGTGAGATGCTACCGTCCCACATACCCCAGTGAGGTTAAAACAGAAGAAACAGAAGGGGTAAAGGTCATTCACTCTGAATTAGAGACTGTGCCAAGAGGGGAGAAGCTCAGATGACCTTCTTTCCTTCCCTCTCCCTCCCACGCGCCATCTCCTTCTCACCTCCACCTCTCCCTTTTTCTAACTCGCACATTACTTACAGAAAGGCAGGGCCACAGGGGTTAGACAGTGACATATCTCCCTGTTCACTTCTCACTACCCAGAAACACATCACTCAGCAAATGTCTCCACTGAGCTCAAAATAGACACGGGAAAAAGACATTAAAAAGCAGGGTGGTAGAGGAAAACGGATGAGACGGAATCAGTGTGCGCGCGTGCGTGTACTCACGTTGGCCGAGTTGAAGCTGCATCTCATGATGAGGTATAGGGTAGCGCAGGCCTGGCTTCTGTTTCCGTCCTCGTGGCTGCTACAGTACTGGAGAACCTTCTGGCACAGGTCGGCACACTGCTCGGCTTCCTCTTCGAACAACAGGTCACCAAACTACACACAACACTGTCAGTGTACATACACGCGCGCAGCACACAAACACACAATTACATAGTGTGCGTACACACACACACCCTACCTTGACGATGAGAGCTCGAAGCGTGCTGAAGCAGTGAGACAGGAAGGTTGTACTCTGGTTGCAGGTGAGACAGTGTAGCAACACCCTCAGTGCTCCGCCCACTACACTGTCCTTACAGTCGGCCAACGGAACAGCCTGCACGGGAGACAGACTGTCATGACAACCAACCGCAAGTGAGAGAAAGAATACGGTCCGCCAATGGAACTAGAGAGGACACTGTGACGCAGGCCGTGTTCGAGAGAGTATCAAATTCGTAAAGCATTGTGGGTATATGGCGACAGACTGATCTACAAATAAATCAGCCGTTATTAAGGATTAAAGGCCGTTCGTAGAACAGTCGGTCTGCAGTCGTCAATCAACACAACGAGAGGGCGAGAGAGAGAGAGAACAGGAAAGACCGAAGAGGACGGAAGAAAGAAGAACAGGTAGAGAGAAACAATAAGGAGAGAGATGTTGTGACCTGTACTATGGTCTCCAGTAGGTCCAGGACAATGAGGTTGGACTCAGTAGCCAGATTCCCACTGACTAGAGCCTCCTGGTCCAGCTCTGCTTTCGTTCTGAGGGTCAAAAGGCACAAGGATGAGACCTCTTTCTGCCTCTATGGGTTCTCTTCCTTGACCTTGTCTTCACAGGACACTGCCTGACAATTGGTCTTCTGCTCCATAGTTACCAGGAGAGATGAGTAATACATGTTCGGAAGAATTGCGTCAGTACCCGTGTGTGTGTGTGTGTGTGTGTGTGTGTGTGTGTGTGTGTGTGTGTGTGTGTGTGTGTGTGTGAGAGAGAGTGAGTGAGTGAGTGTGTGTGTGTGTGTCTAACTCACTTGTCTTGTCTGTCGTTGGTCTGCCTCCACTGCGTCAGGTCTTTCCTCCAGCGTAGGTTCTCTCTCTGACCTGCGCGGTCACTTCCTGTCCGGGTCAAAGGGTCAGGGATAAGAGGGCAGGCAGGCTCTCATTTAAATCAAAAAGCAGCCTAGGAGTACCATGCTCCCCTTTTCAGCTGCTCTTCGGGAGATGTACTTAGAAGACGTGTACTATGCATGTAGCGACTTCTGACCAATCAGAGAGAGTAGTGGGTGGGACTGACCTCCAACCCGGCGCATCATTTCCCCCCGTGCTCCGATGCCCCTCAGTAGGGAGTCCTCCAGCTGCATCTTGGCCTGCTGGGACTTCTGTAAGGCCTGGGTGCTCACCTTATCACTGCTCTGCTTCCCCTGCACAACACACACACAAAGTGAGAAAAACATACATTTACATCATATTTACACAAATGAATTAGGTATGTACTCCATGCAGGGCGCAGACATTCTTACCCTGTACTCAAAGCAGGAAACGCAGATGGTGAGTAGTTCTAGCAGTCTGTTGAGCTGTGCTGAGGGCATGTCGACAGTCCAGCGCTGGATCAGACTCCTCTCAGCGTTCTTCATCACCCACAGGAAACACAGCAGCAGGTTACGACTGGTCTCTGCTGACAAGGTGGCCACCGCCTTGCCAGACTGGTAGAGAGGAGAGAGACAGAGTTATACTACTATAGGAAACGCATGAACACACAGGTTGGCCACGGCCTTAAGACTTTTGAAGACTGAACGATTTCAGCCATCTTATGCAACAATTTTGCCATTCCAGACAACGTTTCCACAACGTGGGCAAATTCTTAGGTCGTCAACGATTGTCGGACGTCATGGCTCGTTTAGGCTGACAGGGTCAAGGTCTGCCGATTAAGTGCAGCCACGTGCGATCGTAGGCTCTGACAAAGTTCAAGCAGTGTCCGAATTTTGTTGCCTTAATCGCGTAGTGTGGCTGGTGCTACGAGCCAATCCCGGTGACTAACCAATAGGAACACGGCCGGCACAGACGATTATTGTGAAGTCGGATTAATATAGGCCTAATAGTTCGATGTAAACGTTTAGCCTACATGCTGCGCAAGAAAACTATTTCCCTAATCATCTTTGTACACGACACATCTGAAATCAGGCTACCCGATGGGATATTGTTAGTGCACAAAACGGGCAATCAAAGTAAAACGCTCATATAAAGTTTGCACGTGAAATTCTAATTTCTAAGATGCATACTTTTCCATACATGTTTTTTTTTTTTAGAACTCACTTCACTCGCGCATTAAGCATAGAGTGAGCCTTGAACCATCGGCGCTGGGCACATGCGCAGGTCCAATACACCGCTGCAGTCGACGTAGCCTATGGTCGGCCTGACGTCGCCTAGCAAGCCAATCGCAGAATGTGACGACAGAACGGAGGCAAAATCGTACGAATCTGGCCAGGTTGATATCAAGATTTCACATTTGGCAACATCGCGCAGTGTGAAGATGTAACCGTAAAAGACTGAATCCGAGGTACAGTCTGCAAAGGCCTTCAGCAGACTGGTAGAGGAAGGAGTTTAGAGATGTACACTTTAAAGTGGACAGATTCACTGCGATGTGATCGGAGATGTAGTGTGGCTTATGGATTCTCCTTTTGGAGTAAACAGGTGCTCCATCTCGCCAAGGGGTTGAGTTTGATGGAGACTCCATGTAGACCAGTCATCGATAGCGTTGTGTATCGCGTATATAGGGCATACATTCATCTAGCACAGGCAAGTTAGGAGAGAAGGGACAAGAGTGAAGGTGTTCAGTGGCTCCCGTGTTGCCGTGGCTACGTTTGATGGATGTCTTGTGTTGCTCAGGACAGCCCAGGTTCACTTATGATTATAATGCCTACCCATAAAGCATCTCCCGTGTGTGTGCGTGTCTGCGTGCGCGAACGAGAAAGAGAGAGAGAGCTGGCGTCTCAGAATGGATGGCGTGCAGGTATGCATCTGACAGCTCATCAGTCTCCCTCACAGCAGCACACCTGTTACAATGCAGCCTCCTCTGCGCATTCATACGCCAACACACAGACGGACACTGCTAGTCACAAAAACACAGAGCAATTATATATCAAGTTCGTGGGCAAGGAATTGACTACTCTAATTGAAATGTTAATACATCACTTTGACGCAGTTTGAAAAACAAGCATTCGCCAGGTCTGGTGGAGGAACTCAAACATACAGTATGTGCTCGGAGGTGAAAGGAGAAAGTCCCACTGATACGAATCCATAGCAACATTCCTACAGTCTTACCACAGACGCCATGGAAGGCAGGGCATTCCTCGCCATGGTGTTGAAGGGGTTGCCGGCGATCGCCATGGCAATAGACTGATTGATGGGCGTGACGTTGTCGGGGTCCTCGTCTGAGCCACCTGTCTTGTTCTTCCCTCCGCGAGCCTCGGACACTACAGAGACACACAAGGGTCAAATAGTTTTTAAAATGTAGTTTCATCCTTTATTTAGACATTAGAAGTTACTAAAGGGTTACACAGAGGTAGAGAGGGGAGAAAGTTGAAAGGGTCGTCTCCGGTGGGGAGTTGCATATTTGTTGAGAGCGGCGATTGTTACCAGCCACGGCTCTGCACCAAACACAGTTCACATAAACCCAGTTCCAAACCAATCAACCAACTCCTTAGCCAGTGTACAATAAGTGCCAATGGGTAGGGTCTAGGGGTGGATATGGAATGCGGCCAAGGCCAGTACCTGTAAAGTCCAGGTAGTTGATGGAGTCAATGATGATGCCCACCAGGGGGAGGTAGAGAGTGGCCACCTTGGCCCTGACCTCAGGCTGGGCACAGCGCTGGTCCAGGTCATGGGCACACAGCAGACTGTAGGTGGCGTTGATGGCCTTCCTCTGGACCTTACCCCTGTGTGTGTCTACTGACCCCTCTGACTCCATGTCCAGTGCAGCGTTGAGCTCGGTGAGCAGTAGACCAGTAAGGTAGTGCTGCTGTTTAAACTCCTGGGACAGATCAAACAGGCCCAGGATCCTCTGCTCCTGGAAACTACATGAACTGGAGCTCTGCAGAGAGAGATGGGGGAAGAGCGAGAGAGAGAGAGAGAGAGACAGGGGAAGAGAGAGACAGGGGAAGAGAGAGAGAGAGGAGAGAGAGCAAGAGGTGGGAAATGAAATGACAAGGAGAGAAAGAGCACTTCACGCAACAATACTTTCCTCAACACCTCGACTTAATAATACTCCACTACAACCTCAAATCCCAAAGCCAGGTGAGTGCAGCGGACTGGCCGATAGGATTTTGACTGACATGCAGACTGACCTGTGAGGAGATGGATGGGCATGGGGAGGCGGGTGCGGAGGCGGGACTACTGAAGTAAAGGCTGAGGTTGAGGTAGTGCTCATGACTGCACAGGATACGCAGGAACTCCAATCGTATACCGATCATGGTTGGCATGGAAATGCTCTTTGCCGACATCTGGAAATAACCAATCAGAAAGGTTACGGCAGGTCACATGGTCAAGGACAGGTTAAGTTATTGATATGGGATATGGTCAGCGACATGGAAATAGAGTCTAGAATTGGTCATCTCCTTTGTAGTTATGCTGTAAGCAACTTCTTATAGGTAACTACCATGTAACTACCATCTTTTGTAGCGTCACTTAAAATAGGACGGTAGAATATTGTGGTTAGGAAGTGTATTGTGGTAGTGACCTGGTTGCAGTAGTTTTTGACCAGGATGAAGACGAAGCCTCGGTCCATGAGAGACAGCAGGTCATACAGGAAGAAAGCAAGGCTGATGTTGACCTTCTCTGCCTGCTCCAACTCCTAACAACAACGCAAACAAACAGTTGATTTTCACTTAATACCAGCCAACGGTCTCCTTAGAGACACAAGATCAAACATTCATATTTTCATTTTTATTCAAATGAGTATTGGAAGTTAAGTGATGATTTGATGAATTGAGTCTACAAAAAGTGCAAGCTGTTATTAACCTTCTGCTGTTTGACCAGGATGGTCCCTATCTCGGCGGTGACCACAGAGACGATGGTGGTGATGTCGTCTTTGAAGCGGTCTGAGAAGCGGCTCCTGCGAGGGACGTCCTGCTTCTCCAGCTGAGACACATGCTGGGCCATGCTCTTCACCTGGACACACACACACACACACACACACACACACACACATTTATTTGTAGTCCATGAACAACTCCATTAAGAAAAACACGCTACGGCTATATTGTACACACTTACCAGCAGTTCAAAGAAGAACCAGGCGTATTTGTACGCGTTCTCTCTGCAGACCCCCGTGCTGACCACCATCTGTAGAGCCAACTCTTCATGGAACTGCTGTCAGAGAAACACAGAGCCTTGACGTTACTACCACCGCTAATACACTAGTGTCTGGTGACCTATATGTAGAACACAGCGTACTCTATATAAGAACCACATGTTACTTCTTGTCAGCTAAATACAACCTATATGTTAGCTAGCGAGACAGAGACTGAGCCAGGCACATTGTAGCTGGTGGCTACACAAACCAGAGCTAGCCAATCCACAGTGACCCCAGCCAGGGAAATCAGATACACCGTTTCAAGGGAAGGGTCTGGTCTTACTTGCACATGGCTAACAACACAAGAACACGTCTCAAAGTGATTTAATTTTGAAGCACACACACACACACACAATTTGATGTCTGTTAAGTCTGAGACTGTGTAGAACCTCAGGTCTACGTCATGTTCAGCTTCTATATCACATGCCAGTGCAGTTGACTCCGCAACCACCGATGTACACATCACACTATATGGAAGATTTTACTGGCTACTACGTAACATCCCACCGAGATGTATAATTCGCATTCTACTCAGAATGCAAATGGGGATGTTATTCTCAGTGTTGAGCCAGTATGAAAGACACAGTAGTTTACGTGTTAGTATATGCTCTGACCTTCTCAGTATAACACTGCCCTCCACTGGTGACTGTTGGTATCACAGGTGTGAATAAGGATTTATTACGGTGGCTCTTTCTGGTATGTGTTACCTTTCTGTTGGAGGGCCGGGTCCCGCCTGTAGACCTCTGAGGGTGGCTGCTCGAATCCACACAGGTGGACATGCGACAGCCTGGGGTGTTGTAGCCCTGCCGGAGAAGACCGCAACAACGGGGTGGTCATGAAGAACCTGAACCACACTGGACCATCTGGGTTATTGGTGCTTTAGAAACACAGAGACAGACAGACAGGGCCTGCGTCCCAAATGGCACCCTATTCCCTATATAGTGCACTACGAGTTGCACTACAGGGCCCACGAGTTGCCATTTGGGACACAGACATGGATTTGCCGGGTGTGTTACCCACTCAACCACGGCTCTGCATGTGTATCAGTACCTTAGCTGACAGGATGTTTTTGACCTCTGTGTCCTCTGCACTGTGTGGAGCAGGTATATCAGGGTTGCTGCTGCTGCGGAGCCGAGACTGCAGTAGCATGGCTCCTACTGTGGTGGCTGAGGCCCGCCCCATTGTACTGTAGCGCCCCTCAGTGGGAGGTAACACCCCATCTGGACCTGGACACACAGGGGAGAGCCATGTCACTGGCCTGATCTACCTGGTCAGACTTTGCTTTACACACTAAACCTGCACACTGAACCTGCACACTGAACCTAAACGATAAACCTGCACACTGAACCTAAACGATAAACCTGCACACTGAACCTGCACACTGAACCTAAACGATAAACCTGCACACTGAACCTGCACCTAAACACTGAACCTACACACTGAACCTGCACACTGAACCTGCACCTGCACACTGAACCTGCACCTGCACACTGAACCTGCACCTACACACTGAACCTGCACCTACACACTGAACCTGCACCTACACACTGAACCTGCACCTACACACTGAACCTGCACCTACACACTGAACATCTACCTACACACTGAACATCTACACACTGAACATCTACCTACACACTGAACATCTACCTACACACTGAACATCTACCTACACACTGAACATCTACACACTGAACATCTACACACTGAACATCTACACACTGAACATCTACACACTGAACATCTACACACTGAACATCTACACAGGGCTGGGGAGGTTTGAAGGTGGGGAGTGGAGTGGTAGGTTTATCGGGGGTGGGGGTGACATGGGAGAATTTGGGAAGGTTGAGCACCAGGCGGGGTGCAGCGTTTTGGATTAGATGCAGTGGTTTGATGGCACCAGCGAGGAGCTCAACCAACAGCGAGTTGCAGTAGTCCAGGCGGGAGATGATAAATGCCTGGATTAGGACCGGCGCCACTTCCTGTGTGAGGTAGGGTCGTACTCTACAGATGTTGTAGAGCATGAACCTGCAGTAGCAAGTCACTGCTTTGATGTTTGTAGAGAACGACAGGGTCACGCCAAGGTTCTTTGCATTCTGGGAGGGGGACACCATGGAGTTGTCAACTGTGATGAAGTTTTGGCAGTGCGGAGAGCCTCCGGGACACAAAGAAGAGCCGTCTCGGTGGAGTGACACGTTTTGATGCCTGACTGGTTAGGGTGAAGAAGATGGTTCTGAGAGAGATAGTGTGAGAGTCGGTCAGAGACAGCACGCCTAAGTGTTTTGGAAAGAAAAGAAGGGTCTGTAGTTGTTGACATCAGAGGGTTCGAGTGTTGTTTTCCTGAGGAGGGGAGCGATAAGTCAGTGGTCTGGGATGAGGGACGTGAGAAGGTCTCCGGAGATGGTCTAGAGAAGGGAGGAGGGGATGGGGTCGAACGGCAGGTTGTCAGGTGGCTGAACCTCACTAGTCGCAGGATTTCATCTGGAGAGAGAGGGGAGAAAGGGGTCAAAGCGTAGGGTAGTGGGACCAGTGGATTTAATAAGCTGAGTGAATGAGGAGCGGATGTCGACAATCTTCTTTTTAAAAGTGGCTGACAAAGTCATCTGCAGAAAGGGAGGAGGGGGGGTGGAGGATTACGGAGGGAGGAAAAGGTGGAAAAGAGTTTCCTAGGGTTAGAGGCAGACGCTTGAAATCTAGTGCAATAGAAAGTGCTTTTAGCAGCAGATACAGAGGAAGAGAAGGTAGAGAGGAGGGAGTGAAAGGATAATAGGTCCTCCAGAAGTGAAGTTCTCCTCCATTGCCTCGTAATGAGTCACTCAGCCACAGAGCAGGAGGGGAGGGCCGAGCCGGCCGGGAAGAAAGGGGAAAGGAGAAAGTCATAGCATGCGTAAAGAGAGGTTAGTAGGGTTGAAGAGGCAGGAGGGAGAAGGATTTAGCAGAAGGGAGATATGATAGAAGAGGAAAAGAGTAGTGGGGGGGGGGGGGGGGGGGGTAGAGAGAGAGGTAGAGAGGTAGAGAGGTAGAGAGACAGAGAGGTAGAGAGACAGAGAGACAGAAAGAGGTAGAGAGACAGAGAGGTAGAGGGAGAGAGAGAGAGGTAGAGAGGTAGAGAGAGAGAGAGGTAGAGAGAGAGAGAGGTAGAGAGAGAGGTAGAGAGAGAGGTAGAGAGAGAGCGAAGATTGTGACGGTGCATGACTATCTGGGTAGGAGCTGAGTGGCTAGGGTTGGAGGAGAGGGAGACCGAAAAAGAAACAAAGTAGTGATCAGAGACCTGGAGGGAGGGTTGCCTTGAGATTAGTAGGCAAACAGCCTCTAGTGAAGAGGAGGTCAAGCGTATTGCCTGCCTTGTGAGTGACAGTGGACTGCAAAAGGGTGAGGTCGAAAGAGGCAAGGATGGGAAGGAAAGAGTTGGAAATAAATTCATCGAAAGCAGACATCGGGAGGTTGAAGTCGCCCAGTACAAAGAGCGGTGAGCGATTTTCAGGAAATGAGCTTATCAAGGTGTCAAACTCATTGAGGAACTCTCTAAGGGCACCTGGTGGGCGATAGACAACAACGTTAAGCTTGAGTGGACAAGTGACAGTGACAGCATGGAATTCAAATGAGGAGATGGACAGGTGAGTGATGGAGAAAAGACAAAATCTCCACCGGAGAAATGAGTGGCCCTGTGCAGTGTTCTCTGGGGTGATCCATGTCTCCGTCCGGGCCAAAAAGTCTCGGGACTGAAGCGCAGCACAGGCTGAGATGAACTCGGCGTTCTTGAGCGCAGATCGGCAGTTGTGCACGCAGGGTACACTAAATTAGAAGGGTTGCAGCTAAGGGGTGGGGAGCGTCTGTAAAGCCTACAGGGAGAGGAGCAAACTGGGATAGAAAAAAGTGCATAGTTGCCAAAGCTACAACCGAGCAAAATGAAATCATCTGAAAAGAACTAGGTAAAATACTATAGCAATGTATTGGCGTAATTACATAGTTACCCTTCATTTAAATTATTACTGTTTCATGTATCTTATCTGCAGTTACTGTGTTGAGTGAAGCATATTCTAGTCGTGCTCATGAGGCAAATGTCATATAAATTGACGTCCAGTCTCTTACTCCCATCACCATGACAACGGGTCTGGTGGTAGCTACCTGTGTTGAGGAGATCCCGGGGAGAGTCGGCCAGGCGGAACACCCAGTACAGGTATGTTGCTAGGAGACCGTTCCTACCCTGCTGGTCCCTGGCCAGCTCCTGGCTGTTGTGGAGACTGTTGACGATGGACACCACCGACTCAAAAGCTATCTGGGCTAGGTTGGCTAGGAAATAAATACATGCACACACACGGTTAACACAACACAGGTCAAACACATCAGGTAAACTCTTCCACTTCCTGTCTGTCCTTCCAGTGGAGTGCCTGTCTTGCTCTAGCCGTCTGTCTGAAAGCCCAGGACAGTGACGTCCCCCTGGGTAACTGCCTATCTGAAAGCCCTAGGTGACCTCTCCCTATATATAGGTACCTATCTGTCCAGCGATGACCATGGGCTGCATGATGAGGGTGAAGAGTTGATCTAAGACCAGGTGGAGGTAGAGGACCAGAGGTTCAAGTCTGGAGGAGGGCAGGGAGATGATGCTCAGCTTCAGCTCGTTCTCTAGCTTGTTCTCCGGAATCTTCTCTTCCCGAACCCGGAGTGGGAACGTCGCTCCGCCCTCCAGGGCGTGGCACAACGTGAAGAAACGCTCCAAGTGGTTATCCTGGGGTGGGGAAGGGGTTAAAAAATACAACTTTTGTTGTGTGTGTGTGCATGTGCGTGCATGTGTGTGTATAGACTCACCTGTGTGTGTACAGAGGACACAGCCTGTATCTCCAAGTTGAACACTCCTTTGTGGCCCTCCATCCACTTGACTGGAGGGACCTGAGGGGGGATTTTCTACAGAGAGAGAAAGAGAGAGAGAGAGAGAGTTTGACATATTAAAACTCATTCTGAGCTAATATATATATAATATATATAATTTGTATGGCCATCTAAACACAATCCATAAATCAGTAAATCAATCAATAAATGGCAAATAAGTATCTTCTATCCACAAGGGGGAGCCACTCCTCTTCACAAACTACTGATACATTTTTTTGAAACTGTTGTCTGGAGAATTGAAATGGACAATTGAATGGTTACCTCAGGTGAGTGCAGTGAGTAGTTGACAGGCAGTCTGTCCAGGGCGATGGGAAGGCAGTACTGACCAGTCTGTAATCTGTCACAACTCAGTATAGGCAGCCACTACAGTACACAGAGGGATAGACAGTACATCAGCTAGCAGCACACATTGACTATTGACAGACACTATGGACACCCACGTACACGAGATAGACTATCTACATATCATTGAGGAGTATCACTTACCAAACATATTGTAAGTATATTGACCATACATGAATGAACTGTTGTGTGCGTCGCCATGTTCAGTAGAGTAGCTGCATGTTCATGTAAGACCACGTGAAACCAGTGTGATCCAGATCAGATGAGACCAGGGACCGTATTTATAAAGGCTGTGTTTACACAGGCAGCCTAATTCTGATCTTTTGACAATAATTGATCTTTTGACCAATCAGATCAGATCTTTTGCCCATAACTGGGTAAAAAGATCAGAATTGAGCTGCCTGTGTAAACGCAGCCATTACGTCTCAGAGTAGGAGTGCTGCTCTAGGATCAGTTTTGCCTTTTCGATCACAATGAACACGATTACATGGACAGAGGGTAGCTGATCCTAGACCAGCACTCCTACTCTGAGGCACTTTATGACTATAGGCCCAGGTGAGACCAGGTGTGAGGGGTCAGACTTACAGAGAATCCTATGAATGTCTCACTGGTGGCTGTCTGCTTCTGTTGACAGCTGATATGGTAGAAGGTAAACAAAAGGTGGTGTCTCTCAGTCAGCCTGGCAGGCAGAGCTATCTTCACCTCCTCATAGAAGTCTGGAGACCTGAGTCCCAGTCACACAGAGAAGACAGGGAAAAAAAATGAAGATTATTATATTAGAAAATGTAATATGCATATCATGCAGTAGTTGTATTATTAGCATCTATCCACTTGCTTGTTATGGTACGTGACCGGGGTGTATACTTCGTGCACAAACTCTGGACCATTTGATTTTCCGAAAATGACCTAGGAGGAAAAAGAAAGCAGAGTAAAATCGATAAAACCCCCCCAAAAAAATGTCCCAGCGACACACATTGTGTGTGTGTGTGTGTGTGTGTGTGTGTGTGTGTGTGTGTGTGTGTGTGTGTGTGTGTGTGTGTGTGTGTGTGTGTGTGTGTGTGTGTGTGTGTGTGTGTGTGTGTGTGTCAAACTTTACAGGCAGCACACAGCTCGGGTCTTCTCCACTCATAAACTGGATTTTAATGGTGATGTTCCTTGCTGAAGTCAGCCTGTTGACAAAGTTGAGCCGCTGGGGGTATACATAGAACAGGTTCCTGGAGAGAGGGACGGAGAGAGGGAGAGAGAGAGATCGAGATTGTTCACAGTACATCCTCATGGTGGAAGGGATGGTGTGGTCATTTAAGAGAGAATAATAGTTCCAGGGAAAACGCTAGGGATTTTCCAATTATCTCTCCTTCCTCCCACCTCTTCACTTCCCTTCACTGATTCGAAAGGAAATAACTGGTATAAGAAATATGGAAACTCCCACGAGCCCATGCCTCCTCTAATCCAATTATTTTAGATTTGTGGGAAGTAGTGAGTTAATGCACACTTCAGGAGAAATTATATATTAATGGGACGCAGCCCAAGCCGTACTTGTAGCCTGTGAAATGGTCTGTGCTAGCCGGGATCCTTGGGACGTCCCTACCTCATTGAAGTTGAAATTTCAAATGGTTAGGGTTAAAGTTACAATTAGGTTATGGTTAGGTTTAGGGTAGGGGTTAAGGTTAAGGTTAGGATTATGGTTTAGGGTTGGTCCCAAAGATCTTGAATAGCACAGACCCCTGTTAAATGCTAGTGCATTCGGTCAGGTCAGGGGGTCAGGAAAAACCCATAGGGCATGTGCAGCGCTCCCACCTCAGAGTTATGACAGCCTGAGCCTGCACATCAATACTAAACCACTAGATGGCACTCTGTGGAGCTAAGTACAAAATGCATGATATTGCACAATTACACGGCATCAAAAACAACATAACAAATGTGGTCATCTGTCCTGAGACAGGAGACACGCGCTTAGGGTGTGTCCCAAATGGCACCCTATTTCCTATATAATGCCCTACTTTTGACCACTGCCCTATGGGGAATAAGGTGCCATTTTAAGCGCAAAGAGGAGGAAGGAGTGAAGTGTTGACATTACTCAGGTCAGACTCTTGGTAGAAGTGTTTACAACGTTGGTGGAAACTATGAGGCCTGAAGCTACGTGCTCATTGTGCTGTGGTCAGTACAATCACACCTGGAGACTGGCTGTCTAACATGTGTAAATTTCACATGAAGGGAAATGTATACATGGTGGTAAGAATGGAGACAGTGAATACACTGTTAGGGGTAGTAAGTAATGGACCAACAGTGCTTGAAGCTATACTACATGACCAAAAGTATGTGGACACCTGCTCGTCAAACACCTCATTCCAAAATCATGGGCATTGATATGGAGTTGGTCCACCCTTTGCCGCTACAACAGCCTCCACTCTTCTGGGAAGACTTTCCACTAGATGTTGGAACATTGCTGCAGGGATTTGCTTCCATTCAGCCACAAGAGCATTAGTGAGGTCGGGCGATTAGGCCTGGCCCGCAGTCAGCGTTCCAATTCATCCCAAAGGTGTTCGATGGGGTTGAGGTCAGGGCTCTGTGTAGGCTAGTCAAGTTCTTCCACAACGATCTCGCCAAACCATTTCTGTATGGACCTAACTTTGTGCACGGGGGCATTGTCATGCTAAAACAGGAAAGAGCCTTCCCCAAACTGTTGCCACAAAGTTGGAAGCACAGAATCGTCTAGAATGTCATAGTATGTTGTTGCGTTAAGATTTCCCTTCACTGGAACTAAGGAGCCCGAACCATGAAAAACAGCCCCAGACCATCATTCCTCCTCCACCAAACTTTACAGTTGGCACTATCCATTTGGGCCAAACCCATATTCGTCCGTTGGACTGCCAGATGGTGAAGGAGAACATTCATCACTCCAGAGAACAAGTTTCCACTGCTCCAGAGTCCAATAGTGGTGAGCTTTACGCCACTCCAGCCAACGCTTGGCATTGCACATGGTGATCTTAGGCTTGTGTGCGGCTGGTCGGCCATGGAAACCCATTTCATGAAGCTCCCGACGAACAGTTCTTGTGCTGATGTTGCTTCCAGAGGCAGTTTGGAACTCGGTATTGAGTGTTGCATCCGCCGAGGACAGACGATTTTTACGCGCTACGTGCTTCAGCACTCGGCGGTCCCGTTCTGTGAGCTTGTGTGGCCTACCACTTCACGGCTGAGCCATTGTTGCTTCTAGACGTTTCCACTTCACAATAACAGCACTTACAGTTGACCAAGGCAGCTCTTTCACGGCAGAAAATTGACATACTGACTTGTTGGAAAGGTGGCATCCTATGACAGTGCCACGTTGAAAGTCACTGAGCTCTTCAGTAAGGCCATTCTACTGCCAATGTTTGGCTATGGAGATTGCATGGCTGTGTGCTCGATCTTATACACCTGTCAGCAACGGGTGTGGCTGAAATAGCCGAGTCTACTAATTTGAAGGGGTGTCCACATACAGTACTTTTGTGTATATATAGGGTTTGTTCTTTGGTAATTACATTCTGTCTAACTCGCTAAAGGTTGTATCCACCGACAATGAAGTGATGAAATGAGCTTTGAGGAGAACATGCAGAATATGCAATATTGGAAAATGTGTTTCAAGACACATCTCACATCTAAAAGGCATTTCCTCCTACAGAGCAGAGAGGATGCAGTGAGTGAACTAACCTGTAAATGCTGTCATGAACTGTGTGTGTGTTTGCCTGTGTGCGCTTGCCTGTGTTTTGTATGTGTGTGTGTGTGTTTTGTATGTGTGTGTGTGTGTGTGTGTGTGTGTGTGTGTGTGTGTGTGTGTGTGTGTGTGTGTGTGTGTGTGTGTGTGTGTGTGTGTTCACCTGTAAGTGCTGTGTGGAACATAGACCTCGCTGGAAGGGAACTCCAACACCTCTTTGATAGGTCTCAGGTTCTTCTCAGCCACTGGCTTGACTGGGATCAGCTCAGCAGAGAGACATGCCATCGGGTTGTCATGGACCGGGGTCACATCCAGTTTAATCATACCTAACACGGACCATGTCAGAAACAAGTCAAGCACAGTCTCAAACTACGTGAGATATTTCGTCAGAGAGACGTCAGAGAGATATTTCTAAGTAGGTCACACGTAAAGGAAAGTTGCAGTCGCACTTAAACCCACATAAACCCAGGCATAACATTTACAAACACACACAACTTGCTCTTAGAAATTGTACATTATAGTCACGTGTTGTTGGGTGGAATGGAGTGAAACAGCATATACAGATAGCCAGGTCTTTCTGTGTGGTTGAATGGAGGATTACCTGATATGGTTTTAATTCTTCTCTGCAGGGATGAGAACTTCTTGATGTCTGCCAGGAACTTGAACAAGTCCTCGTCGCTCAGACGGTCGCCTTCCTGAAACACAGCGGGATCCTAGTTCAGTCAAATACACATGGGTTTGTGTTCATCTGTAGAAGAAGTGGAGCCCAACAAAACATTCACTATGTGCTAAAAGCAACAACGTCGGACTCGGGCTTTCTGCATAGCTGAAGAGGTGTGGTGGGGATGATATACTGTCTAACACGGAACCCAAACCGGCTGCGCGCGCGTGCTATCGTGCATAAATGTATTTTGCCCCCCCACACCAAACGCGATCACGCCATGCAGATTAAAATATCAAAACAAACTCTGAACCAATGACAATTTGGGGACAGGTCGAAAAGCATTAAACATGTATGGCAATTTAGCTAGTTAGCTTGCACTTGCTAGCTAACGTTAATTTGTCCTATTTAGCTAGCTTGCTGTTGCTAGCTAATTTGTCCTGGGATATAAACATTGAGTTGTTATTTTACCTGAAATGCACAAGAACCTCTACTCCGACAATTAATCCACACATAAAACGGCCAACCGAATCGTTTCTAGTCATCTCTCCTCCTTCCAGGCCTTTTCATCGTTTAATTTATATGGTGATCGCATCTAAACTTTAATTCTATTACCACAACTACCGGCAAAACAGTTCGTCTTTCAATCACCCACGTGGGTATAACCAATGAGGAGATGGCACGTGGGTACCTGCTTCTATAAACCAATGAGGAGATGGGAGAGGCAGGAATTGCAGCGCGATCTGCGTCAGAAATAGGAATGAGTTCTATTTTAGCCCTTGGCATCGCAGACGCTCATTGGGGCGCGCGAGCAGTGTGGGTGCAATAATTGAATAACATGGATTTCTACATGTATTTTGCGACGCTCACGCACGCGACGTGTCCGTTCTGGTCAGCATGTCAGAGTTAAAAAGTGTGAAGATGCAGTGTTGCACAGCAGACCTCTCATCTTTTCCAACTAAACATAATGTAAGAAAGTGACAAATATTTGGGCCACATATTGAGGGGTGCAACTAAGAGTTTCTGCAACACCAATTCTTGGGCTTATCCACAGATGATAGTAGGATGTCAAAATGCACCCTTGCTGTGCGATGCTATTCCGTGCATGTCTGCTATGTGGATTATGTCCTTCCTTCCTCAACATTATCATTATTTCTCAATACTGATGGAGGAGCAGTTCCTAGAGAAATATTACCATCTACGGCTGCAAATATTTATGAGGATTTATGGTAAGTGTATATGATATCTGGTTAGATATGGCCAGGCCTTATCACATGTACAGTCGTGGCCAAAAGTTGAGAATGACACAAATATACATTTTCACAAAGTCTGCTGCCTCAGTTTGTATGGTGGCAATTTGCATATACTCCAGAATGTTATGAATAGTGAGCAGATGAATTGAAAAGTCCCTCTTTGCCATGCAAATGAACTGAATCCCCCAAAAACATTTCCACTGCATTTCAGCCCTGCCACAAAAGGACCAGCTGACATCATGTCAAGGATTCTCTCGTTAACACAGGTGTGAGTGTTGACGAGGACAAGGCTGGAGATCACTCTGTCATGCTGATTGAGTTTGAATAACAGACTGGAAGCTTCAAAAGGAGGGTGGTGCTTGGAATCATTGTTCTTCCTCTGTCAAACATGGTTACCTGCAAGGAAACACGTGCCGTCATCATTGCTTTGCACAAAAAGGGCTTCACGGGCAAGGATATTGCTGCCAGTAAGATTGCACCTAAATCAACCATTTATCGGATCATCAAGAATTTCAAGGAGAGCCGTTCAATTGTTGTGAAGAAGGCTTCAGGGCACCCAAGAATGTCCAGCAAGCGCCAGGACCATCTCCTAAAGTTGATTCAGCTACGGGATCTGGGCACCACCAGTACAGAGCTTGCTCAGGAATGGCAGCAGGCAGGTGTGAGTGCATCTGCACGCACAGTGAGGCGAAGACTTTTGGAGGATGGCCTGGTGTCAAGAAGGGCAGCAAAGAAGCCAATTCTCTCCAGGAAAAACATCAAGGACAGACTGATATTCTGCAAAAGGTACAGGGATTGGACTGCTGAGGACTGGGCTAAAGTAATTTTCTCTGATGAATCCCCTTTCCGATTGTTTGGGGCATCAGGAAAAAAGCTTGTCGGGAGAAGACAAGGTGAGCGCTACCATCAGTCCTGTGTCATGCCACCAGTAAAGCATCCTGAGACCATTCATGTGTGGGGTTGCTTCTCATCCAAGGCAGTGGGCTCACTCACAACTTTGCCTAAGAACACAGCCATAAATAAAGAATGGTACCAACACATCCTCCGAGAGCAACTTCTCCTAACCATCCAGGAACAGTTTGGTGACGAACAATGCCTTTTCCAGCATGATGGAGCACCTTGCCATAAGGCAAAAGTGATAACTAAGTGGCTCGGGGAACAAAACATCGATAGTTTGGGTCCATGGCCAGGAAACTCCCCAGACCTTAATCCCATTGAGAACTTGTGATCAATCCTCAAGAGGACAAACAAAAACCCACAAATTCTGACAAACTCCAACCATTGATTATGCAAGAATGGGCTGCCATCAGTCAGGATGTGGCCCAGAAGTTAATTGACAGCATGCCAGGGCGGATTGCAGAGGTCTTGAAAAAGAAGGGTCAACACTGCAAATATTGACTCTTTGCATCAACTTCATGTAATTGTCAATAAAAGCCTTTGACACTTATGAAATGCTTGTAATTATACTTCAGTGTTCACTAGTAACATTTGACAAAAATATCTAAAGACACTGAAGCAGCAGACTTTGTGGAAATTCATATTTGTGTCATTCTCAAAACGTTTGGCCACGACTGTATGTCTGCTCTGTGGATTATGTGTGAAATGAAATCATTTCTTGTCTCGAGGTGACACCCACAACGTTGAGCATATCGGTGCTTATATCGCTGTATCAATGCTTATATTATAGTGTGTGTGTGTGTGTGTGTGTGTGTGTGTGGGGTTACGTGTGTGTGTGTGTGGGGGGGGGGGGGGTTACGTGTGTGTGTGTGTGTGTGTGTGTGGGGGGGGGGTTGTGGTGGGAGTTACGTGTGGGGGGGGGGGGGGGCGGGGGAGTTACGTGTGTGTGTGTGTGTGGGGGGGGGGGTATGGGGGTTGTGGTGGGAGTTACGTGTGTGTGTGTGTGTGTGTGTGTGTGTGTGTGTGTGTGTGTGTGTGTGTGTGTGTGTGTGTGTTGTTTTCTATAGTGCATGTGTCCAGACCTGCTTGCAGAATGTGCTGATGGTGATGGTAGCAGGTTTGAAGGCAGACATGTTACACTGGTCTTCCATGGTAGCGAACCTCTCAGAGTTCCTCCTGGGCAGCTGGCCTCTCTTATCCAGACTGCTGGACTTACCTGGACAGGGGAGGTGAACCATGACAAGTCCCTCAAGTTAGGTACAGAAAGGTAAATGTAAGGTGTGATCCAACAAGCCTTGGACTTCAGTTCAAGAGTAAACCAGCTTATCACACTCGCACGCAAAACAATTAAACAATCTCACACACACACACACTGACCATTGAGGCTGTCAGAGTCGGTGGTGTCCCGGTCCAGCGTGGCGGTGCTGATGACGTTCATGATGTTGACCGTGGCCCAGGCGAAGGGCATCCGGTAGCGACCCAGTCTCTGACAGAACGTCTCTGACTGGCTGCGCAGCTTCTCCAACTTCTCCTTATTCTGATCCAGGGAACCACACATAAGCACAATTACAACCTATAGCTGCTGTGTGTGTGTGTGTGTGTGTGTGTGTGTGTGTGTGTGTGTGTGTGTGTGACGGGCCTCATGGCACTACCTTCGCTGAGTCACTCTCCTTCATAACCATGTATGGTTCAGCACAGTCACTGATCTCCCCCTGCTGCAGCACCTTCTCTATCTGAAACACAGCCAGGACAAGCTAATACTGTACACAGGTGTCTATGGTCAGTTACATACAATATGTTACCCTAACACACAGGGCCCAGTTTCCCGATAGCGACGGAACTTAGGCTTAGGAGTGTCTTAACAGTGCATCTTTCCTACAACGCCCGAAGATGTAACATGCGTTTCCCAAAACACCACGCAGAGAGACGGGTCACTACGTGTGGCAATACTGATAAGATCGAAAGGGAACGCTGCTCTCGGATCAGCTTTCTTCATTCAAATATTTCTCTAACATTATAATTATTTCACAATACTGAGGACGGATCAGCTCCTAGATAGATATTACCACCTAAGGCTGCAAATGCACGAAATCACCAATTTGGCACATTTGTGCGCACATGTTAGGCTAGACATTAATATATTGGGGCAAATTACAGACAGTAGCCTACAAGTAGCAAAATAGAACTCCATTGATTGGACATGAAATGTATTTCAATATGATTGAAATAGGCCTATAGCTTACTGTTTCTATTTGAATGCAGTAATCTCGGTTTTCATTTTAAGCATATTTATATACGTATCAATTGCAAAAACATTGGCAACTTTGTATTTGCAGTCTACTTTGTTTTGATGTTATTGGTGGACACAGAGAGATGGATAAACCATGTGATTCTATGTTTAGCGGAGATCCTGTGTGTTTAAAGTGACGTGGGAGGGCAAAAAAAAGCATCTAACGACACTTAGCGGAGGCAGGTTTTAGAGTACAACTGTTTGTGGTTTTGGGAAACAACGCAGAGATTTAACGATGCTCCTACAAAAGATTCTAACAATGAACTTAAGATGAACTTTAAAAAAAAATTGGAAACCATTTCTAGAACAATAGAGGCACCATGGGTAATATGTGAGGAGGTAGATGGGTCTATAATGTTTACCTTAATGACCAACAACTGTAGATCTGTGCACAGTATTAGGTATGTCTATTACCTGAATGAGCAAGTACTGTAGATCGATGCAGGTGGATAAGATGCATATCTTACCTTGATGACCAGGTAGATATCTGGGGAGGGGTATGTGATGGAGAAGATGGCTGCTCGGGAGAGGGTGGAGTGGTCCGTCTGTGGCGTGTGGTGTTTCAGGAACCCTTTAAACTGATCCGAGTTCAGATCACAGTAGAAGTTCTCAGATATCTGAGGAAGTCGAACATAGAAGGTCAACGCTAGAGTTCACCTTAGTAGTGGATTGGACAAACTCGTTGCAAAACGTTTTGCTACGGTGTGCCGTAATGAATGTGACCCAGTAGAGAAATTAGTATTGGGACAGGCCTTTTTCCCCCTTATCCTACATTCCAACTGGTTTCTGTCAGACAGGCTTTTGACCATGTTCTTTTTAGAGGTCGGGATCATACAGAGAGCTGTTGAACCCACTCCCTCACCCAGCTAAGAGCTCTACTATAAATCACCATCCCACTACAGATGCAGTCAAATATATTGGCACCCTTTCACTTTACAATGGAGCAGGATGTTCTGTTCTTTCTTTTCAAACCCATTTGAATGGCTATTTTTACCCTGTAGGCACCTGGGGCCTCATTTATAAGCTGTGTGTGTGTACAAAATATACCCCCTAAAAAGTGTGTGAGATATAGCATGAATGCATTTGTTTATTTGGATACCCAGTAGCTTTTGCAGAAGCATCAGCTACTCTACCTGGGGTCCACAAAAATACGAAACATGACAAGTAACAAAACACTGATAGACAAGGACAATCACACAAACACAACGCTATACAAACTAAAAAAAAAAAAATTTAAATTACTGAAAAAGATTGAAACATTCTGCCAACACAGTAAATAGACAGTAGTTTATGTAACATTTTTAACAGAATGGGTAGGATACAGTATTGCTGTGCAATAGGAGTGCGACATCAGAAACCTATTTATTCTCAGAGTTTATGGCAGGACATAGAAACACAATAATCTATTGATAAACTAAATATTGAACAACAATTCATTGTTGCATAGAAGTGTGGACTGTAGCAGTTAGCCTACGTTTAAATAGTTTCGAACATACAAGCTATCTTGCAGAATGCGCGGACATGGCACTTGCTATATAGGCAGCTAAGAGTAGCAACGTGAAGGCTACTGTTCCTGCGGGTTCCACACACGCCTGCTAATGAGATGTTTGAAAAATTCACTGCAAAATATCAAAACATTCTGCCCACACATCTACCGACAATGTGATCAAAATTGCCATTGCTCTTCCTTATAGAAACTGCCGTGGCCTAGTTCCAATAATCCCCAAAATACAGGGGATTATTGTCACCATAAAAATGACTGGAGGGTGTTTTCCAATCTGAGTTTTAATACTCGTTCGCACACGCACGGTTACGACAGGTCCCATATTTAACGGAAAACATGCATAGGCCTACATGGAAGGCATGCGCTAAATTCATAAATCTCAATATTTCTGTACATGCACAGACTTTTCAGAAAAAGTGCATTCAGAAATGTCGTGTGAAATTTCAATAGTTTGGTTATAAAGGGCCCTGCATTTTACCACAGGTGAGATCAATTACACAGTAAACGAAAATCATTGCCTCCAACCAAATGAACGTGAATTGTTAATAATTTTGTCCAGGTCATTTACAGTGCATTGGGAAAGTACTCAGACTCCTAGACTTTTTCCACATTTTGTTGCGTTACAGCCTTATCCTAAAATTGATTAAATAGTTTTCCCACCTCACCAACCTACACACAATATCCCATAATGACAAAGCAAAAACATGTTTTTAGAAATATTAGCAAAAAAAATTCTGATCCTTTACTCCACATATGTCAGAGTCAAGGCCCGCGGGCCACATCCGGCCCGCGAGAAGGTTTTTTACGGCCCCTGGGATGATCTTGATTTATTATTAGAACCGGCCCGCAGACCGCAGCAAGCCGGCAGCCCGCAGATCTTTTACACGCACCAATACTACATTTCCCACAATGCAACGGTGACGCACCGAGCAGTAGGCTGCTTCATTTCAATATTTATTGGCACAGCAGTCGTCAGCATCACAGTAAAATTAACTTTCAGATACCCATCAAAAATGGCAAAACGGAAGGTGGACACTGAGAACCGGGGGTTTCAAACAAGGTGGGAGTCGGAGTATATGTTCACGGAGGTAGCTGGAAAACCTGTGTGTCTTCTGTGTGGAGAAAGTGTGGCGGTACTGAAAGAGTATAATCTGAGACGACATTATGAAACGAAACACGCGGACAAAAACAAGGACATGGAACAAAGGCTACAAAAGGAAGAGGAATTAAAACGAGGCCTCAAATCTCGACAGGCTCTGTTCAAAAAAGCCAAATCACAAGGCCAGGCTGCTGTCAAGGCCAGTTTTATTTTGGCAGAAGAGATCGCTAAATCAGCCCGGCCATTTACGGAGGGGGATTTCATCAAAAACTGCATGATTAAAGTTTGTGACGAAGTTTGCCCAGAAAAAAGGCAACTCTTTTTAAATGTGAGTCTGAGCAGAAACACCATTGCCGAGAGAGTAGACCAGTTGTCCATCAATCTAAAAGAGCAGCTTGTGAAAAAGGGAAAAGATTTCATTGCATATTCCTTGGCTGTGGATGAGAGCACCGACATTTCTGACATTGCCCAGTTGTCAATTTTCATCCGCGGAGTGGACTCCAGCCTAAGCGTGACAGAGGAGTTTTTGGCTTTACGTCCTATGCATGGCACAACTACGGGGCATGATTTGTATGAAGAGGTGTCAAGATGTGTAAATGAGATGGAGCTGCCTTGGGAAAAACTTGTGGGTTTGACAACCGACGGAGCACCTGCGATGTGTGGACTCAGGAGCGGACTGGTGGCGAAGATACGGGAAAAGATGCAAGAGGAAAACGCGACAGGTGAGCTGACAGCTTATCATTGTATCATACACCAGGAAGCGTTGTGCGGTAAAGCCTTGAAAATGGAGCATGTAATGAGCATCATCACGCGCACAGTTAACTTTATCAGAGCCAAAGGTTTGAATCACCGCCAGTTCAAGGCATTTCTGACGGAGTTAGAAACGGAGCATGGTGATTTGCCTTATCACACAGAGGTGCGATGGCTAAGCCAGGGAAAGGTGCTTCAAAGATGTTTCGAGCTTCGTGAGGAGATTTGTCTGTTCTTGGACAGCAAAGGGAAAGACACAACACAACTCCGAGACGAAATGTTTCTGTGTGAAATGGCTTTTCTGTGTGACATTACGAGTCATCTGAATGCAATGAACTTGCAGCTGCAGGGTCGGGATCATGTCATCTCTGATATGTACAGTACAGTGAAGGCATTTAAAACCAAACTGACTCTGTGGGAGACGCAGATACGGAAAGAAAATTTGAGCCACTTTCCCAGCTGCCAGACCATGAAAGAGAAGCTCTCTACCAGTGCGTTCCCGAGCGCACAGTTGGCTGATAAAATAGGTATGCTTGCCGCTGACTTTCGACGCCGATTTGCTGACTTTGAAGCACAAAAAAGCAGGTTGGAACTGCTCGGTAACCCATTTGCTGTTGACGTGGAAAGCTCACCACCAAACCTCCAAATGGAGTTGATTGACCTCCAATGCAATGATGCACTGAGGGCAAAATATGCGGCAGTGGGTGCTGCGGAGTTCGCCCGTTTCCTCCCCGACACAATGCCCCAGCTGCGCATCCAGGCTGCTCAAATGTTGTCTATGTTTGGCAGCACATACCTGTGTGAACAACTGTTTTCTTTGATGAACCTGAACAAAACATCACACAGAAGTCGACTTACTGCTGAACACCTCCACTCAATTCTGAGGATTTCCTCAGCTCAGAGCCTTACCCCGAACATTGATGAACTTGTGGAAAAGATGGGACACCACCAAGTATCACCCTCAACCTCAAACAAGTGAACATTACTGTGCAATCACATATTTAGAGTTTTTACTCAGTTCAAGTTTAAAAGTTAAAGTTTAATATTTGTTTTCACTGCATGTTACTTCTCCTTAAACAAAGTGTTGTTTTTGATTAATAGATTTTTGCACTTTATTTTATTGTATTTCAATCCAATTATATTTTAAAAATATTTCAGTTGAGTGGATGATAGAAAATTGCTATTATTGTTTTTTTCTTTGAAGTAAATTTAGCCCACTTTTGCTAAAATAGAAAATATAGGCTACTGATGGTGCCTTGAATACCGGTTTCTTTCATTTAATGTTCATGTTATGGGGATTTTTATATAAAGGAAATTTGTCTTTTGTGTCTGTTGAAAATTAAAGATTACTGACAGAGCCATAAGAAAATATTGCTTTATTTATCTGATCATATTGGAATATATTTGTTAGGTTTTCAGTAGGTTCAATTAGGTTCACTAGACTATATGCGTAATTTAAAAAATTTTCAATGAACATTCGAACAGTCCGGCCCTCGGCTTGTAGCTAAATTTTTTATTTGGCCCTCCGTCCATTTGACTTTGACACCCCTGCTTTACTCAGTACTTTGTTGAAGCACCTATTGGCAGCCTTGAGTCTTCTTGGGTATGACACTACAAGCTTGGCACTCTACCGATCCTCTCAAGCTCTGTCAGATTGGATGGGGAGCGTCGTTGCACAGCTATTTTAAGGTCTCTCCAGAGATGTTTGATCGGGTTCAAGTCCGGGCTCTGGCTGGGCCACTCAAGGACATTCAAAGACTTGTCCCGAAACCACTCCTGCGTTGTCGTTGTCCTGTTGGAAGGTGAACCTTCGCCCCAGTCTGAGGTCCTGAGCGCTCTGGAGCAGGTTTTCATCAAGGATCTCTGTACGTCGCTCCGTTCATCTTTCCCAACTAGTCTCCCAGTCCCTGCTGCTGAAAAACATCCCCACAGCATGATGCTGCTACCACCATGCTTCACCGTAGAGATGGTGCCAGGTTTCCTCCAGACATAAGGCTTCGCATTCAGGCCAAAGATTTCAAACTTGGTTTCAGACCAGAGAATCTTGTTTCTTATGGTCTGAGAGTCCTTTAGGTGCCTTTTGGCCAACTCTGGAGCTCTGTCAGAGTGACCATCAGGTTCTTGGTCACCTCTCTGACAAAGGCCCTTATCCCCTGCTTGCTCAGTTTGGGCGGGCTGCAAGCTCTATGAAGAGTTTTGGTGGTTCCAAACTTCTTCCATTTAAGAATGAAGGAGCTCACTGTGTTCTTAGGGACCTTCAATGCTGCAGACATTTTTGATACCCTTCCCCAGATCTGTGCCTCGACACAATCCTGTCTCAGAGCTAGCTCTAAGGACAATTCCTTCGACCTTCATGGCTTGGTTTTTGCTCTGACATGCACTGTCAACTGTGGCACCATTAATAGACAGGTGTGTGCCTTTCCAAATCCTGTCCACTTCCCAATTGAATCGGGAAGTGGAGACAGAAAATAACCGTACCCCAATATAGCCTGCTTAACTCCAAAAACGCTAAACCAGCTATATTGGGTGTAGGGTTATTCTCATTCTCCACTTCCCTATCTTTTCTTAACAAAGTGTCTCCCAGCACAATGTCAAAAGACAATTCTTGGTTGACTCGAAGCTAGCCCTAGCAATGACCCAAAAACATTTAGAAGAAAGCCAAAATGACAAAGAGCCTCTGTTTCTACGCCTCCTTTTGCGACTGTGTCCTAAGAAAAGGGTGACCCTATGGACACCCTGTACTCTGTGAGTGTCACGCGAGGTCCATTTACAACTTCTCCTCATTCCACATGTCACATTAGTCTTCTACAATAGTCTTTAACATTTCATAGCAGGACTGCTACAACAAACTGCCGTCCGTCTCTCTCTGATACTTGGGTCAACACGTCAAAGTTCAACATTTCACATGGTCTCCATAGTGACAGCTATGCAAAGTGTATTCACTTTAAAAGCCAAGAGTTCCACAGCACGTCATATTAATTTTGATGAGACACAGCACAGCTGAGGATCCCTGGCTGTTTCTAAACATTTGGCATAAACCTCAACTTAACCGCACAATCCCCTGGATGCACCATGCTTGTTATGATAATCCTATTGCTGTTGTAGTCAATACGCACCCCCGTGGTTGGTCTAATAATCATAACCATTGTCGCTATAATAATCGTTCCTACTGTGTACTGCAGGGGATTGTCAACTGGTGGCATTTTATTTGGCACCCAACATTTTTCTGAACAAAAAGTAAATAATCAGTTGTCTTATTTTTTTCTTTTGGGGGGGGGGGGGGGGGGGGGGGGGGGGGGGCATAAAATACTGTAAAAATCACTAGAAATTGAGCTCACAATGATTTCAATTTAGGATATCTTTTCCCAAGTACTTCCACTCATAAATAGAGAGACATACTGTATTTGATCATGCACCAATGTAATCAAGGTTTTAATTGATTATGTTTTTGTGAAACATACTGTAATATCTGTTTGGGCTTCTTGCAGAGTACAAATGATTCATAATTATGTTCCAAACCCCCGACCATCCACTCAAGAACAAAAATTGTCCTGCGACTGAATCTAGTTGGGGACCCCTGGTGTACTGTAACCCTCTCAGTCAGTCAGGGCAGGGCAGGACAGGATTAGAGGAACGTTTCAAGGGAATTATATCAACATCTGCTGCATATTTCCCAGATGTGAAACCAAAACAGCATTAAAACACAGCATTTCACTGCATAGAAACAGAAAAGCGATGGTGAACGTGAGAAATAGAGAGGGACAGAAACAGAAATACAGACAGAGAGACAGAGAGAGACAGACAGATCGAGAGAGTGTGAGAGAGAAACAGATCGAGAGCGAGAGAGAGAGAGAGAGAGAGAGAAACAGATCGAGAGCGAGAGAGAGAGAGAGAGAGAGACACAGATCGAGAGAGTGAGAGAGAGAGAGAGAGACACAGAGAGAGTGAGAGAGAGTGAGAGAGAGAGAGAGAGAGAGAGAGACACAGATCGAGAGAGAGAGAGAGAGAGAGAGAGAGAGAGAGAGAGAGAGAGAGAGAGAGAGAGAGAGAGAGAGAGAGATCGAGAGAGTGTGAGAGAGAGAGACAGATCGAGAGAGTGTGAGAAAGAGAAACAGATCGAGAGAGTGAGAGAGAGAGACAGATCGAGAGAGAGAGAGAGAGAGACAGATCGAGAGAGTGTGAGAGAGAGAGAGACAGATCGAGAGAGTGTGAGAGAGAGAGAGACAGATCGAGAGAGAGAGAGACAGATCAAGAGAGAGAGACAGATCGAGAGAGAGAGAGAGGCAGAGAGAGAGACAGAGAGACAGAGAGAGAGAGAGAGAGAGACAGAGACAGAGACAGAGAGAGTGTGAGAGACAGAGAGAGAGAGAGAGAGAGAGAGAGAGAGAGAGAGAGAGAGAGAGAGAGAGAGAGAGAGAGAGAGAGAGAGAGAGAGAGAGAGAGGGGAGAGCGAGAGAGAGTGTGAGAGAGGAGAGAGAGAGTGTGTGAGTGAGGAGAGAGAGACACACAGAAAGACACAGATCGAGAGAGAGAGAGACAGAGCGAGAGAGAGAGAGAGAGAGACACAGAAAGAAAGAGACAGACAGACAGAGACAGATCGAGAGAGAGTGTGAGAGACAGCGACAGAAGAGCGAGAACCTCAGTCACCAAACGCCTCTTTTCCAGATTGAGTCATGTCAATTGTAATTGGTTAAACAAGCTGGACAGTATGTCATCCTGGTCCGTAACAGAGGAATGATTCATGGGCCAACAACATGGTGTCTTTGTCAGGCCTATCTGCCTCCTCCTCTAATGAATTCAATAAGGGGGATGTTGTGTTAACCTTCACAATAACACATTGTGCCCGATGGATGTTATGGAGAATAGCAGTATCTAGTCCCTCGCTACGCAGTTGATGTGGCGCATAATAAAGGGAAAGGCAGTAGAAAAACAACAGTAATACTTTCACAGACTGCCCAACCAGGAAGCAGTGTGACCAGATGACCATGAGGTCAGTGGTTCAAATCCTAATGAGGGACACGCGGTGCCCTTGAGGCTTAAAACCCTAAATCCCCAAAAAAATATCCAGCTGTGTAAGAACATAACACACATGCTACTAGCTTTGGCTAACGGTGTTGCGTTTGGATAGGAGAGTACAGTGTGAATTAGATGAACACGGCTATGCTTGCTCTACTGGCGAGGCCTCTCAGTCCCAGGGCCTCCGGACTGTGGCTAAAGCCTTGGGTATCCCACTGATACATCCCTTCACTGACCACCAACACAAACCTAACAGACTGGCCATAAGATCACCTAAAAGGACGAAATGCGCTGTGCTGACGAACAGTGAAAAGAAAGTCCTATTGCCTCGGACCAGAACGTCAGCTGCCGCTTTCTGTTCACTTCCCCCGACAATTCTACATGTTGAATCGCCACGGTTCGTCGACACCCAAGGAGGGGGATCTACTGCGCGCGGGCCGACGTTTTGCTACGGCGCGTTTTGTCCTTGGCACGCATTAACCTCCAACAACATGGGATTCTTCATGACCTCATAAGCAGGCCAAATACTGATTTGATTTGAAATAATACAGCACTCTTAAAAAAAAAAAAAAAAACATCAGAAGGAAAGGCCTACTGTACCTTTTTCTTCTCTCTCAGGTCGTACAGAGCCAGGGTAGCAAACAGTGGTTCGATGTCAATCTCAAACCTATGGCGGACCGGGGAGAAAGAGTATCAGACTGTCATTTCATAGCAGCAGTGTGTCGACCAGCAAGCAAGCATCACCTGTTAAAAATCTATCTATTCTATTGTACTCTACTCTATTCTGTTCATCAACTCAGGATAAATCGACAGATGCAACAGGGATACGAAATGTGGACGCATGCACTTGCATAGCACTAATCCCATCTAGAGAGCGATGAGTCAAGCTGAAAGTTGGGACAGGCTGCTGCCAAAACACTGCTGAGAGATGATGCAGAACGTAGCTGAAATCTTTGGCTGTTTTACGGTGTGGGAGAGGCAGAAAGAGAGAGGAGAGAGAACAAAGAGAGAATGCAGAGAAAGAGAGAGAGAGAGAGAGCAAGAAGAGGCGAGCACACAGAAAGAATGTGGAAGAGAGGGTGAGAAAATGAGTGAGGGAAAGAGAGAGAGGGACTGTATCTCACAGAAAGTGATTGTCTAGAGCCCTCAAACTCAACTCTGGACCTCGAAGCCAGTTGGCCTGCATTTTTTCATTGTTCCCCTCTAAATAGGGACTGATTTAGACCTGGGACATCAGGTGGGTGCAATGAATTATCAGGTAGAATAGAAAACGAGCATCGCTCCGGACCTCGTAGGGTAAGAGTTGAATACCCCCTGGTTTAGAGGATATGCAACAGCCACTGTACCGCACAGCTACCACACTAAAGGCAATGGTTCAGACCAAACGGAAATGGTCTGGGTTAGACTTCTCCAAGACAAATGATGGTCTGACAGCTGCAGCAGCACACCAAGTCATGCTAAATGTCCTCTCTCCGTGTTCTTCTCACACAAACGTTCTGCGGGGCTACACCTCTCTCTCTCCGACACCCTGTCAGACACACTCTGTTGATGCTCACGTACAGGTAGCTAGAAGCATACAATTATTTTCCGTCTGTGATAAGTAATGTAATTACTGTACCTGATGGCCTGGCACCGGATGATGATCCGGTCTCCCATGTGATCTTTGGGACAGTCGGGAATAGGCCGGATCTCCACTGCATCATCCTGGAATACCAGAGGAACGTCATGGATCTAGCCACTCATATCAAGTCAAGCATGAGCTTGGTGTGATGTACGGGTCAGCTGTTTGTTCACCCGCACCCGCCGGCAATTGCTAATACCCCATCCACAACCACCCGACTACACGTGATAAAGTGAAAATCTGAGGCTCGCACCCGACCCTAACCCGCTAATATAGAAAATGTGCTGTAGGCTACAGTCAGAGACAGTGGAACTATTTTTATGACAGTGGGAACAGGTTTATTTTTGCCTGATATGATTTTTTTTAATATAATTTATGACAATTTGGTAGGTTATTTGTTAGTCAACTTGTCTATAATTAGATACATGCAGCTTCTCTTCTGTTATTATATGTTGCCCTAGAAGACTAAATAAACCCTCGCTCACCAGAATGTCATAAATGCTTCACTCTTGTTGACATCTGTAACGTGCTCTGTCATCTAATGGTTCTTTCTCAGAGCAAAGAAGTTTAGGGACCGGGGAGAAATTGCAATGACAAAAAATGTAAACGGGTCAGATTTTCTGGGCAAAATGTTCAAAAATGACATCAGTTTGACCGGTTGTAAGGAAATAGAAAGCTGTAAAAATGACCCAACATGTTTCTGATAAGATTGCAGTTTGGCTTGGATTCATATTTTATGTGGTTGAAATACTAAATCAGCTTTATGATACACCTCTACAGACAGTATATACTGTAACTGCACATTCACATTCTCTCAAGATGCAGAATTTTTTTTATTTTTATAATTCACTCCTGTTCCCGAGTCAAAATATTTCTACATTTGGAGTATCATTTTACTTCAAGAAATGCTTAATTCTGCATGAGTTAATATGAAGGCTATGTGAGAGGTTATACACCTACAGTCAATGTCCAGATTTCAGTTTCCCATTAACCCATCTAAACAGTAGGCTACAGTTCCCTTTATGTACCTTAGGCCTATTTGAAATCCCCCGTCTTGTGACTGTCGAATTTGTATAGCGCCTCTGCTATTATCCTCTTCACCAAATCTTTCCAAAACACTACTTTTCTGGCCCTCCCTTCTATTTTCAACTCTGCATTTCACAGCTTTTCTCCTATTGACTTGAACTCCGGCATTGTCCTTTATTCCTCAGTGGATTGACGTTAACAAAAGTGTTTGGCGACTGGCGTAGGCTATTTGGCACGTGTAGGCCTACTGTTATGCCAGAAAGCTTAGGCTTATGCACTAATGCCAGAAAGCCTAAAATAATGAAAAGAAAAACCTCAATGTAGCATATAGATATCAATTTCACAAGAATGATACATTTATGGACTTTTTATAGAATTGTTTTCTTTTTATTCAATCCACCCGCCACCCACTCTTTATACACACAATACTTCATGACCCTAAACCCTAAATTCTTATTTACAATTACGGCCTACCCGGCCAAACCCTAACGACGCTGGGCCAATTGTGCGCCGCCTTATGGGACTCCCAATCGCGGCCGGTTGTGATACAGCCTGGAATCGAACCAGGGTCTGTAGTGACGCCTCTAGCACTGAGATGCAGTGCCTTTGACCGCTGTGCCACTCGGGACTGTAACCGCGGGGATTGCAGGTTATGAGTCAACCCGGGCATCGCTAGTGTTCGTGTGTGCGGGCGCGCGCGCGTGTCCCCCTCTCACCTCGTCGGTGGGTGGGTACAAGGCGAACAGGTCTGCGTGGCGGTTCGCCTGCCGGGCTTCCAGGTTGAACCTGTCCAGGTCATCGTGGTTACTGAAGCGCAGTAGCCCGTCCACTCTGGGGTCAGGGGTCAGACCAGAGCGGAGGTCAAAGTCAGAGGAGGTCAGGGTCCTGCCGGAGTCATCACTCAGTACCACCAGGGAGGGGGACTTCACCTGTAATAATAATGACAGGTATTAGAAGAGAGGGAATGGACAGGGAGTGAGGAGGTAGGAAGAGGATGGAAAAGAGAACATCCAAAATACCCAATTCTCCCAACAAAATAATGTTACTTCTCCCAAACCAAAGTATATTTCATACAGGCCTACATTGCAAGTTTTCCAAATAATTGCATTACTTCAAGAGCTCAGGCCGGTAACTTGCTATGCAAGTGCAGCGGAGAGGTAAGTCGTCGTCCATTGCTTCCTAACTGTGTGTGAACATCAAGAGAATCAAGGCAACCTCATGGAATCCATGACTAATGGGTTCAACTCCAGGGGAGCCCAGAAACTTCGGAGCAAAGGGGTGCATCCTACCACCACAGAGAGACCACAGTGTTAAATCAGGGCTATTGCAAACATGGAATCACTCTACCACTGAGCTACATGACAAGACGGCTCTGGATGTCTCCGGCTACGTCCTACTTCCAACCACACCATCCTGCCACCTGCCAACCCCCTGTTGCCATCCTTCAGCAAATTTGCCTCATTTGGGTCAAAATATTTACTCAAATCTTTTGTCTTCAACAATCCAGGAATTTCACCCTTTAAAGAAAATGGAAGAGTGAACATCCATCTTCCATCTAACCTCCACACCCCGACCACTGCCTCACAGTGCCCCAATCCCAACCAGGCTTCCCCAATCTGGGCCACAGGGCTCCAGGCAACCCCACGGGATTGCTAATGATCCCCAGAGTGCTGCAGTGTTGGAGCATGGGACAATTAGAGGCCGAGTTACAATAGGCCTGTTCTTCTCCTCTCTCTGGCCTGGAGCGGGTGGGAAACTCACGGCTGGAACAATTGGCCTTTGGTTTGGGTGATTGAGACTTGGCAATACCTGGGGAATGGGGCTGGGGATGGGGAGAGGAGCTAGGGCTGGAGGCAACTTGGCTGGTGCTGGGAGCTGGCTGAGGATGGCTGGTGCAAGGACTGTTGAATAGAGCTGGGGGCTGGCTAAGGCTGGAGACAGAGGATAGCTGGGGCTGGGACTTGACTGTCAGGGGGTTGGAGCTTTGAGCTTGGGACTGGGAGAGGTGGAGCTGGAGCATGGGGTTGGCTGGGTGCTGTCCGGGGACTTGGCAGGACAGAGAATTGGATGCTGCCTGGGGTTGGTCGGAAACAGACGGGGACTGCATGAATATTCACACCCCATTGGGTGCAGGGCAGGCTGGGTAAACATGAGGGAGACGGTGCCAGGACAGAGGTAATAGGAATAACAAAACACTTCTGTGTTCAGTGTTGTGCTCCCCAACCCCTCCTTCTCTCGGTTCTCTCGGTTCTCTCGGTTCTCTCGGTTCTCTCCTTCTCTCGGTTCTCTCCTTCTCTCGGTTCTCTCCTTCTCTCGGTTCTCTCCTTCTCTCGGTTCTCTCCCTCACGTTCTCGCTCAGCCTCTCCACTTTCATTGCACGCTGATTAGATTGTCCTCACCATTAAATCAGTGTGTGAAGATGAAGAGAGGTGTTATCACAGTTTCTCAGACATCTCTCTGTTTCCTGTGAGACAGACAGGGGCGAGGACACCTGTGGTGCTGCATCTGACAATGAAACCACTGCATAGGTTTCCACTGTATAAACCACTGCATAGGTTTCCACTGTATAAACCACTGCATAGGTTTCCACTGTATAAACCACTGCATAGGTTTCCACTGTATAAACCACTGCATAGGTTTCCACTGTATAAACCACTGCATAAGGCAACAACAAAAAAACGATCTACATCAATCGATCTGAGGAGTGAGGAGATTGAAACTGTAGTATTCGGGTTTCATGATGAACATGTTACCTTTCTCTTATACAGTACCCAGGGTATCATGTTACTCTGTTTCAATCCGTAATGTATCTGAAAGCTGCATGCGATACTACTGTAAACTCTGGATGTACTCTGGTCTCCTGATGACAATGGGACTGACAGAACTGATCCTTGCGGACCCGAACCCTGATCTGTTTTGTTAAAACCTATTTGGGTCATCTTTGTCGTGGTGTTGTGTATCCATTCTTGTGTATATTTTGTGCTTACCCGTGTCTCTTGTTTCTCTGGCTGGACGTCGGATTCAAAAGTCTGTTTCCGCAGAGTTTTGTGTAGACTTGCCCGCTCGGAATATGCACTCCAGCCATCTCCCTGGCACCTGCCCACACACACACACACAACCCCAGATATGGCATGGTTACTGATACACCGGTGGAATTTTAATCTAAAACAAACCAGAAGACAAACATACAAACAGAACCGCAGCATGTGTGTGTGTGTGTGTGTGTGTGTGTGTGTGTGTGTGTATGTGTGTGTGTGTGTGTGAGTGAGAGAGAGAGAGATAAAACCAGCAGGCCTTGGCTGTAATCAGTGTGTGAAGATGAAGAGAGGTGTTATCACAGTTTCTCAGATATCCCTCTGTTTCCTGTGAAACAGACAGGGGCGAGAACACCTGTGGTGCTGCATCTGACAAGAAAACATTTCCACTGTATAAACCACTGCACAGGTTCCCGCTGTATAAACCACTGCACAGGTTCCCGCTGTATAAACCACTGCACAGGTTCCCGCTGTATAAACCACTGCACAGGTTCCCACTGTACAAACCACTGCATAGGTTTCCACTGTACAAACCACTGCATAGGTTTCCACTGTACAAACCACTGCATAGGTTTCCACTGTACAAACCACTGCATAGGTTTCCACTGTATAAACCACTGCATAGGTTTCCACTGTATAAACCACTGCATAGGTTTCCACTGTATAAACCGCCGCATAGGTTTCCACTGTATAAACCGCCGCATAGGTTTCCACTGTATAAACCGCCGCATAGGTTTCCACTGTATAAACCGCCGCATAGGTTTCCACTGTATAAACCACTGCATAGGTTTCCACTGTATAAACCACTGCATAGGTTTCCACTGTATAAACCACTGCATAGGTTTCCACTGTATAAACCGCCGCATAGGTTTCCACTGTATAAACCACTGCATAGGTTTCCACTGTATAAACCACTGCATAGGTTTCCACTGTATAGGTTTCTGTATAAATCACTGCATAGTTTTCTTCTCTATAAATCCCTGCCTAGGTTTCCACTGCCTAGGTTTCCACTGCATAGGTTTCCACTGTGTCGTCTGCACCAGTGGTCACCAACCCTGGTCCTGGAGACCGAGCCACCTGGGGTATAGGCTTAAGTTGCTGTTTCACAGCCTTTAGGCATATTGTCCCAACGCCCGCACACCAAGTAGCGCTCCAGGGTTAATGACCAGTAGCGGACACACATCAAGCATTTGACAGGTCAGTAGTCATGAAGAAAATAAGATGAGGAGAGAAAGCAGCCCCTGAATGTGCCATGATAAGAGGCTCACCTCCTGCTGACCATCAGCCAGGGCTGGGTGTAACTCTGAACACAGTCCCTCACGTGGGAATCCAACTCCACCCTATAGAGATACAGGAGGACAGAGAGGGAATGAGAAGGATGGAACGCACACACATACGGCAGCATACACACGTATGCACTCATTCACGTGTGCGGGCACGCACACACACATGCGGAAATACCCTCCGCAGACAGCCCGCATATGACCTGTTCCACTCCTTCTACATTCCTATCTTATCAGCATTACCTGTACTATCATGTTCAAGGTGAGTGACAATCCAAAGACGCTAAGATACCACTTGCACAGTACTTTCTGGATTGTAAGAGCCTTCTGAGGTATGATAAGCCATTGTAGTGGGACCTAGTAAACTAGTGAGTGGGGCCCTTGAAACAGATATAGGCTCGTAGCAGAGAAAGTTACTGGGACTTTAGCCTGTCTTAAATCAATGCCGACCCCAGAACTCTAGACCCAGGCCCTCTCCACAATCTGTGGAGATCTAATAGGCATAAGCAATATACAGTGGCAAGACAAAGTATGTGAACCCTTTGGAAATACCTGGATTTCTGCATAAATTGGTCATGAAATGTAATCTGATCTTCATCTAGGTCACAACAATAGACAAACGCGGTCTGCTTAAACTAATAACACACAAACAATTATACGTTTTTATGTCTTTATTGAACACACCGTGTAAACATTCACAGTGCAGGGTGGGAAAAGTATGTGAACCCTTCGATTTAATAACTGGTTGACCCTCCTTTGGCAGCAATAACCTCAACCACGTTTCTGTAGTTGCGGATCAGACCTGCACAACGGTCAGGAGGAATTTTGGACCATTCCTCTTTACAAAACTGTTTCAGTTCAAAAATACTCTTGGGATGTCTGGTGTGAACTGCTCTCGAGGTCATGCTACAGCATCTCAAATCGGGTTGAAGTAAGGACTCTGACTGGGTCACTCCAGAAGGATTATTTTCTGTTGAGGCCATTCTGATGTACTTCTGTGTTTTGGGTCGTTGTCCTGTTGCATCACACAACTTCTGTTGAGCTTCAAATTGGCGGGCAGAAAAATACATTTTGCAGGAGAATGTTAGGCTAAACTTGGGAATTCATCTTTCCGTCGATGATCACAAGCTGTCCAGGCTCTGAGGCAGCACCAAACCATGATGCTCCCTCCAGCATACTTTACAGTTGGGATGAGGTTTTGATGTTGGTGTGCTGTGCTTTTCTGTCTCCACACATAGAGTTGTGTGTTTCTTTCATAAAACTAAACTGTAGTTTCATCTGTCCACAGAACATTTTGCCAGAAGCACTGTGGAACATTCAGGTGCACTTTTGCAAACTTCAGACGTGCAGCAATGTTTGCAGTGCTGAACTTTCTCCATTTGTCTTACCGTGGACGGATGAACATCAAGGCTTTTAGAGATACTTTTGTAACCCTTTCCAGCATTATGCAAGTTAACAATTCTTAATCTTAGGTCTTCTGAGATCTCTTTTGTTCGAGGCATGGTTCACATCAGGAAAGGCTTCTTGTGAATAGCAAACTCACATTTTGTGAGTCTTTTTTATAGGGCAAGGCAGCTCTAACCAACATCTCCAATCTCGTCTCATTGATTGGACTCCAGGTTAGCTGACTCCTGACTCCAATTAGCTTTTGGAGAAGTCGTTAGCCGAGGGGTTCACATACTTTATCCAGCCTGCACTGTGAATGTTTAAATTAAGTATTCAATATGGACAAGAAAAATACAATAATTTGTGTGTTATTAGTTTAAGCACACTATGTTTGTCTATTGTTGTGAAATCAGATCAAATTTGATTACCAATTTATGCAGAAATCCAGGTAATTCCAAACGGTTCACATACTTTTTTCTTGCCACTGTAGTAACAGGTATGGTTGACTTTATTCTATATTGAACATGTGACCATGCAACCCACCCCTCATCAGGTACAGAGTGGCGTACGGTCCGACACTCCTTCTCCACATATTCTACTTCCAGGTCATCGTCAGGGAAATCTCCGAGCTCCCGCATGAGGGCGGAGTCTCCGCCCTGCAGCTGTGACATCAGAAACTCCTCCAAGTCCAAGGGCTCCACCGCGTCATATGACTGGGGCTGGAGAAGGAGAGAGAGAGAGAGAGAGAGAGAGAGGGGAAGGGGACGGTTAAATAGAGGAACAGACAAGTATTACATAGACAACACAGACTGGAACTAGAGTGGAGAGATACAGTATGTTTTCTATACTGTCCTATATTGTACACAGTATAGTGAAAGGGGGAGAAGGAGACAGAGAGATGGATGGAGAGATGGATTGAGAGAGAGCGGTAGAGGGAGAAAAGAGAGAGAAATAGCTGAGGGGCAAGAGAGAAAAACTTTTTTTTGTTTCATGCCGAGGGCACGGACAGGAAATGGTTAAGACACAAAGCAACTACATGATGGCATTCTTAAGGTTATGAATACACTCACTGTAGTGCATCTAAATGTGAAATTGATAGAGGTTAGAGCCAGATGGTTCCAGATATGTATTCATTCGCGTCAATGAAAGGATTGCCTGGACTTGAAGCATACCAAGAACTTAACACATTTTTTAAGGGGAGAGAGGCAAAACGAAGTGTGTGTGAGAGAGTGAGTGAGCGAGAGAAAAAGAGAGAAAAAAAGAGAAAGAGAAAAAGAGAGAAAGAGAGAGAGAAATGAAAAACAGAAAGATGAATCATCCTTGAAGGCTTTGGGGGCCTGGGTACAGCACAGGGAGTTTCTTATAGCCCTCCGTCATATCCAAATATTAAAGAGCTGGGAGGAGGACAGGTTGGATCCCTACTCTGCTCTCAACAACCTCAGATCTGTCGGGAATGATGGGACCGAGCTCATACAGAGAGAAAAGGAACTTAGAGGAACTTGACATAACCTTTCGATGGAAACTTCAGATAGACCATTATCCATTCCTATCATATTAGTCCATTCATCCTCCTCCTAAGAGTCTAACGCTCTGCAACCATACTACAACCCCTGGGGAACTATAACCCCTATAACTCCCTATCCCAACGGGTGACTGACCTTTGGATGACAGCTCATTGTGTCATGTATGGAACATCATTACAGACAAAAACAGACAACAGTTTTGCTAAGTTATTGTTATGCTGTGTCGGTACTGTAACTACTGTGGTCTTGAAATGAAATGACTCTTCGTGTGGAAGCGGTAAAGACACGCACATAAAACAATACCTGAATGGTAATAAATTGGTACCTGACAAATTCTCGTCTAAATACGTCGCTGGAGCAGTAACTGTGTGTGGCTGCACAGACAGTAGTTCAATTATTAAACGGTAATCTGTGAAGTATGGCTCAGAAATCGTCAATAGGCCTTGAAGAACTTCCGTTTACTGTGGTAAAGCAAAGAAGATCTGAACGGAGAATAACCTGGAGAGCCCTTCAGAAAAACTGGCAATGCAACAACTTCACACCTCCAGCCTTATCCCACACAAGTCTGTGATAAAAGAGTTAGGGAAATAAACATGCTTTTTGTCACCAGAGAAGGCCATCAGATGACTATCGCAGACGAGAGGCTGCCTCGTAGTGATACTGTACGTATTCCAGATCTGTATCTTTATACACTTCTCTGGGCTGTATGCGAGGGCATGGCATGACAGGAGGGTATTGCAGGTGCTTCAGAGAGGGCTGTAGTGCTGAACCGGTGCATACGACAACCACATACATCTGATCCTACATACGCCTGCATCGATGTACAATGCTACGAAAGCTTCGATTTGTGACTAAAATGGAAAAATGTTCAGTGTCCAGGAAAAGAAAACGTGTACTGTTGTGCTTCCATCTGTGTCAAAGGGAGGTTGAGCGAGCGAGAAAAAGAAAGAAAGAAGGAAAATAAAGTAAATAAAGAAAATAAAGAAATGCAGCAGTGTTAAAGAGGTGAAAGCAGTCCTGGATTCCTTTGGCTCGGACATGTTTTTGACGTCATCCGTGGGTTTTTTTACTACACCAGTGTCATGCTAGGCGGAAAACAGGAACTTGCAACACAGAGAGAAAGACCAGAGATAGATAGACAAAAAAAGAGACCAAAAAAAAAAAAAAAAGAGGGTGATGTGTCCAAAATAAACGGTATGTCTTTACCAGATGGTACAAGCCTTCATTGCTTGTGTTTTTATTTCGTGTGAGGAGTGAATCTGGACCAGCATCCTAATACTCTCTAAGTTATTTGAGTGAACCCCGGACATTTAAATGCTTGGGGAATCATGGCTGCATATCTCCTTTCATAATATACCGTATTGTTCTCTTTCCCTTCCTTAGCATGGGAGCCAAATGAAACAAATACATGCAAATATATGCATACCTCTGTCCTAACTCCCAGGCATCCTGCACTATGGAGAAATGCTCTCAGCTGGACCAGGAACAGGCTGTTGTCCATACCAGCAGTCAGACTATTAGACTACTACACTATTGCTCCTGAAGCAGTAAGCAGGGATGGGAAGCATTTCATTAACACTTAAGCTGCAAGACATGTTTCAATCACTTTTGGGCATTTTGTAACTATATTTGATAATACCTTTAAAATATCGTATTTTCTAATACATAATGTGCACATTTGTTGTTTTGTAGCCTCATAGCCTGGTTCCTCTCTAGGTTTCTTCCTAGGTTTTGGCCTTTCTAGGGAGTTTTTCCTAGCCACCGTGCTTCTACACCTGCATTGCTTGCTGTTTGGGGTTTTAGGCTGGGTTTCTGTACAGCACTTCGAGATATTAGCTGATGTACGAAGGGCTATATAAAATAAACTTGATTTTGTCCTGGGGGTGTGTAGTATTTTGTCCAAAAGATATACATGAGGATACATCTTGCCCATCCCTAACAGTAACACTGTTGACTCTGCTACCGCACGGCAAGCGGTACCGGAGCACCAAGTCTCGGTCCAAGAGGCTTCTAAACAGCTTCTACCCCCCAATAAGACTCCTGAACACCTAATCAAAATGGCTAGCCAGACTATTTGCATCCCCTTTTTACACCGCTGCTACTCTCTGTTGTTATCATCTATGCATAGTCACTTTAATAACTCTACCTACGTGTACATATTACCTCAACTAACCGGTGCCCCCGCACATTGACTCTGTACCGGTACCCCCCTGAATATAGTTTCACTGTTGTTATTTTACTGCTGCTCTTTAATTACTTGTTAATTTTATTTCTTATTCTTATCCGTATTTTTTTAAACTGCATTGTTGGTTAGGGGCTCGTAAGTAAGCATTTCACTGTAAGGTGTTGTATTCGGGCGCATGTGACTAATACAATTTGATTTGAACACAGTTATACTACCAAACTCCGCAATGTGTCTTTTCAGCCTAATAAAGAACCAGTAACCTACTTCCTTCCCTAAGAGGAAACTACTACCCACAGGCTGTACCAAATACCCAGTCTAACAACACATCACCTGTCTCTAAGCTCAACACTGGCTGCTTTACACACACATTTTAAAACAAAGTGTAGGTCTCGAGATGACCGTTAGTAGAACTATAACACAGGTACACTGTATTGGATGTAGACTTACCCTGCTAAATATTCAACATGTAAGAGGGAAGTTGACAAATTGAAGAGTTAACCACAAGCTCTCACAAGACTCAGAGGGACCCTCAGACCCAATTCCAAAGTGAACCCTAGCCCCTACCACAAGGCATTGTAATTGATGTGAAAGGAGTGGATAGGTATAAGCAACTTGGTGGAATTTGCTCCCAGCCTTTCAGAGGGCTAAGTGGAGCCATCAACGTTTTGCTAATAGCTATCCAATGTTTTTAGGTCTCTACGTGAAGTAAGTAAGGGAACTGACTAGGAGTTGATTTGATTAAAATAATCTGTGGTAACAACAAGCAAGGTAAAACGCTTCACTACAGGAAGTGGCATCGACATGGCCTCCATCAATCATCTCTTGTGTTTCTAGAGACAGAACCCCACCACACACACAAGCAAGTGCACACTCTTACAAAAGCGGGGCACGCACAGACAAGCGCAACACAAACACACACACACACTCACGTCACCCATCATTTTGGAAATGATTATTAACTAATAACAATGGTCATCATTATACGTCCTAAAAATAGAGAGATGAATCATAGCAATGATCATCATCATCCCACACATCTGCCTGCAGCTCCACTGAGCTCCTCCGCTGATGATGCACCATGGGAAAATATCAACATGCAGAGGATGTTATTAAAAACCACTCTCCTGCATTGCAAATCCACAGATATGACATATTTGCCAGTGTAAGCTGGAAGGTAAGCAGGCCATCCCATATCTCTACAGTAGCCTGCGCCCTGACCCATTTCCCAAGCAGGTTGGACATTAATCATAATAATAACTAGGGGATGGGCCAACTCTCCCTCCTCTGGCCTAGTCAGCTGCCGAGCAGCCGACAGAGACATATCAAAGGGCAGAAGCCTAGAGTCAGAGAGATTTTTTTATTTTTAACCTTTATTTAACTAGGCAAGTCATGATATGAAGAGACTTACAGTAAACCCTGATGCCTTAAGCCTGTCAAATATAGAGAGGTATTAGTGCACTTAGTACGAGAGAGCGAGCGAGAATAAGTGAGGGGGTCACAATGTCTGGTGGGACAAAATCCCTCTTTAGGATTACATTATTAGGCCTACAACACAAAATGCTGTCTGAGTGTCTCACTCAGAATCAGTCTCCTTAGGGTAGCTAAATACTACACCGTGGTGCTATTTGCTGCTACCCATGAAAGGGCATTAGTGAGTTGTAGTAGTCCTGTAGTAGCGTAACTCACCACGGTGAAGCACATGGAGGCAGACGCGTTGGAGCCATGATGACTGTGTTGCATGGAGACCTGAGGGGAGCCATACGTCCCACCAAAGTGTCTCCTGATCTCAGCAGACGAGTGTCTGAAACAGAGAGGAGAAACTCGTAGAGATGTGCGGCCAAACAGATGATCAAAAAAGGTACCGGAGAGAAAGAGTGGACATGTATTGAAATGGTATTAGAACAGAGGAGAGCAGGCAGAGATGTTTCACACTCACACCTTGACCTCGTGAGCTTTTCGAGGGGCACCATGACTTGGTCATTATGGTAAGGATTAGTGTTGGTCACTGATTGAGTATTCATGAGAGTCATTCAGACTACGAAGGAATGTGTATGGAAGGGATTCATGAGAGTCATTCAGACTACGAAGGAATGTGTATGGAAGGGGGGGGGGGGGGGGGTTCTAGAGTCAATCAACAACAGAGTAGGGAGAGGGAAAGAGAGAGCCAGCAACTTCAGTAATAACACCACTGTACTTCTGGGTAATAATGTGTCGGTTGGTAATCTGTTACTACTAGATCAGGCCATTGTTTTCCCCTAAAGAAAATGCGAGTATGGGAGCTCTCTCTCTGTGTGTGTGTGTGTCTGTGTGTCTGTGTGTCTGTGTGTGTGTGTGTGTGTGTGTGTGTGTGTGTGTGTGTGTGTGTGTGTGTGTGTGGAGAGAGAAGGGGGAGGTCTGTGTGTCTCTTGGTGTTTGAGAAAGTACAAAAATTAGATGCTCAGCTACTGTCTTTATAGACAAATTAAGTTTAAATTAAGTTTGTGTTTACCTGTGTGTGTGTGTGTGTGTGTGCGTGCGTGCGTGCGCACAGCAGAGTATGTGTGCAGAGTCGAGAGGTTGAGAATCGCAGTTATCGTTCATGGAGCGGAGCGCACTCTATGTCCTTTCAAACCTCTCCACTAAAAACCGCTCCATGATAATAAAAAACTGCCTCTCCAAATTCGCTCCATTCATTAAAATCACTATTTAACCAACACCCATCTATTTTTTTCACTACCTGGACCTACCATTTGGTTTTGAAGTATTGAAACCAAGCCATATGATTTGACATTAAAAGTACTTGAATAAGCATGAAAAGGTGAATGTAAGAATCGCACATCATTTCAAATAGGCTACGTCATATTAAATCAGCATATAAACACTCGAAATACATCAGGAGCCAGACAGGGAGCCTAAGAAGGAATGAAAACGTAATATTTAGGCTATATTATTCTATGATTTCAAGGCTATAGCCTACAAAGAATACACTGTGAAGCATTTGCGAGTGCGACAGACTGGTAGGGACATTTAAAAATATATATATATAATTATCAGGTAAGCTAGTTGAGAACAAGTTCTCATTTACAACTGCGACCTGGCCAAGATAAAGCAAAGCAGTGCGACACAAACAGAGTTACACATGGAATAAACAAGCGTACAGTCAATAAAACAATAGAGAAAAAAAAGAAAGTCTATATACAGTGTGTGCAAATGGCGTGAGGAGGTAAGGCAATAAATAGGCCATTGTAGCGAAGTAATTACAGTTGAGCAAATTAACACGAGTGATAGAACTATGTACAGCTGCAGCGATCGGTTAGCTGCTCAGATAGCTGATGTTTAAAGTTAGTAAGGGAAATATAAGTCTCCAATCTTTGCAATTCATTCTAGTCATTGGCAGCAGAGAACTGGAAGAATTTTTAGAAAGAGGGTCCAGATTGTCTAGCCCAGCTGATTTGTACAGGTCCAGATTTTGCAGCTCTTTCAGAACATCTGCTATCTGGATTTGGGTAAAGGAGAAGCTGGGAAGGCTTGGGCAAGTAGCTGCGGGGGGTGCGGAGCTGTTGGCCGGGGTTGAGGTAGCCAGGAGGAAAGCATGGCCAGCCGTAGAGAAATGCTTTTTGAAATTATCGATTATCGTGGATTTATCGGTGGTGACAGTGTTACGTAGCCTCAGTGCAGTGGGCAGCCGGGAGGAGGTGCTCTTATTCTCCATTGACTTTACAGTGTCCCAAAACTTTTTGGAGTTAGAGCTACAGGATGCAAATTTCTGTTTGAAAAAGCTAGCCTTTGTTTTCCTGACTGACTGCTTGTATTGGTTCCTGACTTCACTGAAAAGTTGCATATCGCGGGGAATATTCTATGCTAGTGCAGTCCGCCATAGGATGTTTTTGTGCTGGTCGAGGGCAGTCAGGTCTGGAGTGAACCAAGGGCTATATCTGTTATTAGTTCTACATTTTTTGAAAGGGGCATGCTTATTTAAGATGGTGAGGAAATTACTTTTAAAAGAACGACCAGGCATCCTCTTCTGACGGGATGAGGTCAATATCATTCCAGGATACCCGGGCCAGGTCGATTAGAAAGGCCTGCTCGCAGAAGTGTTTTAGGGAGCGTTTGGCAGTGATGAGGGGTGGTCGTTTGACCGCGGACCCATAGCGGATGCAAGCAATGAGGCAGTGATCGCTGAGATCCTGATTGAAAACAGCAGAGGTGTATTTGGAGGGCAAGTTGGTCAGGATAATATCTATGAGGGTGCCAATGTTTACGGATTTAGGGTTGTACCTGGTGGGTTCCTTGATAATTTGTGTGAGATTGAGGGTATCTAGTTTAGATTGTAGGACTGCCGGGGTGTTAAGCATATCCCAGTTTAGGTCACCTAACAGAACAAACTCTGAAGATAGATGGGGGGCAATCAATTCACATATGGTGTCCAGGGCACAGCTGGGAGCTGAGGGGGGTCTATCACAGGCGGCAACAGTGAGAGACTTGTTTCTGGAGATTCATTTTTAAAATTAGAAGCTCGAACTGTTTGGGCCTTGACCTGGAAAGTATGACAGAACTTTGCATGCTATCTCTGGAGTAGATTGCAACTCCTCCCCCTTTGGCAGTTCTATCTTGGTGGAAAATGTTGTAGTTGAGTATGTAAATCTCAGAATTTTTGGTGGCATTCCTACGGCAGGATTCAGACACGGCAAGGACATCAGGGTTGGCGGAGTGTGCTAAAGCAGTGAGTAAAACAAACTTAGGGAGGAGGCTTCTGATGTTAACATGCATGAGACCAAGGCTTTTCGGTTACAGAAGTCAACAAATTAGAGTGGGGACACTGGGTTAACCTCCATATCACCCGAGGAACAGAGGAGGAGTAGGATGAGGGTACGGCTAAAGGCTATCAAAACTGGTGGTCTAGTGCGTTGGGGACAGAGAATAAAAGGAGCAGATTTCTGGGCGTGGTAGAATAGATTCAGGGCATAATGTACAGACGGGTATGGTGATGCCGTGCCTTTGGCCCTGCCAGATTAAGTAATATGACATGCTATTCTATAAAATCATTTCTCTGTAATTAATATTACCTGATTAAGATAATCAGGTAAATAATTAACTAGAAAGTCGGGGCACCACGAAATAATGTTTATAGAGCTGTTATCTTCCGAATAAACTCTTAAAGACCTGGTAATCTTTTACATCAATAGCAGTCAATATTTAATCGTCACCTTGTTTAGTCTCATCTGAAAGTGGTAAATTCTTGGTTATCTTCACGAACCCTGGCTAACAAGTTGTAATCTGCCAGGATACTGTGGTTTTCTTCCCTTGACGTGCACTTGTGTAAGCATAAATGCACATGCACAACAGAACATCCAATTAGGATTTATGCTAGGATCAGTTAATGCTAGGATCAGTTGTTGGGGTAGAGTTCGGGAGGCATTGGCTGAGTAGCCGGGTGATCACAGAGTAGGCCGGGAGGTGGGCCTGGCTCAGGGCTAGCTTCGGAGCTGGGTCACTCGTGGCAACTAGCTAGCTGTGATGATCAGGAGTAATGGTGCAGGAATCCGGCGTTGTAGTGAAGAAAGCAGTCCGATGCTGGCAAGTATTATGCAGGCTTAAAAAAATAAATAAACGGCTGGTGTCTGTGCAGAAGGAAAGGCCATTAGCAGTGGCTGACAATGGCTAAATAGCTAGTAGCTAATTAGCTGGCTAGCTAAATAGCTAGTAGCTAATTAGCAGGCTAAATAGCTAGTAGCTAATTAGCTGGCTAGCTTCTGATGGAGGTTCTGGCTATAAGGTCTAAAAAATTGCAGATCCGTGTCACATTGGGTGAGGCGGGTTACCGGAAGGTATATTTAATTTAAAAATGCAAAAGAGATTGAAAATAAAATTGAAATGTATATAAAAAAAGACGAAAAATTCAAAAGCGCACAAGAGGACGACAAACCACGTCTGCACTGCTACGCCATCTCGGATCCGACATAAAGCGCTCAGCATTTAAACAACATTTTGGTGTATTAAATCATTATAGTCTATACATTTTGCATATAGGCTGTGACTTAGAATGAAATACAAATTAAATGAAAAATTACTTATTACTGCCTTTTAAATTTATTTTTAGAATAATTTTTTTGAAACAGTCTCTGGCTTCAGATGGAGCCTGGAGAGCAGGCTAAACATCCTATTGGCCCTTCTTGACAGGCTGGGCAGAGATGCAGAGTTTTTTCTTATTCTTCTTTTCTATAGGTAGGCCTAAAGTTTTTGGGGCAAAATAACCCAATCAAAACGGAAAGCTTCTTGAACATGGGAATATGCCGGTCCTATTTGGGCAAAATCAATTATGGCCTTTTATTGTCCCCAGCACAAACTGCACCTGTGTAATGATCATGCTGTTTAAATCAGCTTCTTGATATGCCACACTGGTCAGGTGGATGGATTATCTTGGCAAATGAGAAATGCACACTAACAGGGATGTAAACAAACTTGTGCACAACATTTTAGAGAAATAAGCTTTTTGTGCATATGGAACATTTCTGGGATTTTTTATTTCAGCTTATGAAACATGGGACCAACACTTTACATGTTGCGCTTATATTTTTGCTCAGTGTACTTCCATCACTCCAGTATCCCTGCACATTGTATATATGGTATTGGAACTGACCCTGTATATAGCATGCTCAATTACTTATTGTGTTCTTCATATTTCTTCTTATTTCTCGTGTTTTTTTTCTAGTAATATTTTGTTATTGATTATTGCATTGTTGGGTTTTGAGTTTGCAAGAAAGGCATTTCACTGTACTTGTGCATGTGAAATTAAAACTTGGAGTTGGGAATATTTGAGGAGCACTGCCAAATGGGTAAGTGCCCCAGACTCTCGCGCCGGTCCCCATGCTGTTCACGTCCTACTGCTCTTTGTTCATTAACTCACTGTGGCCATTGTTTAGGATAGCTCTGATCTGCAACTAAACGATCACCTCCGCCCCTTTCCCCAACCAACAGAATGATGTGGGCATCTCAACCCCAGGACTACCATGTGTTGCTAGCCAAAAGAAACTCTGAGGCGGTACTTTTATGTCAGTCTAGCACAGTTTATAGTTAACCTCCCGTACCATTTGGTCAACTTTCCTCTGGTGACTTAAGTGTGAATTTGGACAAAATGTGATGTGTTTACCACATTGTATTGTGTATGTGGCTCTGGGCTGTGGCTCTAACTGGTTGGACTTTGCCTTGTGTTCATTTGCATGCTACTCTCCTCCCAACTGCCTGCCTGCATCCCGCCCAGGTCATGACCTTCAGAGCCATGTGGCTGCAGTTCCTCCTAACAGGCTCAGTGACCACATGGAATGAGACTAGGCAGTATGCGAGAGAGAGAGAGCACGAGAGAAAGCAAGAGAGCGAGCTCCTGTTAAAAGGGATAGTTCACTCCAATTAGAAAACTGTTATTAAGGTAAACTATGCAGGAGGAGACACGGCATATAACACTGATAACACCACTGCTGTTCGCCAGGAGAGTTGCATATACTGAAGAGTACAAGGGCCATTCTAAGATTACCTCTGGTATTCGCCACACCTTTATGAACGTCTAAGGAATGTGAGTCTGAACTGGATGTTCCATGGGTTGGCGAATATATACACAAGACCAACTGTAAACATACAACTTGGAGTTAAGATGCTACGGCTGGAATCAAAATAAGCCCTTATACAAAGCCATGATTGTACAGTATATTTTGTACAGTATCCAAATCAACTCATCATGCGTACATACTGTATCTTCTACTGTAGTTTTGTACAATTGCTGCTAAGGTTAAAACCTAGCATTTAGTAGCAGAAGTGGAAAACAAAAACACAGCTCCTTTCCTTTCTTCCAGTGTAACCTTAAACCCTACTGGGCTGGGTAGGTTACAAGGTTGTTAGCCAGCTCTAACATGACTGGACAAGGTTGTTTGTTATTAACCAATAGTTGGCGGCCGCAAGTAGCAGACTTTCAAATTGGCCCGCGACAAGGTTAATGAAATTATGTGACCCGCGAATCCACGATAGAAATACAAAATGTATCTCTACTAATATGAGTCATACCATTTGAACGGTTTGGGCTTTTGAACGGTCTGCATTGTAAAGGCCCAACCATCATGACGGAGCAAAGTGAAGTGAAGAGAACAAAATCAGCAACAAGTGCTTCTTTTGTGTTAACAGTAAAACAATGTTTTTGGCCCTTTGCCTTCATCATTTTGTTACAGATTAGAAAAATAGTATTTTAGATGATTCAAAATGGCATCTAAGGTTAATAGACCAATCACAATTAGAATACAACACAAAACATGACGTGATTAGTTAAATTAGTTGCAAAAATCGGACCAATAGTAGGTAATACATAAATGCTTCCTTCATTTATTGTATTGTAAAACCCAGAGATAGCCTAAAGCCTCGTACACAAATGGACAAAATTCCGTAGGCCATAATGTCCTTTTCACGCAGTCTTACTGGTTGGACAAGTGTAGGCCTAGTGTTTGTTACGCAAGACAGAGGAGAGCCTGTCTCTGGACAGAGATCGCATTTATTTTGAGAAATTGCAAAATATCCCCTTTTCATCCAGGAGAAACATTTTTATTTTAGTTTCTAGCAAGTCAAGCTAGCTTACACAGAGCCGCTAACGTTAGCTAGCTAAAAGCTAGGTTGAAGTTACTGTAGCTCCTACACCTAATAATTATGCGTTTCGCAACTGAGCCTTGGACGCAAGGGGGAGTTGCGATGCCACTCCGTTGTGGACTTCCCCATTGAAATGAATGACTTCCAGCGCAGCGGACTGCAAATTTGGGATGTGTACATGGCGCAAAGTCTGAAACATGCTGCACTTTTATTAACTTCCATTTTGTATTTATTATGGATCCCCATTAGCTGCTGCCAAAGCAGCAGCTACTCTTCCTGGGGTGCAGCAAAATTAAGGCAGTTTATACAATTTTAAAACATTACAATACATTCACAACACACTGTGTGCCCTCAGGCCCCTACTCCACCACTACCACATATTTACAGTACTAAATCCATGTGCATTTATAGTGCATATGTTATCGTGTGTGTGTGCCAATGTTTGTGTTGCTTCACAGTCCCTGCTGTTCCATAGGGTGTTTTTTAATCTGTTTTTTTATATCTAATTTTACCACTTGCGTCAGTTACTTGATGTGGAATAGAGTTCCATGTAGTCATGGCTGTATGTAGTACTGTGTGCCTCCCATAGTCTGTTCTGAACTTGGGACCTGTGAAGAGACCTCTTGGCATGTCTTGTGGGGTATGCATGGGTGTCTGAGCTGTGTGCCAGTAGTTTAGACAGACAGCTCGGTGCATTCAACATGTCAATAACGAACAAGTCAATCTCTCCTCCATTTTCAGCCAGGAGAGATTGACATGCATATTATTAATATTAGCTCTCCAAGCTAGCTCTCTAAGGGCCAGCCGTGCTGCCCTGTTCTGAGCCAATTGCAGTTTTCTTAAGTCCTTTTTTGTGGCACCTGACCACGCGACTGAACAGTAGTCCAGGTGCGACAAATCTAGGGCCTGTAGGACCTGACTTGTTGATGGTGTTGTTAAGAAGGCAGAGCATCATTTATTATAGACAGACTTCTCCCCATCTTAGCTACTACTGCATCAATATGTTTTGACCATGACAGTTTACAATCTAGTGTTACTCTAAGCAGTTTAGTCATCCCAACTTGCTCAATTTCCACATTATTTATTACAAGATTTAGTTGAGGTTTAGGGTTTAGTGAGTGTTTTGTTCCAAATACAATGCTTATAGTTTTAGAAATATTTAGGGCTAACTTATTCCCTGCCACCCACTCAAACTAACTGCAGCTCTTTGTTGAGTTTAGCAGTCATTTCAGTCACTGTAGTAGCTGACGTGTATAGCGTTGAGTCATCCACATACATAGAAACTCTGGCTTTACTCAAAGTCAGTGGCATATCATTAGTAAAAATGGGAAAAAGCATGGGGCCTAAACAGCTACCCTGGGGAATTCCTGATTCTAACTGGATTATATTTGATAGGCTTCCATTAAAGAACACCCTCTGTGTTCTGTTAGACAAGTAACTCGTTATCCACATTATAGCAGGGGGTGTAAAGCCATAACACATACATTTTTCCAGCAGCAGACTATGATCAATAATGTCAAAAGCTGCACTGAAGTCTAACAAGACTTCCACCACAATCATTTTATCATCAATTTCTCTCAGCCAATCATCAGTCATTTGTGTAAGTGCTGTGCTTGTTGAGTGTCCTTCCCTATAAGCGTGCTGCAATTCTGTTGTCAATTTGTTTACTGTAAAATAGCATTGCATCTGGTCAAACACATTTTTTTCCAGAAGTTTACTAAAGGTTTGCAACAGGCTGATTGGTCAGCTATTTGAGCCAGTAAATGGGGCTTTACTATTCTTGGGTAGCGGAAAGACTTTAGCTTCCCTCCAGGCCCGAGGGCACACACTCTCTAGTAGGCTAATATTGAAGATGTGGCAAATAGGAGTGGCAATATCATCTTTTATTATCCTCAGTAATTTTCCATCTAGATTGTCAGACCCTGGTGGCTTGTCATTGTTGATAGACAACAATAATTTTTTCACCTCTTCCACAGTGACTTTACGGAATTCAAAAGTACAATTCTTGTTTTTCATAATTTGGTCCGATATACTTGGATGTGTAGTGTCAGCGTTTGTTGCTGGCATGTCATCCCTGAGTTATGCTTATCTTGCCAATTAAAAAGTAATTAAAGTAGTTTGCAATATCAGTGGGCTTTGTGATGAATGAGCCATTTGATTAAATAAATGAAGGAGCCATCTGATTCAATAAATTAAGGAGCCGAGTTGGCTTTTTTCCCCCAAAATGTCATTTCAGGTGCCCCAAAGCTTTTTACTATCATTCTTTATAATCTTGTTTTCATAGTGTAGTTTTTTTTTTTTAGTTTAGTCACAAGATTTCTTAATTTGCAGTACGTTTGCAAAATCAGTTGGGCTGCCAGACATAATTGCCATACCTTTTGCCTCATCCCTCTCCACAATACAATTTTTCAATTCCTCATCAATCAAAAAGAGATTTAACAGTTTTTACAGTCATTTTCTTAATTGGTGCGTGCTTATTAGTAACTGGAATAAGTAGTTTCATAAATGCGTCAAGTGCAGCATCTGGTTGCTCCTCATTACACACCACAGACCAGCAAATATTCTTTACATCATCAACATATGAATCACTACAAAACTTATTGTATGACCTCTTATACACTATATTAGGCTCAGCCTTTGTAACTTTGGTTTTCCTAGATATGGCTATTATATTGTGATCACTATATCGTCCTATAGATGTGGATACTGCTTTCAAGCAAACATCTGCAGCATTAGTAAAGATGTGATCAATACATGTTGATGATTTCATTCCCGTGCTGTTTGTAACCACCCTGGTAGGTTGACTGACAACCTGATCCAGGTTGCAGGCACTGGTTACAGTTTGACGTTTTTTCCTGAGTGGGCAGCTTGATGATAACCAGTCAATATTTAAAATCACCCAGAAAATAATACTTCTCTGTTGATATCACCTACATTATCAAGCATTCCACACATATTATCCATTGTCCAACAACAGTTCCTGAATTCTCTCTTGTCTCACATGTGATGTGAAATGAAACTAGTGACTTTCCCTGCAGGTCAAATATGATGCAGATGTAAGTCAGAGTGCTTGCTCCCAAACGGCAAAAATAGAATTGTCATTCAATGAATTATCTGGGTGAATATTAAAAATGTCAGGTCACACAGCAAAATATTTAGAGGCATATGCGACTAGCATGGTCGTGAATCAGAGCTAGACACACAGCCACCTCACTAACTCCATACTAACTCCTACCAGACACACACACACCCACTCACTAACACAAGGCATATACAGACAGGCACAATGACTATAAACTCCATACACACGGGTCAACAAAAGTGGTTATCCAAGGTCAAGAGTTAGTTTAAATAGAGAATAACGTAAAACACAAGCAGACTACTCCACCTTTCGCACACACCACACAACCATGTGCACACACACACACACACACACACACACAATATGGCATGATAAAGTGAGACAAGCCAACATCCAGCATAACTCTATTGAGAAACACAAGAGCCCAAAACTTCCTGAAGTAACAGATTTAGTGAAAGGCCAAAACCAGGCAGGCCACAACAGTCAGCCCAGCATGGTTTAATTCCATCTCATTAAAAGTGAAATCTGCAGTTGTAACAATAACATAGCATACTCACTGGCTCTGTTTCAGTAAAAAAACTGAAGAATGGGGCTAGAGAAATGTAACCACTCAAATTCATACAGAGCTATGGATCCAAGGACTGACCATCCATGATCAAAATTCTAGTTTCAACCATGTTTTGACTGAGGCTATAGTGTTTGTCTACATATACTTTGTTGGGGTACGATAGTTGAACTAAGCTCATGAGACATAAGTTATAGTCTTCAAGAATCAATGGGTTACATATCATTTATTTATTAGTCAAAAAAATTGATATAACAACTGCAGATTGCCCTTTTAAGACACTGTGTGGTAGGCTGTTGATGTTCTCCCAAAATGGTAGGACTTCCCTTTCTCTTTGCTGACAAGAGAAATTGTAACCAAGTCAACAACAGTATTTAAAGGTGTTGAAACAGCTAGCCCAACACCTTATTACACCATAACATATTATTAAAAGAGAAGATCAGACACCCAGAATGTGAGTCAATGTTGGCAACATCTTTGTAAACGCGCAACGGACTCAACCACCTTTGATTTGTCCTTTCCATAATAGTCAACTCGACAACAGTCAAATGTAGCATCTGTCTTGCTTCACAGAACCCAAATAACAATTTACAGTGCACGTGTATTTACCCTGTTAACGCCATAGCTTCCCAGTGGACAGGACTGACATCACGCGGTTGTGATTTCAACTAAGTGCGCCAGAGAATAACAGATTTTCTCAGACAAACTATTGCACCGAGTTACATTTTCTTTGGGGAGTCAGAAAATATGTTAAAGATGTGGGTTTTTATGGAAACGGAATTTCAAGGCACAGGGCAACGTTTCTTAAACTTGGACAAGGCAAATCATTTCTCCAAAACTAAATATACGTGTTGTTACTGTACTAGTTGGCAGGAGTCTTTACGTCAACAGTATTGTGTTTCGAAGTATTTATAATAGCTTTTGACTTTCTCTGGTAGATAGTTGAAAAATGTATATACAGTGTGCTTTCATTTCAACAACAAAAATTTGACTCTTAGGTTTCATTTGACAACAGAATTGACATGCTCCTATGAACTTCCGATGTTGGTGCTCATGAGTCCTTTCACATAGAAATGCCCTTAGGGTAAGTTCTGCTGACAGGAAAAAGCTCAGTCTTTTTTGCCATGCCAGGCTGCATTACTATGTGGCAGGCCTGCACTTGTGTGTAGTGGCGTAGTGTGCCTTTGAGCACTTCTGGATCATTCTGTAGCATTCCTCACTGTAGGCTATTATCACTCACAACTATGCTCACGCTGTCAGGCTCAGGGCCACCAGATAGCTAAACCTATAATTCAGCCAACGGGCCCAGTCATGATCACTGTTACAACCACCCACACGCTGGTATTACCAGTGAGTCATTCTTTTGGAGCTGGGTGATCCTTTGGGTGCATCTCAATAATAGTCTGAAGTACCTTCCTCTCCTCGACTTCTCTACTTCATTTGCACGAATCTGAAAACATGGGCATGGAGGAAACTATATAGATACCTGATGCATTGCCCACCAGGAAGTGTCGTTCACCCATCCAGTTCCTTAAAAAGTTGGTTCGGGTGAAAGAGAGCAGATGGGAAACTACTTCAGACTATTGAGATGTCACCCTTTGTGTCCCGCATACAGTAGCTTCCAGCTGCAGTCTAAATGGGTTCCAGTCAGTCCTATCAGTGGCATCAGAGCTCAGCTTCCTGTCCAGAAGAGGGTTGGGAGGAGGGATAAGACAGACACAAACACATCAAATAGCTGGCAGGATACTTTTCCCAAGATGCCCCAAGGAGAGAAAGTGGAGGATGGAATCTGCCCTGAGTGAGTAGGGGGTCCAGACCAAGCATTTAGGAGGGCCTCAAATCAACACTGGCCTGCAATCCTACCACTACTATACTCAAAGTATAATGCTTATTTGCAGAGTTTAACTGACAACATCAGGTGTAGACCTAAGAACACTGTCTATATGTCATTGACATTTTAATTGATTCATACATTTGCCTTAGTAGAGAGGATAGCATTTACGTTCTTTCTACAGAGCAAATATTTTGCGCTTATCTTTAATTCCTCCTCTATCTTGGGTAAGAAACCCAACATTTCCTGTTTTTAAAACAGTCCTGAAGTGAAAAGAGAAGTGAAACACACGTCTGCGTCAAATAGCAGGATTTCCTTCTCACTCCATCTTGAGAGAGAAAAGAGGAATGTACTGATCTTTGCATGCGTGTGTTTGCGTGCCTGTGTGACATGCTACAGTGCACTGGACAAACAGAAAGGGTTGAGCGGATTTTTTGTATAATACTTCCAAAACTGCCTGCCTACTTCATTCAACGTTACGGAATATGAAACGTGTTCACATTTGGAAAAATACAAAAACGGCTGATAAATTGTCCGTCAAGAATGTAAACAATAGCTTTTCATCACCATACAACGGCAGAAATGTGTCAAACTCAGTGAGTGACAGATGACTGTTGTTAGGGGTGAACCACCACCCACCCACACACTAGGGCTGCATAATTAATCTAATTCATATTGAAATTGGTACCGGAGCATCAGCTCTCGGAACCAATAGAGTCCGAGACAGCTTTACCGCCAAGCCATAAGACTGCTAAATAGTCAATTAATGGTACCCGAACGATCTGCATTGACCGCACACACACACACACACACACACACACACACACACACACACACACACACACACAACCGGCCAAAAGTTTTAGAACACCTACTCATTCAAGGGTTTTTCTTTATTTTCACAATTTTTTACATGGTAGAATAATAGTGAAGACCTCAAAACTATGAAGAAATAACACATACGGAATCATGTAGTAACAAAATAAGTGTTATATAAAATATATTTCGATTTGTTTTTGAGATTCTTCAAATAGCCACCCCTTGCCTTGATGACAGCTTTGAACTCTTGGCATGCTCTCAACCGGCTTCACCTGGAATGCTTTTCCAACAGTCTTGAAGGAGTTCCCACATATGCTGATCACTTGTTGGCTGCTTTTCCTTCACTCTGCGGTCCGACTCATCCCAAACCGTCTCAATTTGATTGAGTTCGGGGGATTGTGGAGGCCAGGTCAACTGATGCAGCACTCCATCCCTCTTCTTCTTGGTAAAATAGCCCTTACACAGCCTGGAGGTGTGTTGGGTCATTGTCCTATTGAAAAATAAATGATAATCCCACTAAGCCCAAACTAGATGGGATGGTGTATTGCTGCAGAATGCTGTGGTAGCCATGCTGGTTAAGTGTGCCTTGAATTCTAAATAAATCACAGTGTCACAAGCAAAGCACCACCACAGCATAACACCTCTTCCTCCATGCTTCACAGTGGGAAATACACATGCGGAGATCATCCGTTCACCCACACAGCGTCTCACAAAGTCACGGCGGTTGGAACCAAAAATCTCCAATTTGGACTCATCAGACCAAAGAACAAATTTCCACCGGTCTAATGTCCATTGCTCGGGTTTCTTGGCCCAAGCAAAGTCTCTTCTTCTTATTGGTGTCTTTTAGTAGTGGTTTCTTTGCAGCATTTCGACCATGAAGGCCTGATTCACACAGTCTCCTCTGAAAAGTTGATGATGAGATGCATCTGTTACTTGAACTCTGTGAAGTATTTATTTGAGCTGCAATTTCTGAGGCTAGTAACTCTAATGAACTTATCCTCAGTAGCAGAGGTAACTCTGGGTTTTCCATTCCTGTGGTGGTCCTCATGAGAGCCAGTTTCATCATAGCGCTTTGAGGGTTTTTGCGACTGCACTTGAAGAAACTTTGACTTGACATTTTCCGGATTGACTGACCTTCATGTCTTAAAGTAATGATGGACTGCTGTTTCTCTTTGCCTATTTGAGCTCCTGTTGCCATAATATGGACTTGGTCTTTTACCAAATAGGGCTATCTTCTGTATACTCCCCTACCTTGTCACAACACAACTGATTGGCTCAAATGCATTAAGAAGGAAAGAAATTCCACAAATTAACTTTTACAAGGCACACCAGTTAATTTAAATGCATTCCAGGTGACTATCTCATGAAGCTGGTTGCGAGAATGCCAAGAGTGTGCAAAGCTGTCATCAAGGCAAAGAGTGGCTATTTGAATAATCTCAAATATAAAACAGATTGATTTATTTAACACTTTTTTGGTAACTACATGATTCCATATGTGTTACTTCATAGTTTTGATATCTTTACTATTATTCTACAATGTAGAAAATTGTAAAAATAAAGAAAAACCCTCGAATGAGTAGGTGTTATAAAACATATATATATATTACACTGAGTGTACAAAACAAACATTAGGAAAACCTTCCTTTCTTTCAAACATTTTATTTGACATTGTCCATACAGACAAAACCAACAATAACACATCCCAAAAAATACACACACATATACATACACAAAAATAAATAATTAAAGCGACGTCCATGTCTTCCAAGAATAGCATACTGACCAGAACGTCCACGTTGTGTGTGAGAAGCGTTGCAAAATAACTGCTGTCGGGTGTCATCGTAGGCAGGCGCCAAAACAGAACTTGGTTCTATATTACAGACATCTGACGGGCTGCAAGTACAGCCTCTCCCATCTACTCATTGGACTGGACTGGACTGAACGAGGTTCGCACTCCAGTCCAGTTGGTGGCGGTAATACACCTTAAACTTGGATTCCAACTACCATATATAATCCACAGAAGAACCACAGAAGAAAATAAATGAGGCGAGACCAATCAAAGAAAACCAACCAAGTTTTCCCTTTCATCCGCCGACCAATTGCCGCCTTAGAGAACACACAATTCCGGGCAGACACAAAATGTGTTAAAAGTCCACAAAGATCCAGCATCAAAAAAGTACCATATGTACCTCAGGTAACCCACCTACTTTGAAGAATCTCAAATATATTTTGATTTGTTTAACACTTTTTTGGAAACTACATGATTGAAATGAGCCTATAATATGAAGGCTCTTCGGGTTTTCTTTGGTATTAGCGTAATTGAGGCAGTCTGCTACTCTGCTCTTTATTTTACTCTTATTATTATTATTAAGATTTATCCTGATGCCTAGTTACTTTACCCTGCCTTCATGTACACATCTACCTCGAACCTCTGCACATTGATCTGGTACTAGCACTCCCTGTATATACAGCGCATTCGGAAAGTATTCAGACCCCTTCACTTTTTCCACATTTTGTTGCGTAACAGCATTTTTCTAAAATGGATTAAAAATGTTTTTAAATGTCCTCAATCTACACACAAAACCCCATAATGACAAAGTGAAAACAGGTTCCAGACATTTCTGCAAATGTATAAAAAATAAACAGAAATACCTTATTTACATAAGTATTCAGACCCTTTGCTATGAGACTCGAAATTGAGCTCAGGTGCATCCTGTTTCTATTGATCATCCTTGAGATGTTTCTACAACTTGATTTGAGTCCACCTGTGGTCAATTCAATTGATTGGACGTGACTTGGAAAGGCACACACCTGTCTATATAAGGTCCCACAGTTGACAGTACATGTCAGAGCAAAAACCAAGACACGAGGTCGAAGGAATTGTCCGTACAGCTCCGAGACACAGATCTGAGGAAGCGTACCAAAAATGTCTGCATCATTGAAGGTCCACAGGAACACAGTGGCCTCCATCATTCTCAAATGGAAGAAGTTTGGAACCACCAAGACTCTTCCTAGAGCTGGCCGCCCGGCCAAACTGAGCAATCAGGGAAGAAGGGCCTTGGTCAGGGAGGTGACCAAGAACCCAATGGTCACGCTGACAGAGCTCCACAGTTCCTCTGTGGCAATGGGAGAACCTTTCAGAAGGACAGCCATCTCTGCAACACTCCACCAAATCAGGCCTTTATGGTAGATTGGCCAGACAGAAGCCACTCCTTAGTAAAAAGGCACATGACAGACCACCTGTAGTTTGCCAAAAGGCACCTAAAGGACTCTCAGACCATGAGAAACCAAGATTGAACTCTTTGGCCTGAATGACAAGCCTCACATCTGGAGGAAACCTGGTACCATCCCTAAGGTGAAGCATAGTGGTGGCAGCATCATGCTGTGGGGATGTTTTCAGCAGCAGGGACTGGGAGACGAGTCAGGATCGAGGGGAAAGATGAACAGAGCAAAGTACAGAGATCCTTGATGAAAACCTGATCCAGAGCGCTCAGGAGCTCAGACTGGGGCGAAGGTTCACCTTCCAACAGGGCAACAACCCTTAGCACATAGCCAAGACAACACAGGAGTGGCTTTAGGACAAGTCTCTGAACATCCTTGAGTTGCCCAGCCAGAGCCCGGACTTGAACCCGATCGGACATCTCTGGAGAGACCTGAGAATAGCTGTGCAGCGACGCTACCCATCCAACCTGACAGAGCTTGAGAGGATCAGAGAAGAATGGGAGAAACTCCCCAGATTCAGGTGTGCCAAGCTTGTAGCGTTATACCCACGAAGACTCAAGGCTGTAATCGCTGCCAAAGGTGCTTCAACAAAGTACTGAGTAAAGGTGATTTTTTTACATTTTTTTGAGTGAAGGTGATTCTGTTTTTCATTTTTAACAAATTTGCAAAAATGTATAAAAAAAACTGTTTGTTTTGTCATTATGGGGTGTTGTGTGTAGATTGATGAGGGGGAAAATAAATATTTAATACATTTTAGAATAAGGCTGTAAAGTAACAAAATGTGGAAAAGGTCAAGGGGTCTGAATACTTTCCAAATGCACTGTGTCTCAATTCTTGTGTATTTTATTTTATTTTATTCCTTGTGTTTCTATTTTATTTTAAACACTGCATCACTGGGAAGAGCTCGTACATAAGCATTTCACTGTAAAGTCTATACCAGTTGTATTCAGCGCGTGTGACAAATAAAATTCGATGTGCAATATCCATATCACATTAAATATTTTTTAAACGCCACTCAGCCGCGTCTAATGTCCGTTTTTATAGTTTTGTAGGTTTTTCTTCCATCTCCCTCTCTCGCGGCTGCTTCCCACACACACACCAAGCCTCGCACCCTGTCACTCAAGCAACACAGTCTCACGTGAGAATTAATGTTCATCCATGTTTCTCAAACGTCTTATTTTTAAGTGTTTAAGGTTCAGTTTAGGCATTAAAGCCAAATTCCTACGGTTAGCCATTGACTCTGAATGGTTAAGGTAATTGTTAAGGTTTAGGATAGGCCTAAAGCAAAAATAACAAAAACAACTTTCCATGACTGGATTCGAACATGCATCCTTTGGAATCAGAGGCAGATGCTTACGAAACCTACTTGAAGGTAACAGCGCTCACTTCTGCCCCTAGCAGTCGGTTTTTCACGTCATCTCCCGACATCCTCAGAAATGGATGGACGTCAAATACGGACTTTCCAAACAAGAACGATGCTGCTTTCCACTTCTCTTCTTAACATAATTAATTATATTTCTAAGACTCCAACAGTTCACCCAAGTTTTTTTTTAACCTATTTAGCAAGTAAAATCAAAAAAAATAATTCTCTATTACATTTTATCCCCATATCATGCACCCCTAACACACACACAATCCTGAATTTTCATAGGTTGGTGACCAGCTATGGTCAGCAACAAAAAACCCATGTGGACAATATAGGCTGTAGAGACAGAGCCAGACTGTTAGCTGGCTTAGCAGTTCATTCAAGGAGCGAGATAAGATGCTCTCTGCCTTTCAGCAGCTGACCTCAGCCCTATTACACAGGAGATGCTGCCCCATCTTCTCCACTTCAATCAAACTGACAATCAAATAAATGGTAGGTCTCATCAGCATACTGAAGACAGGGGGGTGAGCGACTGAGCTAAATGGACAGGACACACATCGATTAATGGGTAATGTAACTTATAGTTCAGTCTAGGTTGGCGATTTGGATACTGGATATGTGTTAGAATGCCACAAAAATGTTCAGAAACGGCAAGAGGTATGGGTTACTCAATACAAGGGCTTTCACAGCTCCACAGTTACTCCTTTTTTTATGTAAAGTTATAGAAGTCTACTGGGCCATGGGAGATATGTATTTGTTTTATCAATGGCCCAAAAGGCATGACACACAATGGTCTCACATATACTACATCCTCTCCACCTGGTCAGTGTGTCAGAGCAGGAACAATGACTACATCCCAATTTATAGCATCTCCGACTGGGCTGCTAGATGGGCTTCATATACACCATGCAGAGGGGAAATGATCAAACACAGACCAGATATAGAAACATACCCAATGAGGAGGAAATGAAGCCGACAAAAATATGTTTGCATCAACTCAATGAGCTGTAAGTAGACAGAAAATATGCATGTTTTCTTGTTCATTGGGGGGGAAATAAAGTATATAAGCGCTACTGTAGATAGAATAGGGTTTTATTGGTAGTTTACTACTTTAAAAATTGTATAATAAAATGTGTGATTGGTTTATTATACTCAAAAGTCTGTTTAATATTCTGTTTAATTTCCTTATTCATAGAGAATTATTATTGATAGTTATTAAAGCAAATATCTGTGTTTAACTGAAGGAAAGCAACCCATCCATGATAGAGTAGCCTAGCCTACAGTATTAACAAACATTCACAACATGTAGCTAGCTGCCCGTTATGGAATCCACTCACCGTCCTTTGGCGTAACACAGCTCACTCAAATCAAACCTGACGCAAAAGGCATAAAGGTGTGTGAAAGAGACGAACATTACCTGTTGATCTTCAGAGCGAATGCACGTCGCTCTGCGCTCGCCAGAGACGCCATGTGAAGTTTACTCCAGTTCCGCGGAGGTATAGCAACAGTTTCCCTGCGGAATGGTAACTTCTCCTAACGCGCTGCTAGCGCAAATGTCATTGCAAGCCTCATCTTCGGGGTGGCAGCGTTATGGGTGGAAACTTCCGCATTTGAAACCTTCCCCATCCCAAACAGCCAGACTCCGGCTGCGGAGTGTGAGAGGATCAGACACGCACACTCTCGCTGCTAGATAAGCCCTTGGGTTTGCGTAATACTCAGTCTGGTGAGGGTGAGAGAAGTGTTGGAATGACCACATTGACATAAACCCATTCATTTCTAATATGTTCTGATCCCAAATGTGTGCCGTAGCACAACTTTTGAAAAGTAATTTGTTGATAGTGGCATGTGGTCCGCACGTCGAGGGTGAGATTGGACGGGAGTTTGATCTTCACTAGGTGGGTTCATATAGAAGTATAAAGGATTGACAACATCAGAGGGGATATGTAAAACAAATCAAATTGTACTATTGCTTTATTCAAAACAAATGTGCTGCACTGCTACAAAATGTATGCCATTAGGCCAATGGGGGCCTATAGCACAAATAGAACAATGAGACAGATATTTCACCGGATAAATAAATGTGAAGCTTCCGCTTGGCGTTTCAACTCAATTTCAAATATGGTAGTGAGAGGAAGCCCAGTGGCCGGCGGTGGGAGAAGACGGAACGAGATGTATTTTAGCCGACGTCCTGCACATTTTCTCATCGATGAAACATCTGATCTCAGTACAGTTTGCGGGGGGGGGGGCGAATTGAGTTAGTGCACACGTTACAGGCGTTCCCTAAAGGAAATATGCAAATGTTGCTAGAACGCGCCAATAGAATCTCGTTAGCTCGTGCTTGGCTCTGCCCACCCCCTTGCTTGTTCGGCCCACTATGACTCATTTGTTCCCATTTGAAACGACGGGTTGTGGTCTATCTTGGTTTAGTTATAAAAATCCTTGGCTATAGATGTCGCTATAGCCTGTGATTGAATAGCTAGGTGCGTGCGCCCTCTACCGTCAGACAATAACTGTTGACATGATATATACAGCCGCACGTTGTTCAAGGCATAGTTATTAATTCGTTGTATTGATTAGAGGTGTGTGTTTTCATACTTCTTTTTAATGAATTGCTAGCTACGTCTCAGAGATGTCGTTCGGTCTTGCGGAACTGTTTAACTAACAAATCATTTTCTCAGACGGATTGTCTATATTGTACAAAATTGAAAGGAACACATGACAAAAACATCAGCATGGAAATAGTTATGAAATCGCCTACTAATTAAAGCTAAAATCAGGTTGATTGATTTGTTTCAGACTGACAGTTGCCATATTGATGGGACAGTTTTAAATGCAGCGGTGTTCTAGCTAGCTGCTCTGCTAACAATTCATATGCATGAATGGGCAGCGTCATCAAGCTAGCCTAGAAGCAGAGTTAGCCAGCTAGCTGACTTCTCTATACTACAGCACTGCTGGACTTTTTTTTAAACGGTCCCATATTGACAGCTTGCAATTTGACCAAATATACCAGATTCAACCTAAGGCTGTAAGAGCTAACTTAGACCTGTGCTTGAAATGAGAAGTTAACGTATTAACTGGCTATGTTAGCCCAGTAATAGGCTAAAGGAGCCTAACGTTTCTCCTTATGGTCCAAGGTCAAGACCGTAACGTTACATGTTCTGTTTAAATCTCAATTGGCCCTGGAAACCAAAACAGACAAAGAACGTTACTCCATCTAAACGTGAATCGAATCTCAATTGCGGAACGGTTCTAGAAACAAATCCCTCTACTTTCACCACTTCAAAATAATTTCACAAAAGCAAAATACACATTTAATGTACACTGTTTTAACCGGTTTTAGCACAGTTGCAGCTGACAGTATTTTTGAATGACAACACGTTTTCTGGCGTCCGTTTTCTGTTTACACACAAGTGTTGGAATATGCAGATATCTAATTAGAACAGGTAGTCAGTCCACTGTGGCTGCGTTTTACACAGGCAGACCATTTCTGATCTTTTTTTCACTAATTGTTCTTTTGAACAATCACAACAGGTCTGTTTCAGAGCTGATCTATTTAGTCAAAAGACAAATTAGTGGGAAAAAATATCAGAATTGGGCTGCCTGTGCAAATGCAGACTGTCTTCTGTCTGTTTTCCGTAAACAAGTCTGTAACATGAAAATATGGCCTTGTGGGAACCTTAATCCTATAAAGGAGTGTATCAATTTAACCTTTTTTTATTGTTATTTCTCACTGATATGAAAGAAAAGGTCCTTATGCTTCCAAAACCGTACTGCAAGGAATGCATGTTAATGTTCTGCTTTTGTCCAATGACTCTTATGTATAATGTAATGGAACTGAGAGTCATGAACAAGCGCAAAAGCTTGTGCTGGGCGATATGGCCAAAATATTATATCCCGGTATTTAAAAAAAAAAAATATGGACTGTATGTTTTTATGTATATTTTAAGTTAACTAAAAAAAGGTTCTACATTTGCTTTATGAGTAGTGAGTGATCCTAGGGTCACAACACATACATTCTCAGTGATTTCAATGAGTCTTTCTCCATTCTGATTGTTTTATACAGTTCAATTCAACTTCAACCAAAACAAAATTCAGCACTTTTATCATTTCTCCATTTCCTGCACTAAATTGCAGTGGTGGAAAAAGTATCCAATTGTCATACTTGAGTAAAAGTAAAGGTACGTTAATAGAAAATTACTCAAATAAAAGTGAGTCACCCAGTAAAATACTATTTGAGTAAAAGTCTAAAAGTATTTGGTTTTAAATATACTTAAGTATCAAAAGTAAATGTAATTGATAAAATGTACTTAAGTATCAAAAGTAAAAGTATTATTCATTTCACATTTCTTATATTAAGAAAAACAGATAGCACCAGTTTCTTGTTTTTTTAAATTTACTTACGGATAGCCAGGGGCACACTCCCAACACTCAATCATAATTTTCAAACAAAGCATTTGTGTTGATGAGTTCTCCAGATCAGAGGCAGTAGATGACCAGGGATGTTCTATTGACAAGTGCGTGAATTGGACCATTTTCCTGGCCTGCTAAGCATTACAAATGTAACGAGTACTTTTAGGTGTCAGGGAAAATGCATGGAGTAAAAAGTACAATATTTTCTTTCAGAATATAGTAAAGTAAAAGTAGTCAACAAAAAAAAAATGTAAAGTACAGATACCAAAAAAAAAGACTTAAGTAGTACTTGAAAGTATTTATACTTAAGTACTTTACACCGCTGCTCAATTGAGAGAATTTTCACACTGCCACATAGGGCTGCAAGATATGGGCAAATCATCTAGGACATATTTTTAACCAAATGTTGCAATTGTGATTTGACTTGCCAATTAGAGCAAAACTTTTGGAATCATGAAATAAGAATGACCATTCTAATTCTATAGTTAGAATATAATAGTGGGCACTTTGAATACAGTGTTGTTTGAGATGACAACTAAATAAAATGCCAAGGAGGAGTCATTGTGACATGGTAGGAACTAAAGTGTTGATAAGTGTTTCCTAGGGGACCCTATAAGCGTTTGGCTACATTGCATGTTTTCTCTTAGCTACTGATTGTAGCTAACATATTCTTGCTTTGCATATTCCTCTTTGATTTAGAAGATACTGTTGCACAAACAAGATGATGATATAGGTCTACACCATCACTGGAATTATATAGCTGTATTAGCTAGCTATACGTCTCTTACTCAGTATATTTATTAGTTAGCTAGCTATTAGCAGCTAACAATATTTAGGGCAACTTGCTAAGAAAGGAAAAACTAGCTGTTTGCTGATGTAAGAAACACAAACTAATAGTGTCATTATAGAACGCTAGTGGATTTATATTAAGCAAAGTGAAAACAGCATTGTTGTAATCAACATTGTTGCATGTGCTGCATTTACCATGCAGATTGAACGCAAGTGTTTCGTGGTTGAACATCAAATGCGTTTCATGAGTGATAGGGGGCGTGGCTAGGTCTGTATGGAAAGTGGCGCGGAGAGTGATGACTCAAGTTTTAGTTTTATTTATTTCACCTTTATTTAACCAGGTAGGCTAGTTGAGAACAAGTTCTCATTTGCAACTGCGACCTGACCAAGATAAAGCATAGCAGTGTGAACAGACAACAATCCAGAGTTACACATGGAGTAAACAATAAACAAGTCAATATAATGGTAGAAAAAAAGAGAATCTATATACAATGTGTGCAAAAGGCATGAGGTAGGCAATAAATCGAGTAATTACAATTTAGCAGATTAACACTGGAGTGATAAATCATCAGATGATCATGTGCAAGAAGAGATACTGGTGTGCAAAAGAGCAGAAAAGTAAATAAATAAAAGCAGTATGGGGGGTGAGGTAGGTAAATTGGGTGGGTAGTTTACAGATGGACTATGTACAGCTGCAGCGATCGGTTAGCTGCTCGGATAGCAGACTTTTAAAGTTGTTGAGGGAGATAAAGGTCTCCAACTTCAGAGATTTTTGCAATTCGTTCCAGTCGCAGGCAGCAGAGAACTGGAAGGAAAGGCGTCCAAATGAGGTTTTGGCTTTAGGGATGACCAGTGAGATACACCTGCTGGAGCGCGTGCTACGGGTGGGTGTAGCCATCGTGACAAGTGAACTGAGATAAGGCGGCACTTTACCTAGCATAGCCTTGTAGATGACCTGGAGCCAGTGGGTCTGACGACGAACATGTAGCGAGGGCCAGCCGACTAGGGCATACAGGTCGCAGTGGTGGGTCGTATAAGGTGCTTTAGTAACAAAACGGATGGCACTGTGATAAACTGCATCCAGTTTGCTGAGTAGAGTATTGGAAGCTATTTTGTAGATGACATCGCCGAAGTCGAGGATCGGTAGGATAGTCAGTTTTACTAGGAGTAGCGAAGTAAACTATAAAAATTTACATTACACGTGGCGTATCATATTAAACTAGCAGATACCTGTGACCATCATCACTGGCTACCTCGGCTACCTTTCTAACACAATGTATACTGCTGTGTTAGAACATGTGTGAAGGTAGTGGCCATCAATCTTGGTCCTCGAGAAATACATGGTGTATTTTTTTTCCGTCAAGCCTAGCACTAAAACACGGGTGGGTATAATTTGTGGAACTTTCAAACAGGAATCTCTTCCAAAAACTACGTAAATAACAAGGTTGCCAACAAACAACGCACACAAAGTTGTATAGCGGCAAATTAAGATACCGGGTCTGTCCTCACTCTCACTAAACTACGTGGTGAGTTGATGCCTATTCGGCAGCTAGTTAACTAGGTGAATTGATCATGCTATTCTGTATGCGTTGTTTGTTGGCACCCTTGTACTTTACGAAGTTTTTAGAGCAGATTCCTGTTGGAACGTTCCACAAATTATAACCACCCCTAAAACACCTGTTTCGTCTAGCTCACAAGTAATTTGATTAGGCTCTAGTTGAATCATATGTGTTATTGCTGGGCTGGAACAAAAAGCCTGCCCACCCTGTAGCATGTCCATGAGTAGTGACTTACCACTGGGATAGAAATCTACAGTAAGTACAGTGTGCTATGAATAGAATTCATACCTCTTGTGCAGACCATAACATTTCGTTCATAAACCATATAGGTGTTGGGAAGACAACACGGTTGAATTACATTTTAACGGAGCAACACAATAAGACAATCGCTGTCATACTCAATGAGTTTGGAGAAGGTATGTTCACTTTTGTGGTAACAGCACATGTTGTCCATCTATTTTTTCGGGAAGGTACACAATTACTTGTTGCTTCATTACAGCTGTTTTTTGACGGCAGTGTGTTCACGGGTGTGCATTTTATTTTATTGGATGTACCACGGGGTTAAGTGCTCTAGGGAGCAGAAAAGAGCTGGTTCAAATATATAGATGAAACTCTTGAGATGCTGCAAGGTCATGTACAGCCTCACTTGAGCAAATTTAAAAAACAGAAATCTCATAATTAAAATTCCTCAGACATTCATGTGTCTTATATCATTTTAACGGTAATCTTGTTGTTAATCCCACCAAAGTGTCCGATTTCAAATAGGCTTTTCAGCGAAAGCACTACAAACGATTGTTAGGTCACCACAAAACCACAATAATCACAGCCATTTTTTCCAGCTAAAGATGGTTTCACAAAAAACAGAATAGAGAAAATTAATCACTAACCTTCGATTATTTTTATCAGATGACACTCATAGGACTTCGTGTTACACAATACATGCATGTTTTGTTTGATTAAATTCATATTTATATCAAAAAATCTGAGTTTACATTGAGGCGACTAGATTCACTAGTGGCAAAAACATCAAGTGACGTTGCATAGCCACATCGTTTCAACAGAAATACTCATAAATATAGATGATAATACAAGTTACACACATGGAATTATAGATATACCTCTCCTTAATGCAACCGCTGTGTCAGATTACAAAAAAACTTTTCGGAAAAAGAAACCCACGCTATAATCTGAGACAGCGCTCAAAAGTAAAACACCACAGCCGCAAAGATGGCGTCAACATAAACAAGAAAATATATAAATATTCCCTTACCTTTGATGATCTACATCAGAAAGCACACCAGGAATCCCAGGTCCACAATAAATGTTTGTTTTGTTCGAAAAAATCTGTTATTTATGTCCAAATACCTTCTTTTGTTAGCGCGTCTGGTTTACATATCCAAACGCTAAGTCTGGTCAGCGTTATATCAGACAAAAACTTTAAAAAGTTATATTACTGGTCGAAGAAACATTTCAAACTAAGTACAGAATCAATCATTAGGATGTTTTTAACATATAGCTTCAATAAAGTTCCAACCGGAGTATTCTTTCTTGTCTTCGTGAGCAATGGAACACAAGTGACTACCATGAGGAAAAAGCATGATCAGAAAATGGCTGCTTGATGGACACCTGACTGATTCTGCTATCATTCTCTCCCACAACATCATAGAAGTCTCATTATAATTTCTATTGATGGTTGACATCTAGTGGAACCCCTAGGCAGTGCACAATCATTCATATCTCAAGGGGATTTCATTAGGGACTGGTGAATACTACAAACTCAGATTTCTGACTTCCTGTTTTGATTTCAACTCAGGATTTTGCCTGCCAATATGGGTTCTGTTAATCTCACAGACATAATTCAAACAGTTTTAGAAACTTTAGAGTGTTTTCTATCCAATACTAATAATAATATGTAAATATTAGCAACTATGACTGAGGAGCAGGCCGTTTGATATGGGCACATTTCATCCAAGCTACTCAATACTGCCCCTTCAGCCATAAGAAGTTAACCAACAATGCAGTTAAGAAAATTTTTGTCTGGCTCTCAATTATCATGAAATAACCCTACAATATCTATGTGTGGACTCGGTCAATGTAACGCTATAAGGTTATAGCTGAGTAACAACAGATTTGTGCTTTGAACATAAACATGTTTTATCAGGTGCAAGTAGTAGTGCGTCTAAACAAAAATGTTTTGCCTACATTTTGACCATATTTCATTTTTTACTGTGTCAATGGATTTTTCTCAAGCTGATGTGTTCTGTTGTATACTATGGTTCTATGTAAAAAAAAATAAAAAAAAACATGTTTACTTCTCTGATAATATTGTCGTCCCTCATCTGTCCTGTAGGAACGGCTCTGGACAAGTCTCTAGCTGTGAGCCATGCAGGAGAGCTGTATGAGGAATGGCTGGAGCTCAGGAACGGCTGCCTCTGCTGCTCCGTCAAGTATGTATATTCTAACAATAAGAAATATCACCTTTCACTCCAGTAGCTTTCAAATATGTATGGATGTGTAGAACTTCATATTAATTAATAGGTATATTCAGTATTCCTAATCTCAATGTTCATTCCCTCTAGAGACAATGGCAAACTACACACATTGTGAAAACAAATAACAAACAAACCCTCACAGGTTTGTGGTTCACATTACAATGCATTACCTTAAAAGTGGATATCCATGGTCAGTTTAGCATTTCCACTCCTGGTTATAAAGCTTGTCTCCTTACATTACCCATGACATACCTTCTATTCCCTGGCATTGACCTCCCGGAGGGAGAATCATGCTGGGGAAGCAGAGGAGAGCGAAAACAGTGCCGGCTCATCTATAGGTTCTAGGGGAACGCATCACCCTCTGGATTGGGGGGGTGATATCTGAACCGCCTATTTCAATCAGGACAGGGAAGCCATCAGGCCGTAAACATTTAGCCAGGGATTCGGGGGGGAAAGGAAATCAATAGGAGGCCATTACAGGGAGAGCCTTGTGATGACTGGAGTTTGTCAATAAGTGACCGGTGTCAGTGGTCCAGGGATGCAGCCAGCCACAGCCCACTGGGCCACACACACGGGCCTGACAGAGCGTGCTCAGACCGGGACTCGCCACACCCCTCCACTGTGTCATTGGCTGAGATAGGCTGGTTATTGACTGAGACAGGGCTGTCATTGGCACAGACAGGCCTGTCAATCAGAGATGTCCCAGGGGGCTGGCCCCTCCCATTGAGGAAGAGGCTGGACCGGTGGTGCATGGGATGCCACTCACAAACAGTGTTTTCATTACTCTCCTAAGGTTTTTTTTTCTCTTGTTGTAGAACAGAGAAAATGTTTGGAATGTCCACTGCCCAGGAGGAATACTCAGCTGTTCCTTCTGTTATGACAGAATACTTGGAAAACCCTCAGAGAAAGTGACTTAAACACACAGGCTAAACCAAACACCAAAAGGCTGCAGGGTCAGAGTTCATCAAAGAGTGTGTACAAGCCCTCTCATTGCCTTTTCTGGTTATGTTTGTTTACAGGTATAGTCACAGTCATCCACGCAAAATACGGAATGCAGGTGAAAGCACAGTTGTCTTTATTACTCTACATTCTCCTGAACGCCAGACCGGAAAGATGTTAATTTTGATAGAAATCCTCAGGCAGGAATGTAGAAATGTTATTTCTCAAAAGCTCCATGTCAAGAGTCATTTCCTGTTTATTGTAATATGTCAAAGTTGAAATCGCTCAACAATCCTCAATTTGTCAAACTATCTTTTCTTGACTGCAAGTTGTATATAGAGAGTTGCTTACCCCCTACACGCACACCACCCCCCCAACTCAAACACTTTAGAGATGAACAGGCTAAGTGACATGGGGGGGGGGGGGGGGGGGGGCTGAGGCTGATTGAAACTGAAGGGGCAATTGATATCAGAGCAGATCACTCTACCCCCTGAAATACTAATCTGACTGGGGGCAGGTGGGAACTCAAGTCCCAGGCCTCTCACTCACCACCAGGCCCCAGAGTGTCATGGTATTGGCCAGCATGTTTACAGTGATGGAGGAAGGTAATATAATAGTGGTGATCATTGCATTTCATTTTTGATTTCCATCACTCGCTACAGGCCGTAGCTGAGGGACATCCGCTGACAGGTGGATGTTTAGGTGTCAGGAGACGAGGTTACGATCCCTAGTCCCTTTGTTATTCCATATTTCACTCAGGAGATGGAACCAGCGCTCGCTTCATCCCTGACACAGTGGCAGAACACATAGAAAAAGTAAATCAGATTTATCTCACGTGGTTTCAACAGGTGATTTCTTTCTGCTATCACAGGTCGGATAGATGAGTTTCATTCAAGTTCCTCTGTTCATTTTTGGGTCGACACGTTTTGTGTCAGCTTTGACATGAGGATGAGTGACCCGTATAAAGGTTTAGGGGGTGTATGACTGGGGTTGGAAGATGGATGAAGACATTATTTTTGTATAACCTGCAGAAAACATAAGAGGGCCCATGTATCTACTCCCCAGTCCCAGGGCTTAATCATGTTTGAAAGGAAGTTAAAGGTGATAACTAGCTTACACTTTCTTTTGCATCAGTACGCCGGAGGGTGATGAATTGTCAGAACCGAAAGTCGGACTCACTCACTTTGGTTAATTGATTATCTTCCTGCAGCATCCGGCAGAGGATAAAGCAGAGGGACTGGTCAATGAAGCAGCCAAGCATGCTCTCTCTGTCTGTCCGTCTCTCCCTTTCTGTATCTCTCTGTGTCAATGCAAGAAGAAATAATGTGTTGTACTTACTAACCGCCGATGCCTAATTTTATACAAACACATTATTTCACAGTTGTATTTCCAGAAAGGTTCTCTGTTTGTGGCTTTTAGTTTTGGTACACCCACTGTCCCATCCGTCCTTTGGTTGCCTGGTGATGTTGTTGATACAACAGACAGGAATGTCGACACACCCTCAGACCCTCTGCTCTCTGTTTGTATTTTCCTCTCTAACAAAATGGGGGTCCCATTTGAGCGTAGCACATCTTTTACCATGCCATCCACACACAGTATACACATCCACCTCAGGGGGGGTGAGCGCAGAGAAGAGTAAAGTGGGACACCAGCACCAGTGTTACCATCAGACAACTTTGTAATGGTCATTGTATTAGTTTTACTGTTGTATTTTCAGGCAGGTAGCCCTGGCAGACTTGACCATCATCAATAAGACTGACCTGGTGACTGGAGAGGAGCTCAACCACCTTAGAGACAACTAGTCACCTTTTACAGACCTTTTTTAACAAATACACTGTCCTGCTAAAAGATTAGCCAAGTGATGATCTGTGTCAATTTGTAATTGCGCTTTTTGATTGTTCAGATCAGATGTGCGATTACTATATGTTATAGATGGTATTGTTGCGTAATAATAAACATATCTCCTTTCCTCTACAGGTCTATAAATGGTCCGGTCAAGATTCTGGAAACGCTTAAGTCAAGGTGGGTTGGTTCATTTGGCCTAAATGAACGGTGGAGGGTTATTGAACGTGTACCATTGCCTACTGTAGCACTACTCTCACCTGGAGACATAACCAGACATGGAGACAACGCCATGCTTCACATTACAGGGCAATTACTATGACTATTCTCAAACATATACAACTAGCACAAGCACACATACCCAATTATTCCCCTTGCATGTTTTCCCAGCTTTGTCCTTGTATCACAGATGAAACATATTAGGCATGACATTGTATTTTAGCCCCCTCCCCCCACCTCCACAGGGCTGCACCCCCGCCTACACAAACACAACCCTCAACCCTACGGTGTTCAGTTTCCCACAAACCCTTGCTCTCTGACGCCCCACCAGGCACCACCGTGTGTGTGTGGGTGTGGGTGTGGGTGTGGGTGGGTGTGTGTGTGTGTGCGCTGCATGTATCATAGGCAGGGTGTGTCTCAGCTCCACTCTGCACTCAGAGGCAACAGAGCACAGATAGAGGGCTAACCTGAACAGCATTCCCACACCTCCTGCCATGTGTCAATGGTTCTCTGTGGACTGGATCTTAAAGGTTTTAATAACAGTCCAGATGAGTCCTATTCATTGCAATGGTATTGTATCATCAACATTGTTGCTTTCATTACATATCAAAGCATTTTGGGCACCTCTAAGTTGACCCACCGTCTACTCCCCTCCCGTTATAATGAAACCAAAAATCAGCCATGTTTTACTTGGCAGGTTAGCGTTTTTGTCATTTTGTTCTTGCGGCAGCTCTGCCGAGTGGTCACTAACTGGCACAGCCACAAAGTCATACAATTAGATTTTAAACCTAACCATAGCAACACTGCTAACCCTAATGTCTAACTCTAAACTTAATTTCAGCCCAAAAAGCAATTTTTATTTTCTTGAATTTTTACAATACAGCCAATTTTGACTTTGCAGCTGGCAGCTAAGGGGAAATCGCTCAGTTCTGCCCCCGGGACTAGACTCAAGACAATAAACATCAACCTGCTTTTATGTTACGTGTTTCTCTTGGGTGGCCCTATCTCAGGTACTGGATCTGCATCCCTGGAGTAAAGTAAGTGTGGCTTTGAATCATAAGGACTGCACCGCTCTCGGCTCCATTCTCAATCACTCTCTACGAGCAAAGTATATTAAACATGGCAGTGTAGCAGCTTACACAGAGGTGGTATTGTTGACTATGTTTCCCTGCAATGAAGGGCCGACGCTATAGAAGGGTTGGTGTGTTGTAAGTCCATGGGGGGGTGCTCATTGTTACCACAGTAAAACTTAAATTACATGAATGGACTCAGTGCTGGTAAACCTCTCCACATGAATGGATTCAGTAGTGGTAAACCTCTCCTCACACTCTTCACATGAATGCAGTCACTGGTGTTTTCTCTTCTCCCAGCCAGCTGCAGTGGATTAGTGTGTTTGTGTGTGTGTGTGTGTGTGTGTGTGTGTGTGTGTGTGTGTGTGTGTGTGTGTGTGTGTGTGTGTGTGTGTGTGTGTGTGTGTGTGTGTGTGTGTGTGTGTGTGTGTGTGTGTGTGTGTGTGTGTGTGTGATGATCCCTGAGGAGAGTCATCTAAACACACTTGTCCACACAGATAGCCCCCCCCCCCACGCTGGTTGTTTGAAGCAACCCCCCACCGGTGTGGCGCTAGCAGCAGAGAGGGCTAAAGCTGCTGTACAATGTTTGTTCTCCTTGTGGGGTCAATGGGGGGAGGTAGAGGGACAACAGGACAGGATCCGGGGGGGTGTGAGGGTTTGCGGTCCACAGCTGATCTCTCTCTTAATATGCCCCAACAGACAGACACACAGTCTTGTTTAACCTTGTGGGGACACACACTTGATTCTCATTCAAAATCCTATTTTCCCTAGACCTGCATTGCTGTATGCAGTGACATATGAAAATACCTTTCTTCTTGCAGCCATATAACATCACAGAATGCTTAACAAAACTCTAAAAAGAATACCATATTAATCTCACAGGTAGATGCTTCCCGATTTGAAGAACAAGCCATGTGTTTGCATGGTCCGTTGTCATGTAAACAAAGATACTACAGAAACACTGCACTCCTCACTGTTGCTTCTTTATCTTACAGTTTGGCAGAACAGCTACAACTTGTGGAAGCAACAAGACAACATATAGACAAGGTAATGAGTGCCAATGGTGATCCATGAAAGGGAAATTACTTTGACTAGGCCTGCTCTATCCATGTCTTAAACAATATCGTGTTGGTCTAGTTTTTTTTTTTCACATACGGCCCACGATCTGGCATTTATAAAGAATAGATTAGCAGTCGTCTAATCAACAACCACAGGTTTGGGGTCAATTCTATTTCACCTTTGAGGAGGTGAAAATAATGGGACATTTTTTATTAATTTATTGAATTTCAGTTCACCCCCTGTATTGAAGTGGAATCGGCCCCAGGCCTGCTCTGTATGCAGTGGGCCAGGGAGACACAGTCCTGGGGCAGAGTTTGGCCCCTAATGCCTTCAGGGGCTGACACACTAGTGAAAAGTTCACACTCTGCTTTTCTGTTTTTGTGCTTGTGACAGTAAACCAGGATCAATTTTTAGTCTGCGACCCAAAGACATCTGTTCTGAATAATCCTGCCTCAAATGCCATCATATGGGGAAATGCTGGGGTAGTGTGCTCATTGGTTAGTTGAACGAGACTGGCTTGGTATTGGTCATCAGTCATGTTGTTTGCACCTCACAACAGCTACCACAGGGCGTGGGCTTGTTAAGGGGGGGTTAATGTCTGCATTGTCATTAGTTTTTGCCAGGTCCCCTTTCCCACAAATGAGCTAAACTTCCCTTTCCCCACAGTCCTGCCTCCGGAGGGCCAAACTCCCCCCCCTCCCTCCAAGTTGCTCTTTTCATGCTAATGAGTGTTATACCAAATGAAAAAGGAAGTGTGTAACCTTAACACTTCCTCACAATGCCCAAAATATATGCGAAGTGCCCTTGTAATGCTGTAAGGGAGTATACAGCGGGGGAGTGGGAGGGTAAAGAGAGGATGGGGGGGGTTAAATAAGGACGTCACAGCTGGTTTATGGTACTTAATAGAGTTGAGCTTTTTGACAAATTCGTGGACAAACTCATCAGCAGCACTTAAAATGTGGTGGGACAATACCATTGTTAAATGTTAAGAATGTGCTGGTTCGTTTTAACTATGATTTACTTTACTCAAGCAGATTATATTGACATGAATTAAAGGATTGTTTTATTTAGCAATATAAAGCATGCAAAGGTTTTGTTTCCCAATAACTTTTTGCAATCAAAGTTTTAATTACAACCATAAAGCAACAGTAGTCAGTACAAGGACAAAAACTAGTTTACTTTTAGTTGCTTTTACGCTTAAAAAATGCAACAATATTAACCATGTGCTGGGCCAATTGTGCGCCGCCCTATGGTACTCCCAATCACGGCCGTTTGCGATACAGCCTGGAATCGAATCAGGGTCTGTAGTGATGCCTCTTGCACTGAGATGCAGTGCCTTAGACCGCTGCGCCACTCAGGAGCCCGAGACTGATGATTCTCATGAAGGCTATAACATCAATGTTTTGAAACCTAATCTTTTCACATCAGAAACGTTCCGTTTTACAATAGCTTGTTTCTTTCCAGGATCTTCTGTGAGAGAGAGCATTCAAGAACAAAGATGGACATCCCATGAATGTCAGTTGGTTGAATATGAAACAACCAGTGACAAAGGCTGAATGTTTTCAATAGGCATCCCTGTGCTAATACAGTGTGCATTTATTTTACAGTATACCTTCCATCAAAATCATGCATTCATTTTTTATTTCTTTATTTAACTAGGCAAGTCAGTTGAGAACAAATTCTTATTTTCGATGACGGCCTAGGAACAGTGGGTTAACTGCCTTGTTCAGGGGCAGAATGACATTTTTACCTTGTCAGCTCGGGGATTCGATCTTGCAACCTTTCGGTTACTAGTCCAACGCTCTACCACTAGACTACCTGCTGCCCATTGATCTTAATGGGAGATGTAAGTTGGGCAACATTTGATATGGTAGCAAACTTCAAGTTAGGATTCAACCTTTTGTGTGTATTCATTTCTGGGCACTTTAGATACAGTTGAAGTTGGAAGTTTACATACACCTTAGCCAAATACATTTAACCTCAGTTTTTCACAATTCCTGACATTTAATCCAAGTAAAAATTCCGTCTTAGGTCAGTTAGGATCACCACTTTATTTTACAAGTGTGAAATGTCAGAATAATAGTAGAGAGAATAATTTATTTCAGCTTTTATTCTTATATCACATTCCCAGTGGGTCAGAAGTTTACATACACTCAATTAGTATTTGGTAGCATTGCCTTTAAATTGTTTAACTTGGGTCAAACGTTTCCCACAATAAGTTGGGTGAATTTTGGCCCATTCCTCCTGACAGAGCTGGTGTAACTGAGTCAGGTTTGTAGGCCTCCTTGCTCGCACACACTTTTTCAGTTCTGCACACACATTTTCTATAGGATTGAGGTCAGGGCTTTGTGATGGCCACTCCAATACCTTGACTTTGTTGTCCTTAAGCCATTTTGACACAACTTTGGAAGTATGCTTGGGGTCATTGTCCATTTGGAAGACACATTTGCGACCAAACTGTCCCAGGGGATCGTGTCTATTGCAGTTAAAGCCCACCAGGTGACGTTGCAGGGGGTCCATGAACTCTACGAGCTTGATGAGTCCCCGCAGGTGTGGGGGGAGGAGCCTAGGGTCAACCACCTAGTCTTCATAGGTCAGCACTGTGTGTCTGTGCATAAGTGTATGAGTGTGTATGAACGCATTCTTCTGATGCGTACCTCACTCAATAAAGCCTTTGTATCCTCTCACCTCTACAGGGAGAAACCTGGACAAAGAGATCCTACAGGAACAGTTAATCTCAACAGTACTAAAGGTGGGGGACAGGAACTAAACAAGAACTCCCCCCTCTCTCCTCACAGTGAACTATTCCAGTTTATTCCTGATACACTTCACATGAGGACCTACCTACTGCAATTGTGTTAATCCTCATAATCCTGTTGTTCCACTTCAGTCCAGGAGGACCTCAAAACGTTATGGTATTTACTGTTAATGATGACTACATGCCAAATCTGATAAGCATCTTATTGACTACAATACAGTCAGGTTTTACTGAGCGCCAATTGTTGAGACTTGGTGTAATTGGGCCCCTTGCTCACTGCTCAATTGGGCCAGATGCTATGAGGAAACATTAGATTAGTGTGTGAGCGGACTTAATCCATAATCAACCATGTTGGCTATCTCATTACCCAGTGATATACCCGACCCTCAATCAAGATAAAGCGACAACTTGAAAATAGAGATGACATTAGTGTCCTTACTGTCATTTTCTCTGTAAATTATTTTAAACTTTACCTTATTCATTTAAGTTTGAGTGTATTCGTCAACAGTTAGGCTGTGTTTTAGGTCTGTAAATTGTTGGTGAAGTTAAGGTTTTGTACAGGCTTTTATCACATCTCAAAAGTGGTGCAACACAAAATTAGACTGGTCTGTAAATGTCCACGCGCGCTTGACTATTAGCTTGACCTGTGAATACGTTTGTTTTTATTTCACATATTATCATGTAAGGGCTGTTTAAATTATTGAAATAAACAAGAATCTGATTTAAAGATTGGTGTTTACAATATTTAATGTTCATTTTTCACTATTAAGTATTGACTGGGATTTTGTTGTGATGGCTAATAATTGTGAACGAGCGAATTGATATAAACTCGGGTCTTGTCTGAAGGTGTTTAAATAACGTGCGTAAATCCAATGCGATATTCCACAAGGTGCGTAAAACGCTGCAAGCATATTCACGCCTTTGTTTTGTTGTTGTGAAGTGACGTTGCATGGGGTCCCCATTCACATTCTGAATTACTAAGAATTATGCTGACAAGTCTCAGTCAAGGAATTTGCCATAGTGAGAAGATTTAGGGAGTTTTATTTATGCGATTCATGTAAAATAACGAATTTAAATAAAATACGTGGAAGTAAACGGCTAATTAGACGGAGAATAGCCCTGTAAATTCGGATGGTTTGTCTTAAGTCAAATACATTTTGGCTTATAGTCTACGTTTACAATTTTACCCAATATATAAACACAGTTAAATTTGTTAAAATGTCATTTTCTAACATCATTGTCTGGCCTAGTTCTACATGTGCGTCTAAATTGCTGTGGCCATTCACCCCGGCTATGTCCCGTAGCCCTATAGCTCACCGTGCAGCTGCGCAGTGTTCAAACCGATTCTGATGCTTATTGGCTCGTTAAGTTGCCTCTATAGCCGCTTTACTCTCCCGGCCACGGGGAGCTGTCCCACGGCCATTTTCACGGTCACACCACCTGCGGGCATCCCGAGGTGGCAAACTTAAGGAAACCACGGGGGTCTGGGGGGTAAAACGCTGCGTTTATTATCAGGCGTAGGCGTGGTGTTCAAACTTCACATCGCATCCCCGGCTCCAGCCGAGCTACTGTGCTACTCTATTCTCTGCCGGGCGCAGGCCCTGCGTAGCTTTTAATAGGCCTAATTGAACAGGAAATGTGCCAAGGTTATCGGTCTAATGTTGACCGCGAATAAAGTTGAACACACTGTATACCAATTAAGGTTATAAAGTTGACCGCAATGTATTTGCATTTGTAGACATAATGTGCCATGTCTGGAGCGGGAAACTTTTATAGACGGACCTGGATACGCATGGGGGATCTTGCTAAAATCACCATCTGATTCTACCCTCGCTTTGTAATAAATCATTATATATAGGTCTACATTTGATACGTGTATTTCACTTAAAAGTATTATGCTTCATGAACTTTGAGGTGTCTGCATACTAGATCAATTATGTATGTGAGGATTCTCCGGATTAGTTTTCCCTTTGTCTGCCCTGACACCCTGGGGCGAGGGACTACTCTGATAGGTCTGGGTGTGACTGGGCTGTGGCAGGGCGGGGGGTACAACAACAGCCCACTAATAAAAATAAAAAAAGGAAACTCCCGGTCAACATAAACAGGCTGACCAGGACCACAGGGACCGGAGGAGCCGAGAAAGTCAGAGAAGACGCTTTTACGCATGTTAAGAATTAATGATACGGTGGTAAGAGTTTCGCTTTCACGCGTGTGTGGACGTTGTGGTCTGAGCCATGACCCTCTCCAAGGAGTATGAAACGTCCCAGCAGACTGGCTTGCCACTGGACGAGGATGAAGTATACATAGCGGGAGAGGACGAGCCTCTCCTTGACCGGCATCTTCACTACCGGACGGACAACACCAGGGAGCCTAGCTCATCCGCCGAGTCCAGCGTCGAACTGGACTGCTCTGAGTTCGACTCATCTGGGGAGAGCGAGAATAGTTTCTGTGCAGACACACCTTCATTGGGAAGACCTCACGGTTCTGTAAAACCCCCGTATTCCTACATCGCTCTCATCACCATGGCAATCTTACAGTGTCCTCTGAAGAAACTGACGCTGAGTGGCATCTGCGACTTCATCAGCAACAAGTTCCCCTACTACCGGGAGAAGTTTCCGGCGTGGCAGAACTCCATCAGGCACAACCTGTCACTCAACGACTGCTTTATCAAGATTCCGAGAGAGCCTGGAAACGCAGGAAAAGGTAACTACTGGTCTCTGGACCCCGCATCTGAGGACATGTTTGACAACGGCAGCTTTCTCCGGCGCAGGAAGAGGTTTAAGAGAAACCAGCCGGAGTATATGAAAGATGGACTCATGTTTTACCCAAACTTTAGCTGTTACCGGCCTTACTGCGTCCAAAGCCAAGTGAGCGTACCGGCTGCCCCTCTCTGGTATATGCCGGTTCAGGACGGGCTCGTGATGCTACCTTCCTCCTATCTACCATACCCGAGTCTAAGCAGCAGCTGTAAGGTAGTTGCCCCCATGGACTTCAGAAAGCAACTTTGCGCAGCAACTCCCGCAGTACAGAAGTCTGCGAGCGACACACATACGAAGTGTTCATTCAGTATTGACAGCATTATGACTAGAACCTTTCCTTATGTATCACATAACTCAAATCCACAGAACTCCAACCCTCATTGTTCTGTTGGTCTTCTCACGGGCCCTGCTTGTTTGGTTCCCGAGCCTGATTCCAGCTCCAATGACTTCATTCTGCCCAAATGTCCAAACGCCTTACCGTAGTTGTTGAAGTGTTTGTTTGTTACAGCTTTAACCAAAGAAACCTCTGTGTTTGTATACAAGTGATAACATGATCCAATGGAGGCACGTTTACGCGTTTCTCAAAGAAATGATTTAATTAAACTGCATATTGTTTATGTTCATTCAATGTTGAATACAGTATGTCAAATGAAGTTAATGTACATATGTAGACTGGTAATATATTTGTTAAAATATGGTGTCAATGTGAAAGTGGAACCACTTTTGCCAAATGTTTAAAAATCCATTGTATTTTGATTTTCGTCATTGAAATTAAACAATAAAAATAGTTTGACCGTACCGTCAGTTTTTTTGTTGTTGCGGTGTTTGATTATGCTTAGGCCAACTTATTTCCTTCCCCATATTTTATTACACTTAGAAATTGACTGCTAAAGATGCCATCTATTAGTACAAAATAACCTGAGGAAATGATTGCATCTAAAGGTTTTCAATTTAAATTTCTGGAAAACCAGGTCTAAATTAGCAGGACTATAATATATTACACAGAATTACTTCGCGAAAAGGCAAAATAGGCATCTGAACAGTAAATTACAGTATATGATCTACTTAAGATCTTGTTATTGTGAATTATTGTAAGCGTAGGCTCATATAAATGTTGTTTGTCCTGTAATTGGCGAAACAACTCTTGTTTGTCACTAAAAGAGATCGGTCTCATCAGTGCGAATTTCATGCCCTGTTTTGTTTTATTGCAAATCATTATTGTAATATTTAATTGAATCGCTTTTAAACACATTAAATACCCATTAAAATACAATTGATTCCATCTTAATTTCCTTCAAAATCGAATGAAAACTTGAGAACGTCTGCATCCAGCTGTAAGCCAGTTCAATGCTGCCACCGTGTGGCCCAGGTTTAATGCATTTCAATACAGACAACTACTTTTATAGGACCAATAGGGCTACAATTTTGCAAAGCACGTTTTACAAAAATGTCTTTCCTTGATTTTGCTCCTGGTTGCGCTGTCCACTAAATTATGCATCAGTGAACAAGCCCATATGCTTCTCTCTGGCCACCAATAACGCATCTTGCTCTTCTGATGTTAGCTTTTATGCATTATAGTACAAAGAGAGCGAGAGAGATAGAGAGAGCTGCCATTAAAAAAGACGCACTCCATTTTTTGTCACAGTTTAGTTATCTTGAAAAGGGAGTGGATTTCATGTTATCATTCTAGTCCATTCGCTTAAAGTATCATATTAAAACCAACTAGTCTATTTTACTTTACCATGTACTATATTGCCAAATATGTGGGACAGTTGACGCATTGCTTTGCCCATGGCCAACAGTGCGCCCTCAGGTCCTGCCTCGTCACTTTTCCGCATGTCTTTGACCGTTAACCGCTTAATGCTCGCACACTGACACTGACAGTGCTTTGCCTTGTCCGGTTACAGCCCCAGCCCGACACAATTCTCCCCGTACTCCACCGGGCTATTTTTGTCCAGAGGCGCAGCTGATTGTAGGGGCTTTTGGCCCTCCCTGATTTTGGCAGGCGCACGTCCTTGTGGAGAGTCGGGCTTATTTGGAAAATAGGGAGTTGTCAGGCGGAAGAGAAGACTTGGCTTAATATTTCATTCGCCTATCCAAAGCTCTCGCTGCAAGTTTTCTGTGGCATGTGTTTAAAACCGACAGCAGGCCTATAACTAGCATATATCTCAAACCGAGTTTACAAGCCAAGGAATTTGTTGACGGGGATTTATCATCTTAATAGCCATCCCTCTGGAAAGCGCTGGTGTGCTGTCATTGCGTAAGCGCATACCCCACCTCCCTCGAAAGTGCTACTTCTGGAGGGCTAGAGCGAACATCACTGAACCTCTCACCTCCCTAACACAGTCTGTCTCCTACGTATGTTTGACTCTCCACCTCTATCCAGCCGACAGTGAGTCATCCCCGGTATAGCCAGTCGACCCGCCACTCCCGGTGGGTTCTTGTGCGGAGGATGGAGACGAACCCCATTCCCGTGGTAACGGTCCAGACGAGCCCGTTTGATGACCAGCGGCCCGGTACCAACGGGCTGCGGCGGAAGACGGCTGTGTTCGAGGGCAAGAAGAACTACCTGCAGAACTACATCCAAAGTGTACTGTCGTCCATCGACCTGAGAGACCGCCAGGGATGCACGATGGTGGTGGGCAGCGACGGACGCTACTTCAGCCGAGCAGCCACCGAGATTATAGTTCAGATGGCCGCTGCCAACGGGGTAAGACAAGGATGTCATGTCAGAAAGTTTGGAATGGTTCAGGGTTCGTGATGATGATAATGATGATGATGATGATAATGATCATGATAAACGAAGCACAGAAATAGCATAATAAAACATGGTATTTTATTGTTAATCCTCCATATGCCCATGGGTCGTATAAACTATGGTTTATACAGCGGAAACTCCAGTCAAGTGCATACAAGGGAATGCTGTACGCTAGTTTACCTAGCAAAGCCTGCTCTGTTTATGCGCCTCTGAAACGATAAATCAATCCAGTGGCCTAGTTTTAACAACACTCAGATTTATGGCGATAGGCGTACGTGCATATAGATAGGCAGGCTATGTTACAACCTAAAGCTATATTCTTCCCTGCCTCTCCCAGTGTCCGTGTGTTTGTGTGTGTGTGCGTGCGTGCGTGCGTGCGCGGACCTGCGTGAGTGGCGGAGCCTTTTAACCAATTGCGCAGAGCGCTTGGAAAGGACAGCAGTCTATTCTCAGATCTATGCGACAACAAGCTTGGTGAAATACCTAAAGGAAAAACTGAGAGGAATATATTTGTTTTGAGATGGGTCTATTTTTCTGCTTGCCCAGCTTAATGTCTCCTGCCTTACCAGCTGTTCAATCCCTCGTTCCCTGCTGCCCACGCGCCACTCAGCTACATTCCTCCCTGCTTCGTTCGAAGTTTAGGGGATACCCAGTTTAGTGGCCACGAGCCAAACTCACAGGAGATAAGCGCTGGGAAGACATTGAAAGAATATTTGTGAAATTCTGGGGGCTGAGTATGGATGATGATAGGCGTGTAGACCTACAACGGGTCGCTGACAGGGCATGGCAGGTGTTAAGTGCGCACCCAAAGGGCACTATTCGATCCAAAGCGATGTCTGGGATAGGTTTAAATATACAAATATATTATTTTTTTACGGGGAGAGATATGTTGTCATTAACACAGCTGATTTGATTTTGTTTTCAAACCATATAAATGTTTTTGCTCTTATGCCAAAAACAAGGTAACCAGGTTTGATTGAATAGAGCCAAGAGTATCTCTCTCTCGAAATCCTGAAAGTGAGGAGATGCGCCGACGTCATAATAATGAATTCCACATGAATGAAGACACTTTTATTTAGAATAGTTGAGATGCTATAGCCTAGGGACAGATCACGCGAGAGTGTTCGCGCGACTTCAATAAATGGATGTAGACGCCCATGACGACTGTCTGGAATGTAGCCTAGTCCAAGCCTGATAGAACGTCTGGAACCTCAGTCCGTGCCAAATTCTGGACGCATCTGGTCTGGAAAGATGAAGCCCTGAGCGTCATGACATAAGCCACATGACCAGTTCTAGAAAACATCTCTTGACTAAATGCATGACATGAAGCTCATTACAATAAAGAAATGCGAATTAAATCATTCTGTAAGCTACACTGAGCTAGTCTACAATAATAGGCCTTTTCATTCTTGAGTTGCGATGTTTGTACATGCCTTAGTCTTGATTAATGTATGATACGATTAATTACTTCAATACGAACATAGGTCCCAGAATGAGATTCAGTCAGCTGAAGTTCCTCAAACTCTCCCCCTGTCTGTTTCTTTCAGATTGGTCGGCTGGTGATTGGACACAACGGCCTCCTCTCCACCCCTGCTGTGTCCTGCATCATCAGGAAGATCAAGGCCATTGGTGGAATCATCCTGACAGCCAGTCACAATCCAGGAGGCCCCGGGGGAGACTTTGGGGTCAAATTCAACGTGGCCAATGGAGGTGAGCTGCTTATTTGACTGATTGCTGTCAACCTGCCAGCCTGTCAATCTGTCAGTGAGTTAAAAGGATTGATGGATGTCCTCCTACCTAAGAAGTTTTCTGATACTTGTGCTTGCTCTTCTTGGCTTTATGCCCAGGTTATTAGTGGACTCTTTATTATAAATGTGTTTGTTAAAAGTGCTATATGAATACAATATTGGTGATTTAATGACTGAGTTAAGAGAGTTGGCACCATAGCCCACTCACAGCCCTAGCAATTATCCGTGTATTCTCTTAACAAGGAATACTCACATATTCCTGAAGTTCCATCATGGACAGGCCTTCCGAGTCCCCAGGGCTTTACTGTGGAATCTCAGTCATCTTCCAGTCGTATAAATAGAGCAAAGTGGTGTTGCTCTCCTCATCCCTCATGTCCTCACGCAACAGTAGTTATCTTTCAGAGCCCACAGACTGTGGCTCTCAAAAGGATTCTACACAATGTTCACTTTGTCAATGTCTACATGACTCCAGTAGCGTCTTACAATCCTCACATGGTACATAGAAGATGATGACTTCTCAGTAATATGACTTCTCAATCTAGAGACATTTTTTATTTAACTTCCTATGAATAACAGTTGTGCATTAAAATGCCACCATAGGCTTCACTGTTCTTAAACATGTACAGTGCCTGGCAAAAGTATTCATCCCCCTTGGCGTTTTTCCTATTTTGTTGTATTACAACCTGTAATTTAAATAGATTTTTTGGGGGGGATTTCATGTAACAGACATACACAAAATAGTCCAAATTGGTGAAGTGAAATGAAAAAATAACTTGGTAAATATTTTTTCAAATTATAATAAATGGAAAGTGGTGCTTGCATATTTTTTCACCCCCTTTGCTATGAAGCTCCTAAATAAGATCTGGTGCAACCAATTACCTCAGAAGTAACATAATTAGTTAGATTGCACACAGGTGGACTTTATTTAAGTGTCACATGATCTCAGTATACGCTACCGTTCAAGAGTTTGAGGTAACTTAGACATTTCCTTGTTTTTGAAAGAAAAGCACATTTTTTGTCCATTAAGAAAACATCAAATTGATCAGAAATACAGCGTAGACATTGTTAATGTTGTAAATTACTATTGTAGCTAGAAACAAATGATTTTTAATGGAATATCTACATAGGTGTACAGAGGCCCATTATCAGCAACCATCACTCCTGTGTTCCAATGGTACGTTGTGTTAGCTAATCCAAGTTTATAATTTTAAAAGGCTAATTGATCATAAGAAAACCCTTTTGCAATTATGTTAGCACAGCTGAAAACTGTTGTTTTGATTAAAGAAGCATTACAACTGGCCTTCTTTAGACTAGTTGAATATCTGGAGAATCAGCATTTGTGGGTTCGATTACGGGCTCAAAATGGCCAGAAACAAATAACTTTCTTCTGAAACTCGTCAGTCTATTCTTGTTCTGAGAAATTAAGGCTATTTCATGCGAGAAATTGCCAAGAAACTGATGATCTGGTACAACGCTGTGTACTACTCCCTTCACGGAACAGCGCAAACTGGCTCTAACCAGAATAGAAAGAGGAGCGGGAGGCCCCGGTGCACAACTGAGCAAGAGGACAAGTACATTAGAGTGTCTAGTTTAAGAAAGAGATGCCTCACAATTCCTCAACTGGCAGCTTCATGAAATCGTACCCACAAAACACCAGTCTCAACGTCAACAGTGAAGAGGCGACTCCGAGATGCTGGCCTTCTAGGGTTTCTAGGGTTTCAAATCATTTACAGAGAAAATGACAGTAAGGGCGCTAATGTCATCTCTATTTTCAAGTTGTCGCTTTATCTTGATTGAGGGTCGGGTATATCACTGGGTAATGAGATAGCCAACATGGTTGATTATGGATTAAGTCCGCTCACACACTAATCTAATGTTTCCTCATAGCATCTGGCCCGTGAGCAAGGGGCCCAATTTCACCAAGTCTCAACAATTGGCGCTCCGTAAAACCTGACTGTATTGTAGTCAATAAGATGCTTATCAGATTTGGCATGTAGTCATCATTAACAGTAAATACCATAACGTTTTGAGGTCCTCCTGGACTGTAGTGGAACAACAGGATTATGAGGATTAACACAATTGCAGTAGGTAGGTCCTCATGTGAAGTGTATCAGGAATAAACTAGAATAGTTCAGTGAGGAGAGAGAAGGGAGTTCTTGTTTAGTTCCTGTCCCCCACCTTTAGTACTGTTGAGATGAACTGTTCCTGTAGGTTCTCTTTGTCCAGGTTTCTCCCTGTAGAGGTGAGAGGATACAAAGGCTTTATTGAGTGAGGTACGCATCAGAAGAATGCATTCATACACACTCACACACTTATGCACAGACACACAGTGCTGACTTATGAAGACTAGGTGGTTGACCCTAGGCTCCTCCCCCCACACCTGCGGGGATTCATCCAGCTCGTAGAGTTCATGGACCCCCTGCAACATCACCTGGTGGGCTTTACCTGCGATAGACATGATCCCCTGGGATAGCACGCACACACACACACACACACACACACACACACACACACACACACACACACACACACACACACACACACACACACACACACACACACACACACACACACACACACACACACACACACACACACACACACACACACACACTTTGTTCAGAGACTTAGACATACATACAGTACAGCTGTTCTGAAAGTCCCCAGAGTCTGCAACACCACTAAGCAAGGGGCACCACCAAGCAAGCAGCACCATGAAGGCCAAGGAGCTCTCCAAACAGGTCAAGTACAAAGTTGTAGAGAAGTACAGATCAGGGTTGGGTTATAAAACATATCAGAAACATTGAACATCCCACTGAGCACCATTAAATCCATAATAATAAAATTGAAAGAATATGGCATCACAACAAACTTGCCAAGAGAGGGCTGCCCACCAAAACTCACGGATCAGGCAAGGAGGACATTAATCAGAGAGGCAACAAAGAGACCAAAGATAATCCTGAAGGAGTTGCACTGCTCCACAGCAGAGAATGGCGTATCTGTCCATAGGACCACTTTAAGTCGTACACTCCACAGAGCTGGGCTTTATAGAGGAGTGCCCAGAAAAAAAGCCATTGCATAAAGAAAAAAATAAGCAAACACGTTTGTTGTTCGCCAAAAGGCATGTGGGAGACTCCCCAAACATATGGAAGAAGGTACTCTGGTCAGATAAGACTAAAATTTAGCTTTTTGGCCATCAAGGAAAACACCATGTCTGGCGCAAACACAACACCTCTCATTACTCAGAGAACACCATCCTCACAGTGAAGCATGGTGGTGGCAGCATCATGCTGTGGGGATGTTTTTCATCGGCCGGGACTGGGAAACTGCTCAGAATTGAAGGAATGATGGATGGCGGTAAATACAGAGAAATTCTTGAGGGAAACCTGTTTCAGTCTTCCAGAGATTTGAGACTGGGACAGAGGTTCACCTTCCAGCAGGACAATGACCCTAAGCATACTGCTAAAGCAACACTTGAGTGGTTTAAGAGGGAATATTTAAATGTCTTGGAATGGCCTAGTCAAAGCCCAGACCTCAATCCAATTGAGAATCTGTGGTATGACTTAAAGATTGCTGTACACCAGCAGAACCCATACAACTTGAAGGAACTGGAGCAGTTTTGCCTTGAAGAATGGGCAAAAATTTCAATGGCTAGATGTGCCAAGCTAATAGAGACATACCCCAAAATACATAATTTTTTTTATTTATCCGTTATTTTATCAGGTAAGTCGACTGAGAACAAATTCTCATTTACAGCAACGACCTGGGGAATAATTACAGGGGAAAGGAGGGGAATGCAGCTGTAATTGCTGCAAAAGGTGGCTCTACAAAGTATTGACTTTGGGGGGGTAAATAGTTATGCACGCTCAAATTTTCATTTTTTTGGTCTTATTTCTTGTTTGTTTCACAATAAAAAATAATTTGTATCTTCAAAGTGGTAGGCATGTTGTGTAAATCAAATGATACAACCCCCCCCCCCCAAAATAAATTATAATTCCAGGTTGTAAGGCAACAAAATAGGGAAAATGCCAAGGGGGGTGAATACTTTCGCAAGCCACTGTATAACAACCATAAACCAGGAACAGGTCACATAATGTGCAAACATTGGTGTCCATGGTAACTGTGCCCCCCCCCCCCCCCCCATAGGCCCATCTCCGGACACGGTGATGGAGAAGATTGCCCAGGTGAGTAGGACCCTGGAGGAGTATGCCATCTGTCCTGACCTCCGCATTGACCTGGCCAGGCTGGGACGCCACGACTTTGACCTGGAGAACAAGTTCAAACCCTTCAGAGGTACAGGACTCACACACGGGCTAGACACACACAGACCAGACACACACAGACCAGACACACACGGGCTAGACACACACAGACCAGACACACACAGAGCCAGGGGCGTTGAAGCGACAATGACATTGGGGGGGAACTATTTTGCTACGTGGGATTTTTTGTTGTTGAAAAAATTGGTTTTAAATGATAATTTCTATTGAATTGAAAAAAGGATACAGAAAAATACGAACTTACAAATGGTCAAATGTACAAGGCTAAGGGGGCCCTTGTAGAGGGGCATTTACTCCGATACAGTCCAATCAGTCTTGAGGGCCGTGGCCATTTGTACTGTACTGAATACCAGTGTGACCGTTAATGTGCATATATTCAATTACACAACCATTTTGTACTCTGTCTCTGCTACTGTATGATTCATTTCCTAGTATTTTTCTGTCTTCCACTATGTCAGGTTGTTACAACTGCTGCTCTACATACAGTATGGGTTGTTACAACTGCTGCTCTACATACAGTATGGGTTGTTACAACTGCTGCTCTACATACAGTATGGGTTGTTACAACTGCTGCTCTACATACAGTATGGGTTGTTACAACTGCTGCTCTACATACAGTATGGGTTGTTACAACTGCTGCTCTACATACAGTATGGGTTGTTACAACTGCTGCTCTACATACAGTATGGGTTGAAACTTATTGTAATATTGTCAACTTATAATACAGTTATTATACTGTGTTAAAAACTTTTTAATAAATAAAAAAGGTATGCATGAAAGGTCAAACTGAAATTAATGAATCTCCACTCTGCAAAATTATATATATATTTTTTTTATATCATCATGGCTGCCTCTCTCATGCATGAAGTTAACACATGCAATACACCCTCTAGACTTAAGCTGCTATCGTTTCATCAGAGACCATATATGATCATTCCGATTGATTCACACTATGACAGGTCATCAGTCTATGAACTCTATGAGCTTCGAGAGGCCCTTCTCACTATCTTACCTGCTCTCCCTCTCTGCCTATCTGTCTGTGTGTGGGTCTCATCATCGTTGCCTCACTCCTGAATTAAGTTAACACATTCAATACACCCTCTAGACCAGGGTTTCCCTAACTCGGCCCATGCGACCCCAAAGAGTGTACGTTTTGGCTTTTGCCCTAGCACTACCCAGCTGATTCAAATAATCAACTAATCAACAAGCTTTGGTAATTTGAATACGCTGTGTAGTGTTAGGGCAAAAACTAAAACGTGCAACCCTTGGGTTCCCTAGAACCGATTTTGGGAAACGCTGCCCAAGACCCCTCAGACTCAACTCTGGACCGCGAAGCCAGTTCCAATCCTTTTTTTTCATTGCTCCCCTCTAATCAGGGACAGATTTAGACCTGGGACACCAGGTGGGTGTAATTAATTATCAGGAAGAAGAGAAAACCAGCAGGTTCGTAGGGTAAGAGTTGAATGCCCCTGCTGTAGACCAAGGATGGGAAACTTTGATGGGGGTCGGGGCTTCAAAAAATCAGAACTCATCACGAGGGGCTGCAGTGGCTATCAGGTCTGATTACACACATCCATACCCACACATGCAGTCAGAGTCGCCCCTAGCGTTTGGGGGCCCTAAATGAAATTTAGTTGGTGGTTATTTCTACTCCGCCCCATGAGACAAATGTCTTGCAATTTCCTGGAGAGAAATGTTTTCAGTCTTTAATATAATATCTGAGTGAGAGTGACTAACAAAATCAATGGGGGCCCCCCGGTCGGTAATTCAACCATAATTACTACAAGTTTAGATAGCTGGCTAGACATGCATTTTTTTTGAGCTGACATGGCTAATTGAGTGACTCTCAGTGACTGACATAACAAGATAAAAACTGCTGATGCACAACCACATTTTGAAATTGCACCCGGTGTATTCTACCTTTGTAACTCAGTAAGCTGAGAGTTCCTATTTTTTTATATTAATACTTGTGTGTGTGTGTGGGGGGGGGGGGGGCATGTTACCTGCTTTTAACATTGGGGTGGGGGGGGGGGGGGGGGGGGGGGGCTCCTACGCCCCTACACAGAGCAGCATACACAGAGCAGACACACACAGAGTAGACACAGACACACTGCAAACACATATACAGTGCATTTGAAAAGTATTCAGACCCCTTAACTTTGCCCACATTTTGTTACGTTAGTTCCTTAACCAAAAATGTATTAAATCGTTTTTTCCCCTCATCAATCTGCACACTATACCCCATAATGACAGAAAAAAAAACATTTAAAAAAAATTTAATATCACATTCACATAAGTATTCAGACCCTTTACTCAGTACTTTGTTGAAACACCTTTGGAAGCGATTACAGCCTAAAGTATTTTTGGGTATGATGCTACAAGCTTGGCACACCTGTTTGGGGAGTTTCTCCCATTCTTCTCTGCAGATCCTCTCAAGCTCTGTAAGGTTGGATGGGGAGCGTCGCTGCACAGCTATTTTCAGGTCTCTCCAGAGATGTTTGATCGGGTTCAAGTCCATGCTCTGGCTGGGCCACTCAAGGACATTCAGAGACTTGTCCTGAAGCCACTCCTGCGTTATCTTGGCTGTGTGCTAAGGGTCGTTGTCCTATTGGAATGTGAACCTTCGCCCCCCAGTCTGAGGTCCTGAGCACTCTGAAGCAAGTTTTCATCAAGGATCTCTCTGTACTTTGCTCCGTTCATCTTTCCCCTCGATCCTGACTAGTTTCCCAGTCCCTGCCGCTGAAAACATCCCCACAACATGATGCTTCCACCACCATGCTACACCGTAGGGATGGTGCCAGGTTTCCTCCAGACGTGACACTTGGCATTCAGGCCAAAGAGTTCAAACTTGGTTTCATCAGACCAGAATATTTTGTTTCTCATGGTCTGAGAGTCTTTAGGTGCCTTTTGGCAAACTCCAAGCGGGCTGTCATGTGCCTTTTACTGAGGAGTGGCTTCCGTCTGGCCACTCTAACATAAAGGCCTGATTGGTGGAGTGCTGCAGAGATGGTTGTCCTTCTGGAAGGTTCTCTCATCTCCACAGAGGAACTCTGGAGCTTTGTCAGAATGACTATCGGGTTCTTGGTCACCAACCTGACCAATGCCCTTCTTCCCCAATTGCTCAGTTTGGCTTTGTGCCAGCTCTAGGAAGAGTCTTGGTGGTTTCAAACCACTTCCATAAGAATGATGGAGGCCACCGTGTTCTTGGGGACCTTCAATGCTACAGAAATGTTTTTGGTACCCTTCCCCAGATCTGTGCCTCGACACAATCCTGTCTCGGAGCTCTACGGACAATTCCTTCGACCTCATGGCTTGGTTTTTGCTCTGACATGAACTGTCAGCTGTAGTACATTATATAAACAGATGTGTGCCTTTTCAAATCATGTCCAGTCAATTGAATTTACCACAGGTGGACTCCAATCAAGTTGTAGAAACATTTCAAGGATGATCAATGGACACAGGTTGCACCTGTGCTAAATTTCGAGTATATAGCAAAGGGTCTGAATAATTATGTAAATAAGGTATTACTCTTTTTTTATTTTTAATACATTTGCAAACATTAAAAAACTGTTTTTGCTTCGTCATAATGGGGTACTGTATGTAGATTGATGAGAGGATTAAAAAAACAAACAAAAAAAAACATTTTAGAATAAGGCTGTAACGTAACAAAATGATGAAGAAGTGAAGGGGTCTGAGTACTTTCCGAATGCACAGTACATTCACACACTCACACGCCAGGCATACACAGTCTCAACACACATACACTCTGTTCTTGCATACAAGTACATGCTATTGGATGAATAGACACATGCAGATACACACTAGACTCTGAGCCACTGCTCTCCTCTTCTCTGTGTTGTTAGTTGAGATAGTGGACTCAGTGGAGTTGTACCTCAACCTGCTGAGAACCATCTTTGACTTCAACGCCATCAAGAGCCTTCTGACAGGACCTGAACAGCTGAAGATACGCATAGACGCCATGAATGGAGGTAAGACAATAATAATGAAGACCAAAGTAGTTACAGTATTGTATCAGGTGCTTACCAGTGATTATATTGTATTGTATTGTGTTGTATTGTATTATATTCCATTGTATTATTTTCTATTATATTGTACTCTATTGTCAGTGATGGGTCTCTACGTGCGCCGTATCATGTGTGATGAGCTGGGGGCTCCTGCCAATGCTGCTGTCAACTGTGTCCCCATGGAGGACTTTGGGGGCCGGCCTCCAGAGCCCAACCTCACATACGCAGCCCCATTGGTTGATGCCATGAAGGGCGGAGACATTGGTTTCGGAGCTGCTTTCGATGCAGACGGGGTAAGACAGCTGAGGAGGAGGAACACTGCCTTCACCAAGTATAGTATTCACTTGACTTTTTCCACATTTTGTTGTGTTACAGCAGTGGTATTCAAACTCAGAGGGGACCCCATTTTTTCTCCACAACAATTTCTTGCGACCCCACCCCGCCCAAAATCGAATGACACAATCTTAAAATAATTACATTTAGACTTTTACATCAACAAATAACCTTAAATTCATTGCATTTTCATCTCTTATCAAAATGAAAAGAAGCCAATAAATACATTAACTAAATTGAATTGTATCTTTCTTAAAAACGTTTGTAATATGTCCCATACAATAATCTGTACTCTTAACTGTTATTTTTATTTTTATTTTGGTGACCCCACTGCAGAACTCGACTTTGAATACTTTGTTAAAGCCGGAAATAAAAATGAATTAAATGTAGATTTTTTTTTTCACTGGCCTACATGTAACAGTATAGCTTCCATCCCTCTCCTCACCCCTACCTGAGCTCTAACCAAGGATCCTCTGCACACATCGACAACAGCCACCCTCGAAGCATCGTTACCCATCGCTCCACAAAAGCCGCGGCCCTTGCATAGCAAGGGGAACAACTACTTCAAGGTCTCAGAGCGAGTGATGTCACCGATTGAAACACTATTAGCGCGCACCCCACTAACTAGCTAGCCATTTCACATCGGTGGAATTATGTTTTTTTGAAATTTTTACAAATTAATTAATGAAAGCTGAAATGTCTTCAGTCAATAAGTATTCAACCCCTTTGTTATGGCAACGCTAAAAAATCTGCTTAACAACTCACATAATCAGTTGCATGGACTCACTCTGTGTGCAAAACAGTGTTTAACATGATTTTTGAATGACTACCTCATCTATGTACCCCACACATACAATTATCTTCAAGGTCCCTCAGTCGAGCACTGAATTTTAAACACAAATTCAACCACAAAGATCATGGAGATTTTCCAATGCCTCGCAAAGGGCACATATTGGTAGATGGGTAAAAATTAAAAAAAGCAGACATTGAATAACCCTTTGAGCATGGTGAAGTTATTTATTATACTGTGGATGGTATATCAATACACTCAGTCGCTACAAAGATACAGGCGTCCTTCCTAACTCAGTTGACGGGGAGGAGGGAAACCGCTCAGGGATTTCACCATGGAAACTTTAAAACAGTTACAGAGTTTAATGGCTGTGATAGGAGAAAACTGAGGATGGATCAACAACATTGTAGTTACTCCACAATACTAACCTAACTGATAGCGTGAAAAGAAGAACGCTTGTACAGAATAAAACATACATCCTGATTTCAATAAGGCACTAAAGTAATACTGTAAAAAATGTATCAAAGCAATTAAATGCTTCTTCCTGAATACAAATCCAATACAACACATTACTGAGTACCACTCTCCATATTTTCAAGCATAGTGGTGGCTGCATCATGTTATGGGTATGTTTGTAATTGTTAAGGACTGGGGAGTTTTTCAGGATAAAAATAATTTACGGAATGGAGCTAAGCAAAGCCAAAATCCTTGAGGAAAACCTGGTTCTGTCTGCTTTCCACCAGACACAGGAAGATTAATTCACCTTTCAGCAGAACAATAACCTAAAACACAAGGCTAAATATACACTGGAGTTGCTGAGTGGCCGAGTTACAGTTTTGATTTAAATCTGCTTGAAAATCTATGGCGACCTGAAAATGGTTGTCTAGTACTGATCAACAACCAATTTGACAGAGCTTGAATAACGTGTGGAAAGCTTTTAGAGACTTACCCAGAAAGACTCAGAGCTGTAATCGCTGCCACAAAGCGATTCTATACATTTCTATACATTTGCAAAAAATTCTAAAAACATGTTTTCACTTCGCCATTATGGGGTATTGTTTGTAGATGGGTGAGAGAAAAATCTATTTATTCCATTTTGATTTCAGGCTGTAACACAATACAGTGTGGAATATGTCAAGGGGTATGAATACTTTCTGAATGCACTGTATAATGTACAAAGTACTACAATACACTTTCAGGGGAGCTGATGAGGATGAGCATGTTTGATTCTGCTTAAATGGGCAGCGTTTACACTTTTGGGACTATTCCATTGGTTCCTTGGCAGCAAGTCAAATCAAGCATGTGTAAAGTATTTGGGAAAAAACAAGAACTTGACCTATGTGGACCCAGGTCTGCTATCTAATGGGAACTTGGAATTGCCTCTGTTTGTTTTTGTCTGCATTTATTTCCTTGTCAATAGCAGGATGTTAGGCAATGGGACCAGCTAATATCTGTGACAGACATCTCTTTTTTTCCCACAACATCTCACGTAGTAATTTGCACCAGCGCCACGCTCACGCACATTAGCCTAACTCAATTACCGGGCCGAGCATCAGGAGAATTATGTCACTCTTTTGTGTTCCATTGGAGCCCTCTCCCAGTGCTTACAGTGCTGCATCTGAGTAGGAAGGAGTGTGTCCCATACATTTGATTTGATTGGGAGAGATGCCATTTAAACAACCGTGTATCAACTGGTAGGGATGGGAATGCCAGTTAGAGTAACAGTAAATGTTTATCTTTAACATACTTTAATTAGTGGAGGATTAGATTAGGTATTTATTGGTTATGCATTGATTATTTCTTCATGTATTGCTGTATGGTTGATGAGTGTATGTATTGCAGGACCGGTATATGATCCTGGGTGAGAATGGTTTCTTTGTGAACCCTTCAGACTCCTTGGCTGTTATGGCGGCCAACCTCTCCTGTATCCCCTACTTCAGACAGTTGGGACTAAAGGGCTTCGCTAGGAGTATGGCTACCAGCACTGCCTTAGACAGGTAGGACACACACCAATATCCCTATACCCTGTTTGTGGCTGCTGGAGAAAATGCTCCACATGACTTTTCCATTTTTCAACACCTCTTCACCTTAGCCTCATCATCCCCCCCCCCATACCTCTGTCTCTCTCTCTCTCTCTCATCCCTTTCTCATCCCTATCTCATCCCTCTCTCTCTTTCATCCCTATGTCTCCCACTCTTGCGAACCCCAATCCAATCCACACACACACACACACACACACACACACACACACACACACACACACACACACACACACACACACACACACACACACACACACACACACACACACACACACACACACACACACACACACACACACACACACACACACACACACACACACACACACACACACACAGACAGAGCATCTGCCTATAAATACAGACCAAAGGCCCCCACACTGAGGCATAAGAGCAGTGGTGACTGAGACGGTGTGATCAGGGGGTCAGTAATGTACATTAACATTGTGTGTGTGTAACCCTGGCCCCTGACCCTTTCTCTTGAGGGTTGGTGGACTCAGTGGCGGTCCTGTTAATGCTGGCAGCCACGGAGGAAATGAGCTCACTCCCCAAGCCCATATCTCAAGGGGCCGCAGCCGCTATCGCTAACCCTAGGTCACGTGTCAGGTTGACGTGACATCACGTCATTGATGGCCCTCTCGCCGTGGAACTGATCTCACGCGCACATATGTACAGTATACACACACACACACATACGCACGCGCACACAAAAGAGGGAGAAGTCAGGGGATTAGCAGAGTAATTTGAATAACAAGACAATCCATTTTCAAGCCCTCATCCTGTCCATTAACTAAATATGTAACATATGTATCATCCTGTCCACTAACTAAATATGTAACAATATTATAGAAAGTCAAAAGGGAGAACGTTGTACACGTACCTACTTCGGTTGCACAGGTAACTAACCACCGTACCATCTCCCTCCTCCTCCAATTTAACGTAGACAGGGTTATCCTCATCACCTGATGAACGAGAGCTGGGGCTATGTCTTCTGATATAGAAACATCATGGACACACTGATGACTGCAATGTCCTGTTCAAAAACACTGACACATGAAAGGTGATCTTCATGAGTCTCACTGCACCACAAGGTCATCCAACACCAATTAATACACACACGCCCATATGACACACACACTGGCTGATTCCTGTACTGTATCGGTACCTGTGTCTGCGTATCTCAATGGTGTTGTGTTATTTAGTGAGTGCTGGAGAGCTTTATGATGGCCCCAGCCCAGTAGTATGCCTTTTAAGGAGTGTGAGAGCAACCATGCTCTACCTGTGTGTGTGTTTGTGTGTATGTGTGTGTGTGTGTGTGTGTGTGTGTGTGTGTGTGTGTGTGTGTGTGTGTGTGTGTGTGTGTGTGTGTGTGTGTGTGTGTGTGTGTGTGTGTGTGTGTGTGTGTGTGTGTGTGTGTGTGTGTGTGTGTGTGTGAATGCTTGCATGTATATATGTGTTCTCGTGTTTATGTGACTGTGTGTGTCAGTGTATACATGTATATTTGTGCGATTGGTGTGTATGAGTGTGTGTGTGTGAGTGTGTGTGTGTGTGAGTGTGTGTGCGCAAGTGAGGGAAGCCCTATGTTTCTGCAGTGAGGGAAGGGAAGGTGGGAGAGGAAACATCTGCCTCTGCTTTGGCCACTCCAGGGAGGGGGGATGGGAGGAGAGAGGGAGGAGGAAGAGGGGAGGAGGGGTTTGGCTAGGCCACTGTTCTGCCTGTTACTAGGATAAACCAGTGAAAAACAAGGCCTTTAAAAAGTTTAAATTCTGTCTCCCTGATTTGTGTGTGAGTTTGTGTCTGGGTGTATGTGTGTGGGGGGGTAGGGTTGGGTCTGTGTGTGCGCTCGTCTATGTATCTGCGTTTGGGTGCGTTTATGTGGGTCTCATCTATAAGACTGGAAAGTGACGCTAGTTGCCAGGGAGACATTGCTGAGCCCAGCACCTTTTGCGAAAATCCCCCCGCTCATGCTTCTCTGTCCTCCTGAACCAGGATATATGGAGGACATTCAGGAGACCAGATCCACCCAGTCCCATCTAACATCACTGTTGGCTTACTGATGCCTTCTCAGCAACAGGATATGGGCTTTAGGTGTTCTATACATTATACACACATTCAGGTGCTGGCGTTAAGGAACAGGATTATATGACATGGAAAATGGATTGTGTCATTGGATGGATTGTATATGTTAGTTAATGATATAGGTAGTAGTACTAATTTAAATAGTAGTCTTATACAATGTCTGTTACAGTGAGGGAGCAGTGTAAACATGCAGAAGACGGTTGGTTCTTACTGACCCTAATGTCCCTGGGCCAAACTGTCCATCTTCTCCCCACGTCTCCAGTAACACTCGTCTGCCAACATCCCTCCTTTCTGGCAAAGACTGCTGGGAAAGAGGCTGTTTTCATTGTGGACACAGATGGAGGGACTGAGAGAAAGAGAGAGAGGGAGAAGGGAGGGAGGGACGGAGAAAGAGAGGAGTGGGGAGAGAAATAGAGAGAGCCAGAGAAGGAGAGAGAGAGAGCAGGAGAGAGAAAGAGAGAGAGAGAGAGACAGAAGGAAGAGAGATGGAGTAGGAGAGGGAGAGAAAGAACTAGTGCTCACCCAAGTGTCCATTTCTAACATGTCATTTTTACACTGGAGCGAGATTTAACGAGCAGAGAGATATCAGCCTTGAATAGTTTGATTGACAGTTGGACATGAGCCTGCTTCTCAGATACAGGCCCAAATAGCTCTCATTAGAATTGAACTACTGTGTTTACTTCTCCTAGTCAACAACGTTATGGAAACACAACTGTCATACTGAACAAAGAACAGGTTTTTGTAATTGTGCTTATAAGAGGACATACATTTGACAACAAATCTTTGTGTTACGGAGAGGAAAATGAGGAGGATTGCATCCGGAGTACAAGATACATGCTAGTTAAATGACTATGAAGCTTTTGTCTCTGTATGTGTCTTCCAAGCCTTTCCTGACAGCTGAATCAGGGCACACCCATGGGAGGAGTAGTACTGGTCGAAAAACTATCTGTGTACCGATATCGGCTATCATCACCGAAGTCCGTTTTTGAAAACAGTTGCTGTTCTCAGTTGGGTTTAACTGAAAGCATGAAGGGAGTCAACCCAGCCAACAAGCAACTGTCTTCTTCCCTTTAGAGTTTGCCCATTGAGACAATTGACAACGTTGCTAAAGCATCGCTGGAATGTTTGGGGAATGTTATGTGTCAGCTGTGAGCTCGTGTCAGGTTGTTTTGTGTGTTGTCAGCTCTGAAGGGGCCTGGTGCTTATGTTATGTTGTTGTCAGGTTGTGGTCAGGGCACAGCTGGTGCGAGCATTAAGCCTTAGAAAAGCACCACATTCCCTCAGCGCCGTTATGATGTCGTGGAAAACAAACAGCTTTTTCCCAACATCCCCCCCATCGTTGCCCCAACATCCCCCTAACGTCGCAGCAACGTTCTGCATGACCAGGGCTGTGCCCGGGTGCTTGTATTGGCTGCAGACATGCGACTGAAACGTCAACAGTGAGTCAAAGGGTCAGAGTTTCTATTTTCTTGTTGGAACACCAGGCTTTCTGTTCCAGAGCCATTCCCGGAGGGAAATAAAAAGGCTTCACACACACAAACACTGTGGGTTTATTTCACGGTGCAGACAACATCTCAACGTCTCACCCACCGGGATATCACCCCCTCAGAATTCCAACTGAATTCCACAATCCAGCATTCAGCATCTGGAATTGAAGTGCGATGTGTTCAGCAGTGTTTCCAACTTGGGATCGGCAAACAGTTATGTTAGTTGCATGCTCTTTTGAATGACTCATCTGTGATGGAAAGAAGGAAGTAATAATAGTCACCCATCAAATCAAACTTTATTGGTCACATACACGTGTTTAGCAGATGTTATTGCGGGTGTAGCGAAATGCTTGTGTTTCTAGCTCCAACAGTGCAGAAATATCTAACAAGTAATATCTAACCATTTCACAACAAAACACACAAATCTAAGTAAAGGAATGGAATTAAGAATATATAAATATTTGGACGAGCAATTTCAGAGCGGCATAGACTAAGATACAGTAGAATAGAATACAGTATATACATAAAAGATTAGTCATTATTAAAGTGACTAGTGTTCCATTATTAAAGTGGCCAGTGATTTAGAGACTTTGTACAGTATATAAGGCAGCAGCCTCTAATGTGCTAGTGATGGCTATTTAACAGTCTGATGGCCTTGAGATAGAAGCTGTTTTTCAGTCTCTCGGTTCCAGTTTTGATGCACCTGTGCTGACCTCGCCTTCTGGATGATAGCGAGGTGAACAGGTAGTGGCTCGGTTGGTTGTTGTCGTTGATGATCTTTTTGTCCTGTAAGATCGTGTGGTGTATGTGTTCTGGAGGGTAGGTAGTTTGCCCCCGGTGATGCGTTGGGCAGACCACACCACCCTCTGGAGAACCCTGCGGTTGCGGGCAGTGCAGTTGTCATACCAGACGGTGATACAGCCCGACAGGATGTTCTCAATTGTGCATCTATAAAAGTTTGTGAGGGTTTTAGGTGCCAAGCCAAATTTCTTCAGCCTCCTGAGGTTGAAGAGGTGCTGTTGCGCCTTCTTCACCACACTGTCTGTGTGGGTGAACCATTTAAGTTTGTCAGTGATGTGTACGCCGAGGAACTTGAAGCTTTCCACCTTCTTCACTGAAGTCCCATCGATGTGGATAGGGGGGTGCTCTTGCTGTTTCCTGAAGTCCACGATCAGCTCCTTAGTTTTGTTGACGTTGAGTGAGAGGTTATTTTCCTGGCACCACACTCCCAGAGCCCTTACCTCCTCCCTGTAGGCTGTCTCGTCATTGTTGGTAATCAGGCCTACTACTGTTGTGTCGTCTGCAAACTTGATGATTGAGTTGGAGGCGTGCATGGCCACGCAGTCATGGGTGAACAGGGAGTACAGGAGGAGGCTGAGCACACACCCTTGTGGGGCCCCAATGTTGAGGATCAGCGAAGTGGAGGTGTTGTTTCCTACCTTCACCACCTGGGGGCGGCCCATCAGGAAGCCCAGGGGGGCGGCCCGTCAGGAAGCCCAGGACCCAGTTGCACAGGGTGGGGTTCAGACCCAGGGCCTCGATCTTAATGATGAGCTTGGAGGGTACTATGGTGTTGACTGCAGAGCTATAGTCAACGAACAGCATTCTTACATTGGCATTCCTCTTGTCCAGATGGGGTAGGGCAGTGTGCAGTGCGATGGCGATTGCATCGTCTGTGGATCTATTGGTGCAGTAGGCAAATTGAAGTGAGTCTGGGCTGTCAGATAAGGTAGAGGTGATATGATCCTTGACTAGTCTCTCAAAGCATTTCATGATGACAGAAGTGAGTGCTGCAGATGCTTTGATGTATTTACTGAGAGTTAGGTGAGGGGTCATCTTGGTTCTTTACTCAAACTTTGACTAGCTCCCTCCCAGAGAGCAGACTACAAGTTTAGTCTCTCTCCCTCATCTCCTGCTCTAACTCCCTCCCCTTTTCCCTTTTTCCCTATATGTGCTCTCTTTCTCCTTCCATTTGATATCTCTATCTATTCCTTTCTCTTTAGACTTTCCTTCCATCCTGCTCTCTTCTCTCTCTCGATTTTATCTCTCTGCTTCCTCCCTCAAAACCCCTCTCTCTCTCTCTCTCTCTCTCTCTCTCTAATTCATAGGGGCTTTATTGGCATGGAAAACATGTTTACATTACCAAAGCAAGTGAGATAAACAAAAGTGAGAAGACACAAAACAACATCAACATAAAACGATTAGAATTGAACGGGAAGTATTGCACTCAAAAAGGTTTAAAAAAGATAAAGACATTTCAGGTGTTATTTTAGCAATGCGCAAATAGTTGTAGTATGAATAGTAGGGAAATATAAATAAACAGGTAAATATTGGTGGTATTTACAATGTAGTTTGTGCTCCACTGGTTGTCCTTTTCTCATGGCAACGAGCCACAAATCTTACTGCTGTGATCACACACTGCGGTATTTCACCTAACAGATATGGGAGTTTATCGATGTTTGATTTGTTTTGTGGGTCTGTGTGATCTGTGGGAAATACGTACAGTGGGGGGAACAAGTATTTGATACACTGCCGATTTTGCAGGTTTTCCTACTTACAAAGCATGTAGAGGTCTGTAATTTTTTATCATAGGTACACTTCAACTGCGAGAGACGGAATCTAATTCATTTCAAAATCCAGAAAATCACATTGTATGATTTTTAAGTAATTAATTTTCATTTTATTGCATGACATAAGTATTTGAAACATCAGAAAAGCAGAACTTAATATTTGGTACAGAAACCTTTGTTTGCAATTACAGACATCATACGTTTCATGTAGTTCTTGACCAGGTTTGCACACACTGTAATTTATTCAAGGTACTCCTCGCTCTTTTGTCTTGGGTTTCTACCCTGTGTTTTGTTACGTGTTTGTTTGGTCTTGTCCCCGTGCCTTTACACGGCACGTCGTAATTTGGCGTCGCCGCACAACTTCGCAACGTCACCGCACTTACAATTAAGTGTTTTAGCTCCCGAGTGGCGCAGCGGTCTCAGTGCTAGAGGCGTCACTACAGACCTTGGTTCAATTCCAGGCTGTATCACAACCGGCCGTGATTGGGAGTACCATAGGGCGGCGCACAATTGGCCAAGCGTCATCCGTCGGGGTTTGGCCGCGGTAGGCCGAAATAAGAATTTGTTCTTAACTGACTTGCCTAGTTAAATAAAGGTTAAGTAAAAAAATAAATACAGAGAAATATTGTTGGTCAAACACATTTTTCCCCAACAGTTTTCTAAGAGCCGGCAGCAAGCTGATAGGTCTACTGTTAGAACCACTAAAGGCTGCTTTACCACTCTTGAGGAGCAAATTTACTTTGGCTTCCCTCCAGGCCTGAGGACAAGCACCTTCCTCTAGGCTCAGATTAAAGATATGACAGATAGGAGTGGCTATAGAGTCAGCTACCATGCTCAGTAGCTTTGCATCTAAGTTGTCAATGCCAGGAGGTTTGTCATTATTGATTTATAACAATATTTGTTCCACCTCTCCTACACTAACTTTACAAAATTTAAAGTTGCAATGCTTTTCTTTCATTATATGTTTTTTTTACACATGTTTGATGGCTCACTGTTCGTTGTTGGCATTTCCTGCCTAAGTTTGCCCACAAACAAATGATCTAAGTGAGTCGCAGTAATGGCTAATATGTGAACTTGACCCCAATCGGCCTGGCCCTGTAACCTGGGTCGCTGGTGGGTTTTCCAGTCCTGTGGGCATGCTCCACCTCAATGCTCCTGTGATCAAATCTTCAGTTCCTCCGAGATCATTACCCTCACTTTGTCCTCAGACTCCGTCCAGGTCTCATGTGGAGATTCTGCAACTCCGTCCACAACCATGTTGTTCGACCTTGATTGTCTCTCTCGAGATAATCTGATTATCCGTCATTGTTGGATTCACATACAGAAATTATGTCATCTCTGAATGACTTACAGATTGCTGTCACCAGTATTGACTCCACCAGTATTTGGACAGAACACTTGAAGCTATTCTCTTGTTGTTGTAACAACTGCTTGTAGAACCATTTTTGTTTGCTTAAAAGATCCTTCACCTGTGATAGAGAGAACACTGTCCTCAATGGTACTCCCACCGGCTTTGGTCGTTGTCATGGTAACAACGTAGACTACGCTGTTACTCCTCACACCTCACAGACAGGCAGGTCGCAGGGAAGATTGAAAAGAACAACAACAACAAACAGCAGGGGTCTAGACAGCCACAAGCCCGGGACAATCTGCGGTCCCGGCCATAATGGTTAGCCGAGTCGCGGGCTGTGTTCAAGCTCTCAAGAAAACACCACTACCTTGATAGGCAGCTAGCTAGCAGCTAGGCTAGCTGCTACGCCAAACAACTCCTCAGACCCGGCCTTAGTTGGCAGGATCACTGGACAGATAGTTGCGATCCAAGCAAGTAATGCCATCCGTGTCGCGGGATCCAAACTCAAAAGGTAGCTGGCTGGTAACCAAACTTTTTCAATAGACTTTCCAAAACAACAAACCGAGCTCTCCCTTGTTCTGCATTCAACAGGAAGTGACACGTTCTTTGTGTGCTCTAGGGCAACGATGTCTACATATAGTTTGTATTTGTTGTCCTGTCTACTGGACCTTTTTTGGGACACCATTATTTTTGTCTTCCTGAGATTCACTCTCATGGCCTAAGTCTGACAGAATCTGTGCAGAAGATCTAGGTGCTGCTGCAGGCCCTCCTTGCTTGGGGACAGAAGCACCAGTTAATCTGCAAACAGTCAACATTTGCTTTCCGAGTCAAATAGGTTGAGGCTGAGTGCTGCAGACTGTTCCAGTGCCCTCGCCAATTCATTGATGTACAGTATATGTTGAAGAGGGTGGGGCTCAAGCTGCATCCCTGTCTCATCCCACAGCTCTGAGGAAAGATATATGTGTTTTTATTGCCAATTTTAACTGCACAAGCTGTTTGTGTACATTCATTTTAGAATGAATGAATCCCCCAACACCGCTTTCCATCAATTTGTATATCAGATCCTCAAATTGAATCAAAAGCTTTTTTGACAAGACTTTGCTTTTGTTTTGTTTGTTTGTCAATAAGGGTGTATACATTGTCTGTCGTACGGTATTTTGGTATTCTCTCTCTCTCTCTTGCTGTCACTTTCTCTCTCTGTGACTGTCTGATAGAGCACATGGCTCAATTAGCTGAAAGGTTAGCTAGTTTTGATGCTCTCTTTTCTCCTTATTAAGTTATTGGATAATTAGATGGCAGATTGATTTGGCAGGCCAGCAGCCTGAAGGGTCACTTTGTAGTTTGTGAGCTCTGACTCATAACTGGAGAAAGGGGCTACTCATACATTGGCTAGTGTTGATTATGTTCTCCAGAGGTGTGTTGTCCAATCCAAATGATGTGTGTGCGTGTGTGTGTGTGCATTTATGTGTGTGTATACATACTCTAACTATCACTAACCCGTGTGTGTGTGTGTGTGTGTGTAGGGTGGCCAAGGCCTTGAAGGTGGCGCTGTATGAGACTCCTACAGGCTGGAGGTTCTTTGGGAACCTGATGGACTCCGGGAGGTGCTCGCTCTGCGGAGAGGAGAGCTTCGGGACAAGTGAGTGTTACTGACTGTTTCTCTCTACTCCTGTTTGACATTTACATTCATCTGACCGTACTGCAGCTTGTTAACAGCTAAGTTTGCTCAACTTTCAGTAAAAGCCAGTCTGTTCCTGCAGCATCCATATACAGTACATCACATCCTTAAATAGAGAGGCCTGGTGGGAGTCATCCCAGCATAATACATATGAGGGGCTGTGTGTGTGTGTGTAAATAATCCCCATTCTTCTGCTATAAAAGGAGAGAGGAGCTCTGTGAATCACCAGAACCCTCTGCCTCTGCTGGCAGCTGCTCAGCCCACCAGGAAAAACTCTCTTATTCTCTCTCTCTCTCTCCCTCTCTCTCTCTCTCGCGCTCTCTCGCTCTCTCGCTCTCTCTTTCTCTCTCTCTCAATTTCAATTTAAGGGGCTTTATTGGCATGGGAAACATATGTTTACATTGCCAAAGCAAGTGAAATCTGAGGCATCTAAGATGGAGAGAGAGATAGAAAGGGAAAGAGAAGTATGGAGAGAGAAAGAGGGAAGGTGGGAGGGAACAGGAGAAAGAAGTAGAGAAAGTTGAAGTGAGCAGGAGAGAGAGGAAAGGAAAGAGAGATGCAGGGGGACAGTAGATGAGGAGGTAATTAAGGGAAAACAGAAAGAGGGGGAATGGAGAACAGGGGAAAAAGTGGAAGAGACAGAGATGAATAGGACCGAGTGCTGTGTGACTTTGTGCTTTGCTCGACCCATTTAAGGCTAAACGGCTAGAAGGAGCAGCAGTAAATTAGGGCTATGTTCGATCCTCTCTCTCCCTGTCAAACAGCTACAGCTGGAACTTTTATTCAGAAACATTAGTCCGGTCTGTATTTTTTTGTCTTCTAATTTACATACATAGAATCCAATTTGAGCTTTGAGATCTTCTCAAAGTGCTTCATAAAACCATTCCATTATTATTGCTCATTGTCTTGAAATTGGCAGAGAATCAAATTGGTGGTTTGTAGCTGAAAGATATAAAGGTCAGGAGATTATTATCATTATTATTCTCATTCTTCTTCTTATTGTTATACACTACGAGGCAGATGGAAGGAAAGGACTGATCTTGTGATTTTGATCTTGTGATTTTTTATTTTTTATTAGACAGCTTGTAAAGACATCCAGTGTCTCTCTCTCTCTCTGTGTGTGTGTGTGTGTGTGTGTGTGTGTGTGTGTGTGTGTGTGTGTGTGTGTGTGTGTGTGTGTGTGTGTGTGTGTGTGTGTGTGTGTGTGTGTGTGTGTGTGTGTGTGTGTGTGTGTGTGTGTGTGTGTGTGTCGGTGCATGTGTGCTTGCGTACGTGCGCATGTCCACAATAAAATTCACTTCAATGAAATCAGAAAGACAGAGAGGGGGTGGAGAGAGGCAGCGGCGAGGCAGAGGAAATTGGCAACTGTCAATTTCCCAACAGCCGTAGAGTGTTCTATTAGGGCCAGACTTACTAACCATTTACTCCACAACAAAGTATGCACCTCTTAGTTTCCACAGTAAACAAAACATAGAACATAACAAAAAAGATATGTTAAAAAGAAAGGAGCAGATGTAAAAGGTACAAGTTGGAACCATAAATGGGATGGTTCTTTGAAGAACCATACAAAATCCCAAACAAGAAATGTTTTTTGGTCGTCCATGACCGGAATTGAATAGCCCTGCTTTTAAGCCTGATTTGCATATTTCCCAGGGTGCCTTTAGAGTGAATTTCAGAGTTACCAGTACCGCCCATGACTGTGTTTGCAAGAGTCAGAGACATTGCAAGTGTCAGAGCCTCCCGGTTGGCGCAGTGGTCTAGGGCACTGCATCGCAGTGCTAACTGCGCCACCAGAGTCTCTGGGTTCGCCCCCAGGCTCTGTCGCAACCGGCCGCGACCGGGAGGTCCGTGGGGCGACGCACAATTGGGCTAGCGTCGTCCGGGTTAGGGAGGGTTTGGCCGGTAGGGATTTCCTTGTCTCATCGCGCTCCAGCGACTCCTGTGGCGGGCTGGGCGCAGTGCGCGCTAACCAAGGGGGCCAGGTGCACGGTGTTTCCTCCGACACATTGGTGCGGCTGGCTTCCGGGTTGGAGGCGAAGTTAAAGAAGCAGTGCGGCTTGGTTGGGTTGTACTTCGGAGGACCTTCGTCTCTCCCGAGCCCGTACGGGAGTTGTAGCGATGAGACAAGATAGTAATTACTAGCGATTGGATACCACGAAAATTGGGGAGAAAAGGGGATAAAAAATAAATAAAAAAAGAGACATAGTTGTTGCATTCAATCAATCAGTACATGCAAAAACATAGATGTTGAAACAAACAATTATAAAAATCAACCTGCAATAGAGCATGCTGGGAAATATGATAATGATGGGCATGGTTTTGGTTAAACTCTGGTTATTAACACCAACACTGGGGTTATTTTACACCACTGAATGTTATTTTAACTCTTTATAGCAGGGGTGTCAAACTCATTCCACGGAGGGCCTTGTGTCTGCAGGTTTTTGGTTTTTCCTTTCAATAAAGCCCTAGACAACCAGGTGTGGGGAGTTCCTAACTAATTAGTGATGTTAATTCATCAATCAAGTATAAGGGAGGAGCGAAAACACGCAGACACTCGGCCCCCGTGGAATGAGTTTGACACCTGTGCTTTATAGTAATGTTTTAACTCAACACTAGAAATGTTAAACTGAAAAATTAAGTTAACACTGGTGAATTTGCTGTGTGCTATGAAAGGGACACATCTGCAGGCTTCCATACATTTTAAGAACCTTTTAGAATTTGGGAGAACTGTAGATGTCACGTCAAGAACCCCACTCTTAGGTCAAAGGTTCTTTATCGAGCAATAATTCTCCAAGGAACCTTAAGAGCTGAGGAAGAACCATTTCATTTAAGAACCTATATTTTTTCAGTGTACTATGGGCCGGTTCCGCCTTTCTTACGCACGCCTTTCCTACGCATTTCTTAGTAGTTGGTATTCAGACTTATGAAGGTGCATAATGGGCTTTGCAGGCGTGGTTCACTTGCGCATGCTGAATAAATGTCATTCAACAGCTGAAAACCCTCCCACTTGTTGGCCAACAGATTTTCGCTTGGAGTTTTCATTCAATAGGGTTTTCAGTACATTTATCTTAAGCCCTCCCTTTAAATATGGTGTACCTTTAATTATAATTTTGCCGACAGACTAGAATACATCGAGAGAATGAGTTCAGAAAATAGGGATCAATGAAAGACAGCCATCTATGCATATTCGTCTCAATTTCAGCATCAACTGGTAGATAAAAAAATACTCTGATTTTGTAGATTATTTAGGCACATTTTAGGGTTAAGAAAAGTATGTATGAACCATAAAAGAAAACAGGTTTGGAGAGCCTTTATCCACAAAATATATCGATGAATAAATACAGTGGTTTGATTCATCCTGAAAGTTGTCATAATCAAGTTCAAACCATGAAATATTGGAAGGTGGAAAGAAAAGTGTACAATAGGGGTTGAATAATAGTCCTATGAATGTACCCAAACTCTCCCTAATCATGGAACTGTGATGACAACGGTCCAGTCGTCATGAACCATGCGCCAGGTTCCAGGTTTAACCTGTTACGTGTGGTCTGAGTTCCAGATTTATTCAAATAGGCTACATGTCCTAAATTATTGCACAGCGTTAGACTAATATGATCCACTAATGCTAGCGACCCTCAGGAACAACTTACACGGATGTGACAGAGGAAAGAAAGGTAAATGCAGGGAATGATGCAGAATGTAAGCTTCAAATTGAAGGAAACAAACATTAAAGTGACTGTTATTAATGTATGTGGGTCTTACTGATGGTGGCTCCCGATACTGGCTAATATTTAACATGATACAAATTGTTTAAAAAAATCAAACGGAGAAAAGCCCAGGCATTGGCTATAATTATAACATTCTAAAGCTCATACATAAACTCTGCAGGTTTAGCCCCACAGAAGCCTGTAGCTTGGGTGTCCAAATTTCATCCACCCAAATTATGAGGGCACACAATAATAATTCTGGGAATAACAGCACAGCTATTTACCGCCTATTTCACTGTGGCTCGTTTTACTTTTTTCTCCATGGATCATAAAGAAAACTAATCTAAAACAGTTGCTATGTGTATTTATAATCCCCTTCTCCAAATGGATTACTCATTTACCTAGCTCTTATCAATAGCTCTTATCAAGTTGTAAAAAACAGTGCATGGAGAATCCTGTTATTTATATCGGGGGAAAAGTAGATTTTTTCCACTTAGAAACAGCAAGTTCGTTCCACCTTATTCATGTTTGCTCGCACGTAAAGGTGGTGGAATTATGAGGGAATTACATCAAGGCCAGAATACGGCTTATTTGTAGACACAGCTCTGCCACGCCTTCATTTCTCAGATCTCCACCCCGAATTAATAGGGAATAGTATGCTATTCTCATTCTTAAGTTAAAGTAAAAAAAATGGGCATAGACAGAAAAGTGCATAAAAAGGAAATAACATTCCATTACGCTCGTTTAACTCGAGTTAGAATTGAGGCCTACGTGAATAAAGATATGTTTTATTCCATATACAGTGCATTCGTAAAAGTATTCAGACCTTCAGACTTTTTCCACATTTTGTTAAATTACAGCCTTATTCTAAAATGCATTAAATAAATAAAAATCCTGATCAATCTACACACAATACCCCATAATGACAAAGGAAAAAAAGATTTAATCCAATTTCCATTGATCATCCTTGAGATGTTTCCACCTGTGGTAAATTCAATTGATTGGACATGATTTGGAAAGGCACACACCTGTCTATATAAGGTCCCACAGTTGACAGTGCATGTCAAAGCAAAAACCAAACCTCTGGTCAAAGGAATTGTCCACAGAGCTCCGAGACAGGATTGTGTCGAGGCACAGATCAGAGGAAGGGTACCAAAAAAATGTCTGAAGCATTGAAGGTCCCCAAGAACACGGTGGCCTCCATCATTCTTAAATGGAAGAAGTTTGGAACCACCAAGACTCTTCCTAGAGCTGGCCGCCCGGCCAAACTGAGCAATCGGGGGAGAAGGGCCTTGGTCAGGAGGGTGACCAAGAACCTGATGGTCACTCTGACAGAGCTCCAGAGTTCCTCTGTGGAGATGGGAGAACCTTCCAGAAGGACAACCATCTCTGCAGCACTCCACCAATCAGGTCTTAATGGTAGAGTGGCCAGACAGAAGCCACTCCTCAGTAAAAGGCACATGCCAGCTCACTTGGAACTTGCCAAAAGGCACCTAAAGGACTCTCAGACCATGAAAAACAAGATTCTCTGGTCTGATATAACCAAGATTGATCTCTTTAGCCTGAATGCCAAGCATCACATCTTGAGGAAACCTGCCACCATCCCTACGGTGAAGCATGGTGGAGGCCGCATCATGCTGTGGGGATGTTTTTCAGCGGCAGGGACTGTGAGACTAGTCAGGATGTAGGGGAAAGATGAACAGAGCAAAGTACAGAGAGATCCTTGATGAAAACCTGCTCCAGAGCGCTCAGGACCTCAGACTGGGATGAAGGTTCACCTTCCAACAGAACAACAACCCTAAGCACACAGCCAAGACAACGCAGGAGTGGCTTCGGGACAAGTCAATTCAATTCAAGGGCTTTATTGGCATGGAAAACATATGTTAACATTGCCAAAGCAAGTGGAAATGTCCTTGAGTGGCCCAGCCAGAGCCCGGACTTGAACCAGATCGAACATCTCTGGAAAGACCTGAAAATAGCTGTGCAGCGGCGCTCCCCATCCAACCTGACAGAGCTTGAGAGGATCTGCAGAGAAGAATTGGAGACCCTCCCCAAATACAAGCTTGCCAAGCTTGTAGCGTCATATCCAAGAAGACTTGATCGTTACCAAAGGTCCTTCAAGAAAGTACGGAGTAAAAGGTCTGAATACTTATATAAATTAAATATTTCGGGAGGGGGGTTTTCCTCATAAAATTGCAAAAATATCTAAAAACCTGTTTTTGCTTTGTCATTATGTGTTATTGTGTTTAGATTGATGAGAAAAACTATTCAATCCATCTTAGAATAAGGCTTTAACGTAACAAAATGTGGAAAAAGTCAAGGGGTCTAAATACTTTCCGAATGCACATAACTTTATTGTTTGCGTCTTTTATTCCCATCTAAAACTAACAGGTGTGAATTTTGCACTGCAACTCACACTTAGATCTGGCCCTTAGTGTAGAATAGGCCACCTCAGTTTGTCACGCCCTGACCTTAGTTATCTATGTTTTCTTTATTATTTTGGTTAGGTCAGGGTGTGACGAGGGTGGGTATGCTTGTTTTGTATTGTCTAGGGTTTTCTGTATGTCTAGGGGTGTTGGTAGGTCTAGGCACATGTATGTCTGTGGTGGCCTGAATTGGTTCCCAATCAGAGGCAGCTGTTTATTGTTGTCTCTGATTGGGGATCATATTTAGGTTGCCATTTTCCCTTTCGGTTTTGTGGGTTCTTGTTCTATGTTTAGTTGCCTGTCTGCACTATCCATATTAGCTTCACGGTTCGTTTTGTTATTTTGTTAGTTTGTTCAGTGTTTTGTTCTTTATTAAAGAAGAATGTACGAATATCACGCTGCGCCTTGGTCTCCTCCTTACAACGGCCGTGACACAGTTAGAGATCACTGGCAGTGTGAACAGACTGATCTCTCCACAGAGAGACTAGCTGCACTTAAAGAGATACCAGTCTGTCTGTGTTAGTATACTCCTCTCTCCCCAGCCGACTGTTTTTATTTTTACCTTTATTTAACTAGGCAAGTCAGTTAAGAACAATTTCTTATTTATAATGACGGCCTAGGAACAGTGGGTTAACTGCCTTGTTTGGGGGCAGAACTGTAACGTTCCTGACCTGTTTTATGTTGTTTTTGTATGTGTAAATGGTCAGGGCGTGAGTTTTGGGTGGGCAGTCTATGTTTTCTGTTTCTATGTTGGTTTTGGGTTGCCTGGTATGGCTCTTAATTAGAGGCAGGTGTTTTGCGTTTTCCTCTAATTGAGAGTCATATTTAGGTAGGGTGTTCTCACTGTTTGTTTGTGGGTGAATGTCTCCTGTGTCGTCGATGTATGTACCATACGGGACTGTTTGGTTGTTCGTTCGTTTTGATGTAGTCTGTTCCTGTCCGTGAGTTTTACGTTTAGTTAGTTAAGTTCATGTTCAGGTTTCGTCTACGTCGTTTTCTTGTTTTGTAATTTTGTAAGTGTTTTGTTTTCGTGTTGCCGTCGTGTCGAATAAAGAGATGGCTTATTTCCCTAATGCTGCATTTTGGTTCACTGATCCTTCTCTCCTCTCCTCGTCCGAGGATGAGGAGAACGACAGCCCTTACAAGAACGACAGATTTTTACATTGTCAGCTCGGGGATTCGACATAGCAACCTTTCAGTTATTGGCCCAATGCTCTAACCACTAGGCTACCTAAATACTTTACAGTTACCCATACTGTAAGTCACTCTATATAAGAGTGTCTGCTAAATAACTAGATAACAACAACTTTTACTTATACGTTCAGCATATGTGGCCATGCGGGAAATCAAATCCACAACCCTGGTTCTACAAGCACCATTTTCCAACCCAACTGAGCCACATCAATATCAGCAATGTGAATAGTACTACCAACAGAATGTGTTGTGAGAGAGTTGGCTTCCTGTTCTGTAGAAAGCCATCAGACTCCCAGAGAGACTCAGGAGAGGCATGTTTGTGTGTTTGTGTGAGAGCCAGAGAAACAAACTAGTGGCTGTTAAAGTCTCTGGCTCAGAGTTGAACTGAAGAAAGGGTTATTGTCAGAATGCCTGTTAGAATGTCTGTTAAATTGCCTATGAAATAAACCTTGTTTTAATCAGTTTTAGCCAAGGAATTCTCCAGGGTAACATCCCTTAAAAAATATCCCATGTTGGTCAAACATCCCACTCTGCCCCATATGTTTGTAACAGGTAATAACAGGGTTATGAAGGTTTAAAACAGGGTTATGAAGGTTCATGTTCTCCTGGGCTACCTTCTCTCCACCCGTGTACAGGTTCAGACCACATCCGTGAGAAGGACGGTCTGTGGTCGGTGCTGGTGTGGCTGTCCATGATGGCTGCCAGGAAACAGGGCGTGGATGAGATCGTCAAGGACCACTGGGCCAAGCTCGGACGCAACTACTTCTGCAGGTCACTACAGTCGATACTCTGCTATGCAATCAATCAATCAATCAATGGACCCCCCCCCCCCCCCCCCCCATTAAAACCATATTGATGCCTTGGTGTTGCATAAGGTGTCCCCTTCTCCTGCCCCGGATGACTCCGTTATGCACCCCCCATTAGTCTCTTTATCTCAGTCCGTACCCCCTGTCCCCACCCCCCCTTCTAGCTCTTATTTTAGCTGCTCCCTCAGGAGAGACAGAGAGACTAGTACTGCCAGTGTTCCCCATTGTCCAAATACATAATGCTCAATATTCCCACGTAAATGTTCCTAAACCTGACACAGACTTCCCACAGCACACAGAGGGAGATGGAGGGGAAATAACCACCTCAGTCTCAACACAGACCCAACTGTTGGTACTTTGTTTGGGCTTTACTGTGAAGACATAGTACATGAATGGAGATTTATGTCAGGAATTGTTCAGTGTCTGTAAATGTCAAGGCGCTAACGTTGTTTAAAGAAGCTCTACAGTTAATTAAGTGTCTTAAAATGTGTTTGTCTCTGTGCTTGTGGTTTCAAGGAGTGTTTGTGTGTCTTTATGCTGCATTTGTGTATGTGTATGTGGTTCGAATCCCCGAGCCGACTAGGTGAAAAATGTGTTGATGTGCCCTTGAGCAAGTTACTTTTGCGCCTGTAAGTCGCTCTGGATAAGAGCGTCTGCCAAATGACTAAAACGTTAATGTAATCTGTGCGTGCGCACCTGTGTTCACACCTGTGTATGTGTGTCCCCAGGTTTGACTATGAGGGGGTGGACCCCAGAGCAGCCTTCTATCTGATGAGGGACTTGGAGGGGGTGATCACAGACAAAGCCTTCCCAAGCCAGAAGTTTGCTGTGGGGAATGCTGTCTACAGCGTGGAGCGGGCTGATAACTTTGAGTACGTCGACCCTGTGGACGGAACCGTGGTCCGCAACCAGGTCAGTCTACCTGCCCCATGGCTCTGAGAGGAGGGAAGGGGAGGAGGGGAAGAGGGGAGAGAAGAGGAGGGGAAGAGGGGAGAAGGAAAGGAGGTTTGGTTGTCTATGAGGTCTATATAATTGTTCACTTTATTAGTCAAAAAGTCGGCATATATTCCTCTTCCCTCTATCCTTCTCTCTTTCTATCCTCCTACTCCTCTCTGCTCCACACCACCCAGAGTGCATGTACCCAGAGTGGGGTTCCATGTTTGGGCATGGCTGTCTCAATCCCTCCTCCTCAGCCAGTAAACACACACACACACACACACACACACACACACACACACACACACACACACACACACACACACACACACACACACACACACACACACACACACACACACACACACATATACAGTAGAGCACTGCTTTGCACTAGCACTGAGAGACAGAAAAAGGGCAGCTAGACAGGCAGAGATACAGTAGTGGTGTGATATACAACCTCTGGTTAGGAACAGTTGGCCTACTGTTGATGTTGAACATACTTTTGAGTGGTAAACACTTCTCTCCGGTTCTTACTTCACTGGTTCCCAAATGGTGTGAAGGCCCCGCTGGTCACAGGCGAGTCCTGCGTGTTTTTCAGAAGTAAAAGCTATTCAGCACATTAGACCATATGTCTATGGCATTGGTTCTGGTGACATGTTGAGTCATGAGAAGACTCCCAAAATTGTAGGTGGGTCACAGGGCTAAACGGTTTGGGAACAAGTGATGTGCATAAGGCAGTGATGTCACAGTGGCTGATGTTTTAGCTTGGCCTTTATTCTGATTGGTAGACCTGGTTTAGTCTGGGGTTTGTAATGTCATTGGTGGAGGCAGATATGTCTCGGCTGGGGCCTTTATTGTGATTGGTGGAAAGACTGATGAATCGGAGTCTGTGTCAGCCATCCACACACATCTCAGTAAAGATGATGAGTGTTATAGACGGTCTACTGTTGGTGAATGTAAACACAGACACACACACCACTGCCCCCCCCCGCCTCCATCATATCCTGGTCTGTGAAGTTTACCCTGCGGACTACCTCGTTCTGTCCTGGAATGTGTGGAAACTAGCCTGGCATCGACATTTCTCAGCCTCCAGCCCCAGCTCATATGACACACACAGACAAAATAATGACTCGTAAATCCTGATGGCCACCCATTGGTGTCAGGAGTCTTGGTCTGGGATGTATGATGGCATAAGAGATGGAAGCGTGTGTGTCTGTGTGTGTGCGCTCGCGTGTGTGTGTGTGTTTAGCTGTATGTTTGTGTATGTGTGTGTGTGTGTGTGTGTGTGTGTGTGTGTGTGTGTGTGTGTGTGTGTGTGTGTGTGTGTGTGTGTGTGTGTGTGTGTGTGTGTGTGTGTGTGTGTGTGTGTGTGTGTGTGTGTGTTTTCAGTCCCAATCGGGCCTGTGACAGTAGCAGGATCAAACCTGGGCCATCCTTCACTGTCACCGTGAGCTCACAGTGCTCCACAGAGGCACAGCAATTACAGCGAGTAGGTCAGTCAATCAAAAGTGTGACCCCCCCCCCCCCCCCGGGTTGTGTCAGCTGTTGTCTCTCCCCTCTGCCTGTCTGCCTGTCTGCCTGTGAGAGGGAGGGCGGTGTCAGCTGTCCCGCACATACGTCTACACACACATAAGCATATTTACACACACACGCCGGAGTATACATATATTCTTAAAACAGAGACACAAGCTCACAAATGTTCACACCTACAGAGATACTGTACACATGCTGTGCACATACAAACAAACACACATGCACACACATGCACACATGCAGACTGGCTGTGATGACATGTCGAGGGAAGAGAGGCTTTACAGAGCTATGAATGGGTTGCCTCTGTGGCATGCTACTGAATTCTTACCACATAGACAGATTACACACATACTATTGTACATTGACCCTCTCTCTCCTGTCACAAACGAACAACTACATGTACACAAACACAGATAGGGTTGCACTGTAGGTAAGCACACACACACACGCACACATACACACAGCAGGGTCAATTCTTACCTTTACTCATATGACTACAGCGGCACCTAGTGGATGTCATTTGATACTGCATTAAACAACCCTGACTCTCCTCTGTCTCACTGCCTCTGGACTGTCTGTCTACCGGTCTCAAATCAAACGTTATTTGTCACATGTGCCGAATACAACAAGTGTAGACTTTACCGTGAAATGCTTACTTACAAACCCTTAACCAACAGTGCAGTTGCCTCTGATCGGTCTGTCTACCTGTCTCAATACCTCTGGTCTGTCTGTCTACCTGTCTCAATGCCTCTGGTCTGTCTGTCTACCTGTCTCAATGCCTCTGGTCTGTCTGTCTCACTGCCACTGGTCTGTCTGTCTTCCTGCCTCACTGCCGCTGGTCTGTCTGTCTACCTGTCTCAATGCCTCTGGTCTGTCTGTCTACCTGTCTCAATGCCTCTGGTCTGTCTGTCTCACTGCCTCTGGTCGGTCTGTCTACCTGTCTCACTGCCTCTGATCTGTCTGTATACCTGTCTCAATGCCTCTGATCTGTCTGTCTCTGTCTCAATGCCTCTGATCTGTCTGTCTCTGTCTCAATGCCTCTGGTCTGTCTGTCTCTCTTTCTCACTGCCACTGGTCTGTCTTCCTATCTCACTGTCTCTGGTCTGTCTGTCTACCTGTCTCAATGCCTCTGGTCTGTCTATCTGTCTCACTGCTTCTGATCGGTCTGTCTATCTGTCTCAATGCCTCTGGTCTGTCTGTCTCTCTGTCTCACTGCCACTGGTCTGTCTGTCTACCTTTCTCAATGCATCTGGTCTGTCTGTCTACCTGTCTCACTGCCTCTGGCCTGTCTGCCTACCTGTCTCAATGCCTCTGGTCTGTCTGTCTCTCTGTCTCACAGCCACTGGTCTGTCTGTCTTCCTGTCTCACTGCCACTGGTCTGTCTGTCTTCCTGTCTCAATGCCTCTGGTCTGTCTGTCTCTCTGTCTCACAGCCACTGGTCTGTCTGTCTACCTGTCTCACTGCCTCTGGTCTGTCTGTCTATCTGTCTCACAGCCACTGGTCTGTCTGTCTATCTGTCTCACAGCCACTGGTCTGTCTGTCTATCTGTCTCACAGCCACTGGTCTGTCTGTCTATCTGTCTCACAGCCACTGGTCTGTCTGTCTTCCTGTCTCAATGCCTCTGGTCTGTCTGTCTCTCTGTCTCACAGCCACTGGTCTGTCTGTCTTCCTGTCTCAATGCCTCTGGTCTGTCTGTCTATCTGTCTCACAGCCACTGGTCTGTCTGTCTTCCTGTCTCAATACCTCTGGTCTGTCTGTCTCTCTGTCTCACAGCCACTGGTCTGTCTGTCTTCCTGTCTCAATGCCTCTGGTCTGTCTGTCTCTCTGTCTCACAGCCACTGGTCTGTCTGTCTACCTGTCTCAATGCCTCTGGTCTGTCTGTCTCACAGCCACTGGTCTGTCTGTCTTCCTGTCTCAATGCCTCTGGTCTGTCTGTCTCTCTTTCTCACTGCCACTGGTCTGTCTGTCTACCTGTCTCACTGCCACTGGTCTGTCTGTCTACCTGTCTCACTGCCACTGGTCTGTCTGTCTATCTGTCTCACTGCCACTGGTCTGTCTGTCTTCCTGTCTCACTGCCTCTGGACTGTCTGTCTTCCGGTCTCACTGCCTCTGATCTGTCTGTCTACCTGTCTCAATGCCTCTGGTCTGTCTGTCTCTGTCTCACTGCCGCTGGTCTGTCTGTCTCTCTTTCTCACTGCCACTGGTCTGTCTTCCTGTCTCACTCTCTCTGGTATGTATGTCTACCTGTCTCACTGCCGCTGGTCTGTCTGTCTACCTGTCTCACTGCCACTGGTCTGTCTGTCTTCCTGTCTCACTGCCGCTGGTCTGTCTGTCTACCTTTCTCAATGCCTCTGGTCTGTCTATGTCTCACTGCTTCTGATCGGTCTGTCTACCTGTCTCACTGTCTCTGGTCTGTCTGTCTCACTGTCTCACTGCCTCTGGTCTGTCTGTCTACCTGTCTCACTGCCTCTGGTCTGTCTGTCTCTCTGTCTCTGGTCTGTCTACCTGTCTCACTGCCTCTGGTCTGTCTATTTACAGGGTCTGCGGATTGTCTTCACTGATGCATCCCGTCTGGTCTTCCGTCTGAGTGGGAGTGGGGGAGGGGCCGGGGCCACGGTCCGGATCTATGCAGAGAGCTTAGAGAGAGACCCCGAGAGACAAAACAGAGAAACTCAGGTAGGGAGTTTACACTGGAATCCATTATGATAGGTACTATAACATTACAGTGTGTGCGTGTATATGTGTGTGCGCACGTGAGTGTGTTATTGTTTGTGTGTTTGTTTCCTACAACTCAGCAATGGCAATAAGAGGGTCTTTCTGTTTCTTTCTGTATTTACAAGCTTACAGGCCCATGAACTAAGCAGAGGATCTAGAGTCTTAGAAAAAAAGGTGCTGAGTAGAACCATATAGGATTCTTCAGTTTGTCCCAATAGGGGAACCCTTTTTGCAGAGGGTTTTAGCTAGAACCTTCTATGTAGGGTTCTTCATTGAACCCCTTGTAAATTGTTCTGCCTAGAACCCTCTATAAACGGTTCTACCAAGAACCGTTTTTAATCTTTGAAGGGTTGATCCTAGAACCCTTTATTAACGGTTCCACCAGCCTTATTAGCCTTTAAAATTAAACTCTTTATGACAATACATTACATACTGTATATCATAAGGCCTTTCTTCGAGGGCCTAGTTATACCATAACACAGTGGTTTGGGCGCCCCCCAAAAAATGTAACTCAGTCCAGCTTTCAGCTTTAGTCTTGAAAGTTGTAATAGTAGAATACACAAGGTGCAATTTGAAATTGGGTAGTGCATCATCAGTTCCTCTTGTCATGTCAGTCATTACATACCTTAGAGAACTATTTATAACTTGTCAGAAATGTCCAGATTAACTAGCCCAATGTTTTTTAGCAAGGTTTTTTTTAACCAATAGATTTAGTTGTAATGTTTGAGTCACTCAAATATCACACGAATACACATGGCAAAATGTAAAGAATTGCAAGACAATTTGCTGTAAAACTGCAACATTGCCTCTGCACCCCATGACACAATGTGTCAAATTGCAGGAAATAAGATTTAAGCCTGCTCAATGTTTTTTCCACCAACAAGAGGGGTGTGAACAGTCTGTCTCATGTACAGTGCTTGTGCCCATAGAAATAGACGTAGCGCGTGCACTCCGGAATATTCCCCAATGCTGGAAGTGGGACCTAAATGAAAAAGTTTGGGAACCCCTGCCCTAACACAGTGCTGTTAGGAAACTACTGGTTTACAGGCCACATCAGGGGCCTCATTTAAAAAAATAAATATTAGATTTACACTTGAACTTAGTCTTAAGATCATTTCCCGACGGTGTGCTTATGTTCGATTCATTAAAGATACTGAGCATACAAAAACCTTGCTTACGCAGGTTCTAAGAAGCCCATTTGTAACTTACGCACCTGTGATCTATAAATCTCAAATTAACTTAAAATTGACGGCACCTGAATGTGCCTTACAATCAGCGATTTCCCCTTATTGAATGCTAGCACAAATGAGGGTTTAGTCAGGAATAGCCATGGACCAAAAGAGAAAAGCAAACTTTTTGGAAGACGAGATCACGGTGATGGTAGAGGAGATTGAAGACAGGCAAAACATTTTATTTCGGTGGACTAAATAGTGGGTTGACAAACAAAGTCAAACGGGTAGCTTGGGTGCGTGTCGCCGCTGCAGTGAACGAGGTGGGGCAGCAAGACAGAACTGTGACTGATGTGAAAAAGAAATGGTCTGACCTTAAACGGCAAGGGATAAAAAGAATAGCCGTACATAAACAACATGAAAATCCCTTACGTCAAGTCTAGACTTTGCGTAGAGATAAGATCATTTCCACGTCAAAGTAAGGTTTTATATATAACTACGTAAACGTTGTTTTCTGCGTAAGTTCTACTTAAGATCAAAATTGATCGTAAGTCCGTTTTATAAATGAGGCCCCTGGCCTGCAAGTCACATAATGATGGTGGGCAAAATGATGTGTAATTCCTATTGGAATCCAGCCAGAGCGAGGATATCCAACAATTTAAACTTTTAATCACCTGCAATCTGCATTCAGAATTTTGATTAATGTGACTACCTAAATCATCTAAACTGGAGCAACCATCTCAGTAACGGGTGCAATAAGTCCAACTACTAACAGATTGGATTCATTTAGAAAAATGTATGTTATTTATCTTTGTGTAGAATAGGTTTAATCAACCAATCAACATACATGCAAAAACACATATATGTTGATCGGTTTGGGGGGAAAAACGATGTATTCCAGTTTTAAAATGAATTTTAAGGCAGAAAATGTGACTACTGTGAAAGGGGTCTGTAGACTTTCACTAGTGACTGGAGGTGAGTCCTCCCTTACTAAACAAACCCCATGAAATGATAACAGCTGTTAAATACTTAACCTATAAAGAATTGCCATACTGTATCTTCAGTGTGTATAGAGTTGATATTTATGGTGTCTGGTTGGACAGTTATCTGTAAGACTGGAGGGCTTTTGCTTTTATGTTCAGGCTGTTGTTGTCATTTGTTTTGGTGGAGTACAGTATACACCTGATTTCTGAAGCTGGTTTTAGATACTTGATTAAGTTTGTACAGTACAGCTATATGTAGTTCACTACTCCCCAACACTGGATTCTTAGTAGGAACCAATGTGGGTAGTGTAGAAGGCTCTGGGGTTAGGGCTGTCTAGTTAAGGAGAGTGCCACTGCATTCAAGCTTATAATCTACCACTACTACTAATTACCTTCAATGCCTTTTACACAGGGACGTAAGGGATTAACATATTCTCAGTCACTGTCCCTTGGCCGTCCTGCATTTTGAGTATGCTGTAACTATGTTGCTAGTATACCAATACCACACGTACATTGTACACTTATTGGAACATGAGCAGTGGTAGTGCATCCTTTCAAGGTCTCTATGGGCATTCTCCATTAGAAAAGAAAGCCTGAAGTAGTGGCAGTAATGTGTGTATTGTGTGAAGTGTGTATGAAGCAGTGTGTGCTGTCTGTATACCAGGCGGTGCTTGGTCCCCCCCCCCCCCCCCTACCCCCATTGCCAGTATTAGTGCTTTGTGTAAAGTGCGTATAAAGCTGTGTGTGTGTTCTGTGTCCCAGGCGGTGCTTGGTCCCCCCCCCCCCCCATTGCCAGTATTAGTGCTTTGTGTAAAGTGCGTATAAAGCTGTGTGTGTGTTCTGTGTCCCAGGCGGTGCTGGGTCCCCTCATTGCCATCGCCCTGAAGATCTCTGACATCCATGAGAGGACAGGACGCCGCAGCCCCACCGTCATCACCTGAGCTCTGCTCCACCGCACACGCACACACACACACACATACACACATACACACACACACGCACACGCACACGCACACACACACACAACTGAGTGCTCCCCCCCACAAAACACACACATCTCTAAGGCCACCATGTCCTGCTTGTTGCCACACCTGGAGCCAATAGCAAGCAAGCGCTATTCACTCTTTACTTATCTCAACATTTTAAATATTATTTGGTCTGCAAAAGAAAAGAAGCAAGCTGTGTATTTCAGCAGTTGATAAGACACCAATTGTTAATATCATGCCTCTGTTTTGAAAGTTTTATGTTCTGGATGTGTGAAATTACAGCCACAAAGCCTGTGTCTTTATCTATGTGTGTGTGTGTGTATTTGTTTGCCTTATCATTCATTATAAAGGCGACTGACAGAATTAAAGTCCAGTTGTTTATACAACATGTTTTCTTACGATATATTTTTTTTAACATAGTATAATTTTAAGCGGCGTTTCACCTTTCAGAAAGTTTATGCCACATGCGCGCACGCACGCACGCACGAACGCACACACACACACACATTCTTCCAAGTATGTTTGTCTTTAGCCAGGAGTAAATCGCACATACAGAAAAATGATATATTGGAATATATTTCAATAAAATATAAATATATGTGGGAAATGTATTTATCAAATATATAAATAAATGAAATATCCAGAAAATCACATTGTATGATTTAATAATTAGTAATAATTAGCATTTTATTGGACACACCTACTCATTCATCCTTGCCTTGATGACAGCTTTGCACACTCTAAGCATTCCCTCAATCAACTTCATGTGTCTTGATGTATTTCTAATACTTTTTTTTAGTTTTTTTTTTTTATCCCCTTTTCTCCCCAATTTTCGTGGTATCCAATCGCTAGTAATTACTATCTTGTCTCATCGCTACAACTCCCGTACGGGCTCGGGAGAGACGAAGGTCGAAAGCCATGCGTCCTCCGAAGCACAACCCAACCAAGCCGCACTGCTTCTTTAACACAGCGCGCCTCTAACCCGGAAGCCAGCCGCACCAATGTGTCGGAGGAAACACTGTGCACCTGGCCCCCTTGGCTAGCGCGCACTGCGCCCAGCCCGCCACAGGAGTCGCTGAAGCGCGATGAGACAAGGAAATCCCTACCGGCCAAACCCTCCCTAACCCGGACGACGCTAGCCCAATTGTGCGTCGCCCCACGGACCTCCCGGTCGCGGCCGGCTGCGACAGAGCCTGGGGGCGAACCCAGAGACTCTGGTGGCGCAGTTAGCACTCTAATACTTAAGTATTTATCTGACCGCTTTTCCATCTGTCTAACCAGAAATCAAAGCCTTTGCTTATTCCTCATTTTTGGGATGGAAAATGGTTGAAAAATATACAGTACCAGTCAAAAGTTTGGACACAAATGTATTTGTATTTGTCACCAGTAAAGCACCCCAACACCATCACACCTCCTCCATACTTCACAGTTGGAACCACACATGCAAAGATCATCCATCCACCTACTCTGCGTCTCACAAAGACACGGCGGTTGGAACCAAAAATCGCAAATTTGGACTCATCAGACAAAAGGACAGATTTCCGCCGGTCTAATGTCCTTTGCTTGTGTTTCTTGGCCCAAGAAAGTCTCTTATTTTTTGTGTGTCCTTTAGTAGTGGTTTCTTTGCAGCAATTTGACCATGAAGGCCTGATTCACGCAGTCTCCTCTGCACAGTTAATGTTGAAAGTCTGCTACTTGAACTCTGAAGCATTTATTTGGGCTGCAATCTGAGGTACGGTTAATTGCTGATTTCTGAGGCTGGTAACTCTAATGAACGTATCCTCTGCAGCAGAGGTAACTCTGGGTCTTCCTTTCCCGTGGTGGGCCTCATGAGAGACAGTTTTATCATAGTGCTAGATGGTTTTTGAAGAAACTTTCAAAGTTCTTGAATTGTTCCAGATTGACTGACCTTCATGTCTTAAAGTAATGATGGACTGTTGTTTCTCTTTGGTGATTTGAGTTGTTCTTGCCATAATATGGTATTTTACCAAATAGGGCTATCTTCTGAATACCACCCCTACCTTTTCACAACACAACTGATTGACTCAAATGCATTAAGAAGGAAAGAAATTCCACAAATTAACTTTTAACAAGGCACACCTGTTAATTGAAATGTATTCCAGGTGACTACCTCATGAAGCTGGTTGAGAGAATGCCAAGAGTGTGCAAAGCTGTCATCAAGGCAAAGGGTGGCTACTTTGAAGAGTCTCAAATATAAAGCATATTTTGATTTGTTTAACACTTTTTTGGTTACTACATGATTCCATATGTGTTCAAATGTATTCATTTTGTAAGTATAATAATGTCAACATGATGCATTTTGATTATGAAGGGCTTCATCACAAACTCAAAGACGTGGTGTCTTGCATTACATCAGTGTTTCTTAATCCTGGTCCTGAGGACCAAACGGCATACACACACCTGATTACACTAATCAAAGGTTTGATTAGTTTATTATTGGAATCAGGTGTGTAGTGCTAGGGACAAAAACACAGATGTGCACCCCTTGGATCCCCAGGACCAGGAATAATAAACACTGCATTATATTAATGCATTAATAGGTGTTTACACAGACTGTAAAGCAGTCATGAGCTCTTGTGAATACTTATAAAACATCAATGTGCATTTCAGCACATTGCATGCATGAGTAGTCACTAGGTTTTCCTGTGCCTCTTATTTCACCTTTCCCTGAAGCGCTAACGAGCCCCAGTCCGTCCTGCTCTAACCCCCTAGTCTTTTACGGTTTGTGAATCAACACGTGCAGGTGAAAGGATGGCTAGCATTTCCTTGTGTGATATTGTGAATGGCTGCTTTCCTGCCCTCCTGAACACACTGATGAAAAGGCCCTTTTATCAGTGGTTGTGGTGACGCTCAGGTAGAGATACAGGCTTTTGTAGTACCTGCTCTTATCAGTGAGACGTTTATCTTCTACATGGCCTTACCTTGCTGAGCTCATGCTGGGGGTGAGTGGAGCTAACCAATGCTAACGTATCGCAGAATACCTCTCCATCCTCTATGGCGATATTAACTCAATGTATATTTCCAATGCATCAATACTGTATCCCCAAGGTTTTACTCAACCCTGATTGGTTCAGTTTAGTTTACACAAGCAGTTGTGAATAATAACCAAACCACTTCAATCATGTGACTTGTGTCCCATGTCATGAAGTAATACAGTGCATTCAGAAAGTATTCAGACTCATTTACCTTTTCCACATTTTCTTAGGTAACAGCCTTATTCTACACATAATGTCCAAGATGGCGTAGCAGTCAGACGTCTTCAACGTCTTTGTCCCGTGTATATATCTTTTTATAGCTTTTTTCTTCGCTTATTTTATATTATATTTTTCTAAACCTCAACTACAACATACTCACCTGCAATCTGCCTCACCCAATGTGGTATGGATCGGCTATTTTCTTTACTTTAGAACCGGAACCCCGAACAGAAGCTAGCCAGCTAACTAGCTACTAGTCAGCTAGCCACTGCTAGTGGTCATCAGCTAACCTTTAGCCCGGACAACTCTTGCCAGTCTGCACAGCGTGATTCAAACGAGAGCAAATCGGACTTATTTTTCTCCATATCTCCGGATTCCTACCGCAAGCTCTGAACCCTTTCACCTGGATCATCGCAGCTAGCTAGCTGCTATCCGAGTGGCCACTCCTGGCTAACGTTTCTGTCCCGAAGCAAGAACCAATTTGCCTGGAGCTAGCCTTTGCTAGGCCCATCTCCCGTCTAGCCGAAGAGGTCCATCAGCCACTCCTTGGGCTACAATACCTATTTTGCCAATTGGCCTGGACCCCTTTTACTGCCGACACGGAGCCCCGCCGATCCATCACGACTGGACTACTGACGTAATCTGCCCTAGGGTTTTTTTCAACTGGCTCCTCTGTTGCGACGTCCCCTGAATGCCCATCTGCTAGCCTGCTAGCCGCAGCCCGCTAGCTGCATATCGGACTGTTAGCTGAAGAGGCCCATCAGACAAATTCTTTGGACACTATACCTATTTTGCCAATTGGCCTGGACCCTTGCACCACACGGAGCCCTGCTGATCCATCACGGCTGGTCCGCCAACATAACAGCACAAGGGGGCTACAATAGACTTCTTCCGTCGCGATGTCCCTCTAAGGCCCTTCTGCTAGCTTGCTTTCCCCGGCCCGCTAGCTGTCTGAATCGCTGTGACCTCACCTGGTTTAAAGGATGTTTCTAGAGACAATAGCTCTCTCATCGTCACTCAATGCATAGGTTTACCTCCATTGTATTCACATCCTACCCTACCTTTGTCTGTACATTATGCCTTGAATCTATTCTACTGTGCTCCCTTTACTCTCTGTTCCGAACGTACTAGACGACCAGTTCTTATAGCCTTTTGCAGTACCCTTATCCTACTCCTCCATTGTTCATCTGGTGATGTAGAGGTTAATCCAGGCCCTGCAGTGCCTAGGTCCACTCCCATTCCCCAGGTGCTCTCATTTGTTGATTTCTGTAACCATAAAAGCTTTGGTTTCATGCATGTTAACATTAGAAACCTTTTCCCTGAGTTTGTTTTATTCACTGCTTTAGCACACTCTGCCAACCCGGATGTCTTAGCCGTGTCTGAACCCTGGTATAGTTAGGGATGGAAAACCCTGAAATTTCCATCCCTAACTATACCATTTTCCGACCAGATAGAATTGCCAAAGGGGGCAGAGTTGCAATCTACTACTATCCAGGTCTGTGCCCAAACAATTTGAGCTTCTACTTTTAAAAATCCATCTTTCCAGAAACAAGTCTCTCACCGTTGCCGCTTGCTATAGACCACCTTCTGCCCCCAGCTGTGCCCTGGACACCATATGTGAATTGATTGCCCCCCATCTATCTTCAGAGCTCATGCTGTTAAGTGACCTAAACTGGGACACGCTTAACACCCCGACCATCCTACAATCTAAGCTTGATGCCCTCAATCTCACACAAATTATCAATGAACCTACCACAAATCCGTAAACACGGGCACCCTCATAGATATCATCCTAACCAACCTGCCCTCCAAATACACATCTGCTGTTTTCAACCAGGATCTCAGCGATCACTGCCTCATTGCCTGCGTCCGTAATGGGTCTGCGGTCAAACGACCACCCCTCATCACTGTCAAACGCTCCCTAAAACATTTCTGCGAGCAGGCCTTTCTAATCAACCTGGCCCGGGTATCCTGGAAGGATATTGACCTCATTCCGTCAGTAGAGGATGCCTGGTTGTTCTTTAAAAGTGCTTTCCTCGGCATCTTAAATAAGCATGCCCCATTCATTTAAAAAAAAAAAACAGGAACAGATATAGCCCATTGTTCACTCCAGACCTGACTGCCCTTGACCAGCACAAAACCATCCTGTGGCGAACTGCATGAGCATCGAAATGCCCCTGCGATATGCAACTTTTCAGGGAAGTTAGGAACCAATATACACAGGCAGTTAGGAATGCAAAGGCTAGCTGTCACGATCGTCATAAGGAGTGAACCAAAATGCAGCGTGGTATGTTTCCATCATTTTTATTAGGAAGAGAAAACTCAAATAACAAAAACAATAAAGCAAACAAATGAAACGTGAAGCTCAGAGTAGTGCTCACAGGAAACTATACCTAGACAAGATCCCACAAAGCACAAAGGGGAAATGGCTGCCTAAATATGATCCCCAATCAGAGACAACGATAAACAGCTGCCTCTGATTGGGAATCATACCAGGCCAACATAGATATATAATTACCTAGATGACCCACCCTAGTTACACCCCGACCTAACCAACATAGAGAATAACAGGCTCTCTATGGTCAGGGCGTGACACTAGCTTTTTCAAACAGAAATGTGTATCCTGTAGCACAAACTCCAAAAAGTTCTGGGACACTGTAAAGTCCATGGAGAAAAAGAGCACCTCCTCCCAGCTGCCCACTGCACTGAGGCTAGGAAACAATGTCACCACAGATAAAGCCACAATAATTGAGAATTTCAAGAAGCATTTTTTCATGGCTCGCCATGCTTTCCACCTGGCTAACCCTACCCCGGTCAACAGCCCTGCACCCCCCACAGCAACTTGCCCAAGCCTCCTTCAATCAAATCCAGATAGCAGATGTTCTGAAAGAGCGGCAAAATCTGAACCCCTACAAATCAGCCGGGCTAGACAATCTGGACCCTCTCTTTCTAAAATGATCCGACGAAATTGTTGCAACCCATATTACTAGCCTGTTCAAACTCTCTTTCGTATCGTTTGAGATCCCTAAAGATTGGAAAGCTGCTGCGGTCATCCACCTCTTCAAAGGGGGAGACACTCTAGACCCAAACTGCTACAGACCTATATCTATCCAAGGTCTTGGAAAGCCAAGTTAACAAACAGATCCCAGACCATTTTGAATCCCACCGTACCTTCTCCGCTATGCAATCTGGTTTCCGAGCTGGTCATGGGTGCACCTCAGCCACGCTCAAGGTCCGAAACAATATCATAACAGCCATCGATAAGAGACAATATTGTGCAGCTGTATTTATCGACCTGGCCAAGGCTTTTGACTCTGTCAATCACCACATTCTTATCGGCAGACTCAACCGCCTTGGTTTCTCAAATGACTGTCTCGCCTGGTTCACCAACTACTTCTCTGATAGAGTTCAGTGTGTCAAATCGGAGGGCCTGTTGTGGTTCAATTCTGTTGTGGTTCAATTCTCGGGCCGACTCACTTCTCTGTATACATCAATGATGTCGCTCTTGCTGCTGGTGATTCTCTGATCCACCTCTACGCAGACGACACCATTCTGTGTACTTCTGTCCCTTCTTTGGACACTGTGTTAACTGACCTCCAGATGAGCTTCAATGCCATACAACTCTCCTTCCATGGCCTCCAACTGCTCTTAAATGCAAGTAAAACTAAATGCATGCTCTTCAACCGATCGCTGCCCACACCTGCCCACCCGTCTCTGGACGGTTCTGACTTAGAATATGTGGACAACTACAAATACCTAGGTGTCTGGTTAGACTGTAAACTCTCCTTCCAGACTCACATTAAGCATCTCCAATCCAAAATTAAATCTAGAATCTAGAACCTATTTCGCAACAAAGCATCCTTCACTCATGCTGCCAAACATACCCTCGTAAAACTGACTATCCTACCGATCCTTGACTTCAGCGATGTAATTTACAAAGTAGCCTCCAACACTCTACTCAGCAAATTTGATGCAGGCTATCACAGTGCAGGCCTTTTTGTCACCACAACCCCATATACTACCCACCACTGCGACCTGTATGCTCTTGTTGGCTGGCCCTCGCTTCATATTTGTCGCCAAACCCACTGGCTCCAGGTCATCTATAAGCCTTTGCTAGGTAAAGCCTCACCTTATCTCAGCTCACTGGTCACCATAGCAGCACCCACCCGTAGCACGCGCTCCAGCAGGTATATTTCACTGGTCACCCCCAAAGCCAATTCCTCCTTTGGCCGCCTTTCCTTCCAGTTCTTTGCTGCCAATGACTGGAACAAATTGCAAAAATCACTGAAGCTGGAGACTCATATCTCCCTCACTAACTTTAAGCACCAGCTGTCAGAGCAGCTAACAGATCACTGCACCTGTACATAGCCTATCTGTAAATAGCCCATCCAACTACCTCATCCCCATACTGTTATTTATTTTGCTCCTTTGCACCCCAGTATCTCTACTTGCACACTCATCTTCTGCACATCTATCACTCCAGTGTTTAATTGATATATTGAAATTATTTCGCCACTATGGCCTATTTATTGCCTTACCCCCTTATCCTACCTCATTTGCACACACTGTATATTACATTTTTCTATTGTATTATTGACTGTATGTTTGTTTATTCCATGTGTAACTCTGTGTTGTTGTTTGTGTCTCACTGCTTTGCTTTATCTCGGCCAGGTCGCAGTTGTAAATGAGAACTTGTTCTCAACTAGCCTACCTGGTTAATTAAAGGTGAAATAAATAAATAAATATATATTTAAAAACAAACAATACCCCATAATCACAAAGCAAAAACAGTTTTTTTTTAAATCTTAGAATATATAAAAAAAAAAAAAAATGGAAATATTACATTTACATAAGTATTCAGACCCTTAAAATTTTGAAAAAAAGTCAAGGGGTCTGAATACTTTCTGAAGGTACTGTAGGTGTTCAAGGCACCTGACGTGTAGCCTTGGTCAGTAGAACTTTACTTAATGTCCAGACTGATAGATAAGGCTAATGAATAAGGGCCTTATAAAAGAAACAGTGAACTGGAATTACCCTGTAGGATATTACTGGCCTCGCTGTAAGACAATGGAATGAATCTTATGGAATAGAATTTCATGGCTTGTGTTTATTGCTGTTTTAATCATTCCTAATTAGTCATTAATCATACATCAGAAGAATAATATCATTTGTCCGCCTGCAATGGTATATTCCAACATCCCCTTACAGTGGCACTCCTCTCACCAATCATGGCCCTATGGCCTAGCCCGAGCGTTCAACAAGCCATGTTGTCCTACACCTCAAATGCATCATAATAAATATCAATTTCAAATCTTAATCGTTTTGACTTCAGCCTATTGGTTGAAATGAGATAGTTTTGACCTGTTTGTCAGTTTTGTCTGTAGCTAGTGATTGGTGGTCCGTAAAAGTAGCTGATAATGAGGGTCTCTATCAGCGGCAGACTGTTTATCTCTAACGAACTGTTCCAAGCGCTTACTGACCATTTGAGACAGAGGCATGAAGATTGTCTTAACCTGCGTTTTGCAGTAATACACAAGACAGTAGACCCTAACCCTAGCTTCATGTCCACACCTCAGTGCAACTCTAACCCCAGCCATAACCCTAACTTTAACCCTAGCTTCATGTCAAAGCCATAGTTCAACTCTAACCCTAGTCATAACCCTAGCCATAGGCCTAATCCTAACCCTAGCTTTATGTCTACACCCCGACTCAATCCTAACCCTAACCACAACTTTAACCCTTATGTTCAACCCTGGCTCAACCCAAACCCTAGCCATTACCCTCTCCCTAACCCCTCTAAATAGAACTCCCTTACCTATGAATCCTCAATCGAACCACTGGTTGTAACCAGCATGAAAATGAAAACAAGAAGCTAATCAAACATCCAAGGACACACAATCACTAAACAACTTTGGTGTGAGCTCAGAGACAGTCTTTGGGGGTTGATGTAGGGCTTATAACTGAGTTATAATTATAGATGTATGAAAATCCATCAGGCAGCCAGTCCCATTAGTGTTGGGGACATGGACAGAACTGAAGGACTGCTCATTAATCAGCTGGACCCTGATGAAGACCTGCCCTTCCTTCCTCCTAACATCATTAATACACATCACACACTCTCAGCAATATCGAGCATTACACCACTCATCTGTTATAATGTCATACACACATCATACCACGGCAGGACAACGCAAGCACATAGCACACACTAAATATTTTTTTTATAATATTTTTTTCAATATTTTTTTTACCCCCTTTCTCCCCAATTTTCGTGGTATCCAATTGCTAGTAATTACTATCTTGTCTCATCGCTACAACTCCCGTACGGGCTCGGGAGAGACGAAGGTCGAAAGCCATGCGTCCTCCGAAACACAACCCAACCAAGCCGCACTGCTTCTTAACACAGCGCGCCTCCAACCCGGAAGCCAGCCACACCAATGTGTCGGAGGAAACACCGTGCACCTGGCTCCCTTGGTTAGCACGCACTGTGCCCGGCCCGCCACAGGAGTCTCTGGTGCGCGATGAGACAAGGATATCCCTACCCGGCCAAACCCTCCCTAACCCGGACGACGCTAGGCCAATTGTGCGTCGCCCCACGGACCTCCCGGTCGCAGCCGGCTGTGACAGAGCCTGGGCGCGAACCCAGAGTCTCTGGTGGCGCAGCTAGCGCTGCAATGCAGTGCCCTAGACCACTGCGCCACCCGGGAGGCCCTTGAGCACACACTATATTGATGAAAGTGTACATGGATGCCACGTAGAGGCAGTCACATACAATACACATGTGCACAAACACAACCTTGCAAAATATGCACACACACGCACACACACACACACACACACACACACACACACACACGCACACACACTTTAAATACTTTATTTGAATCCGCATATCACGTTACATCATAGAGGAATCAAACATTTCAAAGGTCATTGATGCTAGGACACTTAAGGAAACAAAAGCACATTCTCCTCCACACAGCTAGGCTGGCCATAACGGCTGAAACAGAGCAGTACCTTCTCCTCCACACAGCTAGGCTGGCCATAACGGCTGAAACAGAGTTGTTTTGCTTTACTCTTAAGCAGGCCTGCAATCTGAAGGCCACGTACCGTAAGCCTATGTACGTGTTCCAGACTGATAAATATCAATGCCACCAACTTGCATCTGTATCCCAGGCCGACTAGGTGTGATATGCAGCCCGTCTGGTGTTCAACCTTCCCAAGTTCTCTCACGTCACCCCGCTCCTCCGCTCTCTCCACTGGCTTCCAGTTGAAGCTCGCATCCGCTACAAGACCATGGTGCTTGCCTACGGATCTGTGAGGGGAACGGCACCTCCGTACCTTCAGGCTCTGATCAGGCCCTACACCCAAACAAGGGCACTGCGTTCATCCACCTCTGGCCTGCTCGCCTCCCTACCTCTGAGGAAGTACAGTTCCCGCTCAGCCCAGTCAAAACTGTTCGCTGCTCTGGCACCCCAATGGTGGAACAAACTCCCTCACGACGCCAGGTCAGCGGAGTCAATCACCACCTTCCGGAGACACCTGAAACCCCACCTCTTTAAGGAATAACTAGGATAGGATAAAGTAATCCTTCTAACCCCCCCCCCCCCCCCCCCCCCCCCCCTTAAAAGATTTAGATGCACTTTTGTAAAGTGGCTGTTCCACTGGATATAAGGTGAATGCACCAATTTGTAAGTCGCTCTGGATAAGAGCGTCTGCTAAATGACTTAAATGTAAATGTTAAATGTATATGAGGGGCTTTTCAGATTAGGCCTGCTCCTTGTAACTATCAAATGAGCAGCCCACTTCCCTCCACAACAACACTATCTGGCTTATTCGGCATTCAAGAAAAGATGTTATCATGAACATCAAACCAGCCTCCTCTGATGAGAGAATGTTTGTGTATGTGTGCTGTTGGTGAGCCACACACACACACCATATGTTTTACTATCCTTGTGGGGACCTAAAATTGATTTCCATTGAAATCCTATTTTCCATAACCCCTAACTGTGAACCTAACACTAACCTTAACCTCAACCCTAACCCTAAGCCTAACATTAACCACTAATCCTAACCCTAAACCTAACCTTAACTCTAAACCTTAAGCCCTAACCCTAACAGGGTTAACCTAACCCCTAACACTAAATCTAACTCCTCGTGGGGATGAGGGAAATGTCTCCAGGAGGGAGAATTTTCCTTGTTTTACTATCGTTATGGGGACTTTGGGGGATTTGCGGTACACACACACACACATAATATTTCTTGACTGCAGTGAACGCAGAGGAGCCTACATCGCAAAACTCCAGAAATCCAGAGGGGGCGCTATTAGACTGTTTTTTGGGTGGTCTTAAACAAACATCTACTTCTATGACGAGGCCCATTTGGTTGGGATTAGGTCAAGGGGCATGCAATATATAACAAACTATATACATGTGATCAACTTTAAACATTGTGTACTAGTACTATTGGCAACAATTACATGAACCAGAACCAAACAGAAGTGGAAAACAAAAAACAACTGTACTTTCATGGTCTGCTGGAAGCAGTGACAAGATTCCGTTGCATCGATACCAGAGTAACATCCTACTGGGCACAGACGTCATTTCAACGCCTAGTTTTGATTTACATTTGGTTGAGTTGTCAACTAACATGAATCCAACGTGAAAAAAACAACTAAAATGTCAACATGTCATTGGATTTAGGTTAAAAGTTGGGTGAAATTCAATCCGTTTTCCACGTTGGATTCAACATCATCACTTTGACTTGTTTTGTTGAAATGACGTGGAAACAACGTTAATTCAACCAGTTTTTGTCCAGTGGGATAGAGTAACATTTGAAACATCTTTTTTTTAAATAACTGTTAATGTAATGACTCTTGCAGTTCTATAGGACTAATCAGAACAATTTGGGAGCATATGACGGATGCCGCCAGCCTGGTTTTGATAACCAAAGTCTAACACTGGGAATTGTGGTTGATATTTCCCAAACATTGTCCCATCTAACAGCTCTTCTGGCTTCCAGGCCGCAAATAACGTCTGTCTGAAACTATGCACTTGTTTTACAATCACATCAATCTTTACTGTTATGGAGAAATGCCTTATCACTCAACTATGAACATGGGAGGCAAGCTAACAGATGAGGTTATCACGCAAGCTTACTTTTTGTTTCGCAAATTTGAGAAGCAGTAGTACTTGGGACTATTCATTCGACAGTAACATATCTTTTTGCGTCACCACTTTTTTGCATCACCAAGCAGCTTGAAACACTATCGCACTCGCGTCATACACTCAGAACACTCTGGTGCTGTGTCCATGCAATGCTTTTTTTTTATTAGGCTACCCCTCATGTGCCTGTGGAGAAGTTGTGCTTGCCAGATGTGTCATATGTATAGAATCAGATGGGGTATATACAGTGTGTGTGTGTGTGTGTGTGTGTGTGTGTGTGTGTGTGTGTGTGTGTGTGTGTGTGTGTGTGTGTGTGTGTGTGTGTGTGTGTGTGTGTGTGTGTGTGTGTGTGTGTGTGTGTGTGTGTGTGTGTGTGTGTGTGTGTGTGTGTGTGTGTGCGTGCGTGCGTGCGTGTGTGTACATAGGAGTGCGAAGTGTGTTGTGCTTGCAGCTCCATGCACTGGCCTGCTTTTTTTTTACTCTGTCATGTTTCAACAAAGACATGTCTCTCACCTCATTCACCCATTGACCTCTTCACACCATACATACCGTCTTTCCCTCTTGGGCTTTGTCACAGGGAGAGATACCACAACGCAAAATACGATGGGTGTTTTTCCTGCTGTAACATTTAGTAATATGTAATTCAACCCAAAGACATGATGATGCTCATATAATTCCATTACAGCCAATTTAGTAGACTTGCCTCCAGGGCAATACTAACCATTAAAGTCCCCAACTCCGATCCGTGTTTATGGTGTTGAATTGGGATCGGGCTGTAGTGGAACACGTTGCTTCCCCTTGTAGTAGTGGACGATATCCAGGCAGTTAGTCCGTCGTCTAGACTACCCCTGTTAGGTGGAGGCTGGAGCAGTAGAGGATCAATGTGGAGATCGATGGAGTCCCAGGGAGTTATAATAGGCCTGTTACTGCTCCACGGCCGAACCATACACACGCACACACAGAGAGAGGGGTGCTCAGCAGACAGGGGGTATGGATGTCACACACACTTGGTTATTTATTTACACTTTTCTACAAAATACACTGCAACAGTCTATACCACTATGGTTCGCATGAAGACATCAGTTTCTAAGGATAGGGTATTGAAAAAAACAGTCACAAGGCAGTGTGGCAATTGACGTCTGACTCCAGAGGGAACATCATTTTTGTGGTTTTCTCTTTGGACACCTATGCTTTGAGTGTCTGTGGTTCCTTACTCTGGATCTCTAAAAAATAAGACTGTGATATTCTTAGATCAGACATACCATGGAAGGAAAGAAATCTATGGGTCTTTTTATAAATAAAGGGGCCAATGTGTGACATCGGGGTCAACATTTCAAAATGATATACATTTAAATATTATTTTCTTGCAGCTTCACATGTGTAGTTGCAGGGAAAATAGTCAAGATAGGCACAATGAGACCATAACTCCACCTAGCAACAACAAAACCTCTACATGTCATTCATAATGTCTTTGCCATGCTTAGTAAACATCAAATTACTGCTTTGTCCTTTTTTCCTCCACTCCTTGCCTCTCCTTGAAAGTGCATTGGAGCCCGAGGGGAGAAACCTTCCCTCCTCTCCCCAATGTGCTTTGAGAGGGATTTGAGGAAACAAGGGGAGAATTTCAATTGCATTTCTTTCATTCCTCAACATCCTCTCCCCTCTCAAACCCATTGGATAAGAAAATAAGAGGGGAGGGACCTCTGACCTTCTCATCCAATGGGTTTTAAGAAGGAGACGAGAAGAGAGGATGTGAAGAATCAAAGAAATGCAATAGAGATTCTCCCAAGGACAGAGGAAGCATTAACATTTTTAGACAGTGATAGACTGACAGACTGAGCTATCATAATACCCATGGCCTGTCCAGAAACAACCCCTAGCCCCTACTGCCCAGAGTCTAGACACTTGTGGAGATCTGAGAGGGATTGATGACTTTTGAGATGATGAGAGTGCCACCTTACCCTCCAGTAGGTTTGGTGGAATTCTTGCAGTACTGCATCTCCACAAGTGTCTAGGGGTTGGGGCTAAGGGTTGCTTCTGGACACTGCCCGACAACCCTTTGGGTGTGTGGTGAACCTACAGCACGAGACTTGAGATATTGGGTTGGATGTTTCATTCCATTGCTATACACACACAGATTTGCACAGACGTAAGCTGTAAAAATATATATATATAATTTTTTAAAATGAAATATTACATTTGCGTAAGGATTCAGACCCTATTACCTTGTACTTTGTTGAAGCACCTTTGGCAGCTATTACAGCCTTGAGTCTTCTTGGGTATGACTCTACAAGCTTGGCACACCTCTATTTGGGGAGTTTCTCCCATTCTTCTCTGCAGATCCTCTCAAGCTCTGGCAGGTTGGATGGGGAGCATCGCTGCACAGCTAATTTCAGGTCTCTCCAGAGATGTTCGATCGGGTTTAAGTCCGAGCACTGGCTGGGCCACTCAAGGACATTAAGAGACTTGTCCTAAATCCACTCCTGCGTTGTCTTGGCTGTGAGCTTAGGGTCATTGTCCTGTTGGAAGGGGAACCTTCGCCCCAGTCTGAGGTCCTCAGTGCTCTGGAGCATGTTTTCATCAAGGATCTCTCTGTACTTTGCTCCGTTCATATTCCCTCGATCCTGACTAGTCTACCAGTCCCTGCCCCTGAAAAACATCCCCACAGCATGAAGCTGCCACCCCCATGCTTCACCGTAGGGATGGTGCCATGTTTCCTCCAGATGTGAAGTTTGGCATTCAGGCAAAATAGTTCAATCTTGGTTTCATTAGACTAGAGAATCTTGTTTCTCATGGTCTGAGGTCTTTAGGTGCCTTTTGGCAAACTCCAAGCGGGCTGTCATGTGCCTTTTACTGAGGAATGGCTTCTCTCTGGCCACTCTACCATAAAGGCCTGATTGGTGGAGTGCTGCAGAGATGGTTGTCTTTCTGGAAGATTCTCCCATCTCCACAGAGGAACTCTGGAGCTCTGTCAGAGTGAACATCGGGTTTTTGGTCACCTCCCTGACCAAGGCCCTTCTTCCTCGATTGTTCAGTTTGGCCGGGCGGCCAGCTCTAGGCAGAATCTTGGTGGTTCCAAACTTCTTCCATTTAGGAATGATGGAGGCTACTGTGTTCTTGAGGACCTTCAATGCTGCAGAACAGGCCCCCATTAATATCGACGGGGCTGAAGTGGAGCGGGTCGAGAGTTTCAAGTTCCTTAGTGTCCACATCACCAATGAACTATCATGGTCCAAACACCCCAAGACAGTTGCAAAAAGGGCATGACAACACCTTTTCCCCCTCAGATCCTCAATAGGTTTTACAACTGCACCATCAAGGGCATCCTGACCGGTTGCATCACCGCCTGGTATGGAAACTGTCGGAATCTGACCTTAAGGCGCTACAGAGGGTAGTGCGTACAGCCCAGTACATCACTGGGGCCAAGCTTCCTGCCATCCAGGACCTATATACTAGGCGGTGTCAGAGGAAGGCCCCAAAAATGGTCAAAGACTCCTGTCACCCAAGTCATAGACTGTTCTCTCTGCTACCGCACGGCAATTGGTACTGGAGTGCCAAGGCTAGGACCAAAAGGCTCCTGAACAGCTTCTACCCCCAAGCCATAAGACTGCTGAACAATTATGTTTATTATCTATGCATAGTCACTTTACAAATGACCTTGACTAACCTGTACCCCCGCACATTGACTCTGTACCAGTACCCCCTGTATATAGCTTCATTATTGTTATGATATTTTCTTGTGTTACTATTTTATTTTATTACTTTAGTTAATTTAGTAAATATTTTCTTAACTCTATTTCTTGAACTGCATTGTTGGTTAAGGGCTTGTAAGTAAGCATTTCACGGTAAGGTCTACACTTGTTGTATTCGGCGCACGTGACGCACGTTTTTTTTAAACGTTTTTGTACCCTTCCCCAGATCTGTGCCTCGACACAATCCTGTCTCGGAGCTCTACAGACAATACCTTCAAACTCATGGCTTGGTTTTTGCTCTGACATGCACTGTCAATTAACTGAATTTACCACAGGTGGACTTCAATCAAGTTGTAGAAACATCTCAAGGATGATCAATGGAAACAGGATGCACCTGTGCTCAATTTTGAGTCTCATAGCAAAGGTCGCCGGAGGGGAGGGCTGCTGTTTTATAGTCTCTGAACCAACTGTGCTATTTGTGTACCCCAACCAGAAGCCATGGATTACAGGCAACATCCTGTAGTATTATTGAGGATCACTGAGCTAAAGGCTAGAGCTGCCTCTTTCAAGGAGCGGGACTCTAACCCGGAAGCTTTTAAGAAATCCCGCTATGCCCTCGGATGAACCATCAAACAGGCAAAGCGTCAATACAGGACTAAGATCAAATCGTACTACACAGGCTCCAACGCTCGTCGGATGTGGCAGGGCTTGCAAACTATTACAGACTACAAAGGGAAGCACAGCCGAGAGCTGCCCACTGACACGAGCCTACCAGATGAGCTAAATTAATTCTATGCTCGCTTCGAGGCAAGTAACACTGAAACATGCATGAGAGCACCAGCTGTTCCGGATAACAGTGTGATCATGCTCTCCGCAGCCAATGTCAGTAAGACCTTTAAACAGGTCAACATTCACAAGGCCGCTGACCAACTGGCAAGTGTCTTCACTGACATTTTCAATTTCTCCCTGTCTGAGTCTGTAATGCCAACATGTTTCAAGCATTCCACCATACTCCCTGTGCCCAAGAACACTAAGGTAACCTGCCTAAATTACTAATGACCCGTAGCACTCACATCTGTAGCCATGAAGTGCTTTGAAAGACGGGTCATGGCTCACATCAACACCATTATCCCGTTATCCCAGAAACCCTAGACCAACTCCAATTTGCATACCACCCCAACAGATCCACAGATGATGCAATCTCTATCGCACTCAACACTACCCTTTCACACCTGGACAAAAGGAACACCTTTCTTAAAACTGCATTGTTGGTTAATGGCTTGTAAGTAAGCATTTCATTGTCTACACCTGTTGTATTCTGCACATGTGACAAATAACATTTGATTTGATTTATTTCTGTTTTTTATTTTTAATACATTTGCAAACATTTCTAAAAACCTGTTTTCACTTGTCATTATGGTGTATTGTCTGTAGATTGATGAGGGAAAACATTTCTTTATTCCATTTTAGAATAAGGCTGTAACGTAACGTAAAGTCAAGGAGTCTGAATACTTTCCGAATTTACTGTATACTGTACTTCCATTCATTGTTTTAACTGGTACCAGGCTACTTTCAGACTTGTGAGGCTTGTGGGCGTCCTAGAGCAACACGGAGAACACCGACACGTACTTGTTCATGCGAGTCTCACCTTTCCATAGAAGGGTCATAGTAGTGTATAGCCCAAACTGTTCAGTCGCTACAGACAGAAGTTGACAGATCGGCAGTACTTCCGTCAGATGAGTCCTGTGACGCTTGTGGAGGACATACAGCAAAACGGAGAACACGATCGTGTTCGTGAGTGTCTCATCATTCCATAGAGGGGTCATAATTTGTAGGCCAAACCCACTTGGACGCTACAGAGGTTTTCGGGAGGAGACCAATTTTCATCTCCTGGTTTGACAAACACGGTGGATTGAGACGCAGCCCATGCAAAAAAAACATATCTCTAGCTTAAACAGACACATTTTATAATGGGAATTTTTGTATTATGCTAACTAGATTTCTACGGAGGCATGGACATCGACTACATTTTTTGTTGTTTATGTGACTCTGTGCAGCCTATGCCAATGTCCACTTTAGGTATAATGCCAGGAGCTGCTTGTGGATTTGACAGCTCAAATGCAGTTCCACCTCCGACACCGCCAAAACAACCGCTATGCGGATATCGGTTAAAGCGGATCTGATTGAATAGAGCTCTTAGTATATGATATAACAACAAACAACGGCATAAATATAACGAAAGAAAGGTGGTGTTTTATGTCACAGGATTTTTGCTAAAACGGTGAAGACTCCAAGCATGAGAAAGGGTTTAAACATTTGATTCAACTCAAAATTATATTGAATGTATATACTGTATATGTTACACCTTTATATCTTAATGTGTTTACATGAAGAAAGACAATGCAAATTATTATTTAGGACTTTGTAACAGACCACTACAAGAAATGCTCACACACTCTTCGAAAAAAGGGTTTGTCAACTGTCCCCATAGGAGAGACCTTTTTGGTTCCAGGTAAAACTATTTTGGATTCCATGTAAATTAGAACCCTCTGTGGAAAGGGTTCTACATGAAACCCAGAACTGTTCTTCAAAGGGTTGTCATATGGGGACAGCCGAAGAACCATTTTAGGTACCAAATTTGGCACCTTTTTTTTCTAAGCGTGTACCTGGATTGCTTCCCAAATGTTACCATGTTCCCTGTATAGTGCACTACTTTTGACCTAGGCCCATAGATGCAGACCTTGATTCAGAACATGTTGGAGGCAGATGTTGCAGTGTACAGTACAGTACGTTAGGAATGGTATAGAGTTGCAGTATTGCATTCCTCTGGGGCTGAAAGGATGCCTGAGGTTGGGGCTGGGGAAGGTAATAATCACACAGTATAACTCACGTTAATGAACGCAGGACCAGTGGATCAGCCATAAAGAATGATAGGGAGTCACTAAGGGAGCACCTCATGCATTTGGCCTACGCTGGCAGCACTCCATGTAGTATAAATCTATAGTTGCTTGAGTTCAGGCTGCTTAGAGAGAGAGAGAAGGAAAAGAGAGAGGGGAGAGCAGCAGCGATAGAGATAAACACACAGAGAGAGAGAGAGAGAGAGAAACAGGATTTATGTCTTCCCCCAAACACAGTCAGGTCAAAACTCGCTCTGATCTTCCAGTAAGGGAAATAAATAGCTTATCTTCATTAAGCCAGTGGACCAGATATTGCATGCTGTGGCACTATGAACTGAGGAGAATAGAGCTGCAAATGTGCATCTTTGCTCATGTGATGTGTGCATACAGTCATCGAATTAGAGGTAAAGCTTAGACCAAGAGTTAGGATTAAATTAAATTATCTCCTGCATTTAGTTTGGTATTACTAGTATTTCCAGCAGAGGGAAAAACAGTACACTTTCAACTCCCTAGCCCTCCTGGAATGTATAGTCCTCTACAGGGTAAGACACACACCATGCACGCATACACACACGCACGCGCACGCATGCGTACACACACACACACACACACACACACACACACACACACACACACACACACACACACACACACACACACACACACACACACACACACACACACACACACACACACACACACACACACACACGCACACACTTGTAACTTTCTGGTTCTCCTCTTGAGTGGCCATTCTCTCTCTCTCTTCCCCCCTCTCTCTCTCTCTTCTCCCCCTCTCTCTCCATTCATCGGTATGCAGGCAGGGTCTGGCTGTAGCAGTGAGGGAGGTGGGGGCAGGCTGGGCTGCGCTGCTCCCTCTACATGTCTACTAAATGACAGTAATTATTTTCCTGGGCTGCAGGCGACTCATGCATGTTTTATTTCTACCTCCACCTCCCCCATCTGCCTGGCCACGGCACACTGTGGTGAATTCAAAAACAGACGAGTTCTCCTCTCTACATCTCTCCCTATTGGGCTTCTCTAACCCTCAGTCCCTCACTGAGTTGGCCCATCCCAGTCTTTTATTTTGTAATACTGGGATGTATGGAGAAATGGACAGACGATGGCACATTCACACACGATGTGGGGAACACTCTGGCACAAAATGGCTGCCGTGCATCCTCAAGGTGGGTGCGACACATCACTGGTCTGTGAGGAGAGGTGAGTTACTTCTCTTGCAATGTAAACAGCTGTGTGGAACTTCAACAGACCAAGATGCATTCTCTACCACATCAACGGTGGATACCACTGATAAAAAGCTACACTACATTACCAAAAGTATGTGGACACCTGCTCGTCTAACATCTCATTCCAAAATCATGGGCATTAATATGGACTTGGTCCCCTGTTTGCTGCTATAACAGCCTCCACTCTTCTGGGAAGGCTTTCCACAAGATGTTGGAAAATTCTGCGGGGACTTGCTTCCATTCAGCGACAACAGCTTTAGTGAGATTGGGCACTGATGTTGGGCGATTAGGCCTGGCTCGTAGTCGGCGTTCCAATTCATCCCAAAGGTGTTCGATGGGGTTGAGGTCATTGCTCTCTGCAGGCCAGTCAAGTTCTTCCACACTGATCTGGACAAACCATTTCTGTATGGACCTCATTTTTGTATGGACCATGTTTTGTGCACAGGGGCATGGTCATGCTGAAACAGAAAAGGGCCTTCCCCAAACTGTTGCCACAAAGTTGGAAGCACAGAATTGTCTACAATGTCATTGAATGCTGTAGCGTTAAGATTTCCCTTCACTGGAACTAAGGGGCCTAGCCCTAACCATGACAAACAGTCCCAGACCATTATTCCTCCTCCACCAAACTTTACAGTTGCCACTATGCATTGGGGCAGGTAGCGTTCTCCTGGCATCCGCCAAATCCAGATTCGTCCGTTGGACTGCCAGATGGTGAAGTGTGATTCATCACTCCAGGGAACGCCTTTCCAATGCTCTAGAGTCCAATGGCGGCGAGCTTTAAACCACTCCAACTCACACTTGGCAAAGCACATGGTGATCTTAGGCTTGTGTGTGACTGCGCGGCAATGGAAGCCTATTTCATGAAGCTCCCGAAGAACAGTTATTGTGCTGAAGTTGCTTCTAGGGGCAGTTTGGAACTCGGTAGTGAGTGTTTCAACCAAGGACAGACAATTTTTACGCGCTATGCGCTTCAGCACTCGGCGGTCCCATTCTGTGAGCTTGTGTGGTCTACCACTTCACGACTGAGCCGTTGTTGCTCCTAGAAGTTTCCACTTCACAATAACAGCACTTACAGTTAACCGGAGCAGCTCTAGCGGGGTGGAAATTTGATGAATTGACTTGTTGGAAAGGTGGCATCCTATGACGGTGCCACGTTGAAAGTTACTGAGCTTTTCAGTATAGGCCATTCTACTGCCAATGTTTGTTTAGGGAGATTTGCATGGCTGTGTGCTCGATTTTATACAGCGCTCAGCAACGGGTGTGGCTGAAATAGCCAAATCCACTCATTTGAAAGGGTGTCCACCTACTTATGGCCATGTTCTATATGTCAAAGGTAAAGGAAAGGTGCTGGATAAATATCATCCATTAAAACCGTATCTTTTTATTCATTAGCCACATCCTGTTGTGTGTCACGCCGTCGTATGACAAACGGCTCGTTTGGCGGGGATCTGGGGATCCCTAATACCCTAGCAGCCTTCATCAGGAACATGTGGCTGTTCTCTCCTGGGCACAATTTAGTGTCATTCATAACCGGAGGACAGGGCATTAGCCAGATGGTGCGTTGGATGGCATCTCTTTTCCGGCCATCCATTAAGACAGTGTTTGTGACATACTCTAGTCTTGTGCAACCAGCCATCCCACTTTAATCCTGGTCTTGGAGACTGGGCTGTGCAGGCTTTTGTTCTAGCCCAGCTATAACAAACCAGATTCAACTAGGCAACGAATCATCAAGCCCTTGACTAGCTGAATTCCCAAGGACTGGGTATGATTGAAGAACATTCCACTGGGCAAAAACTGGTTAATTCAACGTTGTTTCCACATCATTTCAACAATAAAAATTCAATGTGATGGAAAACTACTTGGATTCGAAAAAAGTCAAATGTTGTGTATTTTTTTACCCAACATTTAACCTAAATCCAATGACATGGTGATTTTTTAATATTTTTATTTTATTCACATTTGTTGACAACTCAACCAAATGTAAATCAAAACTAGACGTTGTACTGATGTCTGTGCCCAGTGGGATTGTTAATGGTTTTCCCACGTTTCCTTTGGATTTTGCATCCGAAGCGGGCACAATAGTACCCATATACATCAACATGCAGGTAGACGAGGTAAAGTTATATAAACAATCGTTGAAATTGGTTAAATCCAAACAAGCTCTTGAGCTTTATAATAATCTCTGTCATTTGATTCCTGAATAGACCTCCCTGTGTATCTCTTTTTGTTTTGCAATTTAATTTTAATAAAAGTTTGCTCAGTCTTTTATTGAAATAAATGTTATTTCTGTATGTGAGTTATGCCTGTTAGATGTATTTAAAACATGCAGGGCAGCCAGCACGGACATTTCAATAATCAAAGAAAGGTTATTGAAGGGAATGAAATCTAAATAATAGGAAATGTAATACCATGCATTTCGGTTTGAAGGAAGTTGCTGAATAGTGCTAGCACAATGACTGGAAGTCTATGGGTAACTAGACTTCCAGTCATTTTAACTGCACTGTTGGTTAAGGGCTTGTAAGTAAGCCTTTCATGGTATAGCCTATACTTTTTGTATTTGGCGCATGTGACAAATAAAGTGTGATTTGATTTTGATTTGTGCTAACGCTAGTTAGCATTGGCTCTCAAAACTACCTCTAACTTCCTTCAAACTGCAGACAGACATACAAATGGTATCCACAAGTTCATCTGACTTGGGAAGTTGATAAAGGGCCTCATAGAAATATCCCAAAGTATCTCTTTAAGTTTGAATAATTGAAATAAATGAACAAACAAACAAACACACAAACACACAAACACACACCAGTGTAACTCAGTCTGGCTATTGCTCTCAAACTCTCCTTCATCAGCGGAGGTGTCCAGGTCACCATGGCAACAGTATAATGGGTTGCCCTAATCCAATCCCAGTGGCGAGTGGGAGCCTGATGGAGAATGGCTCTGGGCCTGAGTCCTATTCAAGTCAAGACTAATGTGTCAGAGAGCAAGTGGATGCACAGACACTGGAGAGAGTGACGCTGTCTCAACTGATATTGAACTCTCAGCAGCCTTGCTCTGTTTACTCTCCCTCTCTCGTCTATTCAGTGTCCCACTTTATTTTCTCTTTCTCTGTAGTTCTCTCTTTCCTTTTCTTTCCCTTTATTCAATCCCACACTTCATCCACCTTCTTTCTCTCCCTCCACCTCTATCTTCCTTCTCTCGCTGTCCTCTTTTTTCTTCCTTTCCATCTCTCTCCCCCTAGGATTTCAATAGTACCTATATCCTTTTGTTATTGTTTTCCCTCCCTGTAGAAGACATGGATTATCACCCGGTTCAGCGACAACTTAAAGTAAAAATGTGGAACTGGCAGCACACACCACACACACACACACACACACACACACACACACACACACACACACACACACACACACACACACACACACACACACACACACACACACACACACACACACACACACACCTACACACACACACACACTTGCACAAGCTGACAAAAACTCATTAACACTGTCACATCTCTCAGTGAAAATGAAAGGAGAGTAGAAAAGAGGAAATTGAGGTAGAGAAAAGGGAGGAGTACATACAGTTGAAGTCAGAAGTTTACATACACCTTAGCCAAATACATTTAAACTCAGTTTTTCACAATTCCTGACATTTAATCCAAGTACAAATTCCCTGTTTTAGGTCAGTTAGGATCACCACTTTATTTTAAGAATGTGAAATGTCAGAATAATAGTAGAGAGAATAATTTATTTTAGCTTTTATTTCTTTCATCACATTCCCAGTGGGTCAGAAGTTTACAAACACTCAATTAGCATTTGGTAGCATTGCCTTTAAATTGTTTAACTTGGGTCAAACGTTTCGGGTAGCCTTCCACAAGCTTCCCACAATAAGTTGGGTGAATTTTGGCCTATTCCTCCTGACAGAGCTGGTGTAACTGAGTCAGGTTTGTAGGCCTCCTAGCTCGCACATGCTTTTTCAGTTCTGCCCACACATTTTCTATAGCATTGAGGTCAGGGCTTTGTGATGGCAACTCCAATACCTTTACTTTGTTGTCCTTAAGCCATTTTGCCACAACTTTGGAAGTATACTTGGGGTCATTGTCCATTTGGAAGACCCATTTGCAACCAAGCTTTAACATCCTGACTGATGTCTTGAGATGTTGCTTCAATATATCCACATAACTTTCCTCCCTCATGATGCCATCTATTTTGTGAAGTGCACCAGTCCCTCCTGCAGCAAAGCACCCCCACAACATGATGCTGCCACCCCCATGCTTCAAGGTTGGGATGGTGTTCTTCGGCCTGCAAGCCTCCCCCTTTTTCCTCCAAACATAACGATGGTCATTATGGCCAAACAGTTCTATTTTTGTTTCATCAGACCAGAGTACATTTCTCCAAAAAGTACAATCTTTGTCCCCATGTGCAGTTGCAAACCGTAGTCTGGCATTTTTATGGCGGTTTTGGAGCAGTGGCTTCTTCCTTGCTGAGCGGCCTTTCAGGTTATGTCGATATAGGACTCGTTTTACTGTGGATATAGATACTTTTGTACCTGTTTCCTCCAGCATCTTCACAAGGTCCTTTGCTGTTGTTCTGGGATTGATTTGCACTTCGCACCAAAGTACGTTCATCTCTAGGAGACAGAACGCGTCTCCTTCCTGAGCGGTATGACAGCTGCGTGGTCTCATGGTGTTTATACTTGCGTACCATTGTTTGTACAGATGAACGTGGTACCTTCAGGCGTTTGGAAATTGCTCCCAAGGATGAACCAAACTTGTGGAGGTCGACAATTTTTTTTCTGAGGTCTTGGCTGATTTCTTTAGATTGTCCCAAAGAGGCACTGAGTTTGAAGGTAGACCTTGAAATACATCCACAGGTACACCTCCAATTGACTCAAATGATGTCAATTAGCCGAACAGAAGCTTCTAAAGCCATGAAATCATTTTCTGGAATTTTCCAAGCTGTTTAAAGGCACAGTCAACTTAGTGTATGTAAACTTCTGACCCACTGGAATTGTGATACAGTGAATTATAAGTGAAATAATCTGTCTGTAAACAATTGTTGGAAAAATACTTGTGTCATGCATAAAGTAGATGTCCTAACCAACTTGCCATAACTATAGTTTGTTAACAAGAAATTTGTGGAGTGGTTGAAAAACAAGTTTTAATGACTCCAACCTAAGTGTATGTAAACTTCTGACTTCAACTGTACATTTATGCAGTATCTACATATAAACTGAGAGTACAAGTAGCGCATTGTTCACTGTGCTGAGGTATAGTGCTAAGTGATGAGGTAAAGTGCCTGAGTTATAATGACAAATTATACGATTTTTACCTCGCAGTCCAATAAATGTCTGTTAATTGAATGACAGAGATATTCAGCCATCATTACAAAACAACATGTTTCATCATTAAAGCCTTCATCGGGTTGCCTGGTCCAATCACAGCCACCCATACTGAGTGATTGACTTCCAGAGAGGGACACAGTGGCAGGTTGTTAAGGGGAACAGTTTGTAACAGTCGGGAGAATGGTGTGTAACGCCTGTCACTGGTTCTGCATATAGAGAAGCATGGGACTAGCCTGGGGCCATCTGCATTTGCATGCGGGGGAGGGGAATGGGGTAGTGATGAAACGTGCATCCCTTTGACTCCCTATCTCTTTACAGCAGAGCAAAAAGAGACTGGCGACTGCAGAGGTCGAGAACACCGGATAGGATTATCAAACTCGGCTGCTGCGATAGTAATGAACGTCCAACCTTTTCACACTGTGCCATATCTATAGAACAGCAACCGACCCATGCATTTCATACAAAAACAACCAGTATTCAATAAACAAATCATATTTTATTTACATAGCTAATACTTTTCACAACTTAATTTTTACTTAGCAGCCTAGGCCAGCACCCTCAAAAGAGCCAGCTACGGGCAACAGTTATGTTGTACTGGTGGTAGTGTCCCTACCACCTCACACAGATAGTGTGGGCTTCACCCAGAAATGCAAAACATCTTCTGTCCCCAGGTGATTTGGCACAGGGAAATAATGTAAATGATCATGGCTAGATGTTCTGTAGCCTTCAGATCTGCTCTCCATGCGTTGTTGGTGAGTCTCACTGACTGAACACGAATAACCTTGTTTATTTCTCACTCTATCCCTCTCTTTCCTTCCTTTGTCTCTGCTCATTGGGCACAGGATGCCTGCTGCAGAGGAGAGAAGCAGAGCTAATCTCAGTTTCTTATTTGCTATAGAATACCACAGTACTTACTAGAATTATATAGGAAACTGTAGTATACTGTTGAATACGACACTACACACTGTAGTATCCCACGATCATGTGTAGTACTTACTATAGAATGTTCTAATATACTGTAGAATACTATTGTCACGTTCTGACCATAGTTCTTTTGTGTTTTCTTTGTTTTAGTGTTGGTCAGGACGTGAGCTGGGTGGGCATTCTATGTTGTGTGTCTAGTTTGTCCTTTTCTATGTATGGACTGATATGGTTCTCAATCAGAGGCAGGTGTTTGTCATTGTCTCTGATTGGGAACCATATTTAGGTGGCTTGTTTTGTGTTGAGGTTTGTGGGTGGATGTCTTCTGTCTCTGTGTTCTCTGCACCAGATTGGACTGTTTCGGTTTTGCCACGTTTGTTATTTTGTATTGTATAGTGTTCACGTTTATCGTCTTTTTATTAAACATGTTGAACACGAACTACGCTGCGTCTTGGTCCGATCCCTGCTACACCTCCTCTTCAGACAAAGAGGAGGAAGGCTGCCGTTACAACTATAGTAAATACTACAGTATTATCCACTGGAAAAGAAACTGTAGTAAATACCACAGTAAAGTCAGCAAAAACTCTAGTGTGCAAAAACACAACACTTTTCTAGAATAAATACTAAAGTATTATCCGCAAAAACACTACACTTTAACTATAGTAAAAAACTAAGGTATTTAATTTGCATATACCCTGTCCATTCCCCTCCCCCATATCGCAATTTGTGCTACCTATAAGTGAGAAACCTACAGTACATGCCACGTATAGACCATATATTGTTTTCCCTACAGGTTATAGAAAAGAGCAGACACTCTGAACTCTCCATTCAGACCCCTGTCCTACCTACCAACAAGTGTGAAACATTTATATTTTAGTTTTTCTCTGGTAGGTTTCCTGAAGGAGAAAGCCTCCACTTCTATGTCAAAGATAAAACGAAAACATCTATAGTAAATTATATACAGTATATTACAGTCCACAAAAACACTATAGGAAATAGTACATCATAGTACCATCTGACAAAAACACTACAGTGAATACTACAGTATACTACAATCCACAAAAACAATACATTCATTGCTATAGTATACAGTATACTGCAGTTTTATTTAACTACAGTATTTATACTATGGTTAAATGTAAATACTACAGTATACACTAAATTGAATACTACAGCAAAGTATTATACCATAGTATACTATCGTATTTTTTCATGTGGGGTATATCTCCAGCTCAGTACATTAACCATTGTCATGCTATTGATCATGCCTTTGACCGACTCTCATACCGTAGCTTCTATTGAATAATCAGAAATATTCTTTATTGGGGTCCTTTACTGTGAGACAATAAAATGTAGAAAGCATTACAGTGAATAATAGGAGAGTTATATTAAGGCATTAAGAGGACGACTGGGCAGCACAGTGGGTTTTTCCTCCATTTCTCCCTGTTCATATAACAGGATTCTAAACACCGGGAGAGAGATTTAGGAGGCTTGGACGCAGATCCGGCAATGTCCTGGCACTGACAGTGCGAGATGAAGTGAGAAAGTGTTTTTGCCAACTGGTCACTGCCACATAAAATGTCCTTATATTTGTTAATTGTCCTTGGAAACCATTTCATAGCAACACTCTCAGGCCCAGCTCATTTCTGAGCCAGAAGGGTAGGCCATTTGTGGAGCAGAGTGATGGGAGTGTCTTACTGCCACAGTTGACTCCTGGTGTGCACTATGGCATAGGATTCTTTTAATGCTGTACTATGCTGGAGCACAGATATGAAGAGCAAGTAGAAAGAATGGCTACTTGCATTGGAACTGATGACCTTCACTGCACTTATCCTGATTATACATATTATATTAGCAGTTGATTGTTCTGTTCATGAACTCTGAACTCTGCTTATTATTATTTTTTTTAAATAGTTTTATGTAGAGATTGAAAAGGCGAATGATTGTAGCTCACAGCTTTCAACGCAGGGTCGTTGGAGCAAGCCCGGCTCCGGCTAATCCCTGTCAATCACTGCATAGTATTAGGTTCAAAGTCTCGTCCCCTCTGCTATTTCAGAACGAACATGAGAAATACAACATTGAGATTCATCAGGACTCTGAAGGACAAGGTTCTCTTGTTTAATGAAATGATCATCCTGGGACTGTTCAAGCTGCACTTGGCTGCCCTGTGACTATGCATAACATCTACCAATTCTGATTAGTTATATTGGAACATATTCTACCTTTGTGAGCCAATGATTGTGAAAGTATAAAAGTCAATGTACCGTCTAACACTGTTCTATCAAGTTTATATGCCTCTAAAAGTTATCCTGGCTTTTATGCTTGAAAAGGTCTACTTGTCAAAAGGAATAAAAAGATGAGAGTCTGTGTTTCCACAGGGTATAACTTATGGCCCTAACTTTCTCACTGTGTCAGGCGCTTTAACTCTCTGTCCTGGAGGACATATTAACTTGGTACCCTTAAATAAAGTCCTTTAAATAAAACTGGAGTTAAATAATGAGAGCTGCTCCCGCACTGAAGTCCCCTCGGCTTGAAATGAACTACTCTCTTTTTATTAATGTCCCCGTATCGCTCATCGCGCTCACTGACCCGCTTCGCCAACCCCTTCCCACTCAACCAGAGAGAGCGCTCCAGCAAGTGGTCGCTCACTGTCGAAGTAATTGAGGGCAATTTTCAAATTAAATGTTAAAAACCTCCTCGATCTCCATGAGGCAGGTAGCGGGAGGGGAGTGGGGAACGGATGTCTTGATCAGGTTTTGTGGGCAGGTATCCCGGGCCGGTGAGGTGGAATGATAAACGAGGGGCATTAATCTCGGTGACAGAGAGAGGAGTTAGCGCCAGCGATAGCATGGCTAACGGCTTTAATTAGCATTTAATCAGACGCCCTGGGGCTGGTGGAGGGGAGAGAAGAAGATCAAACTGTAACAGCTCTCTCAGAAGAGAAAGAAGACCAGTCCCACTGGTGACCAAACTGCTGGGAGCACTGCTCGCTAGCATATCATGAGTAGGCCTATGATCTCTCTTCTTGTATGGTGGTTTATGGCACAAAGGCTAGAAAAACTCTCTCTTGTGCCATAAAGGTCTGGAACTCTTTTCAGGGGGAATCAAATTAAAACAGCCAGAGAACAGGAGGTCTCACTGATGACCAAAACACTTTCCAAAACCTTTTACGATGGTGGTTTAGTGAGCATGCACACTATCTTTTCAGAGGGTGTTGTACGCTATACTTCGGTAGGTTGTTGGTTCAAATCTGTCTCGAAGGACCATGTAAAAAAAAAAAAAGGGGTCACCTTAAAAACGCTGGCACTTCTTTCGGAGTCCATTGATTACAAGGTGCCACTCATTTCCAGGGAGGATAAACTGACAAAAGACATGCATCAAGACTCTCCATACTACATATACAACCTCTTTCCGTAGTATCACTGATTTTACACCGACACTTGTGATTAAATGCAATTAAACATGCATTAGGTACTGTATGTATCTGCAAAATGTTTACAGTATAGTACTAATGGTTCTCTCAACTACACAGCAAATTCTCCAGTATTAATTTAACACTGACTGTGTTAAATTTAACACTGGTCCAGTGGCTATACCTTTTCAGTGTTAAATGAACACACCGTTTAGTGTAAAGCCTTATTTGCATAGTTCCCAGAGTGCCTTACCCGTCGAGTGACTTGTAGAGTTACCACCCATGACTGTATTTGTTAGTGACAGAGACATGGTTGTTGCATTCATTTCTTTTCAGCCCTGAACTGACAGGATTTTTATGGGAATTTTTTTATTATGGAAATTACAGTTCTGCGGGAGCATGGACATTGACTCTAGGGGGTTTTAATTAGAGCTTATTTTGAGGGCCTAGTTTTACCATAATACAGTGGCCTGAAACTCATGGTTTTCAAGCCTGCAAGTCACATTATGATGGCTTGCAAAGTGATGTGTAATTCCTATTGTAATCTAGCCAGAGTGGGGAAATCCAACATTTGCATGTCATTTGAATGTCAGGTTGGGAAGACTAAGATATGAAACTGCCTAAACCATCTAAACTGGAACAACCATTTCAGTAATGGGTGCAATAAATCCAAGTAACAGATTGGATTCGTTTAAAAAAATGTATCCTATTTATTTTTGAGTAGCATAACGTTAACGAATCAATGTACATGCAAAAACATAGATATTGAAAACAAACTATTCTAAAAAGCTACCTGCAATAGAGCATGCTGGGAAATATTATCTGCATGGTTTTGGTTTAACTGATTATTAACACCAACACTGGGGTTCTTTTGCGCCAATGAGTTTTAATTTAACACTTAGAATTCATTTAACACCTGAATCAACACTAGAAATGTTACACTCAAAAAGCAACACTAGGTAACACTGGCCAATTTGCTGTATAGACATCAAGTATTAGGGTGATATCTGAAAGTGATTTGACAGATGTTTTAGAGAGTTTGTGTGTGTGTGTGTGTGTGTGTGTGTGTGTGTGTGTGTGTGTGAGATTGATGTTGATGGGGAGGAAAAGGGCTTTTGGCACAAGGGGGCCGTGTGTGATCATGATTTCATTAGAGGTATACAGTGAGACAGGTCTGTACAAGCTGCTGTACAGTAGGGACCCAAGGGACGTCATTAACACCAGTACTGCACCGGTTTTCTATGCTATGGCCATTCCCCACCACACACACACACACCTTGTTCTCTCAACACTTTGGGGAATTGGGATGGCGTGGCAACATTGTCAACAGGATTACAGACTCACAAGCACCAACTGTTTGTCACAAGAAGGTATCCATCACATCACAACAAATGGACAGCTCAAACTTCCCTCTGACTGATGTAATTGTAATTGTGAAGTATCTGTGTGTATATCTCTGTGGACAAACGTACCTTATACCTGTACCAACACGTACACACAGCTTGTGCTGCTGCGTTGCTGTGCCCACCTCTGTGTGTCTGTGCTTCATTACTGTTCACACACAGACAGTTCCAGTGTTTCTGTGTCAATATTTAATGAGGGATGGGAGTCTAGGGACCCTACGGCTGTCAGGACTGCCTGTAGTCTTGAGGTACCACCTGTTCCCACTCCCTCCCCTAACGTCACACACACGATAACTGATAAACCATGTTCTCTCAACACTGTGGGGAATGTAACATACATGTTTGTTACATACAGTCGATTCAGAAACTATTCACACCCTTTGACTTTTTCCACATTTTGTTGTGTTACAGCCTGAATTCAAAATGGTATCAATTTGGATTTTGTGTCACCGGTTTACACACAATACCACATAATGTCAAAGTGGAATTGTGTTTTTTTAAGTTTTTTATTTTACAAATGAATAAAAAATGAAAAGCTGAAAATGTCTTGAGTCAGTAAGTATTCAACCCCTTTGTTATGGCGACCTTAAATAAGTTTAGGATAAAACATTTGCTTAACAAGTCACAATAAATTACATGAACTCAATAATATTGGTTAACAGGATTTTTGAATGACTACCTCATCTCTGTAAGGTCCCTCAGTTGAGTAGTGCATTTCAAACACAGATTCAATCCCAAAGACCAGGGAGGTTTTCCAATGCCTCGCAAAGAAGGGCACCAATTGGTAAGATGGGTACAAATAAAAAAAAGCAGACATTGCATATCCCTTTGAGCATGGTGAAGTTATTAATTATACTTTGGATGGTATATCAATACATACAGTCACTACAAAGATACAGGCGTCCTTCCTAACTCAGTTGCCAGAGAGGAAGGAAACCACTAACCATGAGGCCAATGATGACTTTAAAACAAACAGTCACAGAGTTTAATTGCTGTGATAGGAGAAAACTAAGGATGGATCGACAACATTGTAGTTACTCCACAATACTAACCTAAATGACAGTGTGAAAATAAGGAAACCTGTACAAAATACAAATATTCCAAAACATGCATCCTGTTTGCAATAAGGCAAACAGGTCCTGAACACAAAAGTGTTATGTTTGGGGCAAGTCCAACAACAGTATCACTCTTCATATTTTCAAGCATGGTGGTGGCTGCATCATGCCATGGGTATGCTTGTCATCAAGAAGGACTAGTGAGTTAAGTACAAAAAGAAACAGAATAGGGCAAAGCACAGGCAAAATCCTAGAGGAAAACCTGGTTCAGTCTGCTTTACAAAAGACACTAGGTGAAAAATATTCACCATTCAGCCAGACAATAACCTAAAACACAAGGCCAACTATACACTGGAGTTGCTTACCAAGATGACATTGAATGTTATTGAATGGCCTAGTTACAGTTTTGACTTAAATCAGCTTGAAAAACTGTGGCAAGACTTGAAAATGGCTGTGTAGCAATGATCAAAAAGCAACTTGACAGAGGTTGAAAAAAACGTCAAAAGACAAATTGGCAAATGTTGTGGAAAGATCTTAGAAACTTACCCAGAAATACTCACAGCTGTAATCGCTGCCAAAAGGTGATTCTAATATGTATTGACTCAGTTTGTCATTATGGGGTATTGTGTGTAGATGGGTGAGAAAAATAATATTTTGAATTCAGGCTGTAACACAACAAAATGTCAAAGGGTATGAATACTTTCTGAACACCCTGTACAGGTTTGTGGGATTGGCCTAGGCTCCCCTAAATCTTGATTCACAAACAATGGATGTGAATTAATACTGCTGTATTAATTCACCCAGAGGTGATAGTTTAAATCTGGAACAAAAAAAATCTTCTTCTGGTGTGGTTGATGTTGCTGCTGATCCAAACTCGCCTGATTGAGCTCAACTCGCTGGTCTGTTTCTATGTCGACCAACACATCTTGTCCAACAGCCTTGTGTCTCAGAAAGACATGTACTGTAACCATTCACAAAACCAAAGAGGCCTAAATGTACCTTAAAAAAAAACTTTAATGAAAACAAAACACAAATCAATTGACTCATTAACAAGATTATAAAACAGTGATTTTAGTTACATAAATAAATTGATATTGGTGTATCAAATCTTATTTTCATAAGCATGTATACATGGATCATTGTAATAAATAAAATGGAAAAACAGAAGATTCTATTTCCTACACGAACAGAAAAAAAATAAAAATTAAACAGCTAGAAAGAAAGAGGAAATCCTTTCATTAGAGGATGAGAGATACAGGACGACGTTTTTCCACCAAACACACGAGGAAATGCTTTGTTAAAAGCACAGAGTTTACAGAGCCCATTCAGTTACTAATTAAGGACACTAAAGCTGGGACCAAGGCGGCTTGGCTTTCACTTCTTGGAACGCATTTGTTTGGTTGTTAGAACTCCTGTTTGGTTACTTTAAAAAGTGTTAAGACAAGGCAAGAGAAAAGTCTGTTTCTTCTTTAAAAAAAACAAGAGAAAGCGCTTCAAAAAAATAAAAATAAACGAAAAATAAAGAAACAAGGCAAGTTATGAGTACAAATGCCGACCTTATACAGAGAGAGACGCACTTGGTCTGTGCCGTGTTCAGATGCAAGCAGACAGGAGGAAAACTGTAGTACATTGCAGCAGAGCACAATTCCTGTCCTCGAGGGTCACAGTCCTTCTGGTTTTAATGGAACAATCAGTGTCATTGATTGACCAGAGAATTCACACTACTGGTTAGCCAGGTATTGGTCTAAAGTTAGAACTCTAAAGTCATTTCTCAACAGCTGATCATTGTTATGAAAAATCTATGCTCAGGTTGCCATATGCCATGTACAGTGTCATTGGAATACTGCACATCAGTCAAATACATAAATCTGTTAATTGTGAAACAATAACATAGTTTCACGGTACTCTAATAACTTGAATATATACCAATTGAACCGTCGATACCGGTACAATAATCTCAACCAATGTTTTAGTACTGACACTACTCTTGTGAGCCTACAGCAACCCTCCATTAGCCAATTCAGTCTTTCTGACATGTTCTGTGGTAAATAAGAGTACAGAAAGACTAACAGAAAAAGAGCGAGCGACAGCGGCTTCAAGTATTTCACATTACATAGAATACTCTGTATAATTTAGTTAACATATACTTTTGAATCCTCCATATTCAGACTTATACTATTGTATATATACACACACAGTACAGTACAATAAATGCTTGCTCGTGTCGTGTCACGTTTTTATTTTCCTGTACTCCGTTCGCTCTTCCTTTTTCCTTTTCGTTTTCGAGAAATCCCTGAGAACGTCTGTTGACAGTTGCTGAAGGTTCTACACATAGAAGAGGCCTATTAGAACCCGAATTCTAATGCTATTCTAATTATTCTATGGTTCCACACGCACAGAAAGCATCGACACTGGCCCGTTCCAGAGCTACACTCCACAACTATAACCATGATCTGTAGTTAGTTACCCAGTCTGACACATCTTCCAGTAGCCTGGGTCACTAGTCGGTGCAGGTCTGTTTCTTTTTTAGCTAACCTTGTGTCTGGTTGTCTTGCCAAGGCAGCGATGTACTGTAGCATTGAATACAGAAAAATTCAGGTAACCAGGTTCGTCTTCTGAGTACAGAAACAGTCAGGTAACCAGGCTAGTATTCTGATCCACCTGATCTCTAATGGATTTCTTCAATTTCTGAAACACCAATACAGTACATTTAGCAAAGACTGGGTTAAACTGAAGAAGGTATGAGACAATGTCTCCAGCAAAAGTTTATCTTAAGACTTCAACCAAAAAAAAACAAAGCCACAATTACAAGTTTGATGGTTCGAAGTACATTATGGGATATATCTGCCATAATACATCAAATGCTAGTAATTGCTTTGATAATACTCCATATCCTCATCTTACGGTGCATGTGGCATTACTGTGGTCCTGTACTGCCGTCCTCAACCTAGCAGATATTCATTATTACTACATCTGAAACAACGAGTCTGTTAAGAGCATTATTCTACAACTAGAACCTCTCTCATGCCTATGACCTAGAGAAAACACAAGTGCCGAGTCAACAGAAATGCTAATGGTGGTTTTCTCAAGGAGCCAAGCTGTGCAGTGCATCCTACGTTCGGTAGCCAATAGCCAAGAGGTGCTGTGTGGTTTTAAAGCCATAGTGTCTCTTTGAGGCTGCCAATGCGTTTTTACACAAGCGCTTTTGCACAAGGGCCTTTAGCCACTTGACAACAATATACTCGGTATAAAACCAAAATAAAAAACACAATAAAAAAAATGCTAATAATAGAAAACACGAACAGAAAAAGCCATTTTCGTTATCCTGTTTTTCCTCTCGCACACACACAGAGAAACACTCACAACATTCACAACTTGACACGTTTCTTCTTCTGAAAATAGAACACGTCTGTACACACAGCAATGACAGTAATAACGCTCATAACAATAACAGCAAATCACGATAATACCGTGTGGCTCTGATCAGTATTTTTTTCTCTCCTTCTTTCGCTTGGTCTCTCTCTTTACTTGTCCATGTTCAAGTCCAAAAGAAGTTGAAAAAAAGGCAGGCGCGAGTTAATAGAAAAGTACTAGGGACCGACCCTGGTCAGCCAAACCGCTCCCTCACCAGCATCATGAGTTTCTTCTTGCCCTTATAGATCTGTTTAAGGTTGTCTATGAACTGGGTAAACTGGATGTGTCCGTCGTGGGCCATGAGGAACGTCTCCCGGGACTTCCCCAGGAACTCGATGAACTCGCTGTAGTGCCGCGGGCTGATGTGCGTGAGGCGAGAGTGCGTGGTGTTGATATAGGCCCCGATTGTGGCGTCCAGCAGTTGCCTGAGCGGAGCCTTGTCCAGCGACATCAGCTTCCCAGAGTTCCTGCGGCTGTGCAGCGCTGACACCATCCCCGGCGTGGTCAGCGTGCACCGCCGCAAAATGTCGGAAAGCACCGTGGCGCACTTCACGCTCTTCACCACCAGGGGGATGACGGCAGCCAGCTCGTTCTTGCCCAGCGAGTGACTCAGAGCGCAGGCCCACAGCACGTCGTTGATAGCCGGGTGGGTATCCTGGTTGTAGCTGAGGTTTAGATGAGCCATGGCTAACGTGGCTAGCTTGTACGCCCTCATAGGATACCCTCTGTGCTCCATGTACCTAGCTATCGTAAACAGCTGCGTGTAGCTCATCCCCGCGACGGCCGCGTCCAGGACGATCTGGTAGGCCGTCTCGAAGGCGATGTGGTCCTTCTCGCAGAGGGTGAGGGCGGAGAGGGCACAGTTCTGGGGATCCTTCATGGCACACTGCAAGGCCAGGGTCCGGGCGGAAGAGGCCAGGTTCTCCTGCTGATGACAGTCCAGGCGCAGGCGGACAATGGTGGTGTTGGACATGACGGTGGTGGCCACGATGCTGGTTGCCTCGGTCGGGGTGAAGAGGGTGAACCAACTCTGCATGATGCTGTCCAACGCATACACACCTAGGAGACACACACACACAAAAAAAGAGGGAGAAGTCAGGGGATTAGCAGAGTAATTTGAATAACAAGACAATCCATTTTCAAGCCCTCATCCTGTCCATTAACTAAATATGTACTATATTATAGAAAGTCAAAAGGGAGAACGTTGTACACGTACCTACTTCGGTTGCACAGGTAACTAACCACCGTACCATCTCCCTCCTCCTCCAATTTAACGTAGACAGGGTTATCCTCATCACCTGATGAACGAGAGACGGTTAGCGATGGCAAAGAGGTGTGTGTCTGTGTGTGTGTCTGTGTGTGTGTGTGTACCTGTAGCCCAAGCTCCAGTGAAACTTTGAGCAGTGTAATGTCTGGCAGGCTGTCCATCAGTGTAGCGATCTTGAAGGCGTCCTGGGCCAGTTTAAAGATGTGAGACGAGGAGTGGATGTTCTTCTGGATGGACTCTAGCACCGTCTCCAGCTTACAACTATCACCTGGGACAACACACATACAGTACAATGACAAAGGAACCCAAATGTATGTATGTATGTATGTATGTATGTATGTATGTATGTATGTATGTATGTATGTATGTGTGTGTGTGTGTGTGTGTGTGTGTGTGTGTGTGTGTGTGTGTGTGTGTGTGTGTGTGTGTGTGTGTGTGTGTGTGTGTGTGTGTGTGTGTGTGTGTGTGTGTGTGTGTGTGTGTTTACCTTTGGCTGCGGTCAGCATGGTAGAAGCCAGTTCACACTGCTGGGACTCTATGTGGGAGAGTGTGAACCAGCGAGGGTAGCGGTTGGGGACCACAGACACCATGTGATGGGGTCGCGACAGGTCACCTGACGAGGCTGTGGACTCCAACACAGGCAACCTGAGGAGCACAGAAAATCCATACGGCTGATTAGGATCACACACACAGACGCCCACGAACACACACTGGCGCGTGCACAAAGCGCAAGTCAGCAACGGACCTCCAGCAAGGTTTCTACAGACCTCCAGGTTTCTACAGTGTTCTGGAGTGCATTATGGTTGTTAGCTTATTACTGAAAATGTACTTCCAACCTAGTCCTTAATTACAGAACTGAATCAACTGTAGCAGAACGGCTATTTTCTTGCTGTTAATGAAGACATGGGCTTGGAACACCTGCTAATGTATAAAACAGGCCCTATAGGACAGACTGACAGCACACAGAAACACACGGTAGTCTTCATGTCTGCCACTGTGGGCAGCTCATCTCTAATTCAACCCTCTTCTTCCAGCCCAGTTTCAAAGGTCTCGCTGCCTTTGAAAGAGAAGAGAACCTGGCCAGATCAACCAATCACAAAGCTAATTGAGTCCATGGGGAAATTAGGAGATTCACCTTCCAGGCCTCTATGGCTGGACACACATCAAACACATACTTACACACCTCAGCGCATGTACACACGCACGCCGGTGCACGGACACTCACACACGCATGCACTTCAGAGAAAAGGGCCAGAGATACTATTGCCACGTGAGCACCAACAAAATCTGTATTTAAACATCTTGATCTGAAGTCTGTCGGGCCTAGACAAGGTAATAGGGGTCGGTCTGGCCAACAGTCTTGCTAGATAAAAAGGTGGGAAAAAAGCAAGGTGAGAGCTGTGTGAGTGTGAACACAGACTCGGTGTGAAACGGAAGACGTGCTGATGCCATAGCAACAAGGGGTTCATTCCAAACACATCTAAAAAGCTGCTAAAAGCTCTACCACACCGGGGGGGGGGGGGGCTTCTGGACCATTCATGGGGTGGAACGAAGCAAAAAAAAAAAAAAAAAAAAAAAAAAAAAAGTATTCCCTAAATATGGAGCCTTCACACAAAGCCAACATTCCTGTCTTTGTGTGACTTACCCGAAAACCACTGGTTGGGATTGGTTGCGGAGCTTCGATAAGCCAAAGCTTGGGAAATACTCCATGTTTGAGTGAAAAAGCGCACATATTCTTCTTACGCTGCATCGTTTATTCCACCTCAAAAACAAATCCATTGCTAGGGCTAGTATTCTCCTACTCTCTTTCTCTCCTACTCAAACAGCCTACTACAGATATATATATATATAATATATATATATATATATATATATGTACGCTGACTTCACGCGCAGCACAAGCTAGGCTATACATCAACCATAAACATTATGATCTTACCATATCAATGACACTGTAGAACACTCAATGCCGGGTTTACAGCCAGTCTTCAAAACAGAACCGTAAAAGTCCCATTTTTACAATGACACGTGTATCCATTTAACAGTAAGAACGTAACACACCCTTCAGTCCCAAGCCACTGATGAGGACAGCTACGGTGTCCGATTGGTCCTGTGGCACTATAGTGCCGTGTAAAAAGGCAGAACGGGATGCTTTTAATACTTTTCACACCAGAGGTGTTCAAGAGCGAGGGTGCCAGCGGCCTCAGGGCAAGGGGCTCTGAAATTGTGCACGAATATTGCATTTTAAAAGCCTGTGAAATTAAATTAAGTGTCCTTTAATATGGACCCACATGAAAAATGTCAATAAATCTTGATTTTAAATTTTTATAATGCTTAAAGACTTGCTAAACTGCCAAACGTCTGCATTTTGACATGTCCCTCTGTGCGTCCTCTGTGACTTCTAGGAAGTGTAACCCACTTTACTCCAACATTGATCCAAGTTTTCACCATCATTGTAAAGTCCTAGTTATTTTTGTTGCTTTGACAATGTCATTTCTGAAGATGATTATTTATTTCATGTGATTCCATGGATCCCAGGAAGAGTAGCTGCAGCGTTTAACATGACAAAAAGAATCAAAATGTGTGATAAAAAATAAAATAAAAAAAGTCCCTAATTTTAAGGTCAACCCTGTTACGTGAACTGAATTCTCATTTTAATATGGTGAAAGCATAACTTTTGAAATATTTTTTTCCAAAAGAATCAAAAAGGGTCAAGTGCAAGTGTTGGTTAAGAGAAATTGAAAACTAGGCGGGCTGCTGCGTTCCGGATAAGTTGCAGGCACTTACCATAGTAATTTGTTTTTATTTAACCTCTCGAAATGGGAAAACATGTTTTTTTTTTATTAAGTTGAACGGGTGCTCTTTATGACAGAATGTTAACATTTGCTAAACAAGTTACACTACATATTCACACTACTCAAAAAGGCCCCTATAAATTGGTGGAACGACCCATAGATGGATGTGAAAAAGAGCAACTATCCTGTTCCTGTATCCTGTATCCTGTATCCTTCAGTCTGGTCCTGGTTTCTGGTGAACATCAGTGAGACTACTGAACTCTCTACCTCCTGGTCTTCACCCTCAGACAAAGTAAACACTTCACAAACGTCTATTCACTTCCCCAATCTATCAAATCCCGGCACCCGTTGGAAGACTTCGACTCAAGATCTCTTCTTTATACAAAACGCTCCCTAGGCCACCGCGAAGACGAGTCGAGGCTCCACGGTAGAGACATTAGAACATTTTGATGGACATGTATCTTCATCAATCTAAAACTCCGGAAGCGTTAACAATATAAGGGTATTATCATGTCTTTCTACATAATATTCCATCCGCCCCGCACTATTGAAATCAGCTGGGTGTGCCTATTGTACATTCCTTGAGCTGAAGATCAATTCCTCCTTAGCGTTAAGCAGAGGTGTGAATGCAGAGAGGCTCTCTGAGTCTATGATAGTGTTGTAATGGGCCATTAAAAGACAGTCCTTTTACCTAGCACTATATTTAACCAGCAGCACCTTTCCCATGAGGGTGGGAAAGCATACACTGCTATCATATTACGCCAGCACCACGCTACATTGCACACATTCATTACGTGCTGAGCAGACAGACAACCAGGACCCTGGAGCAGCTAGAAGTAGTGGCCACATTATTCTACCTCACCCCCTTCCACAGGGCTGGGTGGGGAGAGAAGTTGACTGGGGAGGCCTGGAGCCCTGTGGAAATGCTGTGGTGCATTTTCATTACACTCCGGCTTGCATCTCTCCGTACGCGACGTAGCTCTTACTCGTTCACAATCATTTAGCATCACCACATTGTTAGCATTGTTCAAAGCGCAGCTCGTTGAGAAGTGAAATGGTAGAGAGATGTTAGCGTTAGCCACGTAGCTGTCCTGTCCCTGTAGGCCAGGCGTGTGCGAGCCTGCTCATTACACACACTAATTAAACTCTCATTAACATCATTAATATTCACTGATCCAGGTCCCCCTACGAACATCAAAACAGAGCCGCCCCATCTGCATAACACATGCGCACATAGAGCGCACGCACAACACAAACGCAACACAAACAACACAAATAATGATAAAGGTGAGTGACTCACCGCATGGCTCTCAGTGCAATCTTGTACGCCAGTTCAGCGTCGTGAGGTAGGAGAGAGGTGAAGAGATAGCGGGTGAAGGTATGCATGGGAACACTCTCTCTGTGGACAATCTCTCCCAGGCCACTGTACGGCCCACCTGGAGACACACGGAGGGAGGAAGAACATGTTAACCCACAGACCAGTGTGTTTCAAACAGGAAGAGAGGGGGTGAAACAGTTTGGAACAAATTAAAAGAACATTGAAATATCAGATGCAAAAATAGAAAATACATTTAATTATATTTCGGTCTGTGGTGCCGTATAAAAGGAGAATGTGTGTGTACAGTATACTTATAAGTGTGTGTGTGTGTGTGTGTGTGTGTGTGTGTGTGTGTGTATTATTGCGTGGCTAGACAGTGGCTAACATAGTTTCCTCCTCCCAGTCTCAGTCCAGAGGAGAAAAGGCCACGCAGCACAAAGCGGTCACCATGACGTGGTGAATGCTATATGGCCAGATGTGCAGACTAGGCTTCCCTCCCCTCGTCTCCACTGGGTTATTCTAGACTGAACAGCCCCTCCCCGCCCCCCGACCACAAGCCCCATTACCCCCTCCCCGACCACAGACCACGAGCCCCATTACAGTCTCCAGAAGTCTTAGGCCTTAGAGCCTGGGACTCAATTACCAACCAGCCCAGAGGTGGGTGGTCATCCTGGGCAGAGGCATGGGGTTAGGGTGGGACTGGAAGTTTGAGGGCTGGGTCTACCATCTCTCCCACTCCCATAACCAAACCACAGCAGTCACATTCTGTCCCAGTACAAGATGTCAGTACAGTGTGTGTGTGTGTGTGTGTGTGTGTGTGTGTGTGTGTGTGTGTGTGTGTGTGTGTGTGTGTGTGTGTGTGTGTGTGTGTGTGTGTGTGTGTGTGTGTGTGTGTGTGGCTGCCGACACGTTGCTAGTTTTACTGTGTGAGGCATATTTTGGTCTGGCTTAAGGCAGTTCTAGTTATATTTACCCCACTGAATGAAAGATAATAAGATAATAAATATTGAGATGGAGGAGTGAAATGTGCTTCAGCATAGAGCCTCAATGCTTGGAGAGGAGAGAGGGAAAGAGAGAGGGAAGGAGAGACCAAAAGCCCGCTCTCGTTTTACCTCACACAGCTACAGCTCAGCCATGGAAACACACACTCCACACATTCATAACAACCATATGGAAGATTATTTGACACTTTATCCGATAACCAAAGTAAAGGACACTGTGTGTGTGTGTGTGACCTCACTCTCTAACAGGAAGACGGCTTGTTTGCGGAAGATCTTGACCAGCGTGTCATCCAGCTCCACTTCCTGCAGCTTGGCCAATAGCTGCTCTTCGTTGCGACACACCTTCTCCTGGGCGTACAGCCCATCAGGCATGACCCTCTGCTGGCCTAAGCCAATCAGAGCAGTCTCCACAGCCAGCGCCCCGTATGATTCGCCCTCGCCTAGCAACCTCTGCACTGGCAACCGCTGCAGCTCCGCACGACTCACCACACTGGAACAATCTGAGAGAGAGAGAGAGAGAGAGAGAGAGAGAGAGACACAAAGGGTCAGTACCTAGTAGTCAGTTTTTCAGTGTTCTCTGAGGTTTGGAGCCTCTCTCCTAGTCCACAACACTGAGGGTCAGTCTGTCCCAAACAGCACCCTATTCCATATAGACGACACATTTGACCACGTCCCAGGTCAAAGTATTTGGGACGGGTCCAAGACCTCCAGCTAGTACTTTTCCATATCACCGGGCCAGCTTAGTGTGTGCCGTGACAATTGTTTAACTAGGAGAGGAAAGACAGAGGGATAAGGAAAAGGGGAATGTGAGGGAAGGGTTGAGAGAGGGACCATCTGAGTGAGGGGAAAAAAGGGAGAAGATTAGAATCAAAGGTGGAGACAAAGAAGACTAGATTGATTATTCTTTTTAGTACCTGAGAGGTCAAGGCAGGTGTTGGCCCCCTCCTCTGCCCCCCGTCCCGTTTCAGTGAGGGTGCTGAACAGGGTGCCGATGGGATCCAGGGGGTGACCCACCCAGCCTTCCATGTTGGTTATGGAGGTGATTGCTTTATGGAGCAGCTCTGTCACGGACAGGATGCAACACATGTCAACTACAGGGCACATAGTAACATAGTGTCAACCCTATTGACACTACTACTTTAGTATGTAACAGAGCTCTATATCTGCACTTATGAGGCTTTATAAGAGTCCATTGAGGCTTTAAAGCAGTCCTATGTCATCTAATACGTGCAGTCTGACCTTTCTTATGTCGGCGGAAGTGCTCCAGTTGCCTCTGCTGCTGCCGTCGTAGTGTGTTTACCACGGCAATGGCCAATCGAAGTGCTTCGCGGGGGTAACCATGGGAACGCAGGGCATCCACCCGAGCACAAGCCGTCGGGACATGTTCTGAGAGACACAGAGACAGAGAGAGATGAACCAATGTTGTCTTTATCCCTTTCTATAAGGCTTTTGGCAAAATGTGACCACTTGACATAAGACAACACGCATATAGACACACAGTCCTTCATTTCCCCTTTACATACACAAAAAATAAACACACTCTCAAACACACACACACACACACACACACACACAGTTCTCTGTTTCCCCTTTACACACACACACCGATCATCACAATACACACTAAAAATAAACACACTCTCAAACACACACACTCACCGTGCCACATGGGCCATCCACGTGTGTCGAAGAGCGAGCCGTCCTGGTTGTCGTGGTAACAGTAGTTGGCATAGAGGTCGCTGGCAATGATGTGCTGCAGGTGACGATCCTGCCAGTGGAGGTCACACGCCTCGATTGCCCGTGTGAACACCGTCCTGTGGGGACGCGACTCTGACAGGATGGAGAGGGAGAGAGACTCGCATTAGACAGAGAAGAGAAAAGGGAGGAGGGAGAGAGGGATGAAGTGGGAGAGGGTACTGGAGGGAGGGAGAGTTCAAACGTTAGCTGCAGGCTAACAAAAGAGAGATGGAGCGAGGGAGACCGAGAAGACAAGAAAGACAGATATACACAGAGAGAAAGAAAGACGGAGGGTTGATGTGGAGAAAGAAAAGAGTCCCGTCTCTCACCTTGGTTGCCATGGGCACCCTGAGGCAGGGAGTGGGTGAGGTTGGGCAGATCGTTGCCATGGTTACCATCCTCCCAGGGGCACACGTCCACGCTGTTCCACCTCCTCAGCTCTCTGAGCCACGAGCACTTCTGCTCCGTCTTACAGTGGGGGTTCAACACGATACACATCCACAGGGCACCTGCACGCACAAACCACACGCGCACACACAGGTTAGGTCTTATCCTACCCAAGGTCATGTTTGACTTCAGGCTAAAATCAGGAGAATAGTCTGAAGGTGGTAAACCCACAGAACCAAACTAAAATGCAGGTAAAAGAGATCCCGTCAATCTTTTGTTTTGGACCCAGGTTTTTGGGTCTATTGTTGTGTTGTTATTTAGAGATGGGTTCGAAAGTTTATCCAACTTTTCAAAGAAATCTAAAGTTTAGATATTCCGTAAAAAAAATGCACCCCCCCCTCCCCGCAAAAACGTAAGGGAGTTGCATACTTTGTAGTTGTAGATATAGTCTTGCGCTGACACACAAACTTTCCTTGTCGACAAACTCTTTGAAAAGCGGGAACTGTATTTGTCCTTCACGCACTGTCACAGACACACACGGCATACATCAATACCAGGTAAACAGAAACAAACGAAAGACTAAAAGTGAAGAAGTCTCCATGGATATCATAACACATTCAGGAAGATGTAGGACGATAGTGTCACAAAGACAAACCAAAAACACATCAGCTAATACACACACACACACACACACACACACACACACAGTCTGCTATTACAACTATGATGTGGCAACGATTGATGCACATAAAGGGGGGTGAAAACATTCAGAAAGACAGAGAGAGAGCAACAAGGACAGATGGTCAGAAAAAATAAAAAAGGGGTGGTTTGCAGCCATCCTTCCTTCATAGAGGAGAAATGGCTGTGTCTGGATGAGGAGTGAAGTAGCGGCCCTGAGGAGGACTAAAAGACAAAACGTGGAAAGCAGCCGACCCGAGAGGCAGCATTTGCCACATATCAAGCAGTCAGAAAAGGACTCCGAGAGTCTGGACGTCGACGCATTTTTACACTTTTAAAAATACAAATCAAAGCAGAAACCTCTGTCTGTCTGTCTGTGAACATAGTGAATAATAAACGTGAGAATACAGAAATGAGGTTGAGGTCGACATCCAGAGACTTTTTTTGTCCCCATTCACACATTAGCAGGAGAGCACAACTAACATAACATAGGCTGCATAACCCCAAAACCTCAATCTGTGTGTGTGTGTGTGTGTGTGTGTGTGTGTGTGTGTGTGTGTGTGTGTGTGTGTGTGTGTGTGTGTGTGTGTGTGTGTGTGTGTGTGTGTGTGTGTGTGTGTGTGTGTATACAAGTAATCTGTACTGAAGGCCACAGTGGACATGTGAGTGCTTCCTATCTAAAGTCGATAAATAAATAATTAAGCAGAGATAAAGGGAGTATGGTATGGTGATTGCATGTGTAGAAGATGGCAGCAGAGTTTAATGATAAATACAACAGTACGTAAGGTTTACGTTTGTGTTGTCTATCAGTAAATATGTACAGTACATAAAGTAGCCTACTGTATGTGTGTGAGCATGCATGTTTGTTAATGATCCTGCGGTTCATTAGTGTGTGTGTGTGTGTGTGTGTGTGTGTGTGTGTGTATACACTCACCTAGTTCGTCCCAGAGCTGTCTGTACTTGTCGTTCATGGTGGTGCCCTGCTGTCTCCACAGTGCCAGGCGAGGGTCGGCCATAAACTGTTCTGTGATCAGTGTTAACATCCGTGCTCCGTTGGAGTCACGCATACGCAGCATCTCCCTCACCTATGGGACAGGGAGGACAGCATCAGTGTGTGTGTGTGTGTGTGCGTGTGTGTGTGTGTGTGTGTGTGTGTAGAGCTTAATGCAGGAAGATGTTAAAACTAGGGGCGGAGGTTCTAATGGCCAGACAGTATTTACATAGCAGTCAACACATTAGCGCTAGGCTAAATATTCACATTAGCGCTAGGCTAAATATTTCACATTAGCGCTAGGCTAAATATTTCACATTATAGCGCTAGGCTAAATATTCACATTAGCACTAGGCTAAATATTTCACATTAGCGCTAGGCTAAGTACATCACATTAGCGCTAGGCTAAGTACATCACATTAGCGCTAGGCTACATATTTCACATTAGCGCTAGGCTACATATTTCACATTAGCGCTAGGCTACATATTTCACATTAGCGCTAGGCTACATATTTCACATTAGCGCTGGGCTTTAGGCCTGTGTCCCCCCGCACACTTTTCCCTATGTAGTGCACTACTTCCGACGAAAGTCCATACCCTATTCTATAAGAGCTACTTTTGACCAGTGTCCAGATGGGCCATTATCAAAAATGGTGCACAACATAGGTGACAGGGTGTCATTTGGGACACAGAGTAAATATTTTACATTAGCGCTAGGCTAAATATTTTACATTAGGCTAAAATCTACACTAGAAGAGCATATCATATTGCTGAGGTTGGCACACCAGCCAGACTAACACTCATCTGGTGTAAAGGCAGGTATACATCCAGGGCTAAAAGCAACATCAAACCTCAACAATTGTACTTTTTAATGTATGTGCCAACTGCCATGCTAATGGCTCTTTAGACTAACAGAGAAACAGTGGCTTTGAACTGAACAGAAACAACTTGGCTGTGGAAAGGCACTGGGAGAAATGCAATGTTGATGTTAATGCGTTTATATATGAAAGGAGATATAATGCAACGTTTCAGCCTCTTCCACTGGTAATAATAGTCATTGCAAAGTTTTACACAGAGACGCGGTGAGTGTCTAGAGGAGGGGAGTGTGTGTGTGTGTGTGTGTGTGTCTGACGCTCCTGTGTGTGTCTGATGCGCAGGTGTGTGTCTTATGGGCATGTGTGTGGTGTGTTACCTTGCTAAACAGGAGGTTTAGTTGTTTCCCAGAGCCATGGTATCCTCCCTGTGACAGGAAGAGTTTCACCTGCTCCTGGACCTGCTCCTCATCCAAGTGCCAACAGTTCTCATCATCCACACTGGCCCCTGCAGTGGGGTCTGGGGCCCCTACACACACAGAGAGAGACAGAGAGAGAGGTTAGTAACACACACATTTCTCATCATCCACACGGGCCCCTGGGGTCCGAGGCCCCTACACAGGCAGGCACACAAACACACAATGAGACATTCTACATTTGATTTGTTTAATAAAGAACTCGAAATCTAATTTAAGGTAAGGTGTGGAGCTGTAGAAACCTTTCATCCTTTCACCACTTTACCTACCCGTCTCTCTAAGGTAAATAAAGGCCAGGTCTTTAGTGATGTTTAGAGGTGGACAGAGCTTTAGTTTACAGGCAGGATCAGACTAATGAGCAGCATTGATCTGCCCAGCCTTTACCTTTAGCACAGAGTCAATGTCCTCAGTGGGGCCTACACACTCACACACTCACCGTGGACCTGGTTGATCTCAGAGTTAGTTGACAGGATCTCATCTGCCAGTTTCTGTGCGGTGGGCAACACCTCTGTATGATGCACTGATATCAGGTACTGGACAAACTTCTGCAGCTGATCTCGGCTCATCTGGAACAGCGTCTCTGAGATGGGCAGGTGCAGTTTGACCTGCTCGGGCTTCCGTACGCGGTACAGGGCCAGCGCTACCACGTGGGCGCAGTAGAATATGTCCTTGTTGCCGCAGCTACAGGTCACCGCGGTGATCTTACAGCGGTCGAAGCTGACGCTCACGCTGCAGACCATCTCAGGCTGAGAGGTCGTGGCCGGGTCTGTTACCGTACCACTCAGATGGAACCCTGGGAAGGAGGAAGAGAGAAGAAGGGGAAAAAAACAATGCATTTCAACAAGCCTTTATTGTGCATCCACTATAAAAAGAGGAGAGGTGAAAGAAAGGGGGGTGAGAGACAGGATATAAAAGAGGATGATATAAAAGAGGAGAGGGGGAAAAAAAGACAGGGCTATGAATTTCAAGCCCATTATGATTGGGGCGTCATGCAGGACTTAGGACACAGAAGCCCAAACCTGTCTAAAACATCAGGGAGATGTTAATTAAATCAAGCAATTGACATTTTATTGATTTTAAAACGACTAAGCCATGTCCTCTCATTAAAAGGCATGTCATGCGTAAGATTCACGTAAACCTTCCTAAACCTTATGAAAGGGGTGCAAAGATATTCCATATTCTCCGAACATAAAAGCATGGCCACATTGAGTACAGATAGACGTCCTGTGGCAGGTTGGGTCAACAACGATAGCAGCACAGATAGGGAGAGTGAGAGATGCAAAGTATGTGTGTGTATCAATAATGGAGCCCGCTCATTTGAATAGTGTTTGATCTCCTCCTGAGCGCTGCGTTTCCAGAGGCAGGGGGGGGGGGGGGGGGGGGGGGGGCGCATTATTCCACTATGAATATGCATGAGGAGGGCAGGGCTGCTAGCACTGGTATTAAAACACACACTGATGAGCATATGAAAGAGACGCGGCCAGCGTGAGATCATGCATTTATTAATATTGGGGAGGGGCCAGGGAGACAAGAGTGGTATGAATTAATGTATGCGCTTCGTAGAGAGCGCGAGAGAGATAAAAACATATTGGGGCCAAGTGGAGACATACATGCATAAATACGCTTATCAAAAGGGATGTGGCTTGCTGTGATATCAGCAGTGTAATAACAGGGATATCAAAGCTGCTGCCGCTACTCGACATGGGGCCGTGCGTTACCGGAGGGAGGCGTGAATACGGCATCCCATACAAGATGAGACTGCAACGAAAGTGGTCGCAACCCGAAGCCTACCCCCCCCCATGCTAAAATAAACCCTTTATGAAGAATGAGCGGCAAAAATGGGGGAGCAGGTAGAGGTAGACATCTAACCCTGTGAGACTCCATGCCGTTTGTTTGATCCCCACGGCCTTTGGATGGAAGGATTCGGGACTATGCCGCGTCTCAGAGCAATAATGCTACTCTGAAAAACAGTGTGTCTGTGTGTGTGTGTGTGTGTGTGTGTGCGCGCACAAGGCTCAGAAACCGGTTCAGCGTGTGCTCTCCAACCTTTCACAAGCAAGTCCCAGTCCAAAGAGCGGAATAACAAGAACATCAGAAACATGTGCGGTTCAAAAAGAGAACTCGGGGCAGCTCTGATACACGCCTGTAGAAAAACTAACACCTACCTATCACTTATTTTTAGCAGACCAGAAACCTACACCATACAATGACCAATAGGAATAAAATGGAGACGTCATACAAAAGTTTGATAAAACACAAAAGTCCAGATAGATTCCATAACACAAGAAACACCAAAGCCTATCACATTTTAAGACTGCTGCCATGGCTCTTTATTGGGTGCTCCCTCCCTCTCTTACACACATACAAAACATGAAAATGCACAAAACACACACACTCACACACACACACACACACACACACACACACACACACACACACACACACACACACACACACACACACACACACACACACACACACACACCTTTCTCTCCCTCTTCGTCCCCCGACTGCTGGTTGGTATGAGGCCTTCAGTATCTCATGTGCTAGCTATTAGACTGTGTGTTCCCGTCACCTGCAGCTGCAGAGTGCAGCTTAGGGCTGTTGCTGTGTGTTGGAAAGGCCAGGGCGCACTTTCAAAGGAACCGTGACGGACATTTTTAGAACAAGGCCTCTGTGAGGTTGCCCTAGAAACCCCTTATGACCGGTCTGGTGAAATCACACTTGGCTTCAAGCACACCCTGAGTGTGTGTGTGTGTGTGTGTGTGTGTGTATGTGTGTGTGTGTAAAGAGTGAAAGCGGGAGGAGTGTATGCAAGCAGTAGAGAGTGAGTGTATGTGTAAACCCACAGGGCCCCCGGACCACCCATACACTTGGGGGCCCACATCAAAGCACTAGCCTAGATACTCTCTCTCTCTCTCTGCTTTTGAAACCGTATGAGTGGTGATAAGCCAGCAAGCTCTCTCGACCAGCTACAAGCCCTCCTTCCTCTCATTCAACGACATGGGGCCCCCAAAATACCAAAACCCTGATCTTATTTCAGGGAGAAGGAGAGGCCAAAGCCCCTCCAGAATTAACCCACTCCGACCCACAGGAGGAAGAATGTAGGCTTTATATAGGATTTGAGCATTCCCACATTAAAAGACTTAGTTGAGGCTGGGAGGCTGCATGCCTAAGCACAAAAGCTCTCAGTTTGCAACCACTGGGGTAAATTAGACTGAGCATCATACATATATTTTCAAGTCAATGCAGACAATTCAGCCACAGCGGCGGGTGGTTCATGAAATGTATTTGCTGAATTGGTTTATGAGTAACTGTCACTTAGATATAATATGACACAGTCCTTGTGTGTGTGTGTGTGTGTGTGTGTGTGTGTGTGTGTGTGTGTGTGTGTGTGGGGGGGGTTTATAGAGAAGAGGATAGAGAGAAGAGAAGTATTCGCCACTTTAGCTTTGAGATCTAATCAAATTACCCCAATTTGAGCTTAGCAGAAGAAAGCAATAGAAGGGGATCCTATGGTAGCCAGGGGGATCCTAAGATAGCCAGAGGGATCCTATGGTAGCCAGAGGGATCCTATGGTAGCCAGAGGGATCCTATGGTAGCCAGAGGGATCCTATGGTAGCCAGAGGGATCCTATGGTAGCCAGAGGGATCCTATGGTATCTAAAGAGCATGTTGGTAGTCTGGAATTCCATCTGGCCTGAAAGAAGATCTACTGTAGAACCAGAGTTGGGATGCATATCCGTATGGGCCCTGGTCAAAAGTAGAGCACTAAATAGGGAACAGAGTGCCATTTGGGATGGACACTGGGAGTTCTGGGTGGAACTAGGAACCCTTCGAAAAGTGAGTGAGCAATTTGTTCAGCCCTTAGTGATGTCATCCATCTGAAATGACCTCAAAGGGCTTAGTTTATACGTTCATATGAGAAGAAAATAAAGAATCAGAGGTTTCAGGGTGTACACCTCACATGTGTGCAGTCTTACTGGGAGAGGGGGGGGCATAAGAGGTGCTTATGTGTATTCCCATGTGTGTGTTAGACGGAGAAGAGTGTGTGTGGTCCTATAAGGAAGACCCCGTACAGAGATCATAAACACAGATCAATGCACTAAGCAAGGGACGCTGCTTTAGGGGTGTTAAACTGTGTACGCTCTAGGTGAGGGACAGGCTGGAATAACACAGCTGAGCACCAAGGGCGGCCCTGTTTGTGCCGTGACCCCTCTAACAGAGCAAAGGCCTTGTCCTCCACAGGTGCTGACACACACACAGACACACACAGCCAGGTGTATAAAATTATATATATATTTTTTCAAACATTCTGTGAATTTCAATTCCATTACTTCGACATGCAAATGTGACTGCAAATCTGCATATTAATCATCGGGATGGAGTGTGTGTGTGTGTGTGTGTGTGTGTGTTCATGTCTGTGTATGATTGGAGGTGTCATCCTACGGCTGCTGAAATGACAGTCTGCTCTGGTCTCGTCGGGTGAAGCCGCCACTTAGTTGCCACACGATCCGTCAGGAATCATTTCCAAACTATCACTTACAAAATGGAGTCTAATTTGATTGAATTGGACTTTCAGGCCCAGCCAGTTTACTGGCCTGTTGAGTGATTCTGTAGCTTGGCAAGAGGATGGCTGTCTTGACTAGACAGCAGGGCTTTGGCTAGCCTATGTTTGAAACCACATGCCTCAAACTAGGCTTCGGTCTATACATCCCCCAACCATGTGTGGAGTTCATTAATGGGAGAGAAATTATATATGCATGGAAGTGAACGTGCGTAATTACCAAGAGAAGTCCCTCAACGGTCTCTTGGCTGAAGATGAATGTAACGGGTTGGTGTGTGTGAGTCTGTGTGAAGATGAATGTACTGGGGATCCATTGAAAAGCCAATGTCAGCTCTTTAAGGCAGAGTGTGTTTGTAAGGACAACCCTCTACATTAGGAAGGTGATTACAGACAGTGACAGAGGGCAAATGAGGCTAGACCTACATCAAAACAGCTACGATGGCCATAAAGTCATGAGAATGGTACAAATCCACGCTGGAAAAAAAGCACACATTAAAAACATTCCACTTGGAAAGTCACCCGACACACTCCTGACTCCTAAAGTATATCTCCTACTCCCACAAACACACCCCTCCTCTTTCCTCCTTCCTTTCTCGAATATGTGACTTCTCCCTTGCTCCCCTTCCCAACACATACGTTCGCAGTGATGCCTAGCCCTAAAGCATACTACACGCTCTACACAGACACAAGATTTGGAGTGTTGTATACAAGTATTTGTTTTCATTATAAATCTGATTATTTCACATGGAGATGTAGGAAGCTGGAAAGGCTAGCTAGCTTAATATATTTTTAGCCAGGCTAAAGCCAGCTAGCTACTACTAGCAAAGGAAGGCAACTCTTTGCTTTCACAAAATTAAAATGAAATGTAAACGTTGCTATGGGAGTGGGACTGGCGAGGATATCATGTTACCGAATGGTGTTCACTACACACACACAAATCCCACAACCCACGGATGTAGATCAACGGAGTGACGATTGTAGTGACCTTAAACTGACCTGCTGTGTGTGTGCTGACGTCACACACCAGACACACACACACACCCAGAGGGGGAGTAGCTGCATTCCAGCACTGCGCACGCACGCACACACACAAACACAGAACAAAAACACACACGCACATGGGTGGGAAGCATTGGGAGCGCTCAGCTGTAGCGAGGGAGAGAGATGTTTCGCCGTCTGGGTTCCTCTGAGCTCAGCACTTCCCCTTTCTGCTTCAGCCAGCTGCGGTTAGCGAGAGAAGTAGTGGGGGTGCTGTGGAACAAACACACACCTCCCTGGTCCCATCACACAAAGAGGAAAATTAAACACCTAGGAAAACGACAGCTTGGAAGAGTTAACCCCCACACACCAATATTTCTTTGTTTGGCATTTTGCATTCAGTGTGTACTGCCTACTATCCTGAGAGCCCAGATCAATAAGCATAGCTCTCTCACTTCTACACTACTCAAATCTTTTTTTGCAACAGTGTCATTTAGGATATAGTCCACATTTACTATCCATTCGTGAATGACCTGGTTTCAAGTAGTAGCCCATAGGTAGGTAGCCCATAGGCAGGTAGCCGTTGAGGGGCAGGTATCCCATAGGCAGGTAGCCTAGCGGTTAGAGCTTTGGGACAGAAACTGAAAGGTCGCTAGCTCGAATCCCTGAGCCGACAAGGTAAAAAATCTGTCGATGTGCCTTTGAGCAAGGCACTTAAAGGGATAGTTCACTCAAATTACAAAATTACATTGTTTCGTTACCCTAGAAGCAGTCTATGGCCAAAGTATGACAGCAATCCATGCTATGGTGTAGTTTCCCTGGCACTGTTTCCACATGATAACATTTTAGCATCCATGGCACAAACCCCATCAAGTCAAATATATTAGATTTGTTCAAAACATCATAAGTGACTTTTGTTCAGCTTTACAATCCATTTTAGATACTTTCAGATGATTTGGGCATGAAATGCTAATAAATCTGTCCAATGACTTGAATGAGATTTGTGCCACAAATGCTAAAACATTACCATGTGGAAACAGTGCCAGGGAAACTAAACCATTGCATGGATTGCGGTCATAGCTTGTCCATAGACTGATTACAGGGTAAGGACACCAATGTGTCATTTTGTAATTTGAGTGAACTATCCCTTTAACCCTAATTGATCATGGCCATTTCACACATGTGTATAATACACACTTGTACATGTGTGAATCAGGACAAATATTTACACCCACCAAACTATTATATTATTGTTATTAAATTCCTCATTGAAAGGACAAAGGCTGCAGAGAGGGAACAGAACCACAACAGCTTACACACTAATTCATTAGCAATTAGATTAGCTAACGTGTCCTAATAGTCCCTCACTGCCCCAGGCCCTGATTAGCTCCCATATGAAATCGCAAAGCATGTTACTGCACATATGGTACAAGACACATATCACTATGCCGTCTTACCTTTGCACTTAGGCTACTTCACATAGACCTACACTGGGCCTTGTCTATCAATTGGCACCAAATTCCATATAAAGTGCACTACTTTCGACCAACGCCACTATATAGGGAATATGTTGGGGATAGGGTGTTATTTGAGCTCGACTTTGTCCTTCCTGAACCTGCCTTTGTCTATGTAGGACAGAGTGACCCCGGGTCATGCTGCCCAGCACGATTGGATGGGTAATACATCAGACATGCCATTTTTTTTTTTACCCCCAAACAGAGACGTGTCATTCTTCACACTAACCACAGTCGACAAAGCCAGGAACGAGAGGGGAGGAATGGAGGGCTCTCACGTTTAATATCACTTGACACACGTCATCTAGCATCTCTCAGCCCTCCGCTGAGTCTGTGTCAGAGCCTCAGCCGTCACACACAAATATCAAAACAAAGGAAAAAGTCAAACATCTCACCAGCCCAGTGCTGCTATCGACAGATACTGAGGAGGAGAGAGGGAATAAAGAGAGGAAGAGGATGAGAGAGCGAGAGAGGAGATAATACGGTTCTTAAGAGGTGGTCGATTCTCCTGCCTGTGGGCAATTCCTGTAAATATTGACGTTGAGGTTAAGGATATTCCCTAAATGGATAGGCTATAAAATGCATAGCTAACATTGTCTCTTAACGCTGTAAGCATCCGACATTATATGCAGTAGCACTTTTCTTTCCTCAAACAAAACACACACATGGAGAAGGCAAAGAGTGGGCCTACTGAACGCATCAACGACTTGCCTAAGAGCGGTTACTAGAATAGGGAACCGAGCACTCTGAATGGGTCTGCAGCCACTTTTGGTTTTGGTCTCTCCAGCTAAAAACGCAGACAGCTGATATTATCAAAACCCTTTCAGAATCCTATTTCCCTGAAATGGCTCTCATTACTTGTAAATAGCTACCCTTTACTGATGGATGATTGAGAAGAATTGCCCGCTACTAGTCAGAAAGGAATATCCCCCCAGAGCTCTTTGTTGACATGTGAGGTGCCATGACAACGCTGTCTGTTGTGTGTTCAGCATGGCTAGCAGAGCTATGTTACTGTGTGTAAGTGACCCCCCCACAGTGAGTGGTATCTGACATCACCAGGTAGGCAGCCACAACACATGCTTCACGGTATGGATGGTGTTAGGCGGGTGATGAGCTGTGCCTGGTTTTCTCCAAAACATAGCGCTTTGCATTCAGGTCAAAAGAGTTACATTTGTGTCTCATCAGACCACATAATCTTTTGCCTTATGCTCTCAAGAGTCTTTCACATGCCTTTTGGAAACTCCAGGCGTGCTGTCATGTGCCTTTTTCTCAGGAGTTGCTTCCGTCTGGCCACTCTACCATAAAGCTCAGATTGGTGAAGTGCTGTAGAGACTGTTGTCTTCCTGGCAGGTTCTTCCATCTCAGCCAAGGACCTCTGTAGTTCTGTCAAATTGGTCATTGAGTTCATGGTCACCTCCCTGACCAAAGTCCTTAACCGGTTGCTCAGTTTAGTCTGACGGCCAGCTCTAGGCAGAGTCTGGGTAGTTCCATATTTTATTTATGGAGACCACTGTTTTACCCTTCTCCATATATATGCCTCATCACAGTTATATTTCAGAGATCTATGGACAGTTCATTGGACTTTATGGTATAGTTTCTGCTCTGACATGCACTGTCAACACAGCGTTGTACGAGATCTTCAGTTTCTTGGCAATTTCTCGCATGGAATAGCCTTCATTTCTCAGAACAAGAATGGACTGATGAGTTTCAGAAGAAAGTTATTTGTTTCCAGCTACAATAGTCATTTACAACATTAACAATGTCTACACTGTATTTCTGATCAATTTGATGTTATTTTAATGGACAAAAAATGTGCCTTTCTTTCAAAAAGAAGGACATTTCTAAGTGACCCAAAACTTTTGAATGGTAGTGTGTGTCTAGGGGTCGACCGATTAATCGGAATGCCCGATTAATTAGGGCCGATTTCAAGTTTTCATAACAATTGGTAATCTGCATTTTTGGACATCGATTATGGCCGATTACATTGCACTCCACGAGGAGACTGCATGGCAGGCTGACTACCTGTTACACGAGTGCAGCAAGGAGCCAAGGTAAGTTGCTAGCTAGCATTAAACTTCTCTTATAAAAAAAAATCTATCTTAACATAATCACTAGTTAACTAACTACACATGGTTGATGATATTACTAGTTTATCTAGCTTGTCCTGCGTTGCATATAATCGATGCGGTGCCTGTTAATTTATCATCAAAACACAGCCTACTTCGCCAAACGGGTGATCATTTAACAAGCGCATTCGCGAAAAAAGCACTGTCGTTGCACCAATGTGTACCTAACCATAAACATCAATGCCTTTCTTAAAATCAATACACAAGTAAATATTTTTAAACCTGCATATTTAGTTAATATTGCCTGCTAACATGAATTTATTTTACTGTGTCACTTCTCTTGCGTTCTGTGCAAGCAGAGTCAGGGTATGTGCAGCAGTTTGGGCCGCCTGGCTCGTTGCGAACTGTGTGAAGCCCATTTCTTCCTAACAAAGACCGTAATTCATTTGCCAGAATTGTACATAATTATGACATAACATTGAAGGTTGTCCAATGTAAAAGCAATATTTAGACTTAGGGATGCCACCCGTTAGATAAAATACAGAACGGTTCCATATTTCACTGAAAGAATAAACATTTTGTTTTCGAAATTATAGTTTCCGGATTTGACCATATTAATGACCTAAGGCTCATATTTCTGTGTGTTATTATATTATAATTAAGTCTATGATTTGATATTTTACAGACTGAGTCTGACTGAGCGGTGGTAGGCAGCAGCACGCTCGTAAGCATTCATTCAAACAGCACTTTCCTGCATTTGCCAGCAGCTCTTCGCTGTGCTTCAAGCATTGCGCTGTTTATGACTTCAAGCCTATCAACTCCCGAGATTAGGCTGGCAATACTATAGTGGCTATAAGAACTTCCAATAGTCAAAGGTATATGAAATACAAATGGTGCAGAGAGAAATAGTCCTATAATTCCTAAAACTTCTTACCTGGGAATATTGAAGACTCATGTTAAAAGGAACCACCAGCTTTCATATGTTCTCATGTTCTGAGCAAGGAAGTTAAACTTTAGCTTTTTTACATGGCAAATTTTGCACTTTTACTTTCACCAACACTTTGTTTTTGCATTATTTAAACCAAATTGAACATGTTTTATTATTTATTTGAGGCTAAATAGATTTTTGATGTATTATATTAAGTTAAAATAAAGTGTTAATTCAGTATTGTTGTAAATGTCATTATTACAACTATATATACAAATACAAATCATCCGATTAATCGGTATCTGCTTTTCTTGGTCCTCCAATAATCGGTATCGGCGTAAAAAAAAAATATCATAAAATCGGTCGACCTCTAGTGTACACACACCTCAGTGCATTCGGAATGTTTTCATAGCCCTTCCCTTTTTCCACATTTTGTTACGTTATAACCTTATTCTAAAATGGATTACTTCATTTTTAATCCTCAATCTACACACAATATGCCATAATGACAAAGTTCTTTAGAAATGTTTGCAAATTCATAAAAAAGTATAAGTAATCAGACCCTTTGCTATGAGACTTGAAATTGAGCACAGGTGCATCCTGTTTCCATTGATCATCCTTGAGATGTTTCTACAACTTGATTGGAATCCACCTGTGCTAAATTCAATTGATTGGACATGATTTGCAAAGGCACACACCTGTCTATACAAGGTCCCACAGTTGACAGTGCATGTCAGAGCAAAAACCAAGCCTTGAGGTTGAAGGAATTGTCCATAGAGCATTGAGACAGGATAGTGTCAAGGCACAGATCTGGGGAAGGGTACCACAAAATGTATGCAACATTGAAGGTCCCCAAGAACACAGTGTCCTCCATCATTCTTAAATGGAAGAAGTGTGGAACCACCAAGACACTTCCTATAGCTGGCTGCCCAGCCAAATTGAGCAATCGGGGGAGAAAGGCCTTGGTCAGGGAGGTGACCAAGAATCCGATGGTCACTCTGACAGAGCTCCAGAGTTCCTCTGTGGAGATGGGAGAACGTTCCAGAAGGACAACCATCTCTGCAGCACTCCACCAATCAGGTCTTCATGGTAGAGTGGCCAGAGAGAAGCCACATGACAGCCCGCTTGGAGTTTGCCAAAAGACACCTAAAGGACTCTCAGGCCATGAGAAACAAGATTCTCTGGTCTGATGAAACCAAGATTGAACTCTCTTGCCTGAATGCCAAGCATCACGTCTGGAGGAAACCTTGCATCATTCCTACGATGAATCATGGGGGTGGCAGCATCATGCTGTGGGGATGTTTTCAGCGGCAAGGACTGGGAGACTAGTTAGGAAGGTTGAGGGAAAGATGAACGGAGTAAAGTACAGAGAGATCCTTGATGAAAACCTGCTCCAGAACGCTCAGGACCTCAGACTGGGGTGAAGATTCAACTTCCAACAGGACCACGACCCTAAGCACACAGCCAAGACAACGCAGGAGTGGCTTCGGGACAAGTCTCTTAATGTCCTTGAGTGGCCCCGCCAGAGCCCGGACTTGAACCCTATTGAACATCTCTGGAGAGACCTGAAAATAGCTGTGCAGCTGAAAGGATCTGCAGAGAGGAATGGGAAAAATTCCCCAAATACAGGTGTACCAAGCTTGTAGCATCATACCCAAGAAGACTCTAGGCTGTAATCGTTGCCAAAGATGCTTCAACAAAGTACTGAGTAAAGGGTCTGATTACTTATGTAATTGTGATATTTCCGTTTTTTTTATTTGTATAAATTTGCTAAAATTCTAAAAACCCGTTTTTGCTTTTTATTATGGGGTATTGTGTGTCGATTGATGAGGGGAAAAAACAATTTAACCCATTTTAGAATAAGGCTGTAACATAACAAAAATGTGGAAAAAGTCAAGGGATCTGAATACTTCCCGAATGCATCGCGCACACACACACAGGTCCCCAATCAATACTTTAAATTGCCCGAACGGCACCAGAACATCAAGATGAAATGTATTTAGAATTTTGTTCCAACAATACGGTGTATTTACCTAGCTCAGTGGAAACCCTAGGAGCATCAAGAGTTAACCAATCCTGTGAATGGGTTAGGCAACTCAGGTGTCTATACTGTGTGAATAGTGTGTAAACAGTATTTTTGTTGTCTCTTGATTTCTTTCCAATATACAGCTCGTATTTTATACGTAAAAAAAATGGTACAAAAATGATTTGAAATGTCCTTGTCTATTACTGTTCTGTACTTTGTAATGTATTTGTATGTTTTATGTAGAACCCAGGAAGAGTAGCTGATGCATGTGCAGTAGCTAATAGGGATCCTAATAAACTAAATACCAATGACTCACCCACCTAACTGGTATCTATTCTATTCAAATTTGTATTCTATTCCATTAGTAGACAACACAGTATTCAAGGCTGTTATTAACTGCTTGAATCAGGCCTATTACAACATCATCTGTAAAAATGCTAACTCTGACTAATCATATTAATGCAATGTTTCATCTTTTGTTACGTGCCTGTGGTCGGGGATCGTCATTAGCTCAATTTGAGATGGTACACTGGTTAAGCAGAGCGGGAGTTGGGTGGTGAATGGGGGTACAACCAATGACCGTCGAAATGATAAATGGGGGTTCGGAGACCCTTCTGCTGATCAAGACGGCATCCATCCTTGAATTAGGTCAATGATATTTTGTCTAAATGCCATGCTGTTCTGGACAGACAGCCAGAGTGGGAAGAGGGGACAGGTGAGAGGAGTCTCTGGACTAATGTGGTTATGGGAGCAGAACCAAACAGCTGACTTAAGCGGAGTTCATCATATTCATCACATTGGTTAGACAGCTAATTACTGCTACAGGCCAATAAAATGCAGAAACACACTAGTGTGCACACACACACACCCCCACAGGAAAGGCATCTTCTTCACATCAATCTTCAGCCAAAGCAATTTCTTCTCCACAAATATATCTGATCACAAACACTCTGCATGCATCACAGATTTGTTTTGATTGGAAACGCTTTTGAGAAGCAGTCCGTTTCAGTTACAACGCTTTTAGGTATAACCATTTCCCCCCCCCCCCCCTTGCTGTTTGGCTGTTTTCTTCTTTATCATCCTTTCCTGTTTTTCCCCCCCCGAGGCAGTCATTTTGAAGAATCCATATATGGTATGTGAGGTTGTTCTGTTCTAGTTAATAAATGGCAACGCAGAGAAGACTTTGAAGTCCCCAACAGGTTTGATTCACTTTCATCAACAGCACTGTCAGCGCCTGGTTTAAACAGCTCAAAGAAAAGTGGGGCTCCAAAGGAAACTTTGAAAGTTCTCCAAAAACGACAACAACAGCAAAGATTGTATTGAGAACCAAGCAGTGGTTGGCCTAATTATCCATGTTGCTGTATTGGATCCATCCGCTGTCACGTCACTGCTGATTCTCAATGGGTTGTCTCGGCCTATTTTACACAAAGGGTAGTAGTATTTGTGTGTGTGTGTGTGTGTCACAGTGCATGTGATTGCATGTGTGTGAGTGCACCACAGCAGGCTACAGCTATGGGTCTCTCTCAACTTTCCCCGTGTCAGTACTGTCTGATGTGTCCCCCTGCCCTAGACTAGACTTACAGTCGTCTGTCAAACACACAGAGAAACACTGACAGGTGTCTGACGTGGTTCACGTCTCCCACTGTTATGTGACGCACCAGAGGCCTGGCTCGGCCTCATCACAGCATCCTCCAGCTCCTTCAGTCTGACAGACAGGGATGGGGGACAAAAGGCACTCCCCCCTGGGCAACCATCAAACTGGTCTGGCTTGCCTCGGGACGCGAGAAGGCCCACTTCTCCTGCCCATTGTCTTTCCCTACCTCCCCCAACGCCAATCATATGTCACGTTTTATTTTTCAGAGAGCATGTGTGTGTGTGTCTGATTCTGACCCCCCCCCCCCCCCCCCCCCCATCAATCATATGTCACATGTTTTATTCTCTCTCTGTGTTAGTGTGTGCCCAGGCTGTGTGTAGGGTCGGGTGGGGGTTTGGGGGACTGCTGTCTATATTGGTTATGGTGAAGAGACAGGCAGAGCTGAGCCCATAAAGCATGATTTACCATACAGCTGAGTGACAATTACAGAAAGCAACAAATCTGGTTTCAACCCTGCTTCTCTGGAAGCAAGTCTTGTCCCAGCCAGAACGGCTCATAAGGCAGGAGCCTATCTCCTGTTGATGTAGGCTAGCGTGATGTACAAGTACACATCCTAAGTGGTATACTACGAAGCAAGCTAGATCTACACAGGCTTTTATAAAGCTAGCCAGCTTCAGTTAGCTTCACATTCCAGGCCAGGCTTAATCTGTACTATGACCGTGGATATTGCACGTCCGCCTGTCGCTAACTCTAGCAGGCTTGTCGCTAACTCTAGCAGGCTTGTAAGTGAGCATGCATGTCTCACATGGCTAGTAGAACGCTGAACTCTTCATAGACAATGCCCGAAACATCAATCCATGGCGAGTCAGCTCCACATTTTAATTTATGCCAAAATCAAAATGAAAAAAAAGTTCTTGTAAATTCAGCACGCTATAATGTGAAATAGGCTTTTAGAATTTCCACCTTTATTTTATTACTCATTATAAATGCCGTCTTTGGTTTGCTTATCCATGCACGAGCACCTTTTCGCACTCTATCGATCCTTCTATATGTGGAACCTCTTGTTGCGTTGTGGCTAAAGACAAATAACCCATAGAAGGGTTTTTGAACTTCTAAACCTGGTAATTTGACTGTTAAAATCATGGGTACGCAAGCAATGGCTGCCAGTCTTGACTTGAATGGGAACTGCCATCTATGGATTATATGTCTATGGTTGTCTGCAGCTGTCAGTTTGCCTCTCGCAAATTTCAACATCAGAAAAATGTGTCATGTGATAGGTATTAACATTATTTTTTTCACACACCAAAAAAGATTTGATTAATAAAATATTTCAAATCAGTTCCTCTACCTCAAATGAAGGGGATGATGACAACATTTGCGAGAGGATTGGTATCTGATTTCATTGGTCCTTAACTCGTGGCTCAGACACTTCATTCATAATAAATCGAGTTAGCCCCGAGTTAGCCTGCCCCGGTGCAGGTTAGTTGTGAAGGACGAAATCAAATCAAATTTGAATTGTCACCTGCTTCATAAACAACAGGTGTAGACTAAAATAATAACACAAGGAATAAATACACGATGAGCAATGATAGCTTGGCTATATATATATATATACACATGGGGTACTGTTACTGAGTCGATGTGCAGGGGTAAGAGGAAATTGAGGTAGATAATGTACATACAGTATAGTTAGGGGTAAAGTGACTATGCAACAGGATAGATAAGACAGTAGCAGCAGCGTATGTGATGAGTGTGTAAGTGTGTGTCTGTGGCGAATGTGCCTGTGTCTACATGTTATGTGGGTGTACGTGTTATGTGTGAGTGAGTGTGTGTGTTGGAGTGTAAGTATGTGTGAGTGTATGGGTAGAGTCCAGTGTGTATGCATAGAGTCAAATAGAGTTAGTGCATAAAGGGCCTTCCTCTGACACCGCCTGGTATAGACATCCTGGAGTTCGGCCCCAGTGATGTAGCATAGAATTGTACCTGGCTAAAAGGTGAGCCACATTCGTGGTACCGGTTATCCCAAGTCGAACTCAGAGTTGACCGAATGTACCTAGCTAATTCCTATAATTAATATGTTGTATTCACGTCTCCATCTCAACCAAAAAAATCAAAGTTAAAGAATAGGGCTAAATCAAAAACTTTATTTAAAGTGCATTTAAAGTTTGATTTATTTTAGTCCTATTCTTTAACTTAAAAAATTTGGTTGAGATGGAGACGTGAATCCAACATCCAACATAAATAAGACAACTGAGACGGTAGCCTATGAATAAAAAGCCATTTCATCCTACATATCCAGGGAATGCAGAATTTATATTTTGATGTGCAACCTGTCAAAATAGGATCCAGAATGATCAGATTTCTATTTGGCTCTTTAGAGAATTTGCCGACATCTTTGTGCATATTGGCCTATAGGCTATACTATTCACCATCTGAGGAAGTGGGAACTTAAAACACTAAGCGAGATTGCTAACTCTAAATGTGATATTGTTGCTCTACAGCAATGTAGGTTGATTGACTAATCGAACAGTAAAAGTAGAATAATGTCCTACGAAAAAGTTTCCAGCACTAGGCCTAGGCTACTTGATGTACACCTATTCGTGCTACGCTCCGCGGGCGCATCACAACTATACTACAGCCAACTCCGGTTGTAAAGTGGGCCATGAACTCAATATTAAAAGAGGTTTGAAATAAAGTATATACTTACAGAAAGCTGCGACTCTCCTCTCTGTATCTAGAACAACAGTAGTTGCTTTGAAAACCTTATTTTCCCCCCACAATTGCATTTGAGCAACGGTCACGCTTGTGCTTCTCAGAATGCATCTCTCCCTCCTACATGTGCACAGTGGGGATAGGGAGTGAGAGTGGCTCACTCAAACAGCAGCCAACAGCGAAACAGACAGGGAGATACTTTTATAGCAGGAATCCACAATGCATTAGCTATTACTGTTGACCGAATAATGGTTTTAGAACAATGTGTAGCAAAATCACCAAAAATGACCTACATATGCAAAATGATTTGGTAAGAGGAAGGCAATGTGAGATCGGTAATTTTAGGTTTATTGTCCTAGCTCTACTAAATAGTATCATAAATGATATGACTTAAGTATGGTTACATTTCATTTGCTCTGTTATATCAAAGCTAAGCTAAGCAGGGCTTGGTTAAGACCCTGGATGGGAGACCAAATGGGTAGCTGTAGATCGAACTCTCCAGTAGGAGGCGCTGCCCAGCCTATAGTTTTTTTTTCTGATAGTGGAAATAACATTGAAGATCTGACTTTGTTTCAAGTGACAAATTCAACATATTTTATATAAAAGGTTTGTCTGCGTTGAACATTGTTTACCATGATGACATAATCCTGTAGACACATTTTCACCTTCAAAACAACAGTTTACATTGATGACTCTTTTCAAATCCAATGTATTTCCCATGTAGATTCCATGTCATAATACGTTGAAACAACGTTGATTCAACAGGTTTGTGCCCAATGGGGAGTGGGTTTGGATGAAACTAACTATCCATCAACAACGCCAAATCAAACCATCCCATGAGCTCAGTCAGACGTTTAGACTAAACCAGCCCAGAGAGGGTTTGTGATGTTTCAGAACTATACAGTACACAAATACGGAGCTAGGACCAGAACTAACTGGAGATGAGCCAAAACAAAAAAAGGCTCTGTAAGGGCCTCCATAGGGTAGGGCTAGGGCTGGAGCAGGAACATTGGCTGGGAGCCAGACAAAGGGAGGCTGTAGCTGAGGCAGGTCCAGGGCTAGAGATAGCAGCCAGCCAGAGAGAAAGAGCCAGGGCTGGGGCTATGGCAGAGGCAGAGCAACGGCTGTGGTGAGGTGGTGTGTCTGTTCATACGAGTGTATATGCGCATGTGTACGTGCAGGGTGCATGTGTCTGTGGAAGCTAGTGTGTGGTTGAAGGCCAGGGCTAAAAGTGGGGGCCAGAGAGAGCCAGCGCGAGATCCAGAGCTCAGCTGGGGCAGGACCAGAGCTGGGGCTGGAGCCAGGGCTAGGGGCCAGGGGAGGAGGCTGAGGCTGAACCAGGGCCACAAGCTCCAGATTTAGTCAGCTGTTCTCATGGCCGCTGCATTAGGGAGAGGCAGGATGGAGAGAGAAAGGAGAGGGAACAGAGAAGATGGAGAGAAGGGGTAGGGTAGAGAGAAGTAATGGAGGTTTGGAAGCAGGACAGTGGAAAACCCATTAGAAGCCTATGAGAGAGAGAGAAAAGCCCCCAGCACTCAGCACAGACAGACAGAGGATGGGAACCTCTTAAGGCTCGGGGGGAGTGTTCGGAAGTTCGGATGGATGACGTGCCCAAAGTAAAATGCCTGTTACTCAGGCCTAGAAGCTAGGATATGCACATAATTGGTAGCATTGGATAGAAAACACTCTGACGATTCTAAAACTGTTACAATAATGTATGTGAGTAAAACAGAACTGATATGGCAGGCAAATTTTTGAGGTCACACGCCATTTCTATGATAGCCTATGGGAAAAACAAATAGATAGGACCCAGATTGCAGATCCTATGGATTCCACTAGATGTAAACAGTCTTTAGAAAGGGTTTCAGGCTTGTTTAAAAAAAAATGAACAAGTAGTTGTAGTTTTTCCAAGGTGTCCCTCATTAGAAAGGTAGTCTTGTTGCGCACGTGAATGAGGTGCGCGCTCTTCGTTATTTTCTTGCCTATTGAACATACTATTCTCCGTCTTACATTTTATTGTTTATTTAGATATTAGAGTACCTGAGGATTAATTAGAAACATCGTTTGACTTGTTTGGACAAACTTTACCGGTACATTTTTGAATTTGTTTGTATGCATGTTGAACTGGTGGATTAATGAAATCAATGGCGCCAACTAAACAGACTTTTTTGGATATAAAGAGGGACTTTATCAAACAAAATGACCATTCATTGTGTAGCTGGGACCCTTGGGATTGCAAACAGAGGAAGATCTTCAAAGGTAAGTGATGTATTTTATCGCTATTTGGGAGTTTGTGACACCTGTGCTGGTTTGACAAAGTATTTTGATGTGGGTCGCTGTCCTCAGATAATCGCATGGTATGCTTTCGCCGTAAAGCCTTTTTGAAATCTGACAACGCGGTTGGATTAACAAGAAGTTAAGCTTTTAAAACGATGTAAGACACTTGTATTTTCATGAATGTTTAATATTAAAATGTTTGTATTTTGAATTTCGCGCTCTGCAATTTCACCGGATGTTGTCGTAGTGGAATGCTAGCGGGATACCGATCCCAAAGAGGTTTTAAGACTCACTGGGTTTGCAACAGCTCTTCCCTTCCTCTTTCACCACTCCTACATCTCTCCATCCATCCATCTATCCAACCCTCCCTCCCTTCTGTATTCACTCCCTCCCTACCAGTTGTGGCTCTGCAACAGTCAAGCTATTAATCACCCATGGCCTGTAGTCATGACCCCAAACACACACCCTAATACTCACACAGAGCTGAAAACCCATCCCTGCTGAAGACCCATGTGACGGGACGGAATGAGTGTTTTGAGAGGAACAGAGGGGGGGGGGGGGCTTTGGTCTGTAATGTATTTTTCGTTATGTGTCAGACACCAGTAAGACTAGCTGTCGACTCTCCTCTGCGGGTTAATGGCAGAGGGATACAATGTGGAATATAGATCAGTGGAAGATGGATGGAGGACCAGGAGCTCCGGCCGGTCCCGCAGGTCCCAGACCAGAGATTAACTAAATATTAGCTGACACAAACACAGGGGAGAGACACAGCTGCTGCTGCCTGCCTGCCTCCAGGACAATGGAGACTGCTTTTATCCTCTATAGTCACTGAAGAGTCTCTCTCTCTATCCATCCAACCCTCCCTTCTCTTCTCCATCCATGCTCTATTCTCTCACTCCTTCCCTACCAGTTGTGGCTCTGCAACAGTCAAGCTATTCATCACCCATGGCCTGTAGTCATGACCCAAAACACACGCCCGAATACTCACAGCACTGAAAACCCATCCCTGCTGAAGACCCATGTGACAGGACAGAATGAGAGTTTGAGAGGAACGGTGAGTGGGACTGGGGGGGGGGGGGGGGGGGGGGGGGGGAGAAACAAGAAGCGAGACAGAGAGAGAGAGCGAGAAAGAATCCCCATACTTTAACGATGACAGCTTCCCTATCATAGACAGGGAGATCGACCACTTGCAGGCTCAGGGACATGCACTAGTCTGTGGCGACCTAAACGCCAGAACTGGACACTCTCAGCACAAAGGGGGACAAACACCTACCTAGAGGTGACAGAATTCCCTCCCCAATATGCCCCCTACAACAAAACAAAATGTACAGCTCATCTCTTGGCAGTAGCGCTGCAGATTACTTTATCACTGACCTCAACCCAGAGGTACTCAAGAGCGTTCACAGTCAGCCCACTGACACCCCTATCAGATAACAGCAAAATTACAGTCTACTTGTCAACTTGGATGGAAAATGACTGAGGATGATAGTTGACGATATCGCCATCTCTTCAATCTAAGCCGACATGAAAGTGTGTGCCCTCAGACCTGGAAGGTAGCAAACATCATTCCGCTACCCAAGAATAGCAAAGCACCCTTTACTGGCTCAAATAGCCCAGGATGTTACCAACCCTTAGTAAACGTTTGGAGAGAAAAAATGGTTTGACTAGATACAATGCTATTTCACAGTAAACAAATTAAAACAGATTTTCAGCACGCTTATAGGAAAGGGCATACAACATGTACGGCACTTACACAAATGACTGACGATTAGCTGAGAGAAATGTAGTTTTTTTTTTAAGAATGTGGGAGCTGCTTTGTTAGACTTTCGTGCAGCTTTTGACATAATCGAACATAATCTGCTGCTGGACAAACTTGTGTAATGGCTTTACATCCCCTGCTACATTGTGGATCTAGAGTTACCTGTAACAGAACAGGGTGTTCTTTAATTGAAGCCTCTACAACATAATCCTGGTAGAGTCAGGCATTCCCCAGGGCAACTATCCAGGCCCATTGCTTAAAAAAAAAAACTTTACTAATGACCTGGCTCCGAGTAAAGCCTGTGTATGTATGCTGATTGGCTCAACACGCCTGGAAAGTAGTCCAGGTGCCTCCACAGCAAGTGAAATCACTGCAACACTTAACGAGCTGATGTCAGCTTAAGAATGGATGGGAAGAAATACATTTGAAATATTTAGGACTTAAACTAAAAGCATTGTATTTGGGACAAATCATTCACTAAACCTCTAAATCTTGTAATGAAACATTTGGAAATTGAGCAAGTTGAGGAGACTAAACTGCTTGGAATAACTCTGGATTACAAACTCTAAATGGTCAAAATATATTGATGCAACAGTAGCTAAGATGGGGAGAGGTCTGTCGATAATAAAGCGCACCTCTGCCTTCTTAAAAACGCTATCAACATGGCACTTCCTACAGGCCCTAGAGGACGCACCTGGACTACTTTCCAGTCGTGTGGTCACCGGTGCCACAAAGACGGACTTCGAAAATTACAATTGGCCCAGAAGAAGGAGAACACGGAGAGCTAACGTACACGGTGAGCTAACATTCATAATATGCATGTCAATCTCTCCTGGCTCAAAGTAGAGCAGAGATCGACTTCATCACTACTTGTATTTGTGCAAAGTATTGACATTTTCAATGCACAGAGCTGTCTGGTGGGAACTGGAACACGCTGTCGTACACAGAGAGCCAAAGCATCCCAAACATGCTCAATGGGTGACATCTGGTGAGTATGCAGGCCATAGAAGAACTGGGACATTGTCAGCTTCCAGGAATAGTGTACATATCTTTGAAAAATGGGGCTGTGTATTATCATGCTGAAACTGAATGGCACGACAATGGGCCTCAGGATCTTGTCAAGGTATCTCTGTGCATTCAAATTGCCGTCAATAAAATGCAATTGTGTTCCGTTGTCTGTAGCTTATACCATAACCCCACCATGGGGCACTCTGTTCACAACGTTGACATCAATAAACCACCCGCCTACACAATGCCATATACACTGTCTGCCATCTGCCCAGTACAGTTGAAACCAGGATTCATCTGTGAAAAGCACACTTCTGCAGCATTTGCCCACTGAAGACGGTTACAAAGCTGAACTGCGGTCAGGTCAAGACCCTGGTGGACACGCAGATGAGCTGCCCGGAGACGGTTTCTGACAGTTAGTGCAGAAATTCTTCGGTTGTGCAAACCCACAGTCATGGACTGGCGTGATTACACGTGGTCTGCGATTGTGAGGCCGGTTGGACGTACTGCCAAATTCTCTAAAACAACGTTGGAGGCAGCTTATGGCAGAGAAATTAACATTCAATTCTCTGGTAACAGCTCTGGTGGACATTCCTGCAATCAGCATGCCAATTACCACCCCCTTAAAACTTGAGACATCTGTGGCATTGTGTTGAGTGACCAAACTGCACATTTTAGAGTGGCCTTTTATTGTCCCCTGCACAAGGTGCACCTGTGTAATGGTCATGCTGTTTAATCAGCTTCTTGATATGCCACATCTGTAAGGGGAATGGATTACCTTGGCAAAGTAGAAATGCTCACTAACAGGGATGTAACGAAATTTGTGAACAACATTTTAGAGAAAAGCTTTTTGTGCGTATGGAACATTTCAGGGATCTTTTATTTCAGTTCATGAAACATGTTAAATTTATATTTGCACATTGCTACAATACTGAACATAGCCATAACATAACATTTGAAATGTCTCTATTCTATTGAAACTTTGAGTATGTTTACTGTTCATTTCTGGTTGCCTCAGGAAAAGTGAAATAAACAATGTAAACATGTTTCCCATGCCAATAAAGCCCTGTGAATTGAGAGAGAAAGAAAGAGACGCGCACACACACACACACACCCCACCGGTCCAAATAATACACAGAGACATGTGAACTGCATAGTACACACACACAAACACACACGGGGGCACCCTGGGAAAACCAGGCTGCTAATCACATTCTCTCCTTCCCTTCCCGGCGGATGGAGGGAGGGAAAAAAGGAATACATCTTTATTAGGAGACTTGTCCCTGCTCTATCGATCCGACCTCCCCCCTCTCTCTTCCCCCACTCTCTCTTTGCTTTATTTTGTTTTTATAGGTGTGTCTGCCATCCAGTCCAATAGACTGACTATGTCAGAGAGTGGGCCATTACCAATCTCTCCCCGGAATAGCCATGTCTCCAAGGGCCCTGCTGAGGTTGCAAGGAGGGCCTGAGCATAGAAATATAATGACTTTCTGACCATTCTATTTCTATGAGTCTCGGTGGGTTGGGCTGGGAGGGCCTGAGTGGGTTGGGCTGCCCGGGGGAAGAGGCAGGACAGAATGGGCCACATAAGACAGACACAGGCACAAATCTAGAACACTGCATCAATTCTGCTAAGCCAGCATTCCAAATGGTAGCGTACACCAAATATGGCCACTGGTGTCCGCAGTCCCCACCGCTGAATGTTGCTTCGGATAGGAATGGTGTGGTTCAGAGAGCATAGAGCCTCAGGTCATGTCTGGCTCATGGTACTAAAGCAGGGAGTAGAGCTTCCTGTGGGAGCCTTACGGACACGGGAAGTAGTATAGAAAGACTGTGGGCCTATCTAGATGGACGAGTGTAAATAAGATATGAGCTTCTATTACCATTCTTAAAAAGATGTCCTCCAGTGTTTTTTAAAAACGTTTCATATTGAGTATAAATACAGTAAAGCACACACACACTAAAGGGTAAAAAAATAACATGTTTTGAGCAAAATAGTTGTTTTCTTTGACAACTACAAACTTCAAGGAGTAGGGCACTCAAGGAGCTGGTCTGAAGGCCATTGGTCTCCTACTTGATTGAGAAAAAATAGAGACGCACTAGAGAACAAAAGAGGAAAGGCCACCACCTCACTTGTGTCATGTCATTTTTTATTTTACCTTTATTTAACCAGGTAGGCTAGTTGAGAACAAGTTCTCATTTGCAACTGCGACCTGGCCAAGATAAAGCATAGCAGTGTGAACAGACAACAACACAGAGTTACACATGGAGTAAACAATAAACAAGTCAATAACATGGTAGAAAAGAAGAGAATCTATATACAATGTGTGCAAAAGGCATGAGGAGGTAGGCAATAAATCGAATAATTACAATGTCATGACCACCTATTCAAAACAAATCAAATTGTATTTGTCACATACACCTGGTTAGCAGATGTTAATGCGAGTATAGCGAAACGCTTGTGCTTCTAGTTCCGACAATGCAGTAATATCCAACGAGTAATTTAACCTAACAATTTCACAACAATTACCTTATACACACGTGTAAAGGAATGAATAAGAATGTGTACATTAAAAAAAATATATGAATGAGTGATGGTATAGAACGACATAGGCAAGATGCAGTGGATGGTATAGAGTACAGTATATACATATGAGATGAGTAACGTAGGGTGTGTAAACATTATATAAAGTGGCATTGTTTAAAGTGGCTAGTGATACATTACATCAAGATGGCAAGATGCAGTATATGGTATAGAGTACAGTATATACATATGAGATGAGTAATGTAGGGTATGTAAACATTATAAGAAGTGGCATTATTTAAAGTGGCTCGTGATACATTTATTACATACATTTTTCCAGTGGCTGTAGTGGAGTCAGTATGTTGGCAGCAGCCACTCAATGTTAGTGATGGCTGTTTAACAGTCTTATGGCCTTGAGATAGAAGCTGTTTTTCAGTCTCTCGGTCCCTGCTTTGATGCACCTGTACTGACCTCGCCTTCTGGATGATAGCGGGGTGATCAGGTAGTGGCTCGGGTGGTTGTTGTCCTTGATGATATTTTTGGCCTTCCTGTGAGCCTTTTGGTTATGGGCGGAGCAGTTGCCGTACCAGGCGGTGATACAGCCCGACAGGATGCTCTCGATTGTGCGTCTGTAAAAGTTTGTGAGTTTGTGAATTTCTTCAGCCTCCTGAGGTTGTAGAGGTGCCGCTGCGCCTTCTTCACCACGCTGTCGGTGTGGTTGGACCATTTCAGTTTGTCTGTGATGTGTACGCCGAGGAACTTAAAACTTTCTACCCTCTCCGCTACTGTCCCGTCAATGTGGATAGGGGGGTGCTCACTCTGCTGTTTCCTGAAGTCCACGATCATCTCCTTGTTTCGTTGACGTTGAGTGTGAGGTTATTTTCCTGACACCACACTCCGAGGGCCCTCACCTCCTCCCTGTAGGCCGTCTCGTCGTTGTTGGTAATCAAGCCTACCACTCTAGTGTCGTCTGCAAACTTGATGATTGAGTTGGAGGCGTGCATGGCCACGCAGTCGTGGGTTAACAGGGAGTACAGGAGAGGGCTGAGACGCACCCTTGTGGGGCCCCAGTGTTGAGGATCAGCGGGGTGGAGATGTTGTTACCTACACTCACCACCTGGGGGCGGCCCGTCAGGAAGTCCAGGACCCAGTTGCAAGGGCGGGGTCGAGACCCAGGGTCTCAAGCTTGATGACGAGTTTGGAGGGTACTGTGTTAAATGCTGAGCTGTAGTCGATGAACAGCATTCTCACATAGGTATTTCTCTTGTCCAGATGGGTTAGGGCAGTGTGCAGTGTGGTTGCAATTGCGTCGTCTGTGGACCTATTGGGTCGGTAAGCAAATTGGAGTGGGTCTAGGGTGTCCGGTAGGGTGGAGGTGATATGGTCCTTGACTAGTCTCTCAAAGCACTTCATGATGACGGAAGTGAGTGCTACGGGGCGGTAGTCATTTAGCTCAGTTACCTTAGCTTTCTTGGGAACAGGAACAATGGTGGCCCTCTTGAAGCACGTGGGGACAGGAGACTGGGATAAGGATTGATTGAATATGTCCGTAAACACACCAGCCAGCTGGTCTGCGCATGCTCTGAGGACGCGACTGGGGATGCCATCTGGGCCTGCAGCCTTGAGAGGGTTGACACGTTTAAATGTTTTGCTCACGTCGGCTGCAGTGAAGGAGAGCCCTCAGGTTTTGGTAGCGGGTCGTGTCAGTGGCACTGTGTTGTCCTCAAAGCGAGCAAAGAAGTTGTTTAGTCTGTCTGGGAGCAAGACATCCTGGTCCGTGACGGGGCTGGTTTTCCTTTTGTAGTCCGTGATTGACTGTAGACCCTGCCACATACGTCTCGTGTCTGAGCCGTTGAATTGCGACTCTACTTTGTCTCTATACTGATGCTTAGCTTGTTTGATTGCCTTACGGAGGGAATAACTACACTGTTTGTATTTGGTCATGTTTCCGGTCACCTTGCCCTGATTAAAAGCAGTGGTTTGCGCTTTCAGTTTTGCGCGAATGCTGCCATCAATCCACGGTTTCTGGTTTGGAAATGTTTTAATAGACGCTGTGGGTACGACGTCGCCGATGCACTAGCTAATAAACCCGCTCACCGAATCAGCGTATTCATCAATGTTGTTGTTCGCCACAATGCGGAACATATCCCAGTCCACGTAATCGAAGCAATCTTGAAGCGTGGAATCCGATTGGTCGGACCAGCGTTGAACAGACCTGAGCGCGGGAACTTCCCGTTTTAGTTTCTGTCTATAGGCTGGAAGCAACTAAATGGAGTCTCGGTCAGCTTTTCCGAAAGGAGGGCGGGGGAGGGCCTTATATGCGTCGCGGAAGTTAGAATAACAATGGTCTAGGGTTTTGCCAGCCCTGGTTGCACAATCGATATGCTGATATAATTTAGGGAGCCTTGTTTTCAGATTAGCCTTGTTAAAATCCCCAGCTACAATAAATGCAGCCTCAGGATATGTGGTTTCCAGTTTACATAGAGTCAAATGAAGTTCGTTCAGGACCATCGATGTGTCTGCTTGGGGGGATATATGCGGCTGTGATCATAATCGAAGAGAATTCTCTAGGTAGATAATGCGGTCGGCATTTGATTGTGAGGAATTCTAAGTCAGGTGAACAGAAGGACTTGAGTTCCTGTATGTTGTTATGATCACACCACGTCTCGTTAATCATAATGCATACACCCCCGCCCTTCTTCTTACCAGAAAGATGCTTGTTTCTGTCGGCATGATGCGTGAAGAAACTAGCTGGCTGTACAGACTACGACAGCGTGTCTCGAGTGAACCATGTTTCCGTGAAACAAAGAACGTTACAGTCTCGGATGTCTCTCTGGAAGGCTACCCTTGCACGGATTTCGTCTACCTTGTTGTCAAGAGACTGGACATTGGCGAGCAGTATTCTCGGGAGCGGTGCGCGATGTGCCCGTCTACGGAGCCTGACCAGAAGACCGCTCCGTCTGCCCCTTCTACGGCGTCGTTGTTTTGGGTCGCCGGGTGGGATCCGATCCATTGTCCTGGGTGGTGGGCAAAACAGAGGATCAGCTTCGGGAAAGTCGTATCCCTGGTCGTAATGTTGGTGAGTTGACTTTGCTCTTATATCCAATAGTTCCTCCCGACTGTATGTAATAAAACCTAAGATTATCTGGTGTAACAATGTAAGAAATAACACATAAAAAAACTAAATACTGCATAGTTTCCTAGGAACGCGAAGCGAGGCGGCCATCTCTGTCAGCGCCGGAAGTTATTGTGAGGTACCTTTTGTTAAGTAAATCAGGTGTTCAAGTAGTTGAAAATGAGACAAATTTAAAAGGCCCAGTGCAGTAAAAAAAAAAAGAATTCCTGTGTTTTTTATTTATTTCCACATTATCATAATTTCACAGTATTATTCCAAACTAAAAATGCATTAAGAGCCGTTTTAAAAAATAATGCTTGAAATTTTAGCCTGTTCTGGTGGAATGGAGTTTTGGCCTGCCTGGTGACATCAACAGGCGGTAAAGGCGGTTCTTTGCTAAGAAGCTATTTCCGTTTATTTTTCACAAATTTAATTGAAAACAATCCCAGTAAGGTACTTAATGGTTACCCAGAAATAATTTGATATTGAGATAAAAATGGCTGCATTGGACCTTAAATTTTTTTAGGATATGATAGTAGGGGAGAGCGTGAGAACAGACAAAGAGAGAGAGATAGATGGGGAGAGTGAAAGAGAATCTAAGATGGAAAGAAACTTGAGGGCCAAACTAAATTCCATTGCTCCTTTAAAACAGCTCTCATCCCCCTCATGCCTGAAGAGCCATTCACTTCCACATAGCAGTGCATGCATACCTGACATACCACCCAACTCAACTACAGCAGTAGCCTCTGAATAGCCACAGGCTCCTCACACAGACACAAAGACTGTCTCAAATGGCACTCTATTCCCATATGGTACACTACTTTTGACCAGAGTCCTATTGGAATAGGGTGCCATTTGGGGACATACACAAAGGCTCCAGGTACAAGTTGAGCTTAACCTCTAAAAGCAGTTGTTACTAAGATACCATACGGAATTGTTTTAAGGATGGTCATACCATGGATCATTTAGCAATTTGATTTGGAATTTTAGGACCTCGTTAGATATAAAAAAAAATATATATATAAAATAATTTGATAAAATATTGAATTTGGCCTTTACTTCTTTGGCTCATAGAAAAGCATTGAATAACATATTCATAAATTGGTAAAAAATAAATTACAATTAAAATCACAAGAAATAAGGTTTTGAAGTCTTTCTTTTCCTTTTTGGACACACATTTAACCCCTTATTTTTGTTAGCATAAAACTACCCCCATACTTCCTTTCTTTTGTATTGTTTACCTTCAGATGAGTCCCGTGACACTTGTGGGGGTCATAGAGCAAAACGGAATGGTCATAATAGTTATGTAGACCAAACTGTTCGGACGAAAAATACGTTTTTGTGAGAAGACTGATTTTTCAGGATGATCTGACAAACACCGCTGTAGCCCGGGCCACCTTCCACCGCAGATGCGGAGGGCCGACATAGGCAGGTGCGGTGGATTGAAGCTCAGCCCATACAACAACAAAAAACTATCTAGCGTAAACTGATGGATTTTGATGCAGATTTTTTTATTATGTTACTTAGACTTGACGCACGTGTGCGTCAATAGACTTAACCACGCATACGGGATCAAATTCAGATATTCATCATCGTAATACCAAGTTTAAGCATACAGCAGTTATATCACATATTGTACTGCGATATACAGTAGACCTGCCTACATACTCAGTGGTGTCATATAAACGTGTGCTTTTTTTACTCAGTGTCATATTGTGCTTTGTGTTACTCTGGGGGCGTTTATGTGTCCTCAGCAAGACACCTGTAGAGGATTTTCCTACACTATTTAAAAACACGTCTTCTGATACACATTACACGCATCTGAAAAATGGCGATCGTGCACCTTCTCTCTCCAATCAGCGTGAGTGACAGACAGCGTTGACATCTCTCCAACGCAAACAGTTAGAAACAGCGTCCTCCATATCCACATACCAGCTCTTTCTGCTGGTGAAGTTGTGCTTATTGGATAACAATCATGCGACTCTCTGACTATTCTGAACCTCGTTGTCACCGAGGAGGGCGGAGCCGTTGAGTGAACACCTTCACCCGAAGTGTGAGTGCGTGCGTTGCCTCATAGCCAGGTAAACCCTCATCCTCGTCTGGTATTGCTTATTGTGTAGGCACCAGAGAGAAGAAAAAAAAACAAGAAATGAAAAATAACTTGCCTGGCGCCCCAAGGCTATGAGACAAGTGTGTGTATGAGAGAATGGAAACAAGATAGGGTGAGAATGCTGGTTGACGGGAATGCCATCCACCCTCTTATCATTACAGCGCCAAAACTATATCCAAGTTGACACACACACAAATGACTAGAGTAGGCTATACTGTATCTACAATTTATCTTTAGAAACTAATTTCAGATTAGAATTTCCCTATCCAAACACAACAGTAACCGTTGAGCCGTAAACAACACAAACCAGTCTAGGTTCAGTTAAGAACAGGAAGCAACAGTCAACCCCCCCCCAGTGGTGACTGGCCGCTCACCATGTTTGTTTTGGGCAGATAGAGATGTTTGTTCTCAATCAGTAACGACAGCAGGTAGGCAAACCATCCACCTCTCTGCTCCAGGTTTAAATGACTGAGGACCTGGACAGGGGAGGACACGTACACACAAACCGGGATCCAGGTGCTATGGGGGCGGGGAGCCTGTTCATCAGGTGCTGTGGCGGAGCTGAAAGCACAGAGAACTCTTTCAGACACACGCACCTTTCAGTTTTTGCCTTTGGGCTGATTCAAAGCTCTTTAGCGATTGAAGGTGTGAAGGAACAAACAGCTGTTGACCACACACACCACAGAGAAGCACTGTTCAATGGTCATAATGATAACGTGTAGAACATGGTTAGTACACACACACACACACACACACACACACACACATGGTATACAGGCGCACACAGAGGATCACCTTCCTCCCACAGTCAGCAGTGGCTTGGAGAGATTAAGGCTTATTTCTGCAGCAGCCCATTGGTGCAAAGCGGAATTAATTATGAAGAAAAAGAGAATAGAGGAGAGGGGGATAACACTGTTTTTCCACCAAACACTCCTTACCCTTGGATGGTGCTACTGTTCCCTTTGGAAAGTCTGCTGTTTACACTACCCCAGGCCCAGCCATGTTTCCATGACGATAGGATCCCAGGGTCAGTCACATGGCAAGGGGAAAAGGGAGTCTCGGGGCCCAATTCAATAACAACGAGCTAACCTGGTTACTGGGTTAAGGTAAAAATAACACCAGAGTAGGCCTGAAGTCTGAAAGATTACGTGCTTGAGTTTCTTTTCTATTTCACACAGTAAAATAAATTAGAGAAGCAATGTCTAAAAGCCTTCTGAGTGTGCTTTAAGAGCTGGAAAAGGAGATAAATGTAAAACTACCCATTGGCCATGTCGCTATTGTTAAAAAAATAATCTGTGTGCTCAGATAACTAACCTGGTAAAATAAAGGCGCAAACTATAAGTAAATAAAGGCTCCTCTAACCTCCTCCAAAATTCTACATAAATACAAATATAAATTAAAAAAGGCTTCTCTATAACTAGAAAGTAGAGGCCTAGAGCTTTCTGGTTGCTTAATGCGCAAATGGAACCACAGAGAGACTCAAAGACAACATGCTCATGCAAGATTTAAGTTCCCGATATTAAATTCTGCACTTCTGTGAACAAAATGCTTAAAATGTCAAAGCAGGCCCGGGATAGCCCTGGTAAATTCTTTAAGTGGCTTTTGCTGAAGCACTGAAGCAGAGAAAATCTAATAAAATGTTATGTCACATGCTTTGTAAACAACAGGTGTGTGTGTGTGTGTGTGTGTGTGTGTGTGTGTGTGTGTGTGTGTGTGTGTGTGTGTGTGTGTGTGTGTGTGTGTGTGTGTGTGTGTGTGTTGTGCATTTGTTCAATACACACATGCTCAATGACACCGTCTCTAAGTCCTAGACATTTAAACTATCTTACAAACACGTACACCAACTCGTCCTCTCAAGTGCAAGCGAGTATGCGCACACACACACACACTTGTTGTTTTATCCCCTGCTAAGGAAGCTAGTCCTCTCCCTCATTTACCCCTCTTTCTCTCTGGAGCCATTTACCCCAAGGTGATTCAAAATAGTTAGTGCAAAGGGGGCGGGTGGGGGTCCAGACTTGCCACGCGGTAGCAGAGAGAACAGTCTATGACTTGTGTGGCTGGAGTCTTTGACAATCTTTAGGGGCTTCCTCTGACACTGCCTGGTATAGAGGTCCTGGATGGCAGGGAGCTCGGCCTCAGTGATGTACTGGGCCGTTTGAAGCCCCTTTGCGGTCGGATGCCAAGCAGTTGCCATACCAAGCGGTGATGCAGCCAGTCAAGATTCTCTCAATGGTTCTCTCAATGGTGTGGTCTCTCAATGGATTCTCTTAATATCAGTTTGTCTCTGTGAATGGTTTGTCCTCTGACAAATGTTGTTGTTGGTGTTCCTCAAGGTTCCGTTTTAGGACCACTATTGTTTTCACTATATATTTTACCTCTTGGGGATGTTATTCGAAAACATAATGTTAACTTTCACTGCTATGCGGATGACACACAGCTGTACATTTCAATGAAACATGGTGAAGCCCCAAAATTGCCCTCGCTAGAAGCCTGTGTTTCAGACATAAGGAAGTGGATGGCTGAAAACTTTCTACTTTTAAACTCGGACAAAACAGAGATGCTTGTTCTAGGTCCCAAGAAACAAAGAGATCTTCTGTTAAATCTGACAATTAATCTTGATGGTTGTAAAGTCGTCTCAAATAAAACTGTGAAGGACCTCGGCGTTATTCTTGACCCTGATCTCTCTTTTGACGAACATATCAAGACTGTTTCAAGGACAGCTTTTTTCCATCTACGTAACATTGCAAAAATCTGAAATTTTCTGTCCAAAAATGATGCAGAAAAATTTATCCATGCAAAATTAAAAATTAATCCATGCATTTGTTACTTCTAGGTTAGACTACTGCAATGCTCTACTATCCGGCTACCCTGATAAAGCACTAAATAAACTTCAGTTAGTGCTAAATACGGCTGCTAGAATCCTGACTAGAATCAAGAAATTTGATCATATTACTCCAGTGCTAGCTTTCCTACACTGGCTTCCTGTTAAGGCAAGGGCTGATTTCAAGGTTTTACTGTTAACCTATAAAGCGTTACATGGGCTTGCTCCTACCTATCTTTCCGAGTTGGTCCTGCCGTACATACCTACACGTACGCTACGGTCACAAGACGCAGGCCTCCTAATTGTCCCTAGAATTTCTAAGCAAACAGCTGGAGGCAGGGCTTTCTCCTATAGATCTCCATTTTTATGGAACGGTCTGCCTACCCATGTGAGAGACGCAGACTCGGTCTCAACCTTTAAGTCTTTACTGAAGACTTATCTCTTCAGTAGGTCATATGATTGAGTGTAGTCTGGCCCAGGAGTGTGAAGGTGAACGGAAAGGCTCTGGTGCAACGAACCGCCCTTGCTGTCTCTGCCTGGCCGGTTCCCCTCTCTCCACTGGGATTCTCTGCCTCTAACCCTATTACAGGGGCTGAGTCACTGGCTTACTGGTGCTCTTTCATGCCGTCCCTAGGAGGGGTGCGTCACTTGAGTGGGTTGAGTTACTGACGTGATCTTCCTGTCTGGGTTGGCGCCCCCCCCCCCCCCCTTGGTTTGTGCTGTGGTGGAGATCTTTGTGGACTATACTCGGCCTTGTCTCAGGATTGTAAGTTGGTGGTTGAAGATATCCCTCTAGTGGTGCGGGGGCTGTGCTTTGGCAAAGTGGGTGGGGTTATATCCTTCCTGTTTGGCCCTGTCCGGGGGTATCATCGGATGGGGCCACAGTGTCTCCTGACCCCTCCTGTCTCAGCCTCCAGTATTTATGCTGCAGTAGTTTATGTGTCGGGGGGCTAGGGTCAGTTGGTTATATCTGGAGTACTTCTCCTGTCTTATCCAGTGTCCTGTGTGAATTTAAGTATGCTCTCTCTAATTCTCTCCTTCTCTCTTTCTTTCTCTCTCTCGGAGGACCTGAGCCCTGGGACCATACGTCAGGACTACCGGGCATGATGACTCCTTGCTGTCCCTAGTCCACCTGGCCTTGCTGCTATTCCAGTTTCAACTGTTCTGCCTGCGGTTATGGAACCCCTACCTGTCCCAGACCTGCTGTTTTCAACTCTTAATGATCGGCTATGAAAAGCCAACTGACATTTATTCCTGATTATTATTTGACCATGCTTGTCACTTATGAACATTTTGAACATCTTGGCCATGTTCTGTTATAATCTCCACCCGGCACAGCCAGAAGAGGACTGGCCACCCCTCATAGCCTGGTTCCTCTAGGTTTCTTCCTAGGTTTTGGCCATTCTAGGGAGTTTTTCCTAGCCACCGTGCTTCTACACCTGCATTGCTTGCTGTTTGGGGTTTTAGGCTGGGTTTCTGTACAGCACTTCGAGATATTAGCTGATGTACGAAGGGCTATATAAAATAAACTTGATTTGATTTGGTGCAGCTGTAGAGCTTTTTGTGCCTTCTGCAAAACTGTGTTCGTGTGTTTGAACTATGATAGATCCTTAGCGATGTGGACACCAAGGTACTTGAAGCTCTACAGCCCTGTTGATATGGATGGGGGCGTGCTCGGCCCTCCATTTCCTCTACGCCACGATCAGCTCCTTTGTCTTTCTGACGTTGAGGAAAAGGTTGTCGTCTTGGCGCCACACTGACCTCTTCCCTATAGGCTGTCTCATCGTTGTCGGTGAACAGGCCTACCACCGTCATGTTGGCAGCAAACTTAATGGTGTTGAAGTTAGTGCAAAGGGAGCGGCTGGGGGTCCAGACTTGCCACGCGGTAGTAGAGATAACAGTCTATAACTTTTGTGGCTGGAGTCTTTGACAATCTTTAGGGGCTTCCTCTGACACAGTCGTGGGTGAACAGGGAGTACAGGAGGGGACTAAGCACACACCCCTGTGGGGCCCCTGTTTTGAGGATGTGTTGTTGCCTACCCTCACCATCTGGGGACGATATGAGCGATATGAAGGCCTAAAAGATAGGAGGAAATATGTAATGATGACAGTACTGCTTGCACACTGATCATTGGCATATAAGTGCTTAAGACATGGTTTACTAGGACACACACACACACACAGAGAAAGCTTGGAGTAAACAGCTTGATGCCAACATAATTACAACATGAGGCCAATCATCTCCATAGCTCATAAGGCGTACCCTGTTATAAAGCAGTACAAAACACCTTTTTCTGGCTAACATTCCAGCAGGTAATGGAAGAGGGGCCAGTGCATAGACCTAATCAAGATTTACCAGGACTCAAAGAGGTTAACCCGTTTCTCACACACACACAAAATCATAAGCGGACCAAGAAAGGATGACATTGACACTCATGCAGGCGTGATATTTCCCTCAGTGATATTTCAGGCAGAGCAAAATATGACCTGGATGAGAGTAATGGAAAAGGACGGTCAGGGTAGGAGAGCAGCGTCCCGACATGCTTTTGTCATGTTATGTCGGCCATCCCTAAACTGCATTCTCAGCTCAAATCAGACACAGAACAAGAGCTAGGCGTAGTCCACACAAGGTGCCATGTGTTGTTCCCTATGGCACTGATCAGAATGAGCACATTGTGTGGAATTCAGTTCAATAGTTCAAATGAATTGAAATGTGCTCATTTGGCATTGTCAAGCATGTAGGTATTGACCAAGCAGACCACACAGTGACTGGTAATAAGTCCACAGGTACACATCAGAATGATAGAATACATCGCTACCCTAGAATCGCGGGGCTGTTGAGAAACTAGTATCCTTACCAATTATTTTAGTGCTCACTTGTTCGTATTTTCTTGGGAAACAGTATTAACAAAGAGCAATAGCCCTAACTAGGCGATGTTCTAGCCGGTACAATGTTATTAGGCTAATTGCATACGTTATTCCTGTAGAAATTACCTTGGTATAATGTTCATGTATGTAATGTTGCGGAATATTCCTCTGGAGCATCGGTGTTCCCAGAGTGGGGAATGTCAGGGAGGGGGGGGGGGGGGGGGGGGGGGGCGTTTCATTATGCTACATACTGGATCTACTGTTTATCCTTCCCCGCCTCTCTCTCTCCCAATCTTTGCTTCTTTCCATCTTTTCCCCACAATCTCTCCTACCCCTCCCCCTTCTACAGCACCCCCCTCTGTTCCATTCCTCAAACCCAGCATCAATGTACGGGGGGGGGGGGGGGGGGGGTATAAAATAATGTGTGATTAATGTCTTTGAGAAACAGATAAATAATCACAGGAGACCAGGGGGCTGCTAGTTGGCCTTAGGGTAGTAAATATGGAGAGTTTTATAGCTGTTCACCAGGGAGAGACGGAGAGGGGGAGGAGAGAGGGGGAGAAGTACAGACGCAGATTCATTCAAGTGTATTAGCTTTTCCCTATACACACAATAACCTCTGCCTTCTCTCTCTCTGTACTGTCTTTCATCCTCATCACCCAACAGTACACACACACACATACTCTTAAGGACAAATTCCCCTGTGTTTGATGTGTCCCTACATGCTGTGGTTTGTGATGCGGTTGACAGCCCGCTCCACCCCGTGTCACCCTGCTTTTAAGCCGTTCCTCCAGTGACAGCCTGTCCCCTGGAGAAGATGGCATCATTTATTTATCAGATTCTTTCCTTGGCTTTATTTTCACAGCAAAAAAAATCTGGGGTGAAAATGTCAATCAGCACAACAGGCACTCCTGCTGTGAGCTCACCGGTCATCCTCCCTCTTCCTGTTAGCATGCAGAATGAGACAGACAACACACACTACCCCTCTTTCTATTCCTCTCACCCACACACTCTCCCTTTTTTCATTCTACTTTCCCTCTCTCTCTCTCGCTCTCTCTTGCTCACACACACACACACACACACCTCACCAAATCCGAGCTAACACTCATTTGCAAGAACGGACAATCTATGTCTCCCAGAGAAGCCAAACGGCAGAACATAAACAAGCCCTATTGCTGAGGAATCTGGTAAACAGATAGGAGCTGGTGGAGTGATACTACTGTGAGCAGCCCCAAAGAGCAAAACAGATCCTTCTGAAGGGAAGGAACAAGGGGAGGAGGCTGAGGAAAGATCAGGCATAAAATCATGTTTGCAGATTGCATTATAAATTCAGATGAACTGGGGAGGGTAATGGGATTAAAATGCTGAAGTGTTTCCAAGGGTGGGGAGGCAAAGAGTGACAGCTGAGTTTATTGCACTGACGAATGCAGGGAAATATTATGGCTCTGGCAAAGGGAAGCAGTTGAGCCAATAGCAGTCTAAATGCCTGTATATATTTATACTTGGATATCCCACAAATAATGCATTATTGAACAGGGCGCATGATTGTGCGTTGTTGGCATACATTAGCGCGTACCATATCATAGCCTTTCTCGTGTTTCAAAAAAAATTCTCTCTCACGAATGCTGAAAACGTAGCAGAGTAAAAGCTTACATGGTGTTTAGCAAACAAAATAGAAGCGCTGTGGCTTTAAATCCCCGTCCCTCCCAACCTTTCTAAATATCTTCTATTTAGCCAGTGGTGAAAAGGGGGGCTATTGTCTGGTTACCCATTGGAGGGGGACAGAAAGCTGAAAAGACACAAACGATCACGAAAATAGGAACAAAGTGCTAAGCTTTCAATTGGGAATGGCTCAGAGCAATTTTATATGCGCACAAGGGGGTAGGGTAGCTGAGTTGTTTTTTGTAGGTTACCCTACCCCCTTACTGGAAAATATAGAATCGCATGGGATGAGTGTGGGTAGAAAATGGCAAATGACTTAGTCTGTGAGAATTTAAATAACACTAGCCTTTTGACTAACATGGTTCCCTTGAAATTCCAAGCAATGTGGGTTAGCTTGGAACTGTGTTAGATACTGCCCGGCCAGCATCATATTTCCCAGTAGCCTAGCGAAAGCTACTCACCGACTTGCAGTACGTTGTCCACCCAACCGCCCTCCAGCAGAGTGACACCCCGTAGGAAAGGCAGCTGGGTCTCGTCATTGTTTTCCCCGCTAGTTCCACTCTCATCTCCCCCTGCGTTGAACGAAGAATACATGCAGATCTCCTTTTCGCTCCTCGGAAACGACCAGTACACGATCCTTCTCTGGACAGGTTCTGGAATCCGTTCGAACCGTTCTTCCACCCTTTGGAATGGCCACTTCTCTGCGACTCTCCGAGCCGCGATGTCGAGCAGCGATTCGGGGTTGTGTGTTTTTCCCAATCCCCCTGGAGCGGACCCCGGACCGCCACAAAGTACTCCTCCAGCCCGCTGCCCCTGCCTGCATGCCGGGTTGTAGCCGGGCCGGCAGCAGAGCCGCTTGGCCGGGGGCTGCTGGACTCGCTCCGCCATGATCGCACCGCTGTAACTTGTAGCGCAGTTCCTCACGGATCATATAAACGGGATAAGGAAGAGAAAAATACGCTCTCCAGCCGATTGTTTTCCGTACATGGAGAGACGACCCTTATTTGGAATAGTAGGCGGTGTCTTCGGGTTCAGTGAAGTCCTTTGTGTTGTCAAATTAGCAGAGATGGGTGTGATCCTGGACAGATTCCAGCGCACGAGTGGCGCTAAAAAAGGAACTGAAGGCGGAATTCCCGAACGTCGGCAAATCCTTTGTGAAGCCATTCCGGAGCGAGAGGGCGGGGCCTTTGCAGCCGAAGAGACTTTGAAGTTTGTTTGTGTTTGAGTTTAAAGGCGGGGTCTAATCCATGTGTGGTCTTATAGTTCCCCACTGGGGTAAATGAAGCAAGAGTTGAAGTAAAACCGAATTTTAAACTGGGTCCGAATTGAAGACTTCAACCAACCAGGCTCTCTCATCTCGATAACATCAGGAGTGACTGGGATCTTTTCTAAATTCAGAGGGCTCTCAACCGTAGGCGAGGGTAGAGGGCTTGAAAGGAACCTGAGGATATGGATGAGTCAATTCTCTAGTCATTTTATAAATACAGGTCTTATTCTATTATCAATAGCCTCTCTCTTGCTTTCTACCTCATCAAGCTTACACACACACACAGTCCACTTGCATGCTTGACAAAGTGCCTTAAATTCAACACTTTTTACAGTTCCCACCAAGTAAGTTACAATTCCCACCAAGTGGGAACCCTATTGGTGCGATGTGAACAGGGTTCGCTTCTCTGGTTCACCATTCACTACATTGGTGTCAGAAGTGGAATGTGGCCACCGGACATGTAAGGGGGCTGAGTAGTCAAAGCACGGGATGTGCTTTCCCGTTTGGAGGGAGCAATGTAGCGATCCTCACTATATGTATTTATTTAACTAGGCAAGTCAGTTAAGAACAAATTCTTATGTACAATGACGGCCTACCCCAGCCAAACCCTAACACGGGCCAATTGTGCGCCGCCCTATGGGACTCCCAATCACGGCCGGTTGCCATCACTCATTCATATATCTTTATGTACATATTCTTTATCCCTTTACACTTGCGTGTATAAGGTAGTAGTTGTGGAATTGTTAGGTTAGATTACTTGTTGTTATTACTGCATTGTCGGAACTAGAAGCACAAGCATTTCGCTACACTCGCATTAACATCTGCTAACCATGTGTATGTGACTAATAAAATTTGATTTGTAATATCAATCAATCAAAATGTATTCATAAAGCCCTTTTTACATCACCCGATGTCACAAAGTGCTATACAGAAACACAATCTAAACCCCCAAAGAGCAAGCAATGCAGATATAGAAGCCCTGATACAGCCTGGAATCAAACCAGTGCCTTAGACTGCTGCGCCACTCCAGAGCTCCTATATGGGCCATATTACAATTCGTGCTAATTGAGTTAACCCTATTGGCACGATGTGTAAGGTATTTGCCTTTCACACCTGAGACCCAAGTTCACTTCCATGTCCTGCTGTTCTCTACATTACTTTATAACTAGCCTATATGCCTAGAGTATGTAGAAACAGTAGGCTAGTTTAGAAATGGAATGATAAATAATTATATTTATCCATAGCTATTAAAAATATTACCTAGACAGACCATTAATCTGTTTCAGCTGGCTGATAGGCATTATTAGGCACTGTTTGGCGTAGCACAGCACATTTTTGACCAACTTTAACTTGTCAATACTTTCTCAATATCTGACTTGGTTTGGGACAACCAATGTGTTCTAAACGTCAAGTTCTAAACGTAATTTTATTTGAAAAATGCTCCATTATTAAATTAAATGTAAAAAATCTCCATTAAGTAATCCAACAATGTGTTTGCCACCATCTTGTCTATTTCAAATCTTCTCTCATTAATTTAGAGTCCACCCCAAAGTGCAGCATGTCATGATGACACTCACCTGTCTCGATCAATGAGAGTAGATTTGAAAGACAAGATGGCAGCGTACACATTGTTAAGATTACTTCACAGAGCAAAAAAACACTTAACCGCAGAGCATTTCCTAGCTTCAAACAAACCCCTGTGCAACTAGACATTGGTATTTAGAAGACATTGGTTGTCTTCCAAATTAGGAATTGAGGATGTATCACCAAGTTAAAGTTGCTTGAAAATTCTCTGTGCTACGCCAAACAATAACTAACTTGTAACGGTTAATGGAGCATCAAATTAGCCCGTTACAATCTGCTAGCTTTTTTTATCCAGTATATTCAGTTCATAGCAACCATTTCAGCAAAGCTCTATTACAAGCACCAAAATGATGGAATAAACAAAACTGTTTAAATAGGGCCTATTCTATAAACCTATTACAAGCCCATTACCTCATTTGTAAAGGAATTTAAGTTTAGGTCCAGAAAGGTGCACCTTCCAAGTAGGCAAAAAAGTATTTGATGTACTGTAGTATACTGTAAGCCTATATGGTCTGTTGAATGCAGTGATTTAAAAAAAACATATTTGCCTTAACAAAAACAGATGGAAAGTCATGGACTCTTTCACTGAACAGGAAAGAAAAACCTTGCCCAGTTTAAATGAGCATAAAAAATCCCAACTGCAAGCCCTCTGCTTGGTATGTGCATTTGCCTGTCTGGATGTCCTGCATGTGTTTCAGTCTGACCCCTCTCCTTCCCCTGTGTGCAGGGGCCTTTGAACTGCTCTGAAAGTGATCTGTGCCATATGAATGGAGCAGATGTGACCAAACCCGATTTGGTTTCAATACTTCCTCACAGGAAGTTCAAACAGCCTGCAGCTCCTTTGTCAAGTTATTCTTGTTTTTCTTGTCACTCAGGGTCAGAAAACTGGTTGCTTATTTTGACCATCAAAGGACATTTAACACTGCCTTCTTCAGTTTTAACTCAAATAAACAAACATTGATGCAGACGAAGTAACATAGGCCTACCCTTTGAACATAACAATTGTCAAACCAGCATGGTCCCAAAATGGTTTCCTCCGAAGAAACACACTTGTGACACAGCACAACACATTCAGAATGAAGCCACCAAGCGCTCACCTGAAAAGGTCTAGGGGTGGTTTTATACATGTCTACCTGTTCACAATTGATTAGGGTCCTTTGTTAAACTTGGTCCACAATGGGTAGTTCATATCCCGTCACACTATCAAAAAATGTTCTTGAATTTACCACGTTTTTTTATGGATGGCTCTTGACTCACTACATGCACTCAATAATGCGATTATTGTTGATAGTCAGATTAATATAAGAGTTCGATTAAAACGTTTACATGCATTTCAGGAAGAACGATTTCCCTGATAATCCTGTTTACATGGACAAATCTGAAAACAGGCTCCCTGATAAATGCAGAAAATCGCCAATCAAAATAAATGTTCTACCACAGCGAACATGTTATTTTTGGGAAGCATATTTGATTCTGAGTTTGGACGTAAAGTTTGTATATGAAAACTACTTATAAAAGACGCATAACATTCCAATCAGTTTTCCCGAACTCACTTCACTCATACTAAAAAGAGAATCTCGCTCGGCTGGTCCTGGCACATGCGCAGTTCAAATACACCGCTAGAACGCAGAGAACGCCCATTACGGTGTTTACGGGTGCGTTCGTAAATTCACTTTGGCTATCTACTCCGATTCAGAGCACTCTCGTTTTAGTGTACGGTAAAGCAGAATAACTGATTCATTTACGAATGGGCGACACCCGTTGAATATGACTGGTGCCAGTAAACGTCGGCAAATAAATGTAATTAAATTGTTGCCATCAGCACAGTTAGTCACCAACGCTCTGGGTAACATGACACCAGCATAGGGCGAGGAAAATGGTCAGAGTGAGGTGTTCTCTCATGTGTGTCTGGAAGTAGCTAGCAAGATAGCCAACGTTATCTGGGTGTTTGACTGCTGGTGAAGCCAGAAAGAAGGCTCAGCTCAACCCTACTCCTCGGCTAGAGCGCTCTGAACGTTCCGACAGCGAAACACTCTGATTTTACGAACGTATAATCTGACAACGCTCTGAATTTACGAACGCCCAAAGAGCACTCTGGCACTCCAACTTGAATTTACAAACGCACCCCTAGTGTGCCTGTAAACGTACATGTTCTATCACAATAAAACTACAGTTCCCTATATGCTAGGGTGTCACGTCATAACCAATTGTGAAAACTCACTTCCTGGTGCCAGATCAGCGTGGGATAAAAATAAAAACTTCTCTTAGTTGAGTATGTTTAACTTAATTATACGATTGTCATTGATTTGAACTGTTGTCTCTGTGCTTACTGCTAAACTAGACCAAAGTTGCTGGGGCGATGAAGCGGTTTTACAATGTAAATAAAGGAGCTATCTTAATTGTTTACAGAAGCTAACGTAATGAAGCTAACCGTTTTATGTAGCTTGCTAAATTAGCTAATGTTTGTTGTAAAGAGGCAATCTGTCTTTTGCTTCTCGAGTACTAAAACCTCCCTTTAAACATCATTGTTATGGAAAAGAATACTAGCTAGCGTTAGCTAACTACACGTCACCAACTTCTAGAGTATCTAGTTTACTGTTTGATATGCTAAATAGGCTCATTTAATCCATTATTGAGCTACCTATTGCCTAACGTTAGGACCTTACTTTATGTTGAGACGAATTGGCTCTGACAGTCAAATACACCATCTAAACGGGAATGGATTCTCAATTGCGGTACGGTTCTAGAAACATAAAGCTCTCTACTTTCATATCACATCAAAATAAGTTCACAAATGCAAGATATACACGTATTGTTTAACACAGTTGCAGACGGTATTTTTCGGTGACAACACGTTTGTGCCTTCCGTTTACACACAGGTGTTCGGAGACGAAGATAGCTAATCATCACAGGTAACGTTAGTCAATACTGTCTTCCATCTGTGTTCCATAAACATGTGCAGTAACATGGAAATATGGTCGTGTGGGAACCCTAACCCTATTTAGCGTCTGAATTGGCTACTAGCTAACTGGACTGTGACAAATTAGCTAGTGGAGTAACACACTATATATACAAAAGTATATGTGGATGCCCCTTCAAATGAGTGGATTCGGCTATTTCAGCCACACTGTTGCTGACAGGTGTATAAAATCGAGCCCACCGCCATGCAATCTCCATAGACAAACATTGGCAGTAGAATGACCTTACCGAAGAGCTCAGTGACTTTCAATGTGGCACCATCATAGGATGCCACCTTTCTAACAAGTCAGTTTGTCAAATGTCTACCCTGTTAGAGTTACCCCGGTCAACTGTAAGTGCTGTTAGTGTTAAGTGGAAAAATCTAGGAGCAATAACGGCTCAGCCACGAAGTGGTAGGCAACACAAGCTCACAGAATGGGACTGCCGAGTGCTGAAGCGCATAAAAATCTCAACACTCTTTACCGAGTTCCAAACTGCTTCTGGAAGCAACGTCACCACAAGAATTGTTAGTTGGGAGCTTCATGTAATGGGTTTTCATGGGCAGCCGCACACAAGCCTAAGATCACCATGCGCGATGCAAAACTTCGGCTGGAGTTGTGTAAAGCTCGCCGCCATTGGACTCTGGTGTCTGGCAGTCTGACGGACAAATCTGTTTTTTTTGTTTTTTTTAATTTTTTAATTTCACCTTTATTTAACCAGGTAGGCTAGTTGAGAACAAGTTCTCATTTGCAACTGCGACCTGGCCAAGATAAAGCATAGCATTGTGAACAGACAACAACACAGAGTTACACATGGAGTAAACAATAAACAAGTCAATAACATGGTAGGAAAAAGAGAATCTATATACAATGTGTGCAAAAGGCATGAGGTAGGCAATAAATCGAATAATTACAATTTAGCAGATTAACACTGGAGTGATAAATCATCAGATGATCATGTGCAAGAAGAGATACTGGTGTGCAAAAGAGCAGAAAAGTAAATAAATAAAAGCAGTATGGGGGTGAGGTAGGTAAATTGGGTGGGTAGTTTACAGATGGACTATGTACAGCTGCAGCGATCGGTTAGCTGCTCGGATAGCAGATTGGCGGATGCCAGGAGAACACTACTTGCCCGACTGCATTGTGCCAACTAAAGTTTGGTGGAGGAGGAATAATGGTCTGGGGCTGTTTTTCATGGTTCGGGCTCCTTAGTTCCAGTGAAGGGAAATCTTAACGCAACAACATACTATGACATTCTAGACAATTCTGTGCTTCCAACTTTGTGGCAACAGTTTGGGGAAGGCCCTTTCCTGTTTTAGCATGACAATGCCCCCGTGCACAAAGCGAGGTCCATGCAGAAATGGTTTGTCTAGATCGGTGTGGAAGATCTTGACTGGCCTGCACAGAGCCCTGACCTCAACCCTACCAAACACCTTTGGGATGAATTGGATCACTGACTACGAGCTAATCCTAATCCCCAACATCAGTGCCCGTCCTCACTAATTCTCCTGTGGTTGAATGGAAGCAAGTTCCTGCTGGAATGTTCCAGCATCTAGTGGAAAGCCTTCACAGAAGAGTGGAGGCTGGTATAGCAGCAAAGGGGGGACCAACTCCATATTAATGCCTATGATTTTGGAATGAGGTGTTTGACGAGCAGGTGTCCACATACTTTTCGTCATGTAATGTCTGTGGTTGAGACTGTAAAATTACAGGGGCGGCTTGACTGTAGTGCACATTTGATTTTCCTCTTGTATACCGGTAGGTATAAAGTCAAGCATACAATATATCCAATATGAATTGGTTAGATTTGAAATCTGAAGCTGTGTGTGGCTGTATCGATGGAGACTGGGCTACTTCTATGTTAGAGTAGCAGCACCTGTTGGTGAGTAGAAATGTTACAGAGTTAAATGTTCAGCAGGACAACAGTGTGTGGTACCTTTGGCAAAAGGTACCTTACAAAAAATTAACACCGTCCTAACATTGAGTTGCACCCCCCTTTTGCCCATCAGTTTAGCCTCAATGTGTCAGGTCATGGACTCTACAAGGTGTCGAAAGCGTTCCACAGAGAGGCTGGCCCATGTTTACTCCAATGCGTCCCACAGTTGTGTCAAGTTAGCTGGATGTCCTTTGGGTGGTTGACCATTCTTGAAAAACCCAGCAGTGTTGCAGTTCTTGACACAACCGGTGTGCCTGGCACCTACAACTATATCCCATTCAAATCCCATCTTTTGTCTTGCCAATTCACCTTCTGAATGGCACACATACACAATCCAAGTCTCAATTGTCTCAAGGCTTAAAACTCTTAATTTAACCCGTCTCCTCCCCATCTACACTGAATTGAAGTGGATTCACCAAGTGCCATCAATAAGCAATCAGATTCTTTCACCTGGATTCACCTGGTCAGTCTGTCATGGAAAGAGCAGGTGTTCTTAATGTTTTGTTCACTCAGTGTATATGTTACAAGATATAGGCCTAAACATTAACTTCTCTGACATTATTTCTTCCCATAATTGTTTAGGATTGTTTAATCTGAATGTAGATCTGTGGTTACATTTTGCCCCAAGCTTCTAATTTGTTAATAATTACATTTTTTGTTATTCCCATATTCCAGATTGGAGTTGCTGTTGGCGATCAGGATGATTGACGTGCGGGCGTGGGCGGAGTACGTGGTGGAGTGGGCGGCTAAGGACCCGTACGGCTTTCTGACGACGGTTATCCTGGCGCTCACACCCCTCTTTATCGCAAGCGCCCTGTTGTCGTGGAAACTGGCCAAAATGATTGAGGCGCGCGACCGCGAGCAGAAGAAAAAGCAGAAACGCCAGGAGAACATCGCCAAAGCCAAGAGGACCAAGAAAGACTGAGCCGTAAAGAGGGAGAGCGGGATCAGGAGAGAAGAGTAGCTACAGTACACAGCTATGCTCAACGCTCTCTTTACTTGCCACACCCCCACCCCTCGTCTCTTCAACCCAGCCCTCTTGTCCAGTGTAGGAGGGATGTAGGCCCTACATGGAGGCCTTACAGCGCTGAGGGAACGGTATAGACCGGGGAGGCTCATTCGATGGGACTATCATCACAATCAACACCACCGTCTGAGCTTGGTGGTGTTGCAGTACTTTGCATTCCATTTGTAACAACTCCACTCCAATGATTTCATTAACTAGTAAAAAAAAGTTCTCCATTTGAAGTTACTAATTAAATATCTGAATTATTTTCCTGTTTTTAATGAAGTTCTGAATAAAAAAAAATGGCTGTTTTCTCCTTGCAAGTCATAACCCTCCCCTAACCCTGCCTGAATGATGCTTAACTGAAAAGTTTGAGTTCCTGCCCGACTAGATGCAGTGCATCAACCAATGGTTGCATGCCATGTCAACTGTTCAGTCGGCTTAGATGGATAGCTATATCATGTGTTTTGCTTATAGTTAAACACCTATCCAAGTGTTTTGACATCTGGCAGGAGTGTACTGTAGTCTGGCAGGAACTCGACCAAGAAGTGAGCCAGGCAATTTTCATACATGGGTTTTATTCAGTGTTTTTAACATCTAGACAATTATAACACACATTTATTGTAAAGGGACGTCTACTCCTGAGACCTGCAACCATCTTGTCAGCTGTGGGATATCCTTTCCTTCATTTAATAAAAATAAAGGTTTGTAGTGTCATGTGTTGGGGGTGTATATATAAAATACAAAGACATTAAATAAATTACACCTTGTCATGCAGAAAAATATTTAATATGTATGCCATTTAGCAGAAAATGTATCAATCAACTTACACTAGTGCATACATACCTTGCTATCTTAAGATGAGTGCACTAACTTATTCACTGTCGATAATTGCAAACACCATGATCTACCATTTGTGAAACACAGGACCACCTACTTTCCTGTACTAACATCACATCCCAGTTCTCTCAAGCCTGGCAGTTTCATTTATAATCCACAACAAATCAAACAAGATATCTTGACTACCTACAACTGAACTTTATATACAAAGAGTTTACAGTAGGGTCAGGGAGGTCAGATAAATTGCCTTCCACATCCCATGAACGCCATTCACTGTCAAGTACTCCCTGATTCAATGCATATGAAGAGCAGCGCTTCCTTTATTAGTTTACATCATAACCAGGGTCATATTCATTAAACCGCATACGTCACATTTAAGAGCATAGTGACCGGTTTCCGTTGCCAAACATTTTATGGTGTGCACTAATGAATACAACCCAGTCCAGATCCCAAAAATGCATGTGAAAAGTGATAAAAACAAATTAGTTAGTTGTGCAAGACATTTTATAGATAAAACAATAAGTAGCATATTGTGCAAAAGCTGATTCAAAGGGGGTGTTTAAGTTTCAAAACTCATCCGCAAAGGACTCCGGTAGGATAGACATGACTTTCACTGATGAAAGGCGGCTATCGAGGAGGGGAAGACACTTCTGTTCACCTGCTAACGAATTGGCATCTCCTCAGCCACTTATCGGTTTCTGGGTCACGGAGGAGAGGACAGAAGAGAGGGTGGAGGAGGAATTTATGCGCAAATGAGAAAAGGCCATTGAAGCTGTCCAGATCATGCTTCCTTCCCATCATCCTCTCTAGCTGATTTCAATTGTTCAGTCTTTTCAGGTCGCCGATCCATGGTGGTAATGATGGAAGGAAGTCTGAATACTCGCATAGGGAGGGCCTATACTTGTTTACACATCTAGTTTTTTGGATGTAGGTATGAAGAGAGTGCATATGCACAGTGTGCATGTGCGTGTCTTTTTCTTAGTTGTGTGTGGTCAAACTATGAATAGCACTGCATATAGCCTGTGTGTATTTCTTGTGTGTACCATAGTGTCATTGTGTGTTAGGTACAAGCATCGCGATACTCAGAAGTACCATGGCGAGGAAACAAAACATGAAGCAGAAAAACAGTTCTAATCTTGTAAACACACAGCCTTCTGTTACCCAGAGTAATTGTTTATTTTCCAAGCTATATCACACAACAGCAGGAGTTCAGTTTGCTTCATGTTTTTATTTTTTTTTACCATGGAAAATTCCAGTATCACAGTACTGGAATCATGACCCAGTGAGTGTGTGTGCGTGGCTATTTCTTGGCTGCGGGTATCCAGGAGCCAGGCTGGAATGTGTTGGCTGTACTGACAGGCTCCTCACTGGTCTCTGGCTGGCCGAAGCTGGTGGCGGCGGCGTGGCCCTTGGCTATGGTCTGAGCAGGCCGAGCCACCAGGCCCTCCTTGTACTCCTTAGCCTGCAGAGCCAGCTCTCTCTCATCCACCTCCCTCGCCTTTCCTTTGATGTGCTCCCTGTAGTGCTGGTTTTTCACCAGCTCCTGTGGGGAGTAGGGAACACACACACACACACACACACACACACACACACACACACACACACACACACACACACACACACACACACACACACACACACACACACACACACACACACACACACACACACACACACACACACACACACACACACAATTAACCGAGGCTTTTCAACAGAGACTCAGTCCTTTGAAAGGATAGCTACTGGTGACAGCGAAGTCCTCTCAAGTCATCCATAAACTAGTGTCCAGTCTGTGGTGTTAGTCTTGCCTTGGCAGAGTCAGAGAGCGAGGGAAGCCTGGATGTGTTGATGTTGTGTGTTGGCAGCAAAACTAGAGGGCTGGGAACGGCGAAGGGAGACCAGGGCAATACAGCCCTGCTTTGGGGAGCAAGGTGAGCATATTGAGCTGCTTTTCCAGCTTGTTAATGACAGGATTTAATCCAATCAATTTATGTTGACTTGGACAGGGACGAGAGGAAACGTTAAGAAGTGGACACAAAGTGCCGGGGGAGTGGTTTTGGCTACACCACTGTCCAGCTGTGGACGACTGCGAATGGGCAGACAGTAGGCAGAAAATTGGAATAGAATGTTCTGGCAACACTGAGGTGGGATGGCATTGGCCATTGGCATGGAATATACAGATGGGGGTGCCTGGGTATTTGCTTTCTAAAGGCTTTCCCATAGCCTCCATTTCAATGGACATATAATAATAATAATTATAGTCGATTAGACGAACCTTGTATACCAACGAAGCTAAAACTGAATATGACTCATTGAGACTACAAAAAGGCAGTTAGTTATACACTGAGCGTACAAAACATTATGCACCTTCCAGTGGGGGCTGCTGAGGGGAGAACGGCTCATAATAATGGCCGGAACGGAGCAAATGAAAATGGCATCAAAACACCTGGAAACCACGTGTTTGATACCATTCCACTCCAGCCATTCCCACAAGCCCGTCCTCCCCAATTAAGGTGCCACCAACCTACTGTGGAACTTTCCTAATATTGAGTTGCACCCCCTTTTGCCCTCAGAACAGCCTCAATTCGTCAGGGCTAGGACTCTACAAGGTGTCGAAAGCATTCCACAGAGATGCTGGCCCATGTTGACTCTAATGCTTCCCATAGTTCTGTCAAGTTGGCTGGATACACACAGGAAACGGTTGAGCATGGAAAAACCCAGCAGCGTAGCTGTTCTTGACAAAAACCGGTGCGCTTGGCACCTACTACCATACCCCGTGCAAAGGCACTTACATCTTTTGTGTTGCCCAGTCACCCGCTGAATGGCATTTCTCGATTGTCTCAAGGCTTAAAAAATATTCTTTAACCCTTCATCTACACTGATTGAAGTGGATTAACAAGTGACATCAATAAAGGATCATAGCTTTACCCTGGTCAGTCCATGTCATGGAAAGAGCATGTTCGTACACTCAGTGTATAATTTCAAGTCAATTGTCCTCTATTAACAAGGAAACATTAATGTCAGAGTTCAGGTGGGCCTTCGCGCTTCAGCAAACAAAAGGAAAGGAGTGCTCAACAATGACAAAAATCATGAGAATGGCTTACCGAGAAAAACGTCCAAAAGGACTAATTAGAGGTAAAAAGGAGTTGGAGCCCTCGACAAAAAAAAAGGCAGATAGATTTTTTTTATTCTCACTTTAATCCTTTGTACAGGATGCGAAAAGATGACTGATGTTTCCTCGGAGGAAGACGTCAGCTTGACGTCGAAATGTCAGGCATATTGCTGTGACTGTCTACACTCACTACCACCATCACACGCCAGCTCTAGTTTATTTTTAACACCTGTCCCCCCAAAGTTCCTTGGCTCTGTTGGAAACTGAGAGAAAGCAAATCAAAGTGTTTCTCTGAGCGTCTTCCCTCCCGGTTACCCCGTCCCACAGAGTCCCCCCCACAAACACAGCAGGGGATACGCACCTCAATGGAGGGGGGCTGCTTCCGTCTGCCTCGGATCCAAGCTGGATGAGGGAACAGACAGAGTTAAGAGCACCCACACTGCACACATACCATGCCAGCAAAATGAACAGGTACACCTGACATCCAATGTAACGCCAGTTGCCTGGCATCACACTTGTAGAATTACTCCATAGGTAAATTAAAACAGTATCTAACTAGTAAGTGATCTGAAACAGATTTTGGCCTGTTTTCATTCATTACAATTCCAGCTTGACAACAGCCAGAATATGGCATCACTCTGATTGGCCAGTCTAAGCAGAAAGGGGACCGTAATACTGCTACTGCATTTCAACTACTGTACAGCATAAGGCAAGAGACTGCAGATTTCTCCTCCTCTGATCCTTAGATCAACCTCTCTACATCTATCTAGCTCTCTCTCCCTCTGTTCTTTTTTAGGTGTATTTTGGAAGGGCAGGCTCGGGAGAAAGAGAGAGATTTCCCAGCTTTTCCTTCAGCATGCCGGGACTCTGGGCTTCTTATCCCCCTCTTATTTGCATCCTGATGAAAATGCATGGGAGCGGGACGATGAGGGCTTAATGTGGATAAAGCAAGTCAGAGACAGAACATTTTGTATCTAGTTGTATGGGAAATGGAAACAGTTTTTGACATTGGCAGATAGGGTGACTGATACATTCATGAATACATTTCTGAATAAATAGCCTAGGTGATTAATGTTAGTTCTAGTACAGTTGTTGTTGTTGTTGCCTAGCACTATTTTGTACTACAGTGTATTCCGAGCTCCAGATTCACAGTATCCATGACACCATATCATGGAGACTAGCAGACATATAGCTAAAGTGTCAGTGTTTCAGCATTACCATCCCACTCTGAGGGTATGTTGCCTTCCAGGTACTCAAACTCTGTAGGGTTAACAGCCACCACCATCCGCTTGGCCCGAACAATCCTCCCTAAGTAAACAATGAGAGAAAGAGAGAGATTTTTGAAAAACATTAATGCATGAAAATGCACATGATCATGCGCATTAAAAAAAACACAAAAAAAATACAAACATTTTAGATATCGCACGCACGCACACGACAGGACATGGATGATTAGCTCGAGGCCCTCAGGCCTGCTTCTCAGATCTCTCCAAGTGTGTCGAAATCTGGGCTAAGCCTTATGTAAATCAACCCCCCCCCCCCCCCCGACACCCTCTATCCAACAATGCCCTCCAAATCAACATCAAGCCGTATAGGAGACAAAAGAGGTCAGATATCACAGGCAACACAAGAGAGATGAGCTGAGAGGAATTGTAAAAACACTCTCTCACATTCTGTATCCTACAGCGCTAGTAGCAACACCACCAATTATTTGGAGGAAAACTGCTGATTAAACAAGTCGAGCAGGCCCAGTGACATTCAGGTGGAGGGAGGGTTGAAGGGATGGAAGGATGGAGAGAGGGTAAGAGAGAGGCAAATGATTTTAGACCATGATCCTTAGGACTCAGCTGTAGAGGTTCTCACAACTTTCACTAATGAATGTCTGCCCTCCTGTCACACTGACATATCACATCACATCCCCAGAAGTGTGTGTGTGTCTGTGTGAGGGAGAGAGGGAGGGAGGGAGTGAGTGAGAGATAGGGATGGGGGCTCTCTAGAGAGAGATGATGCGTGGTGAATGCAATGCACATCAGCTGTTGTGAAGGATGAATGGATGGACAACATTCCACACAAAGATCAATCTGTCAACATGCCATCAACTTCCAAACACAGACCAATATGTCAACATTCCATCACCATTCCACTCCATTAGTCTTCACAGAGCTAAAGACCAGTGGACATGGACAAATGGCACCACCATCTCCAAACGCACACCAGATGGATGAGACTGATTGTTGTTCCAATGATAACAGATAGATATGATAAGGCTGGAGTAGTATGAAAGCTAGTCTACCACGGTCCATATCCAACATGTAGCCTCCTCTCCTTCATTAAGACACAGGACAGGTGCAAGCAATATCTGCTTCACCAGTTTCATTTTCCCATTACATCAATGCAGGTGAAGGAAAGGAGACAAGGAAAGGAAGGCCCTTTAGGCTGTTGAGATACACCCTTAGTAAATCAGGCCTACTACTATTTAGTTCTTAGCTATACTCTAGACTAATGACTAGTGTACAGGCAGTTATGCTACAGTAGTTACTAAATTACATAAGCCCACTGCACAGTAGCCTACATAGTAGCTAGGCCTGTCACTTGGTTCAGCCTATGAGGAAAGGGATCATATAATCGTTCTATTTGTTTACATACAGGCCTTTATCATTCAGCTGAGAGCAGCTTCATAGGAAAACCCAGAGGACATCAAATCCAAGCAAAAAGACTGGCATCTTAGGCAATACCAACAAATACATTTAAAACAGGTAATAAGTTAATTATAAACAGGTGTTATCCACATTTGCATTGGGTGTGGGTGGTGGGGGATAAATATATGGTTAAAATTATACAAGTCCCCACAAGCGTTCTGCTTAACTATAGCCTAGCTAGCGCTTAAGCATAGAGAAGCAATCACCCCCCACCTCTCTCTCACACATTTATCTCCCCCTCTTGCTTTCTCCAACGCCCTCTCTCTCCGGTGCTCTCGCTCTCTCTGCTTCCCTCGTCTTGCCACTTTTGAATTGCTGGCATGACTAAATCCTTCTACCATGGCTTTTATCCTTGGATTTTAATAAAAAATATGTACATATATTTATGAAACAAGCCCATTCCTCCCACCACACTCACACCCGTGAAAGCTTTCGCGCACACTGGCAATTCTCATGAAACCAAGTCTGTGATGAATTCAGCCTTATATCGTCCACATTTTTTTACATTATTTACTATCATATTAAGGCTCACTTTGCTTGGTTTCTGGCTCGTTAAGTTGTTTTGAGCTTAAATCTTACACTGCAGAGCCAGCTTAAGTTTTTTATAGAAAATGTTTACTCAATTTCATTACCGTAATGAAATCCAATGAAATATTGGTTTAAAGTGGTACATATTCAAAGACAGTTATCAGTTCTGGGTATTCACATTACAAACTTGTCATAAAAAAATCGATTAAAAAAAGGTTTTCCCGAGCACGTTTCTCATTACCGTAGCATTTCTGCACAAAGTAGAGTGTTTTTTGTATTACGTTTTTTCGACCCATAATGCATTACTAAGAGAAGCTCAAAGATGGCTACAAGATAAGCTAGTCTTTTCTCATGTTCAAATTTGATTATCCACCCCCTTTATCAATTTTAGATTATCATTACCATAACTGTGTAATGTTTGAGCAAAATTATTGATTTAATAATTTATGGTATAACAGATTAGAAAGAGCATGAATTTATGTCAATAATCGCTTCTGCCATTGTTAACTTCTTATGGCTGGGGGCAGTATTGAGTAGCTTGGATGAATAAGGTGCCCAGAGTAAACTGCCTGCTACTCAGTACCAGAAGCTAAGATATGCATATTATTAGTATATTTGGACAGAAAACACTCTGAAATTTCTACATTTCTAAAATCATCATGTTTGAATGATGTCTGTGAGTATAACAGAACTCATATGGTAGGCAAAAACCTGCGAAAAAAATCCAATCAGGAAGTTGGAAATCCAAGGTTTGTAGTTTTTCAACTCATTGCCTATTGAATATACAGTGGGATATTGGTCATATTGCACTTCCTAAGGCTTCCACTAGATGTCAACAGTCTTTAGAACCTTGTTTGATGCTTCTTGTGTGGGGGGGGAGTGAGGGCTCTTTGAGTCAGGGGTATGACAGAGTACCATGAGTTGACCACGCGCGTTCACATGAGAGTTAGCTTGCGTTCCATTGCATTTCTGATAACAAAGGAATTCTCCGGTTGAAACATTATTGAAGATTTATGATAAAAACATCCTAAAGATTGATTCTATACATCGTTTGACATGTTTCTACAGACTGTAACGGAACTTTTGGACTTTGTCTGTTCGCGCCTCATGAATTTGGATTACTGTGCGAAACGCACGAACAAAAAGGCGGTATTTGGACATAAACGATGTACTTTATCGAACAAATCAAACATTTATTGTGGAACTGGGATTCCTGGGAGTGCATTCTGATGAAGATCATCAAAGGTAAGTGAATATTTATAAAGCTATTTCTGACTTCTGTTGTATCCAACATGGTTTTGTTGTCTGAGCACTGTACTCAGATTATTGCATGGTTTGCTTTTCCGTAAAGTTTTTTTGAAATCTGACACAGTGGTTGCATTAAGGAAAAGTATATCTCTAATTCTGTGCATAACACTTGTATCTTATATTATTATCTCTAATTTCTGTAAATTGATGTGGCTCTCTGCAAAATCACTGGATATTTTGGAAGCAAAACATTACTGAACGTAACGCGCCAATGTAAACTGAGATTTTTGGATATAAATATGCACTTTATCGAACAAAACATACATGTATTGTGTAACATGAAGTCCTATGAGTGTCATCTGATGAAGATCATCAAAGGTTAGTGATTAATTTTATCTCTATTTCTGCTTTTTGTGACTCCTCTCTTTGGCTGGAAAAATGGCTGTGTTTCTGTGACTAGGTACTGACCTAACATAAATCGTTTGGTGTGCTTTCGTTGTAAAGCCTTTTTGAAATTGGACACTGTGGTGGGATTAACAACAAGTTTCTTTAAAATGGTGTGAAATACTTGTATGTTTGAGGAATTTTAATTATGAGATTTCTGTTGTTTGAATTTGGCACCCTGCACTTTCACTGGCTGTTGTCAAATCGATCCCGTTAACGGGATCTTAGCCGATCTCAGCCATAATTAACTAAACTCGCTAAGGGCTTCTCATTACTGTAATGCCCATTTCTCATTACCATATGGTTTTCTGTTATGGTAATTAGACATTCAGTTACAGTAATGGTAAAAACTGTTGATGATTCATGTACAATGTAACTCCCATCACACTGTGTGTGCAACAGATACACTGCTAACCAAACAGTGCTATGTGCATGCACACTTGAATTAAAGGGTAACTACACCAGACGCCAAAAAATGGTATCCTGGGAAATAATTCTAAACAGCGCATCTGATAACGGTTCCATACTTAGAAAGAGGTGGAATCTAAAGATGGAACAACTACGACGGGTGGCTAATATGACTAGGATTATGCCCTTGGCTTCTGGACAACGAAAAAAAAGTTGATATGAAAGCCAATGGAACAGGAGAGAAATGGTATAGCGGTGGGGCCAATAGGGAAGTAAATGGAAACAAATTTGCTCAAATTATATAATTACTCCTGTCTATGTATAAATAAATAAAATCATTAAAAATAGTACACCAGAAAGCATGATTTAGCCACAGAGGAATTGATGATCATTAGCTTCTTTAAAAAAATGGCTGTTGAATTGTTTCAAATCACACGCTCGTAGGCCTATGCCTATTTGGTAAGCCCACAATTTGGGCACAATTCCAGCAATTCCCCATTACATATGTCACGTGTAGTAAATGTTTCGTTAATCCCTGTCATTTGGTTACATACATTTCTGTTAATGCATGTATTAATTACAGTAATTTACCGTACTCATTCCCGGAGTGGAATTGTTGTTTGCAGAGTTCACAACCTTCTACACTTGAGAAACATGTTTTGGTTTATTTCATAACCGTCATTTTCGGTCATTGTCAATTTTTTCATTGTCTTTCGTTTGGAGTGCTCCATGTTAGCAATGAGCATGTGTACGGTTTCTCTGTCTTGATCATGTTGAGGGAGCGCACGCACCTGAGCACCTATAGAAGTACCTGGACGGCTGCGTAGAAATGTAGGAAAGTGTTTAATTTTTTTAAAAGATTTTTTTTACATCAATTGCGAATGATAATATATCACAGTAAGCTATTTGAAAAAAAAATCCAACAGTCTCCCCCTCGATAATCACCAATCCTCCCGAGAGACGCAGCGGTCTAAGGCACTGCATCTCAGCGCTAGAGGCGTCACTACAGACACCCTTGTTTGAATCCAGGCTGTATCACATCCGGCTGTGATTGGGAGTCCCATAGGGCGGCCACAATTGGCCCAGCGTCGTCCAGGTTTGGCCGGTGTAGGCAGTAATTGCAAATAAGAATGTTCTTAACTGACTTGACTAGTTAAATAAAAATCAATAAACAAGTTATTGGCCTATAGACGGAGTTCCATGCGCTGATTTTCTTTAGCCACTGTCATGACGTTGGGTTGGGGGTAGGTTTATGACAGTCATAAATACCTCTTTCCCCCTTTTCTCTCTCCCTACTATAACTGATGTGACATAAGGAAACCCATGGGTTAACATAGAGGTTCTGGTAACATCAGAAGTTGGGGGAAATTAACTATATTCTGGTGATCCGACCAACTGAACATATGCGGTGGTACTTAAGGTATATTATGTCAGTTCGGTTGCCCTCTGACACATTCTCATCAATGATAGAATGTCATAAACTCTACTGTGGAAAGTCTAAATGTCAGAGATATCGGATTCACATGGAATTGTTGTTTAATTCAAATGTTTGAATATGACATTATTTGTGAAGAGGTGAAATGTAATTTTAGCTTCCAAATGAGAGATCTGTGCTTTCATAAGTTTTCCTCTGCTCACAGTGGTCCACCCCTGTGAAGAGGCATGGGTTCATAGACTTTTCAGACACCCCCCTCTCCCTCCACTATATAAAGCCACGAACCAGAATATAACTTTCTGTTCCGGGTATGCTAGGATAACGATCCAGTGTCAGAATGGTTCAGATAATCACTATAGATGAAGCCAACATCAGCATGGTGTCACGTTCCTGACCTATTTTTATGTTATTTTGATTATGTTTAGTTGGTTAGGGCGTGAGTTGGGGTGGGCATTGTATGTTGTGTGTGTTTGGTTAGTCTATGGGTGTTGTATGTGTATGGGATAGTGTTTGTTAGGTTGTCTAGTTATGTCTATGGCTGCCTGGATTGGGTCTCAATCAGAGACAGCTGTCATTCATTTGTCTCTGATTGGGAGCCAGATTTAAGGTAGCCATAGGCAGTAGGCTTTTGTTGGGTGTTTGTTCCTGTGTCCTCACAGGACAGTTGAAGGTTAGTCTCATTTGTTGTTTTGTAGTTTTGTAGTGTATTGTTTTGCTGTTTTCATTAAAAGATGGCTTATTTCCCTCAATCCGCATCTTGGTCCTATCCATGCTCCTCCTCGTTTGAGGAGGAGAACAACATTGACTGCCTTTACAGAAACACCCACCATAACAGGACCAAGCGGATTGAGGAGAGAGAAAAGGAACTACAGCAATGGGGAAAAGAGGAATGGACTTGGGAGGAGATTCTGGACGGAGAAGGACCCTGGGCAGAGCCAGAGGAGTGTCGCCGCCCCAAAGCGGAGCTGGAGGCAGCAAAAGCGGAGAGGAGGTTTTATGAGGCAAAAGCAAGGCAGAGCGGCTGGAAGCCCGAGAGGCTCACCCAAAAATTTCTTGGGGGGGGGGGGGCTAAAGGGGAGTGTGGCGAAGCCGGGTTGGATACCTGAGCCAACTCCCCGGGCTTGCCGTGGAGTAAGAGGGCGTCGTACTGGTCAGTACGCGTGCTTAGCCCAGTGCGGGCTATTCCACCTTGCCGCACTGGGAGGGCTAGGTTGGGCATCGAGCCGAGTGCCATGAAGCCGGCCCAACGTATCTGGTCTCCAGTACGTCTCCTCGGGCCGGCGTACATGGCACCAGCCTTACAGGTGGTGTCCCCGGTTCGCCTGCATAGCCCAGTGCGGGCTATTCCACCTCGCCGCACTGGCAGGGCTACGGGGACCATTCAACCTGGTAAGGTTGGGGAGGCTCGGTGCTCAAGAGCACGTGTCCTCCTTCACGGTCCGGTATATCCGGCGCCACCTTCCCACCCCAGCTCAGTACCACCAGTGCCTACACCACGCACCAGGCTTCCAGTGCATCTCCAGAGCCCTGTTCCTCTTCCACGCACTCTCCCTATGGTGCGTGTCTCCAGCCCAGTGCCTCCAGTTCCGGCACCACGCACCAAGCCTCCTGTGCGTCTCCAGAGCCCTGGACGCACTGTTCCTTCTCCCCGCACTCGCCCTGAGGTGCGTGCCCTCAGCCCGGTACCTCCAGTTCCGGTACCACGCACCAGGCCTAGAGTGCGCCACGAGAGTCCAGTGTGCCCTGTTCCTGTTCCCCGCACTCGCCCTGAGGTGCGTGCCCTCAGCCCGGTACCTCCAGTTCCGGTACCACGCACCAGGCCTATAGTGCGTCTCAGCCGGCCAGAGTCTGCCGTCTGCCCAGCGGTGCCTGAACGGCCCGTCTGCCCAGCGCCGTCTGAGTCATCTGTCTGCCACGAGCCATTAGAGCCGTCCGCCAGTCAGGAGCCGCCAGAGACGCCCGCCAGTCAGGAGCCGCCAGAGACGCCCGCCAGTCAGGAGCCGCCAGAGACGCCCGCCAGTCAGGAGCCGCCAGAGACGCCCGCCAGTCAGGAGCCGCCAGAGACGCCCGCCAGTCAGGAGCCGCCAGAGACGCCCTACAGTCCGGAGCTGCCCTACAGCCCGGAGCTGCCCTACAGCCCGGACCTGCCGGAGTCCCTCAGCCCGGACCTGCCGGAGTCCCTCAGCCCGGACCTGCCGGAGTCCCTCAGCCCGGACCTGCCGGAGTCCCTCAGCCCGGACCTGCCGGAGTCCCTCAGCCCGGACCTGCCGGAGTCCCTCAGCCCGGACCTGCCGGAGTCCCTCAGCCCGGACCTGCCGGAGTCCCTCAGCCCGGACCTGCCGGAGTCCCTCAGCCCGGACCTGCCGGAGTCCCTCAGCCAGGACCTGCCGGAGTCCCTCAGCCAGGACCTGCCGGAGTCCCTCAGCCAGGACCTGCCGGAGTCCCTCAGCCAGGACCTGCCGGAGTCCCTCAGCCAGGACCTGCCGGAGTCCCTCAGCCAGGACCTGCCGGAGTCCCTCAGCCAGGACCTGCCGGAGTCCCTCAGCCAGGACCTGCCGGAGTCCCTCAGCCAGGACCTGCCGGAGTCCCTCAGCCAGGACCTGCCGGAGTCCCTCAGCCAGGACCTGCCGGAGTCCCTCAGCCAGGACCTGCCGGAGTCCCTCAGCCAGGACCTGCCGGAGTCCCTCAGCCAGGACCTGCCGGAGTCCCTCAGCCAGGACCTGCCGGAGTCCCTCAGCCAGGACCTGCCGCCCCTTATCCCGGTGCTGCCCCTTATCCCGGTGCTGCCCCTTATCCCGGTGCTGCCCCTTATCCCGGTGCTGCCCCTTCATTTAGGTGGGGTTAGTGGGAGGGTGGTCATTGGGAGGGGGATAAAGAAGCGGGGATTGATTATGGTGGGGTGGGGACCTCGTCCACCGCCAGAGCCGCCACCGTGGACAGACGCCCACCCAGACCCTCCCCTAGACTTTGTGCTGGTGCGCCCGGAGTACGCACCTTAAGGGGGGGGTTCTGTCACGTTCCTGACCTATTTTTATGTGACTACCAGAGACATTCTTCAAAGGACAGAGGACTCGGGTTGGCGACACGGTCCATCTACCACCAACCTACTGAAGCGCAGCTCAGAGTAAATATTGATTGCATTTTCCTCTTCAAATGGGCGGTAATTTAGAATGCATAAGATACTGTATTTACGATAGTACAGCCCGCCTATGTTCAAGTCTCCCGCTCTTTCACTAGGACTCAACCCCCTTTCCTTTGTGTAACAAGCTGCCTTACCTATTCCGCCCGCTAGGGACGTTTTTCTGTATGATGTAATTTGTGATCAAGTTATGATTTAATTGTATATGTGTGTTTCTGTGTGATTAGTTAGGTATTTAGTAAATAATTAAACCCAATTTTGTATTGCTGATTCAACTTGTTAGACAGGATTCTTGCAGATAATCAAGGACTTACAACTTTCAGATGAGACTGAATAAAATGACGATTAATGTGACTGCTATTTAGTAAAATATTACTAAATCTTTAAGAGTTTATTCGAAAGATAACAGCTCTATAAATATTCTTTCGTGGTGTCCCTCTCTAGTTAATTCATATTTACATGATTAGTTCAATCAGGTAATATTAATTACGGAGAAATTATTTTATAGAATAGCATGTCATAGCAATTAATCTGGCATAGTCAAAGACACGACACCACCAATGGATCACGGTGTATCAATATGTCCATTTGGCAGAGGCTGGTGATCTCACATTAGTTGACTTAATTTTTAGATTTGAATCATTTTAATTCCGATTTGTATGATTAACAGGATGATTTTTGAGAAATTAAAACATTATTGAAATGAAAAAAATCATAACTGCCACACAGAATGATAGAAATGGTAGGATAAATTGTAAGCGTTCCCAAACTTGAAACTCACCGCCTATGAAGTCTTTATGAAATAATGACCTCCATGTTTCCATGGTCGAACTTTGCCTATAGGCTACTTTGAAGCAAGGTAAGACATGCCTAATAATATTAAATAAAACAGTCAGGTTTCAACAAGTATGTTTTCTAAATGCATACTGCTTCTAGCTCACATTGTAAAGTGGTGGGTGACACGTTGACAGCCTGATGCCTGCACTCGAACGGTGAATGGGCGGTGCGCTACCATTACCAGTTGAGAAATAAAAATAGTAGCGCTTTTTAATAGTGCACCAAAACTGTTTTTAACACGCGATTGCATTTAGAATTGTTGCGCAATGAAAGGGCTTATAAAAGCACGTTTTACTCCAGTAGCAACCACCTGAGGACCTGGTATATGTAAGCTGTGTGCTTGTGATCGTTGTGTTGGATAAATAAGATGCATGATGGCTAACAAAAATACACACAGGCCAATTTAATTCCACTAAATGATGCAAATGAACCCATAGACCGTTAAGCAAGATGTCAAATGTATTTATATCAATGAATAAAAATCATTACTTTGCAATTGGATTTTCTTCTTCAACAGGACACTGGGATCCGAATATTATTTAATTTTTTCAAATTCAAAGATGAATACAAGATGATGCCGAAACTTTGGTGGTTTATACCCAATACATTACTGAGAGCTTACAGTGCCTTCAGAAAGTATTCACACCCCTTTGACTTTTTAAGATGGGATTTTGTGCCACTGGCCTACACCCAATACCCCATAATGTCAAAGTCAAATGATGTTTAGACATTTTTACAAATCAATTAAAAATAAAAAGCTTTATTGTATTGAGTCAGTTAGTATTACTCTTTGTTATGGCAAGCCTAAATACATTCAGGAGTAGAAATGTGCTTAAGAAGTCATATAATAAGTTGCATGGACTCACTATGTGTGCAATAATAATGTTGAACATGATTTTTGAATGACTACCTCATATCTGTACCCCAAACATACATGTAAGGTCCCTCAGTCGAGCAGTGAATTTCAAACACAGATTCAACCACAAAGACCAGGGAGGTTTTCCAATGCCTCGCAAAGAAGGGCACCTATTGGTAAGATGGGTGAAAAAAAAAAAGTAGATATTACATTTGAGCATGGTGAAGTTATTAACTACACTTTGGATGGTTAATCAATACACCAAATCACTACAAAGAAGCAGGCGTCCTTTCTAGAGGAGAGGAAGGAAACCGCTCAGGGATTTCACCATGAGGCCAATGGTGACTTTAAAACAGTTACAGAGTTTAATGGCTGCGATAGGAGAAAACAGAATGGATCAACAACATTGTAGTTACACTGCAATACTAACCTAAATGACAGAGTGAAAAGAAGGAAGCCCATACTTTAAAAAAATCTAAACATGCATCTTGTTTGCAATAAGGCACTAAAGTAAAAATGCAAAAAATGTGGCAAATAAATTAACTTAATGTCCTGAATATAAAGTGTTATGTTTGGGGCAAATCCAACAACACATCACGGAGTACCACTCTTCATATTTTCAAGCATCGTGGTGGCTGCATCAATTTATGGGTATGCTTGTCATCGACAAGGACTAGGGAGTTTTTTTTGTTGATAAAAATAAACAATAGAGCTAAGCACAGGAAAAATCCTGGAGGAAAACCTGGTTCAGTCTATTTTCCAACAGACACTGGGAGACAAATGTACCTTTCAGCAGGACAATAATCTAAAACACACCTCCAAATATACACTAGAGTTGCTAACCAAAACAACATTGAATGTTCCTGAGTGGCCAAGTTACAGTTTTGACTCAAATTGTCTTGAAAATCTATGGTAAGACTTGGAAATGGCTGTCTAGCAATGATCAACAATTAACTTGACAGAGCTTGAAGAAATTTTAAATATTGCAAATGTTGTACAATTCAGGTGTGCAAAGCTCTTGGAGACTTACCCATAAAGACTCAAACTGTAAATCAATGCCAAAGGTGATTCTAACAGGGGTGTGAATACTTCTGTATTTCATTTTCAATACATTTGCAAAAATTCTAAAAAATATGTTTTCACTTTGTCATTAATCGATATTGTGTGTAGATGGGCGAATAAAAAAAACAAAACAAATTTTGAATTCAGGCTGTAACAACAAAATGTGGAAAAGTCTAGGGGTCTGAATACTTTCCGAATGCACTATACCTCTTTCCTTTCTTATGTTCTCCTCAAGCAGCTCTGGATTTCTGTACAGTTGCTCTTTATGCTTCTCCCCCCTAGCTTTTGATGCAGCCCTCTTTCTTTCTTTAGTAACAAGACGCTTGATTAATCAGATTGTTCTGTTTTATTAGACTACTACATTATTACAGTACACAACCCCTAAAGGGGCATTACACAAACAAATGTTGTTGTTTTGAGTGGGTGGACAGGTGTCTTTTATACAGGTAACGAGTTCAAACAGGTGCAGTTAATACAGGTAATGAGTGGAGAACAGGAGGGCTTCTTAAAGAAAAACTAACAGGTCTGTGAGAGCCGGAATTCTTACTGGTTGGTAGGTGATCAAATACTTATGTCATGCAATAAAATGCAAATTAATTACTTAAAAATCATACAATGTGATTTTCTGGATTTTAGATTCCGTCTCTCACAGTTGAAGTGTACCTATGATAAAAAATTACAGACCTCTACATGCTTTGTAAGTAGGAAAACCTGCAAAATCGGCAGTGTATCAAATACTTGTCCTCCCCACTGTATCTCAAAGTAATGGCTGGATTGCCATAACATTTGTTGTGCACAATCAAGACCCCAAGTGGAAGAAACCTATTGACCTTTCCTCTAGCGCCACCATCAGTCATTTTCATCTTATTTTCTAGTTGGCATGTATACTTAGTTCAAAAATCTGCTGCGGAATTTATTATTTTGTTTGTTACATCATTCTATAGATGATGTAATTTATTTTAATTGAAGAGTTTAATGTATATTTATTTTAAGTTATTCATTCATGTTAAGAGAAATTTCCATTCAAGAATTTTACCATTAAAATTACATTTAGACTGTATAAGATGGCCTTTAGTGTAACAGTATAAACTTTACGTGGTCCCCTCGCCCCGACCCGGGCGCGAACCAGGGACCTTCTGCACACCTCAGCAACTGACACCCACGAAGCGTCGTTACCCATCGCTCCACAAAAGCCGCGGCCCTTGCAGAGCAAGGGGAAACCATACTTAAGTCTCAGAGCAAGTGACGTAACTGATTGAAATGCTACTAGCGCGTACCCGCTAACTAGCTAGCCATTTCACATCCGTTACACTAGCACATTTCTTAGAGGGTATCAGTCTTGCATCAAATAGTGAATTCCACTGTATGCAGAATGTTGCATGCATGTCTGCACAGTGTTATATTTTCACAGCTCACTGTCAGTAAATATCGTGCAGTAAATATTGTACTACAAGAGAATGCAAGCCTGCAAAGGTAAGAGTTATTTAAAGCTTTGAATGGGTCGATTGGGTTCTGGAGCTGTGTGGTTACAGCAATTGCGCAGGGTTGGCGTGGCCTGTGGTGTTGAGGCCCAATGTGATATCTTTTCATGGGTCCCAAAATCCCTGGCGGCGCCCCTGCGTTTATCTACTTACCCCTGTATGAAATAAATACTAAAAAGAAACCTTCAATCTCCTTTTTGAGAACGCTCCAGTTACATCATTTAGGCTTGCCTCCCCCTCACTCACCAGGGGGGCACACAGTCCCCCGTCATGTGCGTGCGCACACACAAACAAACCGTCCCAGATTAACCTGCAGGATGGGAGGGAGGACAGTGCTGCTCACCATGAAGGACGAATGCAGTGCATCAAAGGAGAGGCCACGCACAATCAGATTAAATCCCTCCTCATGAATATTAATGAGCCATCTCACCAGTCTGAGCGCGATTCATCTGCGAGGCTGCGATGAGACCAGGTTGAGGGAGGAGCGGAGGGAGGAGGGAAATGGACGGATGAGGGGTTGCCGTGGCAGCGAGAGCGGCAGCCAATCAGTGTGTTTCTCCTCTGTTCTGAGGGATGATGTGCTGTGAGTGGGCTCTTTGAAACCTGAACAGACCCTGTTAAACTCCCATCATCTGCTTCAACACCCAACACACCCCTATGCCTCCACACACACACACACACAGTCCAAAGAAGTTCTACTGAGGGGGCCCTGACATGCTTTTTACCCTCTGCAATGTCATCCATGACACAGAACTGGGACAGTACCTTACATCTATCCATCCATCCAGCACTCCGAATCTTGAATTAGTTAAATTTTTATTGATTATTTTGTCCAGAAGCTTTGACCAGAGCCTTTCTCCTGCCTTTGCTGTGAGCTGGCTGTAGAGTAGTCCTGTCCTAAACCTCTGCATGGCAATGGACAGTTTTATGAAGAGAGTGATCTGATAAGGAGAAGAAATACAGGTGCAGCCCACCTCACCCACCCAGCTAGTATAGTCCACCCTACCCCACTCACATCTTACCCTCAATATCCTTCCCCTCATCCTTTACAACAGCTAATGTGTACTTAATTCGCCACACATCAGCTCTCTCTAGCCGCTACATTCATAATGTAGAGAGCCCCCACCCCGCACACACACTTTTCAGTCAGATAAGTAGCCTAGATTATTATGCAACCTTCACATGTAATCTGTAGTGGTAGGCTCCACTCAGAAGCAGCCTGTAGTGATGTCATTGTTCTAGACGTTCATTTCAAGCTTGGCCACCACCTATTAACACTCTCTAAAGGGCTGTCGGAATCATTCACCTCACAAACCACTGCATCTTACTGCTACGTTGTGGAACAAGGGCTATAAAACAGGTAGTGAAGCTAGTCTTTTTGTATGGATGCTGACCCGTTTCTCGCTCTGAGCTGTATGTTGCTTTGCCCACCCAGCACACGATGTCCATAAAGAGAGCTGTCCACCCCTTTCTATTCTCCTCCATCCATCACACCATTCAACAAACCCCTCGCTTTGGCTTTCTGCCACCTCCACCTTCTCTCACTCTGTACTCATCTGTTCCTTCCGCCTTCTCATGTCTCCCTCTTTCTGTCAGTATCCTCCCTTCTCTCTCTCTTCCCCAAATCATAATTTCTGTAAGTAATCCCCCACCTCTCTCCCTTTACCGTCTTATTTCCCCCTTGGTCAGAATAGCCCCTGTATCCATCTCCCTTCCCTGTATCTCTCAGCCTGTTGGTTTTATGAGAATAATGTGAATTCAAAAAGCAGTGGAGCAGACTTGAGGAGCGGAGGAGGCCGTCTGTCTTTTCCGTCTGACCTGTTGGCTTTCTGACAGACAGAAGTGTCAAGCCCTCTCAGTCCAGAGCGAACCCAACTGACTCAGATTGATGCCAGCCAACTCCCTGCAGCAAGTAGCTCAACTGGAAAACAGACTCAAAAATAACCTTATTTGTTTTCTCCTCTCTTCACACATAGGCCCAACGTCTCTCCATCTTCGATCCCTTGTTGAAAGAGAACAGAAAACAAGCCTCGGCAGAAAATGGACTCCTGAGGTAGCCTAGGAGGTTATGCTTGGTGGTATAGAAATAACCATTAGGCCTACATCGTATACTGTAGCCTACGGACATTTCTGTGGATAAACCCCAATGAGCACTAACACAGAAGTTCATAGGAGCACATCAAATTTGGTGTCAAATGAAAGCGAAGGGTCTACATTTTTCCACCCAACAAATTTGGGAATAGGCCTAAGCAAAGACTTTGTTTCCTGGAAAAGGGGTCTTAGGAAACATCTAGCAGAAAAAGTATTTGAAAAAAAAGGTCCAATGCAGTCATTTGTATCTCAATATCAAATAATTTCCGTAACAATTAAGTACCTCACCGTAATTGCTAAGAAACCATTTTAAATTTAAAGAAAAAAGCAATTTCTCAAGTAATAATTTTGCTAGGACTGTCTAGGAATGGTTTGAGTGGAGAGGGAAAAACAGAAAATGTGCTGTTTTTGGCAGAGGGGTTTGGAACTCTTTCTCATGGGTCTATTAAGTAAATTTACCGCATGATGATGTCACCATGGAAGGCCAAAACTCCCTTCCACCAAAACAGGAAGAGATTTCAGGTGGTCTTTTCAAACAGCTCTTACAATAAAAGGGCATTATAATAAAGTTACACAATATTATTCCAAACCTCAATGTGAAAATAGTACATAAAACATTAAGAACACCTGCTCGTTCCATGACAGACTGACCAGGTGAAAGCTATGGGCCGGTCATGCCAAAAAGTGTCTCCCCCTGCATCACAATGGGATTCGATGAGTTCTAGCTTCTGTTGCTAGGGTTGTTGTTAGAACTTGCAACATTTTGACCGGCCTAAGTAATTAACCAAAACGTCCGTTGCCATGCTGGTTGATTGGCTCCATTTTTACTTCGTAGCGGTCGCAAAGGACGGAGGCCTCGGGCAGAAGTGGTTCTATTTCACCTCATAAGTGCTCGCTCAGTCCGCGCAACATTATTACCTCAGAATTTCTCACCAAGGACGGTGTTTTTGACGGCGACTACCCGCTGACTACCTACTGCTTCAGAGAACCGAAAAGAGAACCCTTTGTTTACCATATATTTGTCTTTATACAGTTCATTCAGAAAATATTCAGACCCCTTGACTTTTTCCACTTTGTTACATTACAGCCTTAGTATAAAATTGTTTTTTTTATTATTATTATTTTTTTTTTTAAATCTCAGCAATCTACATACCATAACCCAGGCGTTGAGATTTTTTTTGCAGATGTATAAAAAATAAACTGAAATATCACATTTACAGAAGTATTCAGATCCTTTACTCAGTACTTTGTTGAAGCACCTTTGGCAGTGATTACAGCCTCAAGTCTTCTTGGGTATGAAGCTACAACCTTTGCACACCTCTATTTGGGGGAGTTTCTCCCATTCTCTGCAGATTCTCTCAAGCTCTGTCAGGTTGGTCGTGGAGCGTCGCTGCACAGCTATTTTCAGGTCTCTCCAGAGATGTTCGATCAGGTTCAAGTCCGGGCTCTAGCTGGGCCACTCAAGGACATTCAGAGACTAGTCCCGAAGCCATTAATGTATTGTCTTGGCTGTTTGCTTAGGGTCGTTGTCCTGTTGGAAGGTGAACTGTCGCCCGAGTCTGAGGTCATGAGCGCTCTGGAGCAGGTTTTCATCCAGGATCTCTGAAGAATTGTATCATGGCGCCGGAGAAGATGGCTGATGTTTTACGTGCTCTAACCAACAGTTTGTTGTTTGTTTTTTTGCGTTGTTTGTAACTTTTTAAAAACTTATTCTCTACATAATGTTGCTGCTACCATCTCTTATGACCGAAAATAACTACTGGACATCAGAACAGTGATTACTCACCACGATCTGGCAGAAGCTTTTTTTTCTTAAACGAGTCTGACGAAGGACATACTACTTTCCCGGAAACAGGCCCATATCCCCGTCATTTGTGTGAAGAGAAGACGAAGAAGAGGACGGAGGTCGGATGCCTTCTGAGAATTCGTAGGCGATCAAATAAACCCCCACTGCCTTCCGTTCTACTAGCTAACATGCAATCACTGGAAAATAAAATCGACGACCTCCGAGGAAGATTAACTTCTTATGGCTGGGGGGCAGTATTGAGTAGCTTGGATGAATAAGGTGCCCAGAGTAAACTGCCTGCTACTCAGGCCCAGAAGCTAAGATATGCATATTATTAGTAGATTTGGATAGAAAACACTCTGAAGTTTCTAAAACTGTTTGAATGATGTTGGAGTATAACATAACTCATATGGCAGGCAAAAACCTGAGAAAAAAATCCAACCAGGAAGTGGGAAATCTGAGGTTTGTAGGTTTTCAAGTCTTTGCCTATCCAATATACAGTGTCTATGGGGTCATATTGCACTTCGTAAGGCTTCCACTAGATGTCAACAGTCTTTAGAACCTTGTTTCAGGCTTGTACTGTGAATGGGGAGCAAATAAGAGCTGATTGACTAAGTGGTCTGGCAGAATGCCATGAGCTAAGTCAGGCGCGTGGCCGCGAGAGCGAGCTGCGTTCCTTTTCATTTCTAAAGAGAAAGGAATTGTCCGGTTGAAACATTATTGAAGATTTATGATTAAAAACATCCTAAAGGTTGATTCTATACATTTGACATGTTTCTACGAACTGTAATATAACTTTTTTTTACTTTTCGTCTGAACTAATTGCTTGCGCACTTGGATTACTTACAAAAAGGAGGTATTTGGACATAAATGGACTTTATCGAACAAAACAAACATTTATTGTGGAACTGGGATTCCTGGGAGTGCATTCCGATGAAGATCAAAGGTAAGTGAATATTTATAACGCTATTTCTGAGTTGTGACACCTCTCCTTCTTTGGAAAATTGATGTATGTTTTTCTGTGACTTGGCGCTGACCTAACATAAACGCAAGGTGTGCTTTCGCCGTAAAGCCTTTTTGAAATCTGACACAGCGGTTGCATTAAGGAATAGTTTCTTTAATTGTGTGTTTAACACTTGTATCAATGTTCATGATGAGTATTTCTGTAATTTGATGTGGCTCTCTGCGTCCCACATATCCCAGAGAAGTTAACAGCTTCTACCCCAAGCCATAAGACTCCTCAAATGTCTACCCAGACTATTTGCATTGCCCAGCCCCTCTTTTACGCCGCTGCTACTCTGTTATTATCTATTTATAGTCACTTTAATAACTCTACCTACATGCGCACATTGAGGGGTGGTGCCATGTTTCCTCCAAACGTGACGCTTGGCATTCAGACCAAAGAGTTCCATCTTAGTTCCATCAGACCAGAGCATCGTGTTTCTCATGGTCTGACAGTCCTTTAGGTGTCTTTTGGCAAACTCCAAGCGGGCTGTCATGTTCCTTTTACTGAGGAGTGGCTTCCGTCTGGCCACTCTACCATAAAGGCCTGATTGGTGGAGTGCTGCAGAGATGGTTGTCCTTCTGGAAGGTTCTCCCATCTCCACAGAGGAACTCTGCAGCTCTGTCAGAGTGACCATCGGGTTCTTGTAAACCTCCCTGACCAAGGCCTTCTCCCCGATAGCTCAGTTTGGCCAGACGGCCAGCTCTAGGAAAAGTAATTTAAGAATGATGGAAGCCACTGTGTTCTTGTCAGCTGTGGGAACTTATATAGACAGGTGTGTGCCTTTCCAAATCGTGTCCAATCAATTTAATTTACCACAGGTGGACTCCAATCAAATTGTATAAACATCAAGGATTATCAAATGGAAACAGGATGTACCTGAGCCCAATTTTGAGTCTCATATAGCAAAGGGTCTGAATACCTATGTAAATAAGCAGTTTTTTTTGTTTTTTTTTATACATTTGCAAACATTTCAAAAAACCTGTTTTCGCTTTGTCATTGAGGTTTTGTGTGTCGATTCTAATAGTCGATTGTCGATTCTAATGTCGATTCTAATTCTAACTGGATTTAGCTATGTACAACCATTTTCCATCTAGCTAGTTGGTCATCTACATGTTGCCATCTATACATGTCTATTATGTTGAGGTATCTAGCTATAAATTAAACCTGATCAATCAAATGGATAGGTGTAAGCAATTATGGTAATTCCAATGTCCCTTAAATAGACACAGAAAGGGGAGGGGGGAGTGAGGATTAAAGAGAGCAGTGCAAATTTACTTAAGACTCGAGTATTTCAACAACTCTTCTCTTCCAACTTGTTAGGCAATCACATGTACCTACAGGGGCAGGATGGCCAGCCACACAGGAGGGTGATTTTCACTAAGGAAGAGAAAGGAGGCCATGCTGACCGAGATGCATGCTGGCCATTTCAGAGTGAAGTGCATGGTTGCCAAAAATCAACCTATGCTTCTTCTGGCGTGAGATTGTAAAGGAGGTGGACAGCTGGGCATGTGAAATAACCTTTTGTTTATCAATCACATTCTATTATATGTGAAATTATTATGTTTTTAATGAATGTTATATCAGAGAGCACACAATGTTTCAATTTGTCACGTTGTGCTTGAAGGTAAGTACCCGTCTAGCCTGCCAGAAGTTTGAGAGGGCGAAGACTGTGGCGCCGGAGTTGAAGCTCATCCGTTGTTTCACCATGGCACATGGACGGTAAGTGTCACAATTCACATTTTGCCCTGATAAGTTGTTTTGTAATGGTTGCTTTATTTGTTCACAGCAGAGTTCAATATTATAGAATGTGTGTGTCAGTATCCTTACAAACATCTGCATATTGTACGACACAAATACGGGTAAGAATAAAGTCATCTTCTCTCTAACACTTTAAAATGTTACGGGTTAACCTCATCGGCCCCTTCGCGAAATCCAGGAATGGCAACAGCTGGTGTCTGACGGCAACCGAACACTTTACCAAGTGGGTGGAGGCAATACTCATTAAGGCCAGTAAAGGAAGAGAACGTGCTTAACTCTAAAATGTCCTTCTGTAACCCATTAAAAAGGGTGCTTGAAACCAAAATGTGATTTTCATTTTGTATGATACCCATCAAGGACGAGACTGGCGAAGCCACATAAGCTATTTACACCCACGGTTCTCCCGAGGTCATCTTGACTGACCAAGGTCGTGAACTCTGGAACAAGGTACGGATGTTATAGGTTATATTCTGTCACCAATGGATTGTTTTGTTTATTTTGTACAATTAGTTTTTGTTTTTACGTCGTACATGATCAGACATACACTATATGACCAAAAGTATGTGGACAACTGCTCGTCAAATATCTCATTCCAAAATCATTTACATTAATATGTAGTTGGTTCCCCTTTGCTGCTTTAACAGCCTCCACTCTTCAGGGAAGGCTTTCCACCAGATGTTGGAACATTGCTGCGGGGACTTCCATTCAGCCACAAGAGGTCGGCACTGATGTTGGGCGATTAGGCCTGGCTCGCAGTCTGCATTCCAATTCATCCCAAAGGAGGTCGGGGCTCTGTGCAGGCCAGTCAAGTTCTTCCACATCGATCGTCAAACCATTTCTGTATGGATCTCACTTTGTGCACAGGGGCATTGTCATGCTGAAAAAAGAAAAGGGCCTTCCCCAAACTGTTGCCACAAAGTTGGAAGCACAGAATCGTCTAGAATGTCATTGTATGCTATTGCGTTAAGATTTCCCTTCACTGGAACTAAGGGGCCTAGCCCAAACCATGAAAAACAGCCCCAGACCATTAATCCTCCTCCACCAAACTTTACAGTTAGCACTATAAATTGTGTCAGGTAGTGTTTTCCTGGCATCTGCCAAACCCAGATTCATCCGTCGGCCTGCCAGATGGTGAAGCATGATTCATCACGCCAGACAACACTTGCGTTTCCACTGCTCCAGAGTCCACTTGTTGAGAGCTTTACACCACTCCAGCCGATGCTTGGCATTGCGCATGGTGATCTAAGGCTTGTGTGCGTCTGCTCGAACATGGAAACCCATTTATGAAGCTCCAAAGGAACCGTTCTTGTGCTGACATTGCTTCCAGAGGCAGTTTGGAACTTGGTAGTGAGTGTTGCAACTTAAGACAGATGAATTTACGCGCTTCAGCACTCTGCGTTCCCGTTCTGTGAGCTTGTATGGTCTACCACTTCACGGCTGAGTTGTTGTTGCTCCTAGACGTTTCCACTTCACAATAACAACACTTAACGTTGATCAGGGTAGCTCTAGCAGGGCAGAAATTTGACACACTGACTTGTTGGAAAGGTGGCATCCTATGACAGTGCCACGTTGAATGTCACTGAGCCCTTCAGTAAAGATATTCTACTGCCAATGTTTGTCTATGGAGATTGCATGGACGTGTGCTCGATTTTATACACCTGTCAGCAACGGGTGTGGCTGAAATAGCCGAATCCACTAATTTGAAGAGGTGCCCATATACTTTTGTTTTTTTAGTGTATTTAAATATCTTACATTGTCAATAGATACAGTTGAAGTCTGAAGTAACATACACTTAGGATGGAGTCATTAAAACTCGTTTTTCAACCACTCCACAATTTTCTTGTAAACAAACTGTAATTTTGGCTAGTTGGTTAGGACATCTACTCTGTGCATGACACAAGTTATTTTTCCAACAATGGTTTACAGACAGATTATTTCACTTAATCACAATTCAAATAGGTCAGAAGTTTACATACGCTAAGTTGACTGTGCCTTTAAACAGCTTGGAAAATTCCAGAAAATTATGTCGACTTTAGAAGCTTCTGATAGGCTAATTGACATCATTTGAGTCAATTGGAGGTGTACCTGTGGATGTATTTCAAGGCCTACCTTCAAACTCAGTGCCTCTTTGCTTAACATCATGGGAAAATCTAAAGAAAACAGCCAAGACCTCAGAAAAAATTGTAGACCTCTACAAGTCTGATTCATCTTTGGGAGCAATTTCCAAACACCTGAATGTACCACATTCATCTGTACAAACAATAGTACACAAGTATAAACAACATGGGACCACGCAGCCGTCATACCGCTCAGGAAGGAGACACATTGTCTCCTAGAGATGAACGTACTTTGTTGCGAAAAGTGCAAATCAATCCCAGAACAACAGCAAAGTACCATGTGAAGATACTGGAGGAAACAGGTACAAAAGTATCTATATCCACAGTAAAACAAGTCCAATATCGACATAACCTGAATGGCCGCTCAACAAGGAAGAAGCCACTGCTCCAAAACCGCCATAAAAAAAGCCAGACTACGGTTTGCAAATGCACATGGGGACAAAGATTGTACTTTTTGGATAAATGCCCTCTGGTCTGATGAAACAAAAATAGAACAGTTTGGCCATAATGATCATTATTATGTTTGGAGGAAAAAGGGGGATGCTTGCAAGCTGAGGAACACCATCCCAACCGTGAAGCACGGGGGTGGAAGCATCATGTTGTGGGGTTGCTTTGCTGCAGGAGGGACTGGTGCACTTCACAAAATAGATAGCATCATGAGGGAGGAAAATTATTTGGATATATTTAAGCAACATCTCAAGACAGTTGTCAGGAAGTTAAAGCTTGGTCGCAAATGAGTCTTCCAAATGGACAATGACCCAAAACATACCTCCAAAGTCTTGACAAAATGGCTTAAGGACAACAAAGTCAATAATAGAAAATGTGTGGGTGGGCAAGGAGGCCTCAAAACCTGACTCAGTTACACTAGCTCTGTCAGGAGGAATGGGCCAAAATTCACCCAACTTATTGTGGGAATCTTGTGGAAGAGTACCCGAAACATTTGACCCAAGTTAAACCATTTAAAGGCAATGCTACCAAATACTAATTGAGTGTATGTAAACTTCTGACCCACTGGGAATGTGATGAAATAAATAAAAGCTGAAATAAATAATTATCCTATTATTCTGACATTTCACATTCTTAAAATAAAGTGGTAATCCTAACTGACCTAAGACAGGGAATTTTTACTAGAATTAAATGTCAGGAATTGTAAAAAAACGGAGCGTTAAATGCATTTGGCTAAGGTGTATGTAAACTTCCAATTTCAGCTGTGTTTCCTACCCCCTCCAAGTTTGTTTGATTGGACCAACCAGACCCTCAAGACTGCCATGGGCAAGTCCCTTGACGTACCAGGAACGGTGGGAGGACAACATGAAGGTAATTCTCTTTGCACACAACAGCAGCGTCCAGGCCACCACCGAGGACTCGCTCTATCACCTGCTGTACGCACAGGAGCCGCAGCTGTTTACTGAGGTAAACAATGCAATTGCATATACCCTGTCCCCTTTAACTCTGCTCCTGTTCTCCTAACACTGATGTTTTTGTCTTCCTAGGGTTACCTCTGTGGAAGCCAGCAATCTTCTCCAGTTGGACGGTCGACCACTGAAAGCTCTGACGCCGTACACTTCGTTGAAGCCCAATAGACAAAGTATGTTAAGCTTTGGTTGACATTTGAAAAAAGCAAGAAATTGTAGTTTTGCTGAGCTTATAAACATCTACCTCCTTCAATTTACTTTGCCAAAATGACTTCAGGACCATCGACTGTCCGAGCCACCCAGGAGGTATCCCATCCACCAGAGCCAGTCTGATTCTCAGAGGGGGACCGGTTTAAAGTAGGCTATACTTTCAAAAACTGTTAAAGTACATACCTTCAATTTATAACAAAGCGCTAATCCATACATTTTCTCACAGTAAAGTGTAACCTGTGTGTTTGCTTGTTTACGTCTCTGTCTCCTACCCTGTTCCCTTTAACTCTGCTTCTGTTCTCCATGACCTAGGGGTTTCTGCCAAACACACAGACGTGGATCCACCTAATGTCCTCCATTACCAACCACCCTCCAACTTTTCATTACATCTACATCTACTGTTATTGTCATTACCTGCTAAGAAAGTTCTTGCTCTATCATACTGGGCACATAATATGTGAGATCCACAGATGAACTAAAAACACTAGCACTGCAAACAGTCAGAGCAAAGAGAGCAGCAGTGCCTGGACTTTGCAGCCTCCCTGTTCAAATCCCCCTTTCCGAGAATGGCTGCCTGTTGAGAACACGTCTAGGATTACCATGTGAGTGTACAAATAATCTGTGAAAATAAATGAATGACAACTGTACCAAAAATCAAAACGTTTATATATTTAAATCGTAAATGTCGGCAGATTGGTTTTCACAGCTGTTTCACAAGGTGTTCATTATTGTAAATTGTAAGGTATCCCTTGACGGTATTTGTTAATTCCACATTATTCAGTGTCGTATCCTAGGACCTACAATATATATTCCACCACAAAGGTGTACTAATGAGCTATGCAAGAGAAAACAAATCATAAGAGGACGAATTAAATAATATTATTTCAGTGTAGATAAAGGAAGGGCAGCTTAAAATAAAAACATGCCAGCCAAACAAACCAGTGTATGACTCAAATGGATTTGCATATGGAGTGGAAATTAGCTGACTGTGATCTGTAAGGTAAGTAACACTGTGTCATGCAGATTACACTTGTTCTTTGCTATTTCCCGAAATGTAGCAATGTTTAAGACATGGATTTCATGTTGTAATGTTAACACGGTACCCAAAAGTAGTGTTTTCATCTTATTAGCTAAACAAAGCTTGTTTAAAACAGTAAAATTGTCACAAAAATCAGCCTTGTTTGCATAGCGGGGATGAAAATAATGTAATCTAGGGGGCAATTTTTTGGGGCTGGGGGCCAATATTTGGTATAAAAGGCCCCCCCCCGGTTACATAAAACATCTTAAGTGCTTACCTTAAGGAATAATTTTGCCTTACCTAAGAGAATTGTTTAAGAGCGTGACACAGAGCCCTAAAATATTTCCTTAGGTAAGGGCATACTTAACCCTTAAGGAGTTTTACGGTATGTATGACAGAAAGAGTATCTGGTTACCATGGAGACGGCCTGATTCACTAACTAAACCTTAGAGAGAAATTCTCTCTCACAAAATGAAAGCTATTTTGCTACAACCAAGACTGGATAACCAAATTGCTTCAGAAGATAAATCACATTTATTGCGGTTAATTTCCCCCCCCCCCCAACTTGTTTATATTTCTTTCTAGTACGTCAAGCTATTTTACAGAGTGTATATATTGCCAGCTAGCTTAGTAGCCATGGATTGTGCACCTTCCACTGTTTAGCTAAGTAGCTAGCTGGTTGATGTTTTCCTTTTGTAACCAGTGCAGATGAAAGTAACAGTCACCTCCACAAATGCTGTTGACATTGATATCCATACTGAATGAAGCACTTAAGGGTGCCCATGAGGTCCTGTAATTTAAGGGTGAAATTGACCTTAAAATGTTCTGTGTAAGGAAATTAAGGAAAAAGATAAGGGGAAAATTTACTTCAGGTGTTATATGCAACCGGGCCATGATCCTTTATTGATACTTGTTAAATCCACTTCAAAAATCAGTGTAGATGAAGGGGAGGAGAGAGGTTAAAGGAGGATTTTTAAGACTTGAGACATGGATTATGCATGTGTGCCATTCAGCTGGTGAATAGGCAAGACAAAAGATTTAAGTGCCTTTGAACAGGGTATGGTAGTAGTTGCTAGGCGCACCAAAGCTGCTGGGTTCTTCACGCTCAACAGTTTCCCGTACAGTAGAGAACAAACTAGAGATGGTGGGTGTTAGACTTCTTTCTTGCGCTTTTTGAGGTGCAATGACACGTTATTAAATCTAAACCTGTTCCAATACAATAACACTTAAGGCCTGGCTAATGTGTGTCCATAGGAGGATAACATTGCATGCAGCTAGATGAACTTAGCATGATGGGTAAACAACCTTCATTGAAAGCCAAAGCATGGCAACGCTGCCATTCAATGAAGATTGATTTAATACCCCAGGCAGCTTTTGGTCATAGGCCTCCATGACAAACCCAGTGCTGGCGTTGAAGAGAGGCCTACAGCTTCCTTCATCTCCCCCTGGGGACAGCTTGTGGCTGAGTAAACAGCCTTTTGGACCCCAGTCGCTCTCGGCTGTGACTTCTTCCGTGGAATATATGCAGCCCGAATTAACGCTCCGATGACACACAGCCATCTGTTGTTGTGTTAAGTGTGCTAAGGCATGAAGTGTTGAGAATTCACTAGCTCGTTCTCTTTAGGTGTGCAAACGTGCACGCGCACACAACCTCCCCTCCCACACTAGACAACCTGAAAAGGCAGAACCAACCGAAAGCCTTTCAGTTTTCACTTCATGGAACAGAGCCTCAGAATCAAATAAATAATAGACAAAGGGAGAGGATAGTAACAGGAGGACAAGTCAATGCCTCTTTTCTCTCACACAGTGTGGTGCACCTCTGAAGCCCTCAGATTCCTCCTCGCACAGCGCACGGACCAATAGATTAAAACTGCATAGCATACAGTGCTAAGTGAATAGCACTAAAAATACATCCTTTTCACTGCCACATGAAAGGGGCTGCCTTTCCCCTGTCCACTATTGAGCAGCCACTGATTCCAAGACAAAGGCTACACCTCCTCAAAGAGGCAAGGGGGAAAAAAATAGCAATCATACAGGCAATTATTTTCCAATCCGCCTGCAGCGGGCGATAATGTCAGCTCTCCTCTCCGCTCTCCCTAAATAAGAGGGGATGGGCGTCAGTGCTGCAGCCCGGCTGCCATTAAGACAAATGGGCCAATCTCCAGAATGCCTTGCTTTCTTCCAGTCAGTGTGATAGGTCGTCCCTGCAGTGAGGTTGAGCCAGTCTGGGTACATACAGTATAGAGACACAGAAAGACAGAGGAGCACAGAAAGGGATAGGCTTATGCTCTGTGTTCATACGGACAGAGGCATCGTAGCCTGGTAGCCAGATCTAGGCCGAGTTTGCCTTCAGCCAACTCCTTTGTTGTTGTCATGTTTGGAAACAGATCTGGCTAACCAATAGCCACCAGGCAGCCCAGGCTAGGGACATGGAGTTAGGCCTACTCTTCATATCTATGGCAGAGGCATAGATAGTCTGTTCTGTGTACTCATTCCATTTATCAGATAGCCAGTCTGTTTCTCCTTTAGCATTTCAAAGCCAAAAGGAGTTAGCTAAAGCTAGAATGGACTGGCAACCAGGCTAAAAGAGGCTCTGTGTACATTTACAAGGTTACTGTAGTATGTTGCTGGGCCCAGACTTTCACATAACACAACCACTCTGATATTCTACACAGCTCTGGACAGGCATCAAAAAGAGCTGGATTACAGGGAGAGCGGAAGGGAGGGAGTAAGAGAGAGAAAAAATAAAGTGATAGAGGGGGAAAGTGATAGAAGGGAGAGGATAGAGATAGCTTGAAACAATATAACACTGGAATATTTTTCTCTCTGCTTTTTCCAATTCTGTCCTGGGCAACCGAACACAACACCCAGCATTATATTACTTACGCCCCAGTTTCATACAGCCCAACAGATTGAGAGGGTTAGAAAATAGGAGCACTAAAGTACAAAAAATAAATAAATCAAAGGAGGACTGACGAATAGGGACAGGTGAATAGTTTGAGCAGATAGTTGAGAGAGAGAGAGAGTTACCTATGAATTTACTAAAGAGAGGGGGAGGGAGAGAGAAATAGCTTCCTCCTCCACCTGCGTTGCTGTTGTAAAGAGCCTGCAGTCTGTCTGTGCAGTTTAAGATTTTTTTTAAAAGAGCAAGACGTATGACCTTAATAATACATCCCCTTTATTTCTACAAGGTTGGAGCGAAAGGAAGAGGAGAGATCGCGTCCGTCAGTGGCGTAGCGCAGTTTCCCCGCGCAAGGTCCGAGCAAGGCAATATGTAATACAAATCTCCAAACTTATCTTTGTTTAGTTTTATAGCACTACTAAATGCTCTAATTTCGTTAGCATTATGACCGGTTTTCCTAGATTTAGAACATAAAACAACACTTCTAAAGCAAACATTATCCCTTAGGTCCTGCACGGCAAATACTTCAAATTGTTCAAGCATGTGTTGCGGAACAGTGATGAAAATATTTTTGCAGAATATTGAGAAGAGAAAAAAAAAAGTTTAAGGGCGTTAGCCATCCGTGACGGAGTTGACAAGCCACTGACTGAGTTGACAACAGATACTCAAAACAGACATGTGTCTTTAAAAATAAAAAGTTCAATACAAACATTTGCAAAATATGGAAAATTATTCATTTCAAAATCCCCAATAAAACAAACATTCTATCAGATTTGTCCGCACTGACTGAGTTGAGTTGACATTAGACAAAAATCTGACAGATTTTTTCTTTTTCATTCACACAGTAGCAATTTAGTTTTCCTCAGTTGCTTTAGGACTTTAAAACCTAGTTAAATGTCACATATTTGAACCAAAAAGCATATTCTATTTTAATCTATCAGGCAGAAGGAGTTGACAGTTTATAGTTGCGACTATGGTGATTCCAATATTGTTCGTTTAAATCTATCAAAAGTAGTGAACTTTACAGACCATGAGTGTTGTAGTTGCACTACATGTAATGAGGACATGGGTGGGAGGGTGTAAAGCTTGTCGGGGCTACGGGGTTGTGTGCTACGCCAATGGTGTGTGTGGTAGTAGCCCTGTGGTGAGGAAGCGTGAGTGGAGAATCAACCATTATGACCCGTGTCATTACACAGCCAATATGTGATGACATAAGTGTGCATGTACTTGAGGCCTAGGCTATTTATGCACAAGAGGTCCCATTGAGAAATCACCGTATGCCTAATGACTGAATAACAAAAGAGGTCTTCCCTGTGCAGTAGCCTAGGCCTAGACTGTGCTGAACACAGGCCTCTACGATCTTTGAATACCCAGCCACCTACATGCTTTGAAATAACTTAACGGATAACTTCACGTTAATAAATAAGACAAGGTGGGTAGAGGTCTCGCAAACAAACATGACGACAACAACAAGGCAACAGTAAACATGTCGTCCCCCACAAATGACGCAGTTAGTGAGTGAATGGGTACCAGGCCAATATCTCCCCGCTAAATCCTACACCACGAGAGGGAGATCATCTTGGTAAATTAATAAAGCTAACATGGGTTTACGGATTGAAAATGCAGACCTAGTCAAACCATTTCAATAGGACGAGTGTGGGCGGACTGGAGCTCTCACTACATCGAGTTGCTGTCAGTCGATACTGTAAAATGTTAAACCCTTACCATGTACCTATGTTTGTCCTGTGTAAAATCGGGCCTGTCTTTGTTTGCTGAAATCCACACCAACCGTTTCCTAGTTTCTATTGCTCTAAAATGGCAACTCAGCGCGAATGCCCCAATTTAATCTCAGACTACGTAGGGTAATCTACATTTTAGAGCAATTGAAACTAAGAAAAGGTTGGTGGTTGTATTTGACAAAAGTTTCATTCAAAAGTATGGATTTAAGCAAACAAAGACAGGCCCGACTTTACATAGGACAAACATACGTACACTGTAAGCGTTTAAGATTTTACAGGTATCAACTGACAGCGACTCAATGTAGTCGGAGCTCCAATCCACCCACACTAGTCAACGCTCAACTCCCTTGTACGTTGAGATTTCTGAGCAAAGATCAGGTCCCCCCCATCCATACTAACCGGATTCATTATGATCTATCTAAAAGGCAAAACTGATCCTAAATCTCCTCTCTCCTAGATAGTACTGACACGCAAAAGGACTGGGTGAATTTCAATCACATTGTTTTGCATTTTTCAAACTAGATGCTGAGACAACACACACTCCTTACTTATAAATTGAAGAAGGATGTATCCCTGCTACAATGTCAAGCCTTGTCAAGTCATTGGTGAAGGAATGGAGACGAGGTAAGGAAGCTATTTCAGTCTACAGAACAGCCTGAATGTCCTCGACCTTGCCTACTAAGAACCTTGCTACCTGAGGGACAACAGTGCCTAGTCACCACAGCTTAGTCTGCTGACTCACATCTGAGGCTTGGCTTATATATTAAGCTACATACACACTATCTTTCTCAGCTGAGAAATCTGACCTCATTCTACATCCTCAAACAAAGGTTGAATGGAAAGTGTCTGAAGAGTAGAGAGAGATTAATTTATTGTAATTATGTGACAGGGTTGCAGTGCCATATTTTGATGGCATTGATGAAGGTATGTTTTAACAGAGATGGGCTTCACTGAGCTTTGACGTGTCAAATGTGTTTCAATTAACATACAATGAAGAGGAGTGTATGGAATTTATTGAAGAAACTGATGTGATTTGTTTGGGATATATCAAAACAGGTACACGTCCTCCATCTAGTGGTCATATCTTACATGAAACAAAAAGCAACAGCCAAGATCTCAATAACATGTAGCAAAGAGATCAGAATGCAATGCCACTAATGTAATAATCTCGATTAAAATTAAAATGTGTAGGAAGATTTGGTCACGGTTTGAGCTAGCTATAATTTTACAGCACTTCGAGATATTAGCTGATTTACGAAGGGCTATATAAAATAAAATTGAATTGACATATTAAAACGAATATTTGCTAGCTAACATAGCAACTGTTACATTTGCTTACTTTGTAGCCTATACCATTTACTGTAACGTTAGCTAGCCATCTAAACTGTGTAGCTTCTAGTTAAAGTAGGTGGCTAATAAAACTGGAGAGTTCCAGAAGATAGCTAACGTTACTTATAGCTAGGACAACAATAACGTTACAGAGGTGGCTGTCTAGGTCAAAGTTTCTAGGGATGAGGTAACTAAAGCGTTAGCAACTTACCCGTCCAAGTTTTTTGCTCGGGCTGCAAGTAATATTTATTTCCTAAATGGTCGGTGCCCACATGTTCTTTTATCAACCCAAAACTCCGGCGTAATAGACCCCCGATCCTGCTCATATTTAAAAAAATATGATATAGCTATCGGGCTCGTATTTTTCACCACACAACCTCAACTATCAACGCATGTTCAATTGGATTTGTTGTTTATGCAATCTCCCGTATCTAAAAACAGACAACAGTAAGATATGTTTTAATTGGATGGCAGAATCAGAGGAACCAATCAGTGCACTTGTTATACCAGCGAGGTCTCAAAAATCCTGACGTAACAACATGGCCGCGCACACCCCTTGTTGGCTGGAGCTAAACTAGCTTGCTAAATCAGTTTAAATAAGACAGAGCGTGAAATTGGACTGATTCAAATGATTCTATTGACTTTTATAAATCCAGATCACAGAGATTTATTGTACACAAAAAACGTTTGCAAAACTGGCTTAGTAGCTAACGACATTGAATTTGTACGTGGTTAGCCAAACTAGTTATGCTATGCTAGCTTTAGAACAACCATAACAAACAGTCATGCTAGCTAGCTAAATTATTTAAATATACATATATTGAGGGAAGTTGTTGGGGTTTCTAACAGCAAGACAGGCTGGACTTGACGACACACTTTGCCTGAGACGGGCAGAGTCAACAGTGAGGGGGAAAGTTGGCCAAATCATCATCCCATCTGTGAACACTATTCCATTGTTTCTCTGATGGATTCCCTTTTATACGTGAGTTTGAATGATGCTTGTTTCCTGATGTGTAGCCTATTTAGTAAGTAAAATTAAATCAAAGTTTATTTGTATCATTAAATATGAAATATCTTTTCACTCTGTCATTGGTAGTAGGTCTGACAATATTACAATTGAGAACATTATTTTGTTATGATTACCATATAGCCTAGGCCTATAACGTACTGCATGCTTCCCTCATAACCTGATTTCAACATAACTTGATACATGAGCAAGCAACCTACAACAACTCAACATGGACATGTGTTGCCTAGGTAGCACATCTTTAGAGTCCTCCTGGTGCTGTTGGAAGCTAACCCTCTCTTCTTGGCTGTTCTGTAGCATGCTATCTAGAGGAGCAGATGGAGTGATTGTGGTGTTTGACCTGGAGAACAAAAGCAGGAAACCACAGTACACCTGTAAAGCAGTGTGCATAGTAGACAGGTGTGTGTGGCTCACATATCTGATTGCACCCACTAGATGGCAGCATCACTATAACTGTGTACTTCACTAAATATTGGTGGACAGGATTGGATGTGAGAGAGAGGGTATGTGCTATTGTGCATCCTCGAAAGCACTGATTTGCCAATGAGTGTGCAAGCAGTAGTGTATGTATTTGACAATGCATGTCAGATCAAAAACCAAGCCATGAGGTTGAAGGATGTGTCCATAGAGCTTTGAGACAGGATTGTGTCAAGGTACAGATTTGGGGAAGGGTACCACAAAATGTATGCAACATTGAAGTTCCCCAAGAACACAGTGTCCCCCATCATTCTTAAATGGAAGAAGTTTGGTACCGCCAAGACTCTTCCTAGATTTGGCCGCCAGGCCAAACTGAGCCATCGGGGGAGAAGAGACCTCATACTGGGGCGAATGTTCACCTTCCAACAGGACAACGACCCTAAGCACATAGCCAAGACAACACTGGAGTGGCTTTGGGACAAGTCTCTGAATGTCCTTGATAAGGCCCAGCCAGAGCCCAGACTTGAACCTGGTCGAACACCTCTGGAGAGACCTGAAAATAGCTGTGCAGTGACGCTCCCCATCACACCTGGCAGAGCTTGAGAGGACCTGCAGAGAAGAATGGGAGAAACTCCCCAAATACAGGTGTGCCAAGCCCAAGAAGACTCGAGGCTGTAATCACTGCCAAAGGTGCTTCAACAAAGTACTGAGTAAAGGGTCTGAATACTTATTTTTTTATTATCAATTTGTAAAACATTCTAAAAACCTGTTTTTGCTTTGTCATTATGGGGTATTGTGTGTAGATTGAGGGGGTAAACTATTGAATCCATTTATAATAAGGCTATAACGTAACAAAATTGGCATGACAAAATCTGATTACTTTCGGAATGCACTGTAAGTGGATTATACAGAAATGTATAATATTTCTTTCAAGAACATGCAGTCAATCTCTCCTCTACTTTGAGTCAAGAGAGACTGACATACAGTACCAGTCAAAAGTTTGGACACACCTACACATTCAAGGGTTTTTCTTTATTTTTACTATTTTCTACATTGTAGAATAATAGTGAAGACATCAAAACTATGAAATAACACATGGAATCATGTAGTAACCAAAAAAGTGTCAAATAAATCAAAATATATTTTATATTTAAGATTCTTCAAAGTAGCCACCCTTTGCCTTGACAGCTTTGCACACTTGGCATTCTCTCAACCAGCTTCATGAGGTAGTCACCTGGAATGCATTTCAATTAACAGGTGTGCCTTGTTAAAAGTTAATTTGTGGAATGTCTTTCCTTAATGCATTTGAGCCAATCAGTTGTGTTGTGGTAGGGGTGGTATACAGAAAATAGCCCTATTTGGTAAAAGACCAAGTGCAGCTCAAATAAGCAAAGAGAAACAGTCCATTATTACTTTAAGACATGAAGGTCAGTCAATGCGGAAAATTTCAAGAACTCTTAAAGTTTCTTCAAGTGCAGTCGCAAAAACCATCAAGCGCTATGGTGAATCTGGCTCTCATGAGGACCGCCACAGGAAAGGAAGACCCAGAGTTACCCCTGCTGCAGAGGATAAGTTCATTAGAGTTAACTGTACCTCAGATTGCAGCTCAAATAAATGTTTCACAGGGTTCAAGTAACAGACATCTCAAAATCAACTGTTCAGAGGAGACTGTGTGAATCAGGCCTTAATGGTCAAATTGCTGCAAAGAAACCACTACCAAGGGACACCAAAAAGAAGAGACTTGCTTGGGTCAAGACACACGAGCAATGGACATTAGACCAGTGGAAATCTGTTCTTTGGTCTGATGAGTCCAAATTTGAGATTTTTGTTTCCAAGCACCGTGTCTTTGTGAGATGTAGAGTAGGTGAATGGATGATCGCCGTATGTGTGGTGCTCACCATGAAGCATGGAGGAGGAGGTGTGATTGTGTGGGGGTGCTTTGCTGGTGACGCTGTCAGTGATTTATTTAGAATTCAAGGCAGACTTAACCAGCATGGCTAACACAGCATTCTTCAGCGAAACGCCATCCCATACGGTTTGCGCTTAGTGGGACTATCATTTGTTTTTCAACAGGACAATGACCCAAAGCGCACCTCCAGGCTGTGTAAGGGCTATTTGACCAAGAAGGAGAGTGATGGAGTGCTGCATCAGATGACATGGCCTCCACAATCACCCGACCTCAACCCAAATGAGATGGTTTGGGATGAGTTGGACCGCAGAGTGAAGGAAAAGCAGCCAACAAGTGCTCAGCATATGTGGGTACTCCTTCAAGACTGTTGGAAAAGCATTCCTCATGAAGCTAGTTAAGAGTGTGCTAAGCTGTTCATAGTTTTAATGTCTTCACTATTATTCTACAATGTAGAAAATAGTCAAAATAAAGAAAAACCCTTGAATGAGTAGGTGTGTCCAAACTTTTGACTGGTACTGTCCACACTGTTGACATTAGGCCAATGTGTACATTGAAGTGCAAGACTGCTGCTCAGCACTTGACCATATCACTGGGCAATAGTCAAGATTAGATCAAACTCGAGCCTATGGTGTTACAAATGCGGTGTGAGAGAGTGTGTGTGAGATACTCTGATGGTCACTGTGAGTGTGTGTTGCAGGTCCAGTCGGTATGTCCACAGGTTCAGTGTGCAGTGGTACCCGTTCGACACGGGCATAATTGTGTCCAGCTCCTTCGACAAAACCATGAAGGCCTGGGACACTGAGACACTAAAAGGTATTCCTACATAGACTCTTTCTCTTTCATTGTTTTTCTCTCACATACATCCTTTGTCTCTCACTTTCTTTCTGTCTCGCTCTCATTCTCTCTCGCTCTGCCTCATATGGTGCGCTCTATGCTGAGCTAGAGTTACACTGGTGCCATGGTTACCTCAAAGGGTCAGCTAAAGGACAGTAAAACATACACACACACACACAGGCACGCACATGCACACACACAGGAATTCAGATCCAGGAATCAGTAGCCAGTACCTGCACCACACTTAAGCAGCTAAGAAGTGCCTTGTATAAGAGAAAAGGTCTAGCTAGTTACAGTATGTATGTGTGGGTTAGCTATGTCCTGGATAAGCATCAGCATTGTATCTCATTTATATTAAACTGACATTTTCTGAGCCCATGAAAGGTTAAGAGATAAGTGTATGTGACTGAGTGTGTTGAGACAGAGCCCCCTCTGTGTGTACCCATTGGGTCAGCCCTTGTTAGTATTGGCACACAGTGGCAGCCAAGGCACCAGAGAGGGAACTTGTGTTTGCAGATGGATTTGCATTGTAACTGTCGCTCTGCTGCCTTCCTCCAGCCTCTTAGTCCCCTGCCGTGCTCTGTTCTCCCACACGGCCATGTTCTTCTCTGCTCCCCTCCATTCCTCCGCTCCATTTCTCTCTGTCTCACAGCCACATTCTTCATTTCTGTCTCCTGGTCCCATTGTGTCAGTCACGGCAGTGTTCTTTCCTGTCATGCCGACTGGCTGACCGACTGACTGAACAGTATTGTTGTCCCTCTACAGCACATAGATATCAGGTTTATGTTCAGGTTGAACTAAAGCTGATTAGTTCCTTCTCCTTCCTGTGTGTCTGTAGCCCAATGAAGTGTTCCAGTATGAAGGGAACGTCTACTGCCACCACATGTCCCCCATCTCCAGGAATCACAGCCTCATCGTGTGTGTGTGTGTGTGTGTGTGTGTGTGTGTGTGTGTGTGTGTGTGTGTGTGTGTGTGTGTGTGTGTGTGTGTGTGTGTGTGTGTGTGTGTGTTGCTGCGTTTACGCGGCCCAATTCTGATATTTTTTTGTTGACCAATCAGACCAATAATAACAAGTTTGTGTGCTTAAAATATTATTTACTGTCTATAATAATCCGTTATTACATTTGTAAAGCTCTTTTCATTATACAGAATAATCTCAAAGTGCATAAAATAAAAACCTATTAGAAAAAAGAAATGGACACAACTAGACAGTGCAACTGACACAAAGAACACAGCTGACGCTACAAGGAACAGTCTGTTTTACTGATATAATCTAAGAATGAACATTGGCTCTACTCTCCAGGCAGTCCATTCTGTAAACCTGTCAACAAGGTATTCCTTTGCCCCTTTTGCTATGCTCATTCCACAGCATACTTCTGTTCTGATGGAAGGCCTGCAGCAATGATCCTCTCCACTGATTTTGAAAGCTGTTAGCGTGACGGCTGATTGTGAAACAGCGGTGTGGTGGGTTGACAAAGTGTATGCCCCTTGGGGTCTCAGGAGTTGGAAATGACTCCGGAACAGTTTAGATAGACATGATAGGAATCCAGGCGGTGCCCCCCTGCTGACAGAGCAGGACAGACTGGTTGTACATACCTGCCAAATCACTTGTTTAACACCCACACTGCTCTCTTTCCTCATCGCTCTCTCAATGCATTTCAAAGGGGCTCTCGCTCTCTCTCTGTGTGTGTGTGTTTTTCGCTCACTTTCTCCATGTTACTGTCACTGACTCTCCCTTTGTCCGCCCACGCCCCTGGTGCTACTCGGACCAGAATTATCATTTTATTTCTGCCGGGTTTGAAACAAATGGACTCAAACCTGATTGTGTCTATCCCTGTCAATTATCTTGCTCCCTGACTGCTCACACCCTCTGTGTGAATAATGATCTGTGTTGTGAGCTCATGTATATCAATGGCTGGCATAAGTGCTCTCTTATATAGCTACACTCCTGTCTCATCTGAGAGAACCAGGGCCTCCAGTTTCTCCTCTGGGTCACAAAGCATTTACACACAAAGTGAAAGTAAAGATGTTTTCCCTTTGTCTTAGTCATGTATGTAACCTCTCAATGAATCCATTGATCTGTGTGTTCTCAGTGGGTACCAAAGACCAGAAAGTACAGTTCTGTGACCTGAAGTCTGGCTCATGCATCTAGGTTCTGCAGGGTGAGTGCGCCACACGCACACGCACGCGACACTCAGGTCACAGAGGTGTAGGTTCTATCTGTCCGGTGGTCGCCAAGATATGAGCACATTTTAGCTACAGCCAGGTAGGCCAATTAACACCACACCTGAAGAGACACAACAACAACCTCCGTGTCACGCCTTTAGAGACATGTGCCTCCCTCGGGCACACCAAGAGACCGTTGCATTGCCTGGGAACTAGCCTCTCTTCCCTGGGAGTGCCAACACAGCTCAGGCAGGCAGCATGCCCACCTGGTTTACGCCTAATTAGCTAATTAAACCATTGGGATCATACCACTGTCCCTTTGGGCTGTAAGTGATTCGGAAAACTTCTGGGCATGCTTGAACTGCTCCTGATAACATGGGCAATTGGACAGTGAAGGACACTGTCTTTGGAAATGTATGGAGTGACATTATTTTTTAATATGGAGGGCTATTTTCAGGAAATGAGGCACTAGAGCTGGGAAATTGAAGGGACTATGTGGCATTGGGGTAGTTGTAGTGTTACAGAACAGGTTTAACCTCTCTACTGTTAGAAAGCATGATCAACTCAGAATACCTAAGAGTGAACAAAATTATTTTGAAAAACGCAATTAACTGGAATGATCTCTTGTCCAATACAGATGTGGAAGCTGATAGTCAGGTTTTTCTATCCACAATCCAGACTACAATAAATGGCTTCCTAAAGAAAATCAAATCCAAACCTGGCCAAAAGAGCACTCTTCCTTGGCTAAATGGAGAAATCTGGAAACTGATGAAATAACTAGATTATGCTCTAAAAACATCCCTAAAGTCCAAATTAGAGCATGACAGATGTAGGTTTACCATGTTGAGAAATAAGGTGATGAAAGAATTCTGACAGGCCAAGGCAAACTTTTGTATTAACATAATTGGTGAAGCAAAGGGAAATTCTAAATTGATCTGGGAGAATCTAAAAAAGTTAACAGGGAAAGAGCATAGTAACACTGCAAAAAGACTAGAAATCACGGGGAATGACAATCTAACACAGGATGCAGTCGAAATAGCAATAGCCTTCAATTCCTAGTTTGTTGACTCTGCCAGGGTACTGACACAGAACCCCTCCTTGTTTCTTGGGCTCAGTGCTAGTGAATGACACTCAACTGGTCTTCAGAGGGGAACAAGGTGATTAGCTCAAAAACAACTCTAAAGCCAAAGATGTGTTTGTAGTTTTTAAGAAAGGTAGAGTTCAGCCCAGAGTCACTCATTGGCCCCATTACTAAGGTCACCAACACATCTATTGGTCAGGGGGTGTTTCCAAGGGTCTGGAAGTCCGCGATAATAACAACAATCTTTAAATCGGGTGACCCTGCTGATGTGAGTAACTACAGGCCCATTAGTATACTACCTGTGGTGTCGAAGGTTGTTGAAAAGTGTGTAGCAGAACAACTGATTGCCCACCTCAATAATAGCCCCTTCACATTACTCTCCATGCAGTTTGGCTTCAGAGCAAAACACTCCACAGAAACGGCCAACTGCTTTCTTCTGGAAAATGTGAAGTCCAAGATGGACAAAGGGGGCGTTGTTGGGGCTGTGTTTCTGAACCTAAGGAAGGCTTTTGATACTGTTAACCATGAGGTTTTCATCACAAAATTGTCCAAGTTCAACTTTCCCTTGATGCCTTGAGATGGATGAAATCATACCTTGAAGGCAGAACTCAGCGTGTCAGAGTGAGAAATGAGCTGTTGCCCACTCTTAGCTATGATGTGGGCATGCCCCAAGGATCAATACTGGGGCCCCTCCTGTTCAGTATGTACATTAAGGATCTGCCTTCTGTCTGTACTGGGTCTGAAGTTCAAATGTATGCAGATGGTACAATGATATATGTGCATGCAAACAACAAGCTGCACAAGAACTCACTACTGTAATGGTCCACGTTACAAAGTGGCTCAGTGACTCATGTTTGCATCTCAATGTGAAAAAAACTGTCTATGTTCTTCACAAAGAGGGCAACTGATGCTACTGAGCCAGATGTCTATGTGTCAGGAGAGAACCTCCAGGTGGTATCTGATTTTAAGTACCTTGGCATCATACTTGATTCCAACTTCTTTTAAAAAGCAGTTGAAAAAGGTAACTCAAATAACCAAATTCAACCTAGCTAATTTCCGATTGATACAAAATTGTTTGACTACGGAGGTAGCAAAACTGTTCTTCAAATCTATGATACTCCCCCACTTAACATACTGCTTGACTAGTTGTGCCCAAGCTTGCTGTACAACATTAAAACACATTCAGTCTGTCTACAAACAGGCTCTCAAAGTACTTGATAGGAAGCCCAATAGCCATCATCACTGTTACATCCTCAGAATGCATGAGCTCCTGAGTTGGAAAAATCTGGTGCAATACACCGACACATGTCTTGTATTCAAGATCCTAAATGGCCTGGCTCCCCCTCCACTCAGTACTTTTGTTAAACAGAAAACCCAAACATATGGCAGCAGATCCACAAGGTCTGCCATGGGAGGTGAATGTATAGTTCCCATAAGGAAAAGCACCTTTAGTCAATCTTCTTTCTCTGTGAGAGCTTCCCATGTTTGGAATACACTGCCATCACACACACAACTGCACCACCTATCACACGTTCACAAAAAACATGAAGCCATGGCTAAAGGCCAATCAGATTTGTAAACATAATCCCTAGCTGTGTATTGCTGCTTTCCATGGTGTCTGTTGTCTGTAGCTTGTGAGGTGTGTAAATACTTTGTTGCTTTTATGGATTTTGTCTTGTTGCTTTTTGTGCTATGTTGCTCTGTCTGCATGATACGTCTTGCTTGTCTTATGTTGCTTTGCGTGTGCTCACTGCTCATCTGTATTGTTATTGTAATTGTTTTTAATAACATGCCCAGGGACTGCGGTTAAAATTAGCCGGCTGGCTAAAACCGGCAGTTTTACTGAAACGTTGATTATTGTGCACCGTCCCAGTAAAATAAACTCAAACTCAGATGCCGTCTTAATTCGAGCCAGTTTGCTACAGCAGGAAAATAATCCTGCAGCAACAAGAAATGTGAATTATAATTAATGGACATTTGTTGTTCTGGCAAATCAAGTCACACTTTAAAGTGGAAATTACAAACTTTAGAAGCCTTTTTAAACCTTGACTACTCTAGTTTGCATTTCCTGTAATACAGGAAAATTCTCAGCAACAAAAGAGTGATCAAAATAAGATCCTACATCTGTACGTTGTTTATGCCCAGTGATGTGAACCTTCACCCGCAGACCAGTTAGGGGACGTTTATGTAAGGGCCCTTTATATGTCCCTATAGGGCCCGAGGGTGCTGTCACATGTCCCCTGAGGGATAGGTGAGAAATGGAAAGCTGTTGATTTAGGGTTCTCTCCTCTCTCTCTCTTTATTTGGTATGTTTACATTGCTAAAGCAAGTGAAATAGATGATAAAATTAACAGAAAACATTACACTCACAAAAGTTCCAAAGGAAGAGACATATCAAATGTCATAGTATGGCTATATACAGTGTTGTAACGATGTGCAAATAGTTCATGTACAAAAGGGAAAATAAATCAACAGAAATATGGGTTGTATTTACAATGGTGTTTGTTCTTCACTGGTTGCCCTTTTCTTGTGGCAACAGGTCACAAATATTGCTGCTGTGATTACACACTGGTATTTCACCCAATAGATGTGAGATTATCAACATTTGATTTGTTTTCGAATTCTTTGTGTGTTTGTGTAATCGGAGAGAAATATGTTTCTCTAATATGGTCATACATTTGGCAGGAGGTTAGGAAATGCAGCTCAGTTTCCAACTAATTTTGTGGGCAGTGTGCACATAGCCTGTCTTCAAGAGCCAGGTCTGCCTACGGCAGCCTCTCTCAATAGCAAGGCTGTACATAGTCAAAGCTTTCCTTAATTTTGGGTCAGTCACAGTGGTCAGGTATTCTGCAACTGTGTACTCTCTGTTTAGGACCAATTAGCATTCTAGTTTGCTCTGTTTTTTTGTTAATTCTTTCCAATGTGTTAAGTAATTATCTTTTTGTTTTCTCATGACTTGGTTGGGTCTAATTGTGTTGCTGCCCTAGGGCTCTGTGTGGTCTGTGTTTGTGAACAGAGTCCCAGGACCAGCATTCTTAGAGGACACTTCTCTAGGTTCATCTCTCTGTAGGTGATGGCTTTGTTATGGAAGGTTTGGGAATCGCTTCCTTTTCGGTGGTTGTAGAAATTACCGGCTCTTTTCTGGATTTTGAAAAGTAACGGTTATTGGCCTAATTCTGCATGCAGTATCAATTTGGTGTTTGTCCCATTTTCTTTATTGGCATAATGTAACAATGTACTTATTGCAAATATATATATTTTTTAAGTGTAATTTAGCAGACGCTCTTATCCAACGTGACTTACATGTGCATTCATCTTAATTAAGATAGGTGGTTGTCCCATCTAGCTATCTCAGTCATAGTAAGTACATTTTTTCTCAAAGTAGTAATCATTAACGTCAGTGCTAGTAGGGGGGGGGGGGGGGGGGGGGAGTAAAGTGCAAGTGTTGGTTAATGAAAGACAAGGATATACATTTTTTTGGGGGGGGGGGATCCTTAAAGGTAATAAATATTTTCACAAACAGGACCATCAGTAACAACAATAATCAAAGGTGTGTGGGGATGGGGTTGTATTAGATATTTAAATCAATAAGAAAATAAATAAGTAGATAACACTTGGTTGCTCTGTCACTAGGCAGGTTTCCATTGACCCAGGTCGACAAAAACAATGTCACATTTTCTAAAGATCGACATTGTTTATCTGTTCGACGGGTGGATTTTCTTTTGTGTATAAGTCTCTGTATTGTGGCAATGATGATGGAAACAGTTTTTTCCAAATAAATGATTGCCGAATCATTTAAGGCACGTGATGCCAAGCTTGCTAAATAAATGTTTCAACTGTAAAAAATAAATGTCTCTTTGCAGGACAAGGATTGTCCTGACTTTCACGAATGCCTGAATTGCTTCGCTGGCTGGATGCAAGTTTCCCCGTTCAATTATTTCATATCGACAGCTGTGCAAGTTTCACCATGGCACTGGTCGTGGCGATACGTTGGCACGTGAGAATTATTTGAAAATGGAAAAAAGTAAATTCTTGCATTCTATCCATTCTGGCTTCTGCGAGCTACCCGAGACGAGAAACAGATAGGTGGGAGGGCATACAGGCTGTCGGCAATTTATTAATGCGCAATTTCCCTAAATGGATAATGGAAACACTTTGACCACTATTTTTTGCAAGAAAGTCGTTGGGGTGGTTTGACGTCATTACCTCCAGCTGTTTTTATAGCCACACGACAGTTCAAAGGAAAAGAACCGTAGCAGACAATTGTCACATCTATTTTCTATACCAACTATCCAAATGTCTACAAAAACATCACTGGACAAGTTCATGGAAACGTTGCTACTCCTGTCCCTCATTTTATGGCAGGCAGCAATGTAGTGCGCTGCCATCCCCACAGCTCTCTACACCCTCCCCCAACAGGACGGGTAGCCTATTCTCATCAGAGAGGTCGTGGAAACCTTCAATTATTTTTTCAACCCCCAAAAAAGTGTGTGTGGGGGGGGGGGGGGGGGGGACGGGGGGGGGGGGGGACCTCTCCAAATGCATTATAGTTTTTACATATTGTCAGCTCTGTCTCAGGTTCTGCAGGGGTGCAGTGACTGCACAACCTTTCCTCCACAGGGAGCCAGGTTTCCTGTGTCTACCCTTCTCAATAGCATCAAGTCTGTATTTTGTTAAGGTTTTTCTAAGGTTTTGATCAGTAACCATGGTCAAATAGTTTGCCATGGTGTACTGTCAATTTAGGGCCAGGTAGAACTTAATTTTGCTTTGTGCTTCCCAATAAGTGATGTAGTTTTGTTTTGACCGTGTTGTAATTTGGTTGATTGATTTGATGTTCTCCTCCTGAGGCTTCGGTGTGTTTGTAGAACAGATTTGTGAACTCAGGACCAGCTGGATAAGGCAACTATTTTCTTTGCTTAGCTCTTAGCATTGCAGGGCTTGGTAATGTTTTGAGAGGGTGTCAGTATATTTGAGATGTTTCCAAAGCTCTTTTTTAAAATTATTATTATTGGATATTGCCTGAATGTTGCCCTGTATGTATTGTGCTTTGTGTTACTCTGGACATGTAGGAGAATCTTGCATAACTCCGCATGCAGTGTTTCAATGGGGTGTTTGTCCCATTGTGTGAAATCTTGTTTCGCAAGTGGACCCAATACCTCGCCGCCATAAAAAGCAATTGGTCCAATGATGCATCTAAAACGAACTGAATGTATTTTAATAGGCATTTCAATTAGTTTATTAATGGTATAGAATACCCTGCATGTTTTCTCTCTCAGTTCAGTCACTGCCTCATTTAGACATTTCAGCTTTTCATTTTTAATTCATTTGTAAAAATGTAAAAAACATAATTCCACTTTGACATGATGGGGTATTGTGTGTAAGCCAGTGACAAATAAAATTCATTCTAAATTCAGGCTATAACACAAAATGTGGAAAAGTCAAGGGGTGAGGATACTTTCTGAAGGCACTAAGAATTTACAGTGTTATCAGCATATCAATATTATGTTCATTCATTATTTACATTTACATTTAAGTCATTTAGCAGACGCTCTTATCCAGAGCGACTTACAAATTGGTGCATTCACCTTATGATATCCAGTGGAACAACCACTTTACAATAGTGCATCTAAATCTTTTAGGGGGGGGGGGGTTAGAAGGATTACTTTATCCTATCCTAGGTATTCCTTAAAGAGGTGGGGTTTCAGGTGTCTCCGGAAGGTGGTGATTGACTCCGCTGACCTGGCGTCGTGAGGGAGTTTGTTCCACCATTGGGGTGCCAGAGCAGCGAACAGTTTTGACTGGGCTGAGCGGGAACTGTACTTCCTCAGAGGTAGGGAGGCGAGCAGGCCAGAGGTGGATTATCAATACCTTACGCATGTTCATGTAAATCGGCTCATGTGCAGTCATATTGTTCCTAAGATGAACCAAGGTCTCTGAGACCTGGATCGTATTCATTAGTGCCCATTCTAGCGAACCATAGCAAAATGTTTTGCGACGGAAAACCCGGTAGGTCCCTTCCTGTTTCGACCCGTTTGCTTCTGTTTGGTTCCAAATGAATACGACCCTGGCCACATATTCTTCCCACATTATCAGGATCCTGACAATGCTATCAGTAGATATCTGACGCATTATCAGTTTATGGTATATAGTCGGCACAGATAATATGACATGGCACGGAACACTGTAGCCTTCCACTAATGTTAGTCAGAGGAAATACTAGTTATGCTGTTAGTCTATCCACCTAATGCCGCACTTATTGTACTGTTTCATATTGTATTGGATGTGTATATTTTTGTAATTACAGGGCTCATTTGTAAAACATACCTTGGTTTCAGCAGGACTCCCTGTCAAAAGAAAGGTTAAATAAAATACAAATGTAAGTTGTAAGAATGTGGCAGCGCAACTTGTCAGTTCTTTCTAATTAAAAAAATAACACATAGTTCTGGAATTTATTTTTGCTGATCTTTTTTAGTTGAAGTAGGCTAATGCCACTTACATCACCTCAAATGATTGGCAGGTTTGAACTTCTATTGTTTGTTTCCATTGTTCTCTCCCTGGATGAAGATTGCCATTGTTTTGAGTCTACTGTTTCATAAAGGTAGACACTGCTGTAATAGCTTTTGACTTCCTCCTGGCATCAACACTTGAGTGACAGGATACTTCCTCAACATGTTTCTTTCCACTTGACTACCTTGGCTAATTTAGGACCAAATTCTAACATGAGGTACTTTTCTGCATACAGTGCATTCAGAAAGTATTCAGACCCCTTGACTTTTCACTCATTTTGTTTCTTCTCAATCTACACACAATACCCCATAATGACAAAGCAAAAACAAGTTATACATTTTTGCAAATAAAAATAGAAATATCACATTTACATATGTTTTCAGACCCTTTACTCAGTACTTTGTTGAAGCACCTTTGGAAACGATTACTGCCTCGAGGCTTCTTGGGTATGAAGCAACAAACGTGGCACACCTGTATTTGGGAAGTTCCTCCCATTATTTTCTGCAGAACCTCTCAAGCTCTGTAAGGTTGGATGAGGAGTGTCGCTGCACAGCTATTTTCAGGTCTCTCCAGAGATGTTCGATCGTGTTCAAGTCCGGGCTCTGGTTGGGCCACTCAAGGACATTCAGAGACTTGTCCCGAAGCCGCTCCTGTGTCATCTTGGCTGTGTGCTTAGGGCGTTGTCCTGTTGGAAGGTGAACCTTCGCCCCAGTCTGAGGTCCTGAGTGCTCTGGAGCAGGTTTTCATCTAGGATCTTTCTGTACTTTGCTCCGTTCATCTTTGCCTCGATCCTGACTAGTCTCCCAGTCCCTGCTGCTGAAAAACATCCCCCCAACATGATGCTGCCACCACCATGCTTCACCGTAGGGATGGTGCCAGGTTTCCTCCAGACGTGACGCTTGGCATTCAGGCCAAATTGTTCAATCTTGGTTTCATTAGACCAGAGAATCTTGTTTCTCATAGTCAGAGTGTCCTTTAGGTGCTTTTTGGCAAACTCCAAGCGGAATGTCATGTGCCTTTTACTGAGGAGAGGCTTCCATCTGGCCACTATACCATAAAGTGCTGCAAAGATGGTTGTCCTTCTTGAAGGTTCTCCCATCTCCACAGAAGAACTCTGGGGCTCTTTCAGAGTGACCATCAGGTTCTTGGTCACCTCCCTGACCAAGGCCCGTCTCCCCCAATTGCTCAGTTTGGCAGGGCAACCAGCTCTTGGAAGAGTCTTGGTGCTTCCAAACTTCTTCTATTTAAGAATGATGGAGGCCACGGTGTTCTTGGGAACCTTCAATGGTGCAGACATTTTGTGGTAATCTTCCTCAGATCTGTGCCACGACACAATCCTGTCTTGGAGCTCTACGGACAATTCCTTCGGCCTCGTGGCTTTGTTTTTGCTCTGACATGCACTGTCAACTATGGGACCTTATATAGACAGTTTTGTGCCTTTCCAAATCATGTCCAATCAAGTTGTAGAAACATCTCAAGGATGATCAATGGAAACAGGATGCACCGGAGCTCAATTTCGAGTCTCATAGCAAAGGGTCTGAATACTTATGTAAATAAGGTATCTTTTTTTTATATACATTTCTTGAAACCTGTTTTCACTATGTCATTATGGGGTATTGCGTGTAGATTGATGATGAAATATATTTAATCCGGGGCCTCCCAGGTGGCGCAGTGGTCTAGGGCACTGCATCGCAGTGCTAGCTACGCCACCAGAGTCTCTGGGTTCGCGCCCAGGCTCTGTCGCAGCCGGCCGCGGCCAGGAGGTCCGTGGGGCGACGCACAATTGGGCTAGCATCGTCCGGGTTAGGGAGGGTTTGGCCGGTAGGGATATCCTTGTCTCAACGCGCTCCAGCGACTCCTGTGGCGGGCCTGGCGCAGTGCGCGCTAACCAAGGGGCCCAGGTGCACGGTGTTTCCTCCGACACATTGGTGCGGCTGGCTTCCGGGTTGGAGGCGCGCTGTGTTAAGAAGCAGTGCGGCTTGGTTGGGTTGTGCTTCGGAGGACGCGTGTCTTTCGACCTTCGTCTCTCCCGAACCCGTACGGGAGTTGTAGGATGAGACAAGATAGTAATTACTAGCGATTGGATACCACGAAAATTGGGGATAAAAAAAGAAAAAGAAAGAAATGTATTTAATCCATTTTAGAATAAGCCTGTAATGTAGCAATGTGGAAAACGTCAAGGGATCTGAATACTTTCTGAATGCACTGTATGCTTCCGTTTTTTGTCGCCAGACTGGTGTGCATGGCCAGAGAGCTCTATTTTTATGTCATCTGACCATAGCACAGCCTGGAGTTTGATAAACGGCAATGGCACCTGGATTAGAACAGGTTCTATGGTCAGATGACATAGAAATATACCTCTGTCTACGCACACCAGTGGTGGGTTTGGCATCAAAATGGAAGCATACCTGTATGCAGAAAAATAACTCATACCTACAGTAAAATATGGTGGTGGATCTTTGATGTTACGGTGCTATTTTGCTTCCACTGGTCCTGGGATCCTTGTTAAGGTCAACGGCATCATGAACTTTACCCAGTACCAGGACATTTTAGGCCAAAACCTGGTTGCCTCTGCCGGAAGGCTGACACTTGGCCACAAGTGGATCTTCCACCAAGACAATAACCCCAAGCACTAATCAAAATCCACAAAAATAAACATTTTGCAATGGCCATCTCAGTCTCCAGACATGAATTCCATTGAAAACCTGTGGTTAACAAGGATTTGGAAAGATTCAGTATGGAGGAATGGTCTAAGATCCCTCCCAACGTGTTCGCCAAGGGGAGGGTGCTAGAGGATTGAAAACAGGGTGCCAATAATTGACCCTTATCTTTTAGTACTTTTTAAACAATCTATTTTCTGAGCAATTGTATTGGTATAAAATAATTTCCCCCCTTTTTTGTGTGTGTACAATACAGCTCAGTATTTGTATTATTTATTTTTATAGTCTTTTTTGCTCAACTTTATCAAGGGTGCCAATAGTTATGGACTTGACTGTATATGGCTCTGGCCAGGAAGTAAATAGCACAGAGAGTATTGATACCCAGGCTAAAGCTCTGCTCTCCTCTGTGTGTCCAGGGGGGTACCTCCTGTACAGTGGGGGTAAAGACTAACATCCTAGCCTGGGTTCCTGTTCTCCGACCCCCAGACATGGAAGAAGGGCCAGCCGCCAAGAAAGTAGGAGGCTGAATAAGCAGGAACAATTGAAAAACGTTTGGGGGATGGCAGGTCCCTGTTCTCATTCTAAAATGCAATTGCATTAGCCAAGCTAATAGACAGCCATCTATTAGGGACTTATTCTTTGATTTCAGTCAACAATGCAGACCAACCAAGCCTTTGTGCACACAGGAATTAGATCATAGGGGTTGTGGCTTGTGCTGCACCTTACTCGGGTAACCAGGTGCATGCACACACACCAACACACAGGCAGTCACAGTCACGCTGCCTCACCTTGGCTACATTTCCCAGGTGCTGATAAAATTAGGTCTAAGTATCTTAGGCCACCTCCCTATCCAGATTCACTGGCTTTTATATTTAGCTTTGGAAACTGAATAATATATGTATTTATCCAGGTGCATCAATTAAGAACAAATTATTATTTACAATGACTGCATTTGCTTGCACTTATGTAATGCTTTCCTGATTACCTAATCACATTCACTCAAAACAACAAAAGAGCAAGGTATTTTTCCGTCCCAGGGTGGGAGCCAGGCTACGGTATACCCTGCTTTTGAAGACGCATGGAGCTGTGATGAGGACTGATGTATAAACACACCTACCTGTACAATTGGCCCAGCGCCGTCTGGGTTTGGCTGGTGTAGGCCGTCATTGTAAATAAGAATTTGTTCTTACGTTCCCTAGTTAAACAAAGGTTCAATTTTTTTTACATCTACATTAATGTGGATGATTACGGATAATCATGAATGAATAATAATGAAAAATAAAGTTAGACACAAATATCATACCCAACAAGACATGCTTTTCCTCTCACCATTACCAATCACATTTATTTGGGGAATGACATTTATGCCTCAAACTTTCTTACTCATCATTATTCACGATTCATTCATGATTATCCGTAATCATGGTAGCATCCACATTAATGTAGAAGTTTTCAGAAACATCATTGTAACATTATTATAAAAGTTTCTCCAAAATCACACATTACATTATTTACCATTCATTTCTAAGAATGGCTAGGAATATGGGACCAAATACTAAACTTGACTAAATGTAATAGACTATAAAGTGAATTTGTCCAAATTCTTATGACACTGTCAAATGGGGGGACTAGATAGATAAAGTTCTTTAATTTCTAAATGGTATAACACATATGTAATAAAAATACCCTCAAATAAAAGGTGACATTTTGCACTGTCCCTTTATAGGAAACATTGGATCTCAAATACTGGAGTATAGAGCCAAATTAAACGTTTTAGCTTCAATGTCCAAATAAATATGTAGGGGAGTGTAGTTAAGAATATAATCATGGTGCTACTGAAGACTTCTCTAAAACTACAAATGCAGTTTAACACCTACTGTGGTGTTAGAGAATAAACCTTAACAGAATTTGAATGTCTGTTGTAATAACTGATTTATCGTTTTCATTTTTCATACAAAAATGGAAATGTATAGTGTTGGTGATTTGTGCGTTTCAAATCAAATGTTATTTGTCACATGCGTCGAATACAACAGGTGTAGAAATGCTTACTTAAAAGCCCTTAACCAACGATGCCGTTTTAAGAAAAAATAAGTGTTAAGAAAGTATTTACTAAATAAATAAAAAATAGAAAAATAACAAAGAATTCAAGAGTAATAATAAAATAACAAGGCTATATACAGGGGTGCTGGTACAGAGTTAATGTGCGGGGCACAGGTTAGTCGAGGTAATATATACATGTGGGTAGTGGTAAAGTGACTATACATAGATAAACCTATGGATGGGTATCTGCATTGTACATTGAGCTATAGAATCTGTGGTGTTCATATCAGCTGTCTATTATTCAAATGATGAGCAGAGTAAAACCAGCAGAACTGGAGCCAAACCAGTCCTCATAGCCTCTTTGAACATGAAGCTCAAGAGACGCACCTTTCTGTCATCCATTTACACACACACACGTGTCAGTCAGCCATGTTTCTGTCTGTCTCTTGCCCCCCGGACATTTGCATGATTTATTCTGTCCTCATTGTTTTAGCTGAAATCAGCACTGTATTGGTGTTGCCTCCTACTGGCAGCTTCATGTTTACATAGGAATACTTATAACCTGTAGGATACCCTACTACACTTAAACAGATCAAGTGCTTTGCACTGTCAGTCCTCTGTCGAAACATGTTGGCCAAATGTTTGCAGTTCGATTGATTTTTACATTTTTTCCTCATGCTTGTATATCATTCCACTGTGCTTGAGACACAGACCTGGAGGTGATTGTTGAAGTATGTAAGTGACTGATCTCAAAATAGGGTCATCATACTTTTCATACATACAAATGATTATAATAATAGGAGTGATTGATATTCCGGTTCTAATGTAAGTCTTTAACCTTTGATAACTTAGGATTTAGCCAATCCGTTATAAAAACCAGTATACATACAAGAAGTATACAAACAGACAATGAAAACATACACTAGGGGGTACAACAAATGACAGATTATACAAAGATCTTAAAAGAAACACACATTGATTGTTTTAACAGCTTTCTTATTAGAAGAATGTAGAATGGTCTTAATGTACTGCTCAAATTCCTTTTAGAAAACATGGAAGAGTTTTTTTTATTAGTGAATTTACATTTATGCATATGAAATTCTCCATTAGTTTTTCTTTATCCTTATTATGGTTAAGGAAACTGAGCAGCACATTCTCCCATGAAAAACAAAAGTAATCAAGAATATTAACAATGATAAAACTATGAATATCTTTCCATATTTGTTTTTACATGTAGACAATGCCAAAATAAATGCAAAACTTTCTGGATGCTCACCACAAAGAGTACAGTTAATGTTTTTTTGAGTTTCTTCAGGTAATGATTCGCAGGGTAATATTTCTGGATCATTCTGAAAGAGACCTCTTTGACCTTGTTATTTGTGTGGTAATAACCAGACTTTTTCCCAACAGATATTATTGACAAATGTATTCCAGTAAGTTGTGACATAAGGAATGGATACAATATCCCTTTGAAATAAAGCACGTATAGATCTGTTGTTCTGAGGGAGCAAGGAGAAACACATTTTTCCTATTGGAGAGTCAACTGGATTAAGGGAGGGTAGGTCAAGAAGGTGAGGTCTGGTTACACCTCTAAACAACATGTGAGTCCCAGATGGAATAGCATCAGACTATGGCGAACTCTAGGTGTAACCGGGATATAGTAACGTGATATAAATTCCTCATAATTGAGTAACAATCCTGAATTAAAAAGCTGACTCACCAGCAGGATATTGTTGAACCAGTTCTTAAAAAATAAAATACTTGTTTCTATACAAAATATCCTTATTGTTCCAAATGAAATACCTATGCGGGGCAATTAAAAAAATATATTAACGACCACGCTAAGAATAACGTTCCTTGTCTATGAAAAGCAGATCATTTTGTAGGAGTCTTATCAATGTCATAGTTACAAAGTAAAATAATTGAAGCCACCAAAATGGGAGAAGAAATGAGGGATGAAATTCTAAATTGAAGTTGGATTCTTTAAGAAATGTTTATCACAATTTATCTTAAAAGTATTATTCAAAGTTCATAACGACAGATTTCCTAATATTGCCAATCCGTTTCGACGGGTTTCTCGAAGAAAGCAAACGTCAGGCTCATTCTCCGCCCTCTTTCCGTATCAATGCACGGCAGTTACACAGTAGGGAGGGGACTATGGGGCTCCTTGCAAATTGCTAGAGTTTGACACCCCATTCGTCAAACGCTCACAGCTGATCCACCGGCAAAGCACTGGAGGAGAAGTAACGTAGGACGGAGTAGTAGGATGCTCTCACTATATTGGAGGTTTGTGAATTAGGCTATGTTACGGCATTGATACACTGAATAATAACTTTACTTCAGCAGTCTACTCTGTGAGGATGTTATGTTACCGTATGTGATAGGCTAAACATCTTAATTGATAGTCACGTCACAGTTTGTCCGACATTTGAGGTTGAAGGGATTTTTAGTTTGAAGTCCGTTGAGCTTGTCTTCGTGGGCCGGTGATGAGTCTTGACCGACGAGTTACTACCGGGATTACTATGACGGAATTCCTTTCTGTGAAGCCTAATTGCATAAAACATCTTAAGTGTTCCTTTAAGGAATAACATCCTCATACCTAAGGGTGTTGCATAGAGCCCCTCAAACATTTCCTTAGCAAGGACATCATTGAAGGGTTTTACGGTAGTTTGAAGGCAGGTACGGCAGAAAGACTCCGGTTACCATGGAGACGACTTGAGTCACTTACTGAACGTCTTAACGAGATCGCAAAATATAACTTCTGCGTTCAAGAAAGGAGAAACGAATTGATTCCGAAGATATTAAACCATTTATTTTTGTTCTCAACTTGTTTCTATTGCTTTCTAGCACGTCAAGCTAATTTAGAGTAGGTAGCTTTGTATGTCTTGGATTGTGCACCTTCCATTGTTTAGCTAGCTAACTGGTGGCTGTATTCCTTTTGAAACCAGGGCAGAGGAAAGCGACATTCATCTCCACAAATGCTGTTTACATTGATATCCGCACTGAATGATGCAGTTAAAGGAAATCACGGGCACCCTTAACTTGATCACTTAATTTAAGGGGGTAATTCGCCCTAAAATGTTTTGTGCAACTGATTTAAAGTGGGAAATACACTTAAGAAGTTTTATGCTACTGGGCCTTATTGGAATACTTAAATGCATGCATTCTCACTTTAATCTCCGAATCCTTCAAATCGCTATGCAATCTATACTTAAAGATTTAAATTCTTAAACCCTTACCGTGTACCTATGGTTGGCCTCTTTTGTTGCTTGCCTTTCTTTGTTTGCTGAAATACATTAAAAAAACGTTAATCAAATACAACCACCGGACTGACTGTTTGCTTGTTGAGATTCAATTGTCACATGTGCACTGAGCTGAGTTGCCATGTTATAGCAACAGCAATGAGGTAACAGTTGGTGGTTGTATTTAACATTTTATTAAACAGTATGGAATTTAGCAAATCCACACAACAGAGGACAAACAAACACTGAGCACAAATATAAAGTTTTGTCCTATGTTTCATTAGCTGAAATAAAAGATCCCAGAAATGTTCCAAGCTATTTCTCAAATTTGTACACAAATTTAAGTCCCTGATAGTGAGCATTTCTCCTTTGCAAAAATAATCCATCCACCTGACTGGTGTGGCATATCAAGAAGCTGATTCAACAGCATGATCATTACACAGTTGCACCTTGTGCTGGGAACAAAAGGCCACTAAAATGTGCAGTTTTCTCACAATGCCTCAGATGTCTCAAGTTTTGAGGGAGGGTGCAATTGGTGTGCTGACTGCAGGGATGTCCACCAGAGCTCTTACCAAAGAATGTAATGTTAATTTCTCTACCATAAGCCGCCTCCAACATAATTTTAGAGAATTTGGTGTCCAACCAGTCGTAGACCACGTGTATGGTGTCATGTGGGCAAGTGGTTTTCTGACGTCAATGTTGTGAACCCATGGTGGCTGTGGGGTTATGGTATGGGCAGGCATAAGCTACAGACAACAAACACAATTGCATTTTATCGATGGCAGTTTGAATGCACAGAGATACCGTGACGAGATCCTGAAGCCCATTGTCGTGCTATTCATCCGCCGCCATCACCTCATGTTTCAGCATGATATTGCACGACCCCATGTCGCAAGGATCTGTACACAATTCATGGAAGCTGAAAATGTCCCAGTTCTTCCATGGTCTGCATACTCACCAGACACCAGTCACCCATTGAGCGTGTTTGGGATGCTCTGGATCGACGTGTATGACAGCGTGTTCCATTTCCCGCCAATATCCAGTAACTTTGCACAGCCATTAAAGAAGAGTGGGAGAACATTCCACAGGCCACAATCAACAGCTTAATCAACTCTATGCGAAGGAGATGTCGCAAACGAGGCAAATAGTGGTCACACCAGATACTGACTGGTCTCCTGGATTTCCCCTCATTGTCTATACGATTTAAAGATGTGGGTCAAAAAGAAAATGAAAGTATTATCAGTCTTTTGGGGGGCAAAGGACAGTCAACCGGTGTCCTAGCTAGCTAGCACACAATGTCCTTCGCTAACACCTGCCCTCGCCGTTGTTTACAGAACTGTGGGAAAGCAGTGCCCAGCAGGCAGGGGTTGAAGGAAACAGTTTACCGTGTTCTAGCTAGCTACCTAACCTGCCTGCTGTGTACTGACGCACACAATGTCTTTCGCTCCTGCCTGCCAAACACCTGCCATCGTTGACAGACCTGCAGGAAAGCAATGCCCAACAGATGGGGTAATTGTTACCCTTCTCAGCCCATCCAGCTATACACTCGTGTCCCCCGGAGTCCGGCCAGTACATAAAGCATCCTCCATTCAGGCTGCAAAGGTGTCGGGGTCCTCCTTAACTCGGTTTAATGACCCGTCTGCCTAAAATAACTGGGAAAATATGCATACTGTCATAATAAAACACCATTTTCCAGCACCATTTTCATGGGTAAAAAAGACTGCACTGAAAAGAGTGTGCAACATCTAGAAGTTGTCCGAAAATAGTGGTGGAAAATTGTTTCATTAAGACGGTCTGCATATTTTCCCTGTCGAATCGAGTTAAGGAGGAAACTGACATCTTTGCAGCCTGAATTGAGGATTATTTATGTACAAGCAGGCTGCCAGGGGGACATGAGTGTTTAGCTGCCTGGGCACTTTAAAGTCAGATGCAGATGACAAATGATGTAAAAGGAATAATAGTGCCATCTGGTGGCCAGTTGGACTAGCTTCATCAGGGTCCCTTACAAAAAAAAGATTGCCGTTTTGAAACTGCAATACAAGTGCAGTAACTGCAGTCAAATGTGTTATTTTGGAAGCGGTCATTGCAGAATAACTGCAGTTGAACTGAAAATTACTGCAGTAAAAAAAGCGTATTTTGGACACAGTATTTGCAGCATACTGCAGTTATAGTGCACTCTGACTGCACTAATCTTTTTTTGTAAGGGGTGGGAGCTGTCAGACAGGAAAGGTGTCAATTGCATGAACTGAAATGAACATGTGAAAGCTTGTGTGGGTGTCTGTGTCTCTAATAATGGTGTCACCATGTGAACCAAGGATTTGAATGACTCAGACATCCAGCGCTATCCCATTGTGTGGCACCACACCTTATCAGTCAAAGAGGAAACCTGCATGACCTGTAAAGTGTTGTGTAGATCCACATGGTAGTGCAGTTTGCCCAAGGAATCACCTACTATTTTATAATGTTGATCTTATGTTATGTTGATTATGTTGATGCCATTAGTTTTTTGTGTGTTTTTTTTCTTCACCTTTTATTTAACCAGGTAGGCCAGTTGAGAACAAGTTCTCATTTACAACTGCGACCTGGCCAAGATAAAGCAAAGCAGTGCGACACAAATAAACACACAATAGAAAAGTATATATATATATATATATATATATATATATATATATATATATATATATATATATATATATATATAGTGTGTGCAAATGGCGTAAGGAGGTAAGGCAATAAATAGGCCATAGTAGCGAAGTAATTACAATTTAGAAAATTAACACTGGAGTGATGGATGTGCAGATGATGTGCAAGTAAAAATATTGGTGTGCAAAAGAGCAAAAAAAGTAAATAAAAACAATATAGGGATGAGGTAGGAAGTTGGATGAGCTATTTACAGATGGGCTGTGTACAGCTGCAGTGATCTGTAAGCTGCTCAGATAGCTGATGCTTAAAGTTAGCGAGGGAGATATAAGTGTCCAACTTCTGTGATTTTTGCAAGTCGTTCCAGTCATTGGCAGCAGGGAACTGGAAGGAAAGGGGGTTTTGGATTTGGGGATGACCAGTGAGATATACCTGCTGGAGCGCATGCTACGGGTGGGTGTTGTTATGGTGACCAGTGAGCTGAGATAAGGCAGAGCTTTACCTAGCAAAGACTTAGATGACCTGGAGCCAGTGGGTCTGGCGACGAATATGTAGCGAGGGCCAGCTGACGAGAGCATACAGGTTGCAGTGGTGGGTGGTATATGGGGCTTTGGTGACAAAACGGATGGCAGAGTGTTGGAGGCTATTTTGTAAATGACATCGCCGAAGTCGAGGATCGGTAGTATAGTCAGTTTTACGAGGGTATGTTTGGTAGCGTGAGTGAAGGAGAATTTGTTGCTAAATAGGAAGCCGATTCTAGATTGAATTTTGGATTGGAGATGTTTAATATGAGTCTGGAAGGAGAGTTTACAGTCTAGCCAGACACCTAGGTATTTGTAGTTGTCCACATATTCTAAGTCAGAACCCTACAGAGTAGTGATGCTAGTCGGGCAGGCGGGTGCAGGCAGCGATCGGTTGAAGAGCATTCATTTAGATTTACTAGAGTTTAAGAGCAGTTGGAGGCCACGGAGTGTTGTATGGCATTGAAGCTCGTTTGCAGGTTTGTTAACACAGTGTCCAAAGAAGGGCCAGATGTATACAGAATGGTGTCGTCTGCGTAGAGGTGGATCAAGGAATCCCCCGCAGAAAAAGCGACATTGTTGATATATATACAGAGAAAAGAGTCAGCCCGAGAATTAAACCCTGTGGTACCCCCATAGAGACTGCCAGAGGTCGGACAACAGGCCCTCCGATTTGACACTGAACTCTATCTGAGAAGTAGCTGGTGAACCAGGTGAGGCAGTCATTTGAGAAACCAAGGCTGTTAAGTATGCCGATAAGAAGTGGTGATTGACAGAGTCTTGGCCAGGTCGATGAAGACGGCTGCACAGTACTGTCTTTTATCGATGGCGGTTATGATATCATTTAGTACCTTGAGCGTGGCTGAGGTGCACCAGTGACCAGCTCGGAAACCGGATTGCACAGCGGAGAAGGTACGGTGGGATTCGAAATGGCCAGTGATCTGTTTGTTAACTTGGCTTTCGATGACTTTAGAAAGGCAGGGCAGGATGGATATAGGTCTGTAACAGTTTGGGTATAGAGTGTCACCCCCTTTGGAAGAGGGGGATGACCGCGGCAGCTTTCCAATCTTTAGGAATCTTGGACGATACGAAAGAGAGTTTGAACAGACTGGTAGTAGGGATTGTAACAATGGCGGCTGATCATTTTGGAAAGAGAGTCCAGATTGTCTAGCCCAGCTGATTTGTACTGGTCCAGATTTTGCAGCTCTATCAGAACATCTGCTATATGGATTTGGGTGAAGGAGAAGCTAATGGTCACATTTGTGTGTTCTTCGTTCTGATTTATTTATTCAATTTGCCATAGTAACATTACTTGCCCTCGGCTCAACTCAAGTGATTTCAAATCAAATTTTATAGGTCACATACACATGGTTAGCAGATGTTTTGCGAGTGTAGCGAAATGCTTGTGCAACGTCTAACAAGTGTTATTTAACAATTCCACAACAAATACCTAATACACACAAATCTAATAAAAGGGATGGAATAAGAATATATAAATATATGGATGAGCAATGACAGCAATGATAGGCTAAGATGCAATAGATAGAATACAGTATATACATATGAGATGAGTAATGCAAGGTATGTAAATATTATTAAAGTGCCTAGTGTTCCATGTATTAAAGTGGTCAATGATTTCATGTCTGTATGTAGGCAGCAGCCTCTCTGTGCTAGTGATGGCTGTTTAACAGTCTGATGGCCTTGAGATAGGAGCTGTTTTTCAGTCTCTCGGTCTCGGCGTTGATGCACCTGTACTGACCTCGCCTTCTGGATGATAGCGGGGGAAACAGGCAGTGGCTCGGGTGGTTGTTGTCCTTGACCATGTTTTTGGCCTTCCTGTGACATCGGATGCTGTAGGCCCTGGAGGGCACGTAGTTTGCCCCCGGTGATGCATTGTGCAGACCTCACCACCCAGAAGGAGAGCCCTGCGGTTGCGGACGGTGCAGTTGCCGTACCAGGCGGTGATACAGCTCGAGAGGATGCTCTCAATTGTGCATCTGTAAAAGTTTAATGGTTTTAGGTGACAAGCCAAATTTCTTCAGCCTACTGAGGTTGAAGAGGTGCTGTTGTGCCTTCTTCACCATACTGTCTGTGTGGGTGCACCAATTCAGTTTGTCCATGATGTATACGCCGAGGAACTTTAATCTTTCGACCTTCTCCACTGCTGTCCCGTCGATGTGGATAGGGGGGTGCTCCCTCTGCTGTTTCCTGAAGTCCACGATCATCTCCTTTGTTGACGTTGAGTGAGAGGTTATTTTCCTGACACCACACTCCGAGAGCCCTCACCTCCTCCCTGTAGGCTGTCTCGTCGTTGTTGGTAATCAAGCCTACTACTGTTGTCATCTGCAAACTTGATGATCGAGTTGGAGGTGTGCATGGCCACGCAGTCATGGGTGAACAGGGAGTACAGGAGGGGGCTGAGCACGAACCCTTGTGGCGCCCCAGTTCAGCGACGTGGTGATGTTGTTTCCTACCTTCACCACCTGGGGGTGGCCCGTCAGGAAGTCCAGCACCCAATTGCACAGGGCGGGGTTGAGACCCAGGACCTCAAGCTTAATGATGAGCTTGGATGGTACTATGGTGTTGAATGCTGAGCTGTAGTCAATGAACAGCATTTTTACATAGGTATCCCTCTTGTCCAGATGGGATAGGGCAGTGTGATGGCGATTGCATCATCTGTGGACCTATTGGGGCGGTAAGCAAATTGAAGTGCGTTTATGGTGACCGGTAAGGTAGAGGTGATATGATCCTTGACTAGTCTCTCAAAGCACTTCATAATGACAGAAGTGAGTGCTATGGGGCGATAGTCATTTAGATCAGTTACCTTTGCATTCTTGGGTACAGGAACAATGGTGGCTTTAATGGATGTAAGTTTTATACAGGGAAACCCGGTGCTTGAACATGTACAGCCAGCATATCCTGTAGGCTTACTTGTACTCGTATCTAAATTATATAGGTAAATCTAGTGTTGAATGGCCCATGCATCATCCCCTTGTCTGGGTGTAGTGATGGCCCTGGGGATTTGTGCTGTTAACGGGAGCTGCTCCACTAAGACTATGGCATTTTCTCGTTTGAGCAGAATCCCATCCTCTCCTCCGTGACCCGGTAACCGAGGAGTGAGTCAATTCGTTAGTAGGCAAACAGAAGACGGTCCTCCCCACTTCGATAGCCTCCTTTCGGTGAGGAAGCACAAGTGTATCCTACCGGAGTTCTTCACAGAAGAGTTTAGAAATCTGCCACACACCCTTTGAATCAGATATTGTTTTCTCGAAGGAGAAAAGTATGCAAACATTTAAAAACGATATGCTACTTATCTATTTCTCTACATAATTTGTTTTGATCACTATATACATTTTTGGGGGGATTCCACCCTGTGAATTTAATTTGCAAATGTTGCGCGATTGGTGGAGAGTCTCATTTCATACAAGCGTATTTTCGTCCACTTTCATGCTCTTCGCAGTCTTTCCTCGATTACCTTTGACCTTTTTCAAAAGAAGGCCAGATACGAGAGAGGATGCAGGAGTTGAGCAAAGGCCACTGTTTCCCTCATAAACACTCTTCTGTTAAAGACCCACTGCAGTCAAATGTGATTTCCATGTGTTTTATATACATTTCCACACTGAGGTTGGAATAATACTGTGAAAATTAGTGTAAGCTGTTTTAAAAAGACTGCCTGAAAATTTCAGTCTGTTTTTGTGGGATGGAGTTTTGGCCTGCCTGGTGACATCACAATGCGGTAAATTAGTTAATAGACCAATAAGAAATAGTTCCAAACCTCTGCCAATAACTGCTAGTTTTTAGTTTTCCCCTTCCCCCTCCAGTCTCTTGACAACAAGGTAGAAGAAATCCGAGCAAGGGTTGCCTTCCAGAGAGACATCAGAGATTGTAACATTCTCTGTTTCACGGAAACATGGCTCACTCGGGATACGTTATCAGAGTCGGTACAGCCACCTGGTTTCTTCACGCATGGCGCTGACAGAAACAAACATCTCTCTGCTAAGAAGAAGGGCGGGGTTGTATGCCTTTATGATTAATGAGTCGTGGTGTGATCATAACAACATACAGGAACTCAAGTCCTTTTGTTCACCTGACTTAGAATTCCTTACAATCAAATGCTGACTGCATTATCCATAATGCTATATTTATAATCACAGTTGTGTACATTCCCCCCCCCCCAAGAAGACACCTCAACGGCCCTGAAAGAACCTCATTGGACTCTATGTAAACTAGAAACCACATATCCCGAGGCTGCATTTATTGTAGCTGGGGATTTTAACAAGGCTAATCTGAAAACAAGGCTCCCTAAATTTTACCAGCATATCGAATGCGCGACCCAGGCTGGGAAAATTCTGGATCATTGTTACTCTAACTTCTGCGACGCATACAAAGCCATCTCCCGCCCTCCTTTCTGCAAATCTGACCATGACTCCATTTTGTTTGCTCCCAGCCTATATACAGAAACTAAACAGGAAACACCTGTGCTCAGGCCTGTTCAACGCTGGTCCGACCAATCTGATTCCACGCTTCAAGATTGCTTCGATCACGTGGACTGGGATATGTTCTGGATAGCGTCGAACAACAACATTGATGTATACGCTGATTCGGTGAGCGAGTTTATTGGCAAGTGCATCAGTGATTATTAAAACCTTCCTCAACCAGAAACCGTGGATTGATGGCAGCATTCATGCAAAACTGAAAGCGCGAACCACTGCTTTTAATCAGGGCAAGGCGACCGGAAACATGACCGACTACAAACAGTGTAGCTATTCCCTCAAGGCAATCAAACAAGCTAAGCATCAGTATAGAGACAAAGTAGAGTTGTAATTCAATGGCTCAGACATGAGAGGAATGTGGCAGGGTCTACAGTCAATCACGGACTACAAAAAGAAAACCAGCCCCGTCACGGACCCCGATGTCTTGCTCCCAGACAAACTAAACAACTTCTTCGCTCGCTTTGAGGACAATACAGTGCCACCAACACGGCCCGCTACCAAAACCTGCGAACTGGTGTGTTTACAGACATATTCAATCAATCCCTATCCCAGTCTGCTGTTCCCACATGCTTCAAGAGGGCCACCATTGTTCCTGTTCCCAAGAAAGCTAAGGTAACTGAGCTAAACGACTATCGCCCCGTAGCACTCACTTCTGTTATCATGAAGTGCTTTGAGAGACTAGTCAAGGATCATATCACCTCCACCCTACCTGACACCCTAGACCCACTCCAATTTGCTTACCGCCCCAATAAGTCCACAGACGACGCAATCACACTGCACACTGCCCTAACCCATCTGGACAAGACGATTACCTATGTAAGAATGCTGTTCATCGACTACAGCTCAGCATTTAACACCACAGTACCCTCCAAACTCGTCATTAAGATCAAGATCTTGGGTCTCGACCCCGCCCTGTGCAACTTGGTCCTGTACTTTCTGACGGGCCGCCCCAGGTGGTGAGGGTAGGAAACAACATCTCCACCCCGCTGATCCACAACACTGGGGCGCCACAAGGGTGCGTTCTCAGCCCTCTCCTGTACTCCCTGTTCACCCATGACTGCGTGGCCATGCTCGCCTCCAACTCAATCATCAAGTTTGCAGACGACACTAGAGTGGTAGGCTTGATTACCAACAACGACGAGACGGCCTACAGGGAGGAGGTGAGGGCTTTCGGAGTGTGGTGTCAGGAAAACAGCCTCACACTCAATGTCAACAAAACAAAGGAGATGATCGTGGACTTCAGGAAACAGCAGAGGGAGCACCCCCCTATCCACATTGACGGGACAGTACTGGAGAAGGTGGAACATTTTAAGTTCCTCGGCGTACACATCACGGACAAACTGAAATGGTCCACCCACACAGACAGCGTAGTGAAGAAGGCGCAACAGCGCCTCTTCAACCTCAGGAGGCTGAAGAAATTTGGCTTGTCACCAAAAACCCTCACAAACTTTTACAGATGCACAATCGAGAGCATCCTGTTGGGCTGTATCACCGCCTGGTACGGCAACTGCTCCGCCCACAACCGCAAGGATCTCCAGAGGGTAGTGAGGTCTGCACAATGCATCACCAGGGGCAAACTACCTGCCCTCCAAGACACCTACACCACCCAATGTCACAGGAAGGCCAAAAGATCATCAAGGACAACAACCACCCGAGCCACTGCCTGTTCACCACTATCATCCAGAAGGCGAGGTCAGTACAGGTGCATCAACGCCGGGACCGAGAGACTGAAAAACAGCTTCCATCTCAAGGCCATCAGACTGTTAAACAGCCATCACTAACAGTGAGTGGCTGCTGCCAACATACTGACTCATTTCTAGCCACTTTAATAATAAAAAAAATTGATTTTTATAAATGTATCACTAGTCAATTTAAACAATGCCACTTTATATAATGTTTACATACCCTACATTACTCATCTCATATGTATATACTGTACTCTGTACCATCTACTGCATCTTGCCTATGCCGTTCGGCCATCGCTCATCCATATATTTATATGTACATATGTACTTATTCATTCCTTTACACTTCGGTGTGTATAAGGTAGTTGTTGTGAAACTTGTTAAATATTACTGCATGGTCGGAACTAGAAGCCCAAGCATTTCGCTACACTCGCATTAACATCTGCTAACCATGTGTATGGGACCAATAAAATTTGATTTGATTTAGGCAAACTATCAGAATTTTAGCTACCAGGAAATGGCAGAGCGATATCTGTATAATGCACCTTTTAAAGCTTACTTATCTTGGAAGTTTCACACGGCAGGCTTTGCCAGATAACACTGTGTATCCCGTAGTCTGGAATGTTCTACTGTTCTGTTGTATTTTGTAGACTGCGGGTTTGAGTTGGAGAAGTCTCTTCTCAACGACACGCAGCGCACAATATCTGTTTGTATTTTGGAATACTTTTAAGTAAAGTACTTCCAAAGGACTGAATTTATATTTTCAGGTATGTAGGATGATCTTGCATTGTGTGGATCTTTAGAATCGGTAGGTTTCTTGATGTCTCCAGTGATGGGAAAGAGACCAAGAGTTCAGCTCGTCTTCCTCCCCCCACCCTTCTAGGAATGTAAAGTGACTGCTTCACATGGCTCTAAATGTTGTCTTGTTTTACTAGTACTTAGGCCTACATCATGTTAGGCTGAATCTTAACGAGCATTGTGTCTCATGGGTTAAATAAAAGGACCCCCCCCCCTGCTTATAATATATTGCATGACGGCTTAGCTATCCGCTGGTTTAGTTTGCAGTAGACTGTTTGAAAGGAAATCTGACATGGACATGGTGTACATGTCAGTCAGCAATCCACTTGTGTTGAGTATTGGCCTAATTTTTTCTAGAATGTAGCTTTGTTATCTGGCTTGGCATTCTGTGTCTTCAGGTTGTACTTTTATTGAATAGAGAGATGTCAGGATAGTAACCCTAGCCTCATGATGCTGTTCTCTGTGAATGCCATTTATCCTTAGCTCCCTCCCTGTTAATGGGTATCATTGGTTGACCGATCCAGTCTTGCTCCTTAATCTGTCTGTGTGGATCCTAATCTTTCCCTCCCGCCTAGCAACAGGCATGTCGGCTTGGGAACGGTAGACTGATATTTAGAATGCGGGTCATCTTGAATGGTGAGTCCTACGTTGAGTAGGACTACATGGGCTATTAGTTGTATAACAGAATTATTATAATATTGTCTTCATTATAATGACTGTCCCTGTGTGCACGTGTGCCACACACTCCAGTGAATGAGTGCTTTGCTGTTCCCTGCATGCTGACTGTCTGTATTTCCAAATGGCACCCTATTCACTATTTAGTGCACCAGAGCCCTATGGGTGAGGAAGCCTGACTGATGGCCATTGTGCTGTCAACACTCCATCCCTTGTCTTCCAATGAGATACTGACCAAGAGGAGAGAGAGAGATGCTGATTGGACTAATTTCATTTTAACAATACAGCCTTTCATTCAGGGCTGGTATATTGTATATGACCCATCCACTTTGGTCACAGAGTATTTGAATATGGTACATGCCTATTTATTAGAGGGAAATGGGGTGATCTAGGACTAGATCATGTAAATGTTATGACCAAGAGAGTAAGATTGAAATTTAAGGGATGTTATTTCATGTGGATCATCCCGTCCATGAAAACTACTGTAGGACTGCCTGAACGTATACATCTGATCTCTGGGTTAGTGCTATACGGAATTCTTGGTACATCCCTACCCATAACCCTGACCTAACCCAAACTCTTTGACATTTCAATTGGGTGACATCATAGTTGGCAGTCCCAAGGATCCCGGATAGCAAGAACCACTGTCTTACCTCTGTCACAGCACTAATCTCTAACTTCTGACCTGTGTGTTTCCTCCTCCAGGACGGCTACAGGAGCTCAGAGAGACATGGAGTTCAGGGATCTAACGGCCAGGGCCGGACTCTGGTATGAAAACTTCATGAAGAATGCAGGTGAGGATCCATCACTAACTGTTGTCCAGCGATGCATAGATTTTTAGTTTAGTTATTTAAAAGGTAAATGTTCAATTCCAGTGGAAGCCAAAGGATAACGCATAAAAGCATTATGCAACATTCTCTTCTATTGTGTTACTTGGTGGAAACGGACAGATATAGACTCTTCATCTAGCCATGTTGGTCTTTTGGGGTTGATGAAATGGTGCTGATAATTACAAGCCATGGGAATCGATTCTAAATCTACTCTCTTAAACTTGTTCATATTGGTGTATCTCAGTTGAATGGTTGGCTAGATAGCATGATGTATTGAGTTATGTTGAATCACACTCAACCCTTCTCTGCTTTCCAGACCCCAGGACAGAAGACTGGTTTCTCATGTCGTCGCCGCTCCCCCAAACCATAATAATTGTGGCGTACATCTACTTTGTCACCCGTCTGGGGCCCAGACTCATGGAGAACCGCAAGGCCTTCCACCTCAAAGAAATTCTAATTCTCTACAACTTCAGCGTGGTCGCCTTGTCCCTCTACATGTGCTATGAGGTGGGTCTCTTTCTCAATGGACTTCTGACAGGCTCTAGTGTTTGTTACTGCCTCGTCAAGCAATACGATCTTGTTTAGCAAAAAAACTCAACAATCGTGGTTTCCAATTTGTGAAACTTTACACTACATTCTTTTGTTTCAATGTGGAGACGGTGCATTTCAGTTGACGTCTAGTCTTTGTTTAAAGGAGAGCAAGCGCAGCGACAACTGTGGTGTGATTAGGAGTATGTTGATTTTAATGAATTGTCTCTTACTGTAGTATGTGATGTCGGGCTGGGGGACGGGCTACACGTTCCACTGCGACCTAGTGGACTACTCGGACTCGCCGCAGGCATTGAGGGTAAGAGCTGTAGAATGTGACGCAACCTGCTACAGTACAGGAAGAGATCTTCAAACTACTAGTACGGGTAGTTCCTTTGTCTCGATTAACACCCATTCACCTGTGGATTCCTCCACTGACTCTAGAATGCTAACAAACTTTTGGAACAAAGAATCATTGAGAGCAGGCCATTCCGTAGCCGTGACTCACACCACGTTTTCTGTCTTGCATAATGTCATTAGTCGTGTGGTCGTGAGGCCTGTTAGGTAACCACCATTTTGAATTTGATGGTTTTGCTTATCTGTAAGAAATGTAATTATTCCTGTCTTGCTACAAATAACCGCGCTCTCCTCCTTTTAGATGGCTGGGACGTGTTGGCTCTACTACTTCTCAAAGTTCATAGAGATGTTGGACACAGTAAGCTGATTCTCTTTAGTACAGCTTTCTGACTGTCTGTGTTTCGTTTGTTCAGTTGTCCGTTTTTTTCTTTGTCTTGTTCTGTTAAAGGCCCAATGCAGCTGTTTTTATATCAATATGAAATCATCTCTGGGTAACAATCGAGTACCTTACTGTACTTGAAGCAGGAAGAACCAGTGACTAGATCAATACAAAAGTGGTCAGATGAAGCATATGCTATGCTACAGGACTGTTTTGCTAGCACAGACTAGAATATGTTCCGGGATTCCTCCGATGGCATTGAGGAGTACACCACATCAGTCGTTGGCTTCATCAATAAGTGCATCGATGACGTTGTCCCAACAGTGACCGTATGTACATACCCACCCCAACCAGAAGCCATGGATTACAGGCAACACCCACACTGAGCTAAAGGCTAGAGCTGCTGCTTTCAAGGAGCGGTACTCTAACCCAGAAGCTTATAAGAAATCCCGCTATGCCCTCTGACTTACAATCAAACAGGCAAAGCGTCAATACAGGACTAAGATCGAATTGTACTAGACCGGCTTTGACGCTCGTCAGATGTGGCAGGGCTTGCAAGCCATTACAGACTACAAAGGGAAGCACAGCCGAGAGCTGCCCAGTGACACGAGCCTACCGGACGAGCTGAACTACTTAAATGCTCGCTTCGAAGCAAATAACACTGTAACATGCATGAAAGCACCAGCTGTTCTGGAAGACTGTGTGATCACGCTGTCCGCAGCCGATGTAAGACCTTTTAAACAGGTCAACATTCACAAGGCCGCAGGGCCAGACGGATTACCAGGATGTGTGCTGCGAGCATGCGCTGACCAACTGGCAAGTGTCTTCACTGACATTTTCAACCTCTTCCTGTCCGAGTCTGTAATACCAACATGTTTTAAGCAGACCACCATAGTCCCTGTGCCCAAGAACATTAAGATAACCTGCCTAAATGACTATCGACCCGTAGCACTCACATCTGTAGCCATGAAGTGCTTTGAAAGGCTGGTCATGGCTCACATCAACTCCATTATCTCAGAAACCCTAGACCCACTCTAATTTGCATACCTCCCCAACAGATCCACAGATGATGCAATCTCTTGCACTCCACATTGCCCTTTCCACCTGGACGAAAGGAACACCTATGTAAGAATGCCATTCATTGACTACAGCTCAGTGTTCAACACCATAGTGCCCTCAAAGCTCATCAATAACCTAAGGACCCTGGGACTAAACACCCCCCTCTGCAACTGGACTTCCTCACAGGCCGCACCCAGGTGGTAAGGGTAGGTAGCAACACATCCGCCACGCTGATCCTCAACACAGGGGCCACCCCTCAGGGGTGTGTGCTCAGTCCCTGTTCACTCATGACTGCACGGCCAGGCATGACTCCAAAACCATCGTAAGTTTGCCGAAGACACAACAGTGGTAGGTCTGATCACAGACAACGACGAGACAGCCTATAGGAAGGAGGTCAGAGACCTGGCCGTGTGGTGGACAACAACCTCTCCCTCAACGTGATCAAGACAAAGGAGATGATTGTGGACTACAGGAAAAGGAGGACCCAGCACTCCCCCATTATCATCGACGGGGCTGCAGTGGAGCAGGTTGAGAGCTTCAAGTTCTCTGCTGTCCACATCACCAACAAACTAACATGGTCCGAGCACACCAAGACAGTAGTTAAGAGGGCCCGACAAATCCTATTCCCCCTCAGGAGACTGAAGAGATTTGGCATGGGTCCTCAGATCCTCAAAAGCTTCTACAGCTGCACCTTCGAGAGCATCCTGACTGGTTGCATCACTGCCTGGTATGGCAACTGCTCGGCCTCCGACCGCAAGGCCCTACAGAGGGTAGTGCTGAAAGCCCAGTACATCACTGAGGCCAAGCTTCCTGCCATCCAAGACCTCTACACCAGGCGATGTCAGAGGAAGGCCCTAAAATTTGTCAAGGACTCCAGCCACCCAAGTCATAGACTGTTCTCTCTGCTACCGCACGGCAAGTGTTACCAGAGCGCCACGTCTAGGTCCAAGAGGCTTCTAAACAGCTTCTACATCTAATCAAATAGCTACCCAGACTATTTGCATCCCCACCCCCCACCCCACTCTCTCTCTTTTACACCACTGCTACTCTCTTTTGTTATCATCTATGCATAGTCACTTTAATAACTCTACCTACATGTATATATTATCTCAACTAACCGGTGTTCCCGCACATTGACTCTGTACCGGTACCCCCCTGTATATAGTCTCGTTGTTCTTATTTTACTGCTGCTCTTTAATTACTTTTTACTTTTATTTCTTATTCTTATCCGTATTTTTTAAAACTGCATTGTTGGTTAAGGGCTCATAAGTAAGCATTTCACTGTTAGGTCTACACCTGTTGTATTCGGCGCATGTGACTAATAACATTTGATTTGATTTGTAATATATTTCCATTCATTTGAGCAAAAATAGCTTTTTAGCTAAATTACTTCTCAAGCAATAATTTTACTAGGACTGTGGGGCGAGAGAAACTGAAAAATAGCTGTTATTGGCAAAGCGTTTTGGAACACTGCTTATTGGTTTATTCACCAATTTACTGCATGGTGATGTCACCATGGAAAGCAGACACTCCCACCCGTTCAAACCTGCTGATTTTAGAAGGTCCTGTGTAGATTGTATTTTCAACCAGCAACTTTTTAGGAAATTACACTGATCACATTTTTTCACACTTTTACAGTGTTAGTTTCATCAGCTGTTGTACAATATGATATAAACCACAGGGAAAAAAACGGAATTTTGACTGCACTGGGCCTTTAAGTTAAATGGCTGAATTCTCCCTTCTTTTAGATCTTCTTTGTTCTGAGGAAGAAGAACAGTCAAATTACGTTCCTCCATGTCTATCATCACTCTATCATGCCCTTTACCTGGTGGTTTGGAGTCCGGTTCGCTCCAGGTACAGTATACAAGTGCTTGAATTGGTACAGTGACTGTATTAGCACATTGGTGTCATAACTCCTAATGGGTTATACCAGCAAATTAGTGATGGGCTCTACCAGGATGTCAGTATTCAGCATGTTGACAATAAATGTCAGTATTCAGCATGTTGACTTCCTTAGTAGCTGTTGTCAAATTGGAACACAGAAACATGGCCACTTAGGGATAGCATTGCCGTATAGCAGGTATTCCCAAACTGGGGTACGTGTACCTCCAGGGGTACGCGCAATGCCGTCGGGGGTACGCCAAATATAAATGTGATTCGCATTTTTTATTTTTATTTTTTTATTTTCTTCAAACAGTTCATTTATATTTTCCAACGGGGCTATACATTTGGGTGAGTGTTTTTCTCACCCGAGTGGCCTCGTTTCACTGCCAAAAATAAAATTAAACCATCTAGTGTTCAGCGAAATAACAACACAATGTCATATACAGGTAGCCTAGTCAAATAATTAACATCCAATCACATTAACCGTTACTCTCTCGCAGGAATTCCACTAACGGTCTGTATGTGGCCGAACGTAGCTGCTGCTCATGTTGGTATCTGTACTGATGAGCAAAAGGCATGACAGGGAGACCTAGTGGAGTGTTAACGCGCGTGCAAGCAGTTGCTCCCGACGCCACTTGGGTACACTGCAGCATCCACCGAGAGGCTGTTGCTGCCAAGGGAATGCCTGACAGCTTGAAATACTATTTTGGACACTACAGTGAAAATGGTTAACTTTGTTAAAGCAAGGCCCCTGAACTCTCGTGTATTTTCTGCACTATGCAATGATATGGGCAGCGACCATGTAACGCTTTTATAACATACAGAAGTGCGCTGGTTATCAAGGGGCAAAGTATTGACACGTTTTTATAAATTGAGAGACGAGCTTAAAGTTTTCTTTACTGACCATAATTTTCACTTGTCTGACCGCTTGCATGATGACAAGTTTCTCACACGACTGGCCTATCTGGGTGATGTTTTTTCTCGCCTGAATGATCTGAATCTAGGATTACAGGGACTCAACTATATTACAACTATATTCAATGTGCTGGACAAAATTGAGGCTATGATTAAGGAGCTCTTCTCTTCTCTGTCTGCATTAACAAGGACAACACACAGGTCTTTCCATCATTGTATTATTTTTTGTGTGCAAAGGAACTCAAGCTTACAGACAATGTCAAATGTGATATAGCGAAGGACCTGAGTGAGAAGGGTGCGCAATTACGCAGGTACTTTCCCGAAACGGATGACACAAACAACTGGATTCGTTATCCCTTTCATGTCCTGCCTCCAGTCCACTTATCGATTTCTGAACAAGAGAGTCTCATTGAAATTGCAACAAGTGGTTCTATGAAAATTGAATTTAATCAGAAGCCACAGCCAGATTTCTGCATTGCCAAATGGTATTCTGCCTTGGAAAATCGCGCTGTTAAGACACTGATGCCCTTTGCAGCCACGTACCTATGTGAGAGTGGATTCTCGGCCCTCACTAGCATGAAAACTAAATACTGGCATAGACTGTGGAAAATTATTAAAGAATGAGACTCTCTCAAATACAACCCAACATTGCAGAGATATGTGCATCCTTTCAAGCACACCCTTCTCATTAACCTGTGGTGAATTATTCACAATTTTCGATGAACAAATAAGGTTTTATATGTAAAATGGTTAAATAAAGAGCAAAATTATTGATTTATTATTTGCGCCCTGGACCTATAAGAGATCTATGTCACCTCCCACGAGCCGGATTGTGACAAACTCATTATTATGTTTAATAAATGTATAGTGTGTGTGTGTGTATGGCAGGCTTACAATGATGGCAAAAAAACATTTGAGAGTGCGCTGACCCTGGTGCTAGAGGGGGTACGCAGCTGGAGGTTGAATGTTTTGAAGGGGTATGGGACTAAAAAGTTTGGGAACCATTGCCCTATAGAACAAAAAAAATCCTAACTGCTAATTGCTCATCTCGTCCTCTAGGTGGCCAGGGGACATTCCATGCCCTGTTGAACTGTGTGGTCCATGTCATCATGTACTCCTACTACGGCCTGTCTGCCCTGGGCCCCGCCTACCAGAAGTACCTCTGGTGGAAGAAGTACCTCACCACTATTCAGCTGGTACGTACTGCACTGCACTAGACTAGTGTGGGAGTTGAACTTGAATTTGAATCAGAAGTCATACGTTTTTATGAACAAGGATAGGATTGTTAAAAACAAGTCATATTTGACCGTCCTCTGTCTGTCCTCAGATCCAGTTTGTGATCGTGACCACCCACATCTGGCAGTACTTCTTCATGAAGGACTGTCCCTACCAGTTCCCCATCTTCATCTACATCATTGGCCTCTATGGCCTGGTCTTCCTCCTCCTCTTCCTCAACTTCTGGTACCACGCCTACACCAAGGGGAAGAGGCTTCCCAAGGTACTTCAGGCCAAAACCTGGGCCCACCCCTACAACAAAACCAACGGCGAAATAACCAACGGGAATGGTTTCCACTGTGACAAGGATAAGTGACAGGAGGTCAATCAATCAGGCTCAGGATCAAGAGTCGATCTCATTTAAATATGAGCCTATTCATGAACTGAAATTAGACATGGAATTTAGAGTACTGGGGTGTATTCACTAGGAACCAAACGGATAGGTACCTACCTGAATTTGTCTAATAGAAACTGTCTTTTTCCATTTTTTGGACTAATGATTACATCCCAGGTTAGGTATGCAGGAGTTTTGTTTTCCAATATAAAAGTCAGTGCACTATTGAACTCAAAGAGAATTGACCCCTCACCTCTGGACCTTCTGATATATTCTTTTCTCTCTGCTACAGCAATCTCTCAGAGTTATGACCCAAAGCTTTACTGGAGTTTTTGTATTAGATATTTTCCAACTTTTATACCTGTGCTTTTTTTTCCTGTTCAGGGTGAAAGCACAAGTTGAGTGTTTTTTATTTTTATAAACAGATTGTTGATGTTAGACGTGTGTTAGGTTAGCCGATGTTGGGGCAGTTCAGTAGCTTTGTCCCACCAGCCCAAATGAACTCTGCCGTTTTAGAGTTGGTGCTGAACCTCTCTAGCTTTAGCTGTAGAATTCAGCTGTATAATGTGACCTTGCTTTCAGCTGGTTTCTATATTTCAATACCTGTACTTTTTTATAATTTTAATACATTGTCTGTGCATTTAATTGTAAACATTTTATATATTCTGCTACTGAAAGTCTAGCAGGATTTTGTCTGTCTGAGTATGTGAGCCATCTTCCATAGTTGAGGCCTGATGTATTTCCTGGGTCTGGTCACATGGCTGGGAAAAACTCTGGTCCCTACCCATAGTATACCTGTAATGATGGAAGGATAGAGGATAACCATTTTGCCAGTAAGAACCGATGTTTACATGTATACTGAGTGGAGTGTATTGGTGTTGACCCCCCCCCCCCTCCGTTTCATAAACTCTGCACCCATTTCTCTCTGGTTTGAGTCACAGCCTCTACTGGTGCTGAGAAACTTTGGAAGCCAACCTGCTCCTACTGTTAAAGAGCTGTAGGCCTACTTGAATCTCATTGAAATCTGTCTGTATTATGTCCAACAGAAGTGACGGTGTGACATTTGAAGCCAGAGAGAAAAGTGTGGCACTGTTCTTGCAGGAACCGGAGCAGAGTGCACATTTCGCTTTAGCTCTGTCGCAAGCAAAGAACGACCCATGAAAAACTGTAGCCATTGTTTACCACTGCATGCATATTCGTTTTATATCCACTCTTCCAAATTGAGTTCAGTCTTAATGCCATGCGTATGACAGTTAGTATGCTTTCTCACTGGGTGTGTTCACGTTTGGTTTTCACCTCTGAGCTCTGCTCAACTGGTGATTGAGGACACAGCATTAGCTACGTGTAGGATGGGCCTCCACAGGTGTAGTAAAACCCCAGTGCCTTGGGTGTAGGCTGAGTCCAATAAGCAACAGCGATCTAGCTGATTTGAAATGTATTTGCTGATGTTGGCTCTAGTGTGAGCGTGTTATCCACATGGGTTACTTTTCAGTGCCTTTGTCTAAGCCCCTACAGCTCCACCTTGTGGTTATGAGTGTCCTCCAGACATGATGCTGCTAATTCTGTATAAAAACAGTCATGTGTAAAGTAATTATTTTTGTATTTATATAAAAATAAATTCTGTTTTATACTTCACCTGTGTTCTATTCTTGGGGCTTAGTTTGTAGCAGTAAAGATATTTGCTTCAGCATTTTTTACTGTTTTCAACAGTCATTCACCCATAACCAATGCCGGATATTAGTAGTAGTATAACTTTTTGAAATGGGTGAATCTTGGATAGATGAATCTGGAGTCCACATTTTGACAATTTCAGACACTGGAATGATAAGTAAAAAGCAGCACAGCTGACCTCTGAGGCACATGAACACTCTGAGAACATATTAATACATTTATTTTCCACTGGGAGGTGCTTTGAAACAGTGTAATGTTTTACACTGGTCTGTAACTACACTATAATTATTTCAATCAGTTTTTGTTCATTTTTTAAAATTATTATTCAGAATTGTCTTACAAACACTTCAACCTTTTCAGAACTGAAATTGTTTGTGGACATTGATTAGAGCCTGAGCTTTAATGCAACGAAATGACACTATGGGCCCAATTCAGACCTTTAAATTAAGGTGTGGCGGAGGTGTGTACAGATACGCCATATTCTGACCTTGATTTAGGCTAATTCCACCACCTTTATGTGCGAGGAAACCATGAAGGTCTAGCGAACCTACTGGTTCCAACACCATTCTCCATATCCACTTTTATTTGTCACATGAGCCGAATACAACAGTACCGTACCTTACCGTGAAATGCTTACTTACAAGCCCTTAACCAACAACGCAGTTCAAGAAATAGCACTAAATATATATTTACTAAATAAGCTAAAGTAAGAAATGGAGTAAAATAAAGAGGCTATACACAGGGGGTACCAGTTAATCGAGGTAATTTGTACATGTAGGAATGGGTAAAGTGACTATGCATAGATAATAAACAGCCGGTAGCAGCAGTGTGAAAACAATGGGGATGGGATGGGGGGGGGGTGGTGTCCGCTCCAGTACCGTTTGCTGTGCGGTAGCAGAGAAAACAGTCTGACTTGGGTTGCCATACTACACAGTGATGCAACCGGTCAGGATGCTCTCGATGGTGCAGCTGTATAACTTTTTGGGGAGCCATGCCAAATCTTTTCAGTGTCCTGATGGGGAAAAGGTGTTGTCGTGCCCTCTTCATGACTCTCTTGGTGCGTTTGGACCAGGATAGTTTGTTGATGTGGACGTGTGTGACGTTTAGAACTCATACAGTAGGCCTACTTTGGGCCAACTCACAAAATCATTCAGAATATCTGAAGACATTTTATGTACCTCTTTTGGGTAAAGGAGGAAAATGTTACATACCATATGTACATCAGAGTTTAAGTCACATTCTGAATCATCTTCATTTATGCATGAAGTATAGAAGAGTATATTCCCCCATTATTAAACCAGAACCAATCTCCCTGGTGTAGGCCTACAAGAAACTTGGAATACCCTCCATTTTCCCCTATTAGTTTATGCATCAGCTAGGTTACTTAAAAAGTGTGCATTTGGTGATAAAGATGAATATTTGAGAATGACCATGTGTATGTGAAAGCTGATTAAAAATGCATAATACAAACTATCAACATTAACAGGCTGTTATAGACAAATAAAAAAACAGACTATCACTCAGTTTGTGTAGTTCAAGATTTGTTTTTTTTATTAACAATGTATCCCTTTAATAAGATTGTATGCTTCTTTAGGTCAGCAATGCCCCAAAACACACTGTACACATTATACAAGGGAAACCACGATTCAAGCAAAAAACACAACAAAAAAAATCATTAAATTATAATACAGTCTCAAGGAAAAATATATAAATAACTCTCTCATCTCAGTCACTCTGCTATGGTAAAGATATAATAAATAGATCTGACATCCCTCAGCAGACCTATAAATCACACTAGGAGTCCACTTGTGTAGCAGCATAATAGCAAAACTAACCAATAGAAACAGAAACCTGTTCCCATGGAAACCTTACAGCAATCCATAAATGATCACGTCACCCTGTCCTCTCATCTCAGCTAATGATAGACAGCAATATCTGCATCGTGAAAACAACTTAGGGACAATTACTTTCCCCAGTTTGCAAACAAGTGATGGCAACCTATTATGATTTAAGACAATGAAACTATTAGAAGCATTTGGAAGAAATAAATTAACACTTTTCAGAAACAGTGACAATGATCTAATATTACAGTTTTGACATGCCGTTTGTACATGCAGTGAGAGCGAAGCACAGAGGTAGGGTTTCTGACAACCTCCATAAAAAGAACCAATGAAAAGGTGAGAACCTGGCTGTTGCCACTGTCGGAGGCAGTGTCCTTCCAAACCAGGGTCAGAGATAGAGGAATACAGAAAGGATGACAGACAGCAAGCCACAGCAGTTATGTTCCATGTGTCCAGATGGGAAAAGAGTGTGATGGTTAATTAAAACACTACTGATGTTTGATTGTCTGACAGTCTATAGACAAATAGAAAAATGGTTGTTTAAACAAGAATGAGTCTTTTGATCATAAGCAGAGTTGGAAATAATAAACTTATGAGATCACAGCACAACCATCTCTAGCAGAAACAAACTGAGGGTATGACTATGAGGGAGGCTTCTAGAACATTCTGTAGTGTTTCCATTATGAGGGAGAAGAGGATGAGTCCAGCACTGACTAGGATGGACTGAACATGCCTTTTTCATATCAGCATACACCAGCGCAAGATCACATTTTTCAAGACTTAGTCATATTTCATCCAGCTTATGTTTAGGTTAAGTGTGATGTGTTAAGTAGTTGATGTGTCATGTCTGTTGGTCAGGCTTGTACATCCATCTGAAAACAGCATTTGGTTAAACTGCTCCCCCTGTTGGCCATAGGCAGGAACAAAACTAGACATGTCGGGTTTCATTTGTTCAGACAGTCCGTCTCCTCTTCCTCAAGCAACCGGAGGGAGACAACCCTTTCACTCATTCTTTAACATCCATGATCCCTTCCTTCTCTCACCCATGCTCCCTCCATCTTGAACTTCAGCAAAACTTCTCCCCTCTTCTCTTTTATCCTTGCCCCCCTATTCTCTCCATCTCCCTTTTTTCACTATGTTGCGCTCTGTATCTCTATGTGAGGGTTGGAGGGAAAGCAGCGTCTCAACAGGGAGGGGAGGACAGAGACGAGGAAGGTCAAAACTTCGTGGGAGGGTCTACATCCACTCCGACGGGCTTTGGTGGCTTCGACAGGATCGCTTCTGCTTCCTCGTACATCTGAGGGGACAGGATGTGACATGAGCATGAGGTCAGAAGTCGCAGGAGATGACTGTCATATTTCTGTTGTAACCACTAACGTAAATCGGAAGTGTAGGGGTTGAGGAGCGTCGGTCTCCTCTCCCTGCCAATCAACCCATCACCCATACATCCTAACTACTAGAGAAGATCTGAAAGGATGTATAAGCAATATGGCAAAAACAAAATCGACCTAGCCTAACAAAGACGTGGAGCTATTACCATAAACCCATCTAATTCTTCCAGATCTACATAAGTAACTAGAGAGAGGGGCTAGGAGTGAATTTGGGACTGGGGAGAAATGGAGAGACCGTATAGAAGAGGACCTTACCGGTATGAAGTGTACGTCCTGAAAGAGTTCCTGTATGAAGCGTCGAGAGGGCAGGCGGAACATACAGTGGGCCAGCAGGTGAGACACCTCAGAGTACAAACAGATATCATCAAACGCATAGGGAAACTTCTCTTTTATCCTGGAGAGGCAGAGAAAGCAGACACCATTAAAGCTCCAATGCAGCCATTTTTTCTTTTTGTATCTTAATATCAAAATAATTTCTGGGTAAGAATTAAGTACCTTTCAGTGAATGTTTCCAATTAAAATGGTCAAAAATAAAAACAAATACCTTCATAGCAAAGGGCAATTTCTCAAGCAAGAATTCTGCTAGGACTATCTGGGAGTGGAAATCTTGCTATGGATGCGGTAAAGAGGTCAATGGAACTCGATCAAAACAATGGAAATGCCATGGAAACGCCTGGGGGAAAGATCCTGAATCTCCTCACTGCCCCTCAGCAAAATTAGCCTATATTTAGGCTACTGTTTATATGTGCATTTCACACACAGGTTATTTTAAAATAACCTATTTTAATTGTTTTAAATCGGTGTAATGCTTGTATGGATGTCAATACCAATACATTTTCATGTCATCGTCACCAACCAACTGCATTGCAGTTAAAAATGACTAACATTAACGATTTATAAGAACACGAGTTAGCATTTAGCAGTCACTTCTTCTAAACCTGACAAGGGACTACTTCTAAATGTTATGCAGCAAAAACAGCCAAATATCCAAATCGGACTTTATTAACCACATTGTGTGCCTGCTACAATGCATCAACCATGACGGATTTGACGAATATCCACTTAGTTAGATCAGATTTGTTGAATGTGGGCCAACCAGCATTCTTCTATCCCCCCAGTCTGCGTTCCATTGACCTCTTTACCACATCTATTGGCAAAGAGGTTTCAAACTCTTTCTTATTGGTCTATTAACTAATTTACCGCATGATGATGTCACCATGGAAGGCCATTATCATAATTCTCACAATTTCACAGTATTACTCCAACCTCAGTGTGGAACTGTATATAAAACACAGGAAAATCTGTGTTGGGGGAGGGGGTTTAATTGTGTGTGTGTCTTACGTCAGTAGCCCTGTCTCGTGGCCCTTGGTTCCTACAGAAGAGCTGAGGTTGATGACGAGGCGAAGCACCTCCTTCCTCAGCAGGACCCGACAGGCCGGGCCGTCTTCAGATATTGCCTTGCCACCTGACGGACATACACAACAGCCTATCAGAGCTCACTCACACAACCTGACCAAATCAGACGTTTTGATCGGAATTAGAATGTTTAACAAAGGTGTACATATGCAGTCTGTGCGTGTGCTGCAGACAGCCTCCTGAGACTGCAGTGTGTGTGTGCATACCTAGCACTATGCCAGCAGGAGTAGGTGTGCTGCAGACGGATCCCTGTGACACAGCAGCGTCGCTGCAGCCGGAGACGCCAGAGAACTTGGACTGAGGCATCACCTCCAGACGATGGCTGGTCTGACTCGACCACGGAAAGTCTATGTAGTCTATGAAAAGAGAGATGGGACGGGGGGGTAAGGCAACCATTACTCTGAGTGTGTATGTGTGTGCGTGTGTACTCAGAGTAGTCGGTGTGTGTGTGATTTCTCACCAGTGCGTGTGTGTGCGTTGTTGATCTGAGGCTGTGTGGGGTAACCCAGTACAGTAGCTCCTACGCAGTAGAGACAGTTGTCGTCAGTGTGTTCCTGTAGACCCGTCTCCTCTGGACCCAGGATATGGTTCTGGTTGTTCTCTCTGCTGGCCATCAGCTCTGAGATACTGAACTGCTGCTTCAGCAGTGGGATAGGAGGATAGGGACGATCACCGTCACCTACAGTACACAGGGCATAGAACACGCAGTCACACCTACTGGAACTGGAAGTAAACCATTTCTATCATTCACGTTAAACTATCATCACTATCCCACCCATCTCTCAATCTCTCCCTCTCCTTCCTTACCGTCTGAGTCTCCAAAGTAGAACGGACACTTCTCGCCGGCGGGCGGGCTAGTCCTCTGTTGGAAATAGGGCGTGTCTCGGATGTAGAACATGTCGTTGATGTCCATGGGCAGCGCCAGGCCCACGTAGTCGTCGTTACAGCCGTAGGCGGCGCTGGACACCATGGAGCGCACCGACGAGCAACGCTGCAGAGTGATCTGGTTGATGGGGCTCAGCAGATCCTCCTTGTCCAGAGACGCAAAGCTCAACGCCTTCAGAAACCTGCCGGGCGGAGGGAGACGGGTGAGAGTGAGGGGTGACAAGAGGGCGAGGGGAGCGAGGGCAGACACAGTTAGACGTAGCTATATGGCGAGAGAAGTAGAGAGAGAATGAAAAACTCTGACAAAGAGAGAAACACACAAAAACACATGGAAATGTGGGGCTCCTAATCCACACCACAACTACACAGTGCCATCTTAAAAAACAGCAGGGTTCATCTGCTTGGATCTACAAAGGGAATCTAGCCTCCTAGTCCTATCAATATACTCCAAAACAAAACTGTGGGAAGGACAGTCAACACTAAGAAATACCTATGAAACTGTGGTGCGTAAGCAGAAACTCTGAGTAGTAGGGATGTGACAAAAAAAAAAAAAGTCTTAACGTTTGAACTGCAAATCGTTTTTTTTTCCGATAAGAAAAATGAATTCAATTCCACAGGAATTCACAACGCTGCTGCCAGGAACAGTTTGGGTCTCACGGTACGTCCCATTCAGATGGTTAAGCATTGCACCTGTACTACCATTACTGTACCCCAATTCCACCTAGCAACGTTTGCATTTCCTTCTCATTTAACTTCTCAAAGTATTGCCACACAGGATTTCGCTGCTGTCGCTTGCCTTTCCAAGTTTTCCAACTGTTAACGACGATGACGTAGCGTTGGAGCGTCAAACACCAAAATGACTGATTCCTCGACTCCTTGCACATCGACTGCCGGTGTCAACTCCCATTTATGTGCGTCAAGATTCGATTCCGCTAGGAATCGGCTCCTAAGATTCAGTATTTTTGGAACGGAGGACACTTGATTATTTGCCGTACTTCCGAGAAAACAACACTTGCATCTTTCACAGCGAGAGAGAGGACAGAGTGTGGAGGGGCACAGTATAGGCAGGTCAGCCACTAGGCAGAGTCAAACCGTGCACTAGGCCGATCTATCGGCAATCAAAAACTCTCTCGCAATGGAATGCTGTATCTGGCAATTTCTTGGCTTGCGATTTCAATAAAGCAGGGTATATCATCAATGAATAGGCTAGGATATTGAGATGCAACACCTCTCTCTTACAGTATCTGTGCATGTGCACGGGTTCACTTCACGCTGTTCACAGAGTGGTAGCCAGGTCACCAAAACAGTGGAGAAGTTGAGCCTCGATCGTCGACACGCCCTTAGTTGCGGAAATTGACCCACTATGTCGTTTACTTCCTGCATCTACTTTCTGTATCGTTTTTTTTGGTTAGAGATTTTTCTTGACATTAAGCATTTAAGGACACCAATTTCAACACAGGAGGGGAACTGCTCTACAAAAAAAATGGAGGCTAGGTTGGTCCACCCACCAAGGCATAGAGACGGACATCCTGCGGAGTGGCTGGACAGCTGGACAGCTGACCCTCTTAGCAGACAACCTGAGAGATCACCAGCGCATACACACACACACACACACACACACACACACACACACACACACACACCCACACCCACACAGCTGTTACTGCTCTGAACCAGAAGAGAGACACACCGTTGCTGCTGAAGATGACTAATAGCCCAGAGATACAACACACAAGCACACAGAGCCATTACCTCTAAACACACACACGCGCAACCATTACAGCTAGAGACTACAGCTAACCCTCAGACAAGCTGACAGACCAGCACATCCAGGTATCTAAAGGGGGAAGAGGTGGACACTACTGGAGTGGTCCACCCACCGAGGGACGTAGGCTCTGGATGGCCTGCGGTGGGCATCAGAGGGGCGGGGGGCTGGACAGCTCACTCTCTTAGCAGACAACCTGAGGTACTCCACCTCAGTCTGCTTCTCTCTGTCTACCGACCAAGACTGGGCTGTGGGGAAGAACCCTTCAGGGGCCCAAGCTGAGCTAGAAAGAACAGAGAGTTCAATGACCTCACAAACCAGCACACAACACACACCCACAATAAAAGACAAACAGATTAAAAGGAGAGTGGAGAATGATTAGACAGAGCAGTAGAACATTGATATGACCAGTCACAGACAGACAGACAAGGACCTATGACTGAGAAAAGCATGAGCAATGGCAGCCAGCAGCCATGACGGGGAGTGAAAACCCACCAGAAGTTGTCCTTACTTGTGTGAGTTCGAGTGTGAATATAGGTGTGCGTTTGTACGTGCATATTGCATTTCCCATATATGTGTGCGTTTTTGTGCAGCGTTCAGATACCTTATGTGTAGCGTGCGACGTAACTTACCTGCGCGGCGTTAGCCTCGAGTCCAGACTACCGGTCTTCATAGTGATAGTGTCAGTGAAGAGCACGTCTTTAGCGGGCGACGCTAACGACTCACTATGAGACAGAGACGGGTGGATCCTCTGCTGCTGCAGCCTCTTCAGAGTAGCATAGCCTAGTGCATCCCGCGGGCTGGTGTACATGAAACTGCAGTCTGCAAGGCTCTTAATGGCCGCCACCGAGGGAGACTTGAGGCTCTGGGCTCTGCGGGGGAGGGTGTGTGAGGAGCCAGGGGGGACCAGGGAGACAGAGCTGGACTTGGAGAGAGGCAGGTGGTTGGTGTGGGCCTGGGTTGGGGCGAGGGTGTACAGCGTTTTGACCGTCTTAGCCGAGACCACTGTGTTGAGGCTGACACAGTCCGACGAGTCTGGCTCGGGATGCTCAGGGTTTCCCACAGTCTCGCGGGAGGGGCTGGAGCTCATGGAGCTGATGCCGCTTGTGGTGGTGTCTGTGTTGAAGCTCTGACTGCGGCTTTTAAACTGAGTCCCTCCCCCATCTCCTCCCGCTAGACGTTCCCGGCTACTCTGCTCCCTGGACGGGGGCTCTCCAGGACCCCCCAGCCCAGACCCCCCTCCACCAGCCCGGGATAGCCTCCCCTCTCCCAGCTGCTCCTCAGACCCCCCCACAGAGTCCCTGATCCCCACAAAGGAGGTTTCCAGGCTGACTGTGGGACTCTTGGGCATGCCTCTCCCATTGAACACAGGCGTAAACACATCGCCTTGCGACGAGGAGTAGATGGAGGGCTCCGTTACCGTCCTGTTCCTCCTCAGCCCTCCCAGTTTAGGCTCGGTGGGGGTGCGGATGCCCCCCATTGACTTGGGGTCGCTGGTGGAGCGCAACTTCTTGCTGGGGAGCGAGAGGGAGTTGAGAAAGCGGTTGCGTACAAAACGGGTGGAGGCCAGGATGGTGAAGGGGCTGCGGTCCTTCATGGGTTTGGAACGCAGGTAGAGGGAGGCGTCGTCTGATTGGTCCAACATCTCAGACTTGTCATCATCCAGGATGTACATGTCTAAATACACACACACACACACACACACACACGTGACAAACATTACACAACATACAGTACCAGTCAAAAGTTGACACACCTACTCATTCAAGGGGTTTTCTATTTGCACTTTCTTCTACGTTGTAGAATAGCAGAAGACATCAAACTATGAAATAGCACATATGGAATCATGTAGAAACCAAACAATTGTTAAAGATTCTTCAAAGTAGCCACTCTTTGCCTTGACAGCTTTGCACACTCTTGGCATTCTCTCAACCAGCTTCACCTGGAATGCTTTTCCAACAGTCTAGAAGGAGTTCCTATATGCTGAGCACTTGTTGGCTGCTTTTCCTTCACTCTGCAGTCCAACTCATCTCAAACCATCTCAATTGGGTTGAGGTCAGGGGATTGTGGAGGCTAGGTCATCTGATGCAGCACTCCATCACTCTCCTTCTTGGTCAAATAGCTCTTATACAGCCTGGAGGTGTGTTTGGGGTCATTGTGATAGTGGGACTAAGCACAAACCAGCAAAGCAGATGGGATGGCGTATCGCTGCAGAATTCTGTGGTAGACATACTGGTTAAGTGTGCCTTGAATTCAAAATACATCACTAACAGTGTCACCAGCAAAGCACCCCCACACCACCTCCTCCATGCTTCACAGTGTGAACCACACATGCGGAGATCATCCATTCACCTACCCTGCGTCTCACAAAGGCACAGCGGTTGGAACCAAAAATCTCAAATTTGGACTCATCAGACCAAAGGACAGATATCCACCGGTCTAATGTTCATTTCTCATGTTTTTTGTCCCAAGGAAGTCTCTTCTTCTTATTGGTATCCTTTAGTAGTGGTATCTTCGCAACAACTCAACCATGAAGGCCTGATTCACACAGTCTCCTCTGAAAAGTTGATGATGATATGTGTCTGTTACTTGAACTCTGAAGCAGTTATTTGGGCTGCAATTTCTGAGGTTGATAACTCTACTGAATGTATCCGCTGCAGCAGAGGTAACTCCTGGTCTTCCTTTCATGTGGCGGTCCTCATGAGAGCCAGTTTCATCATAGTGCTTGATGGTTTTTGCGACTGCACTTGAAGAAACTTTCAAAGTTCTTAACATTTTCCGTATTGACTGACCTTCATGTCTTAAAGTAATGATGGACTGTCGTTTCTCTTTGCTCATTTGAGCTGTTCTTGCCATAATATGGACTTTTACCAAATAGGGCTCTTCTGTATACGCCCCTACCTTGTCACAGCACAACTGATTGGCTCAAATGCATTAAGGAAAGAAATTCCACAAATTAACTTAACGCACATCTGTAGATTGAAATGCATTCCAGGTGACAACCTCAAAGCTGGTTGAAAGAATGGCAAGAGGGTGCAAAGCATGGCTATTTGAAGAATAGCAAATATATTTTGATTTGTTAAACACTTTTTTGGCTACTACAAGATTACATGTGCTATTTCATAGTGTTGATGTCTTCACTATAATTCTACAATATAGAAAATAGTAAAAAAAAAAAAAAAAAAAAAAAAAGGTGCTCAAAAAGATCTGACCGGTAGTGTACAGTATGTGAGAATTCTGTTAATTCTACAATGTAGAAAAAAGTAAAAATAAAGAAAACTCCTTGAATGAGTAGATGTGTCCAAACTTTTGACTGGTACTGTACACGACAGAAAATACACACAAAACAAACAATTATTCCCTGCTTAAAAACACCTACAGAAGCTACATATATCCATAATATATACAAATCGAATGAAAAAATAAAAATAGGAAAGAAAGTGCTACGAGGATGTGCTTAACAGAAACGGTCTTTTTTGCCTGGTGAAGAGTTTCATGGTTAACTCACTGGGTTGGGACTCGCTCTCGCTATTGTGCCGGGAGCTGGTGTACTCGGAGTTGAGACTGAGCGTGCTCGGTACGGAGGAAAGTTCAGAGGTCATCGGTTTGTCCACCTCGTCTGGGGTGACGGGCCACAGTGTCTGGCGACTGTGTCTGACTGTGTCCCAGCCATACTGTTTCAACACTTCACAGCCCTGCCGCGTCTTGGAGATCACGCCAACGACGTACACGCACGTTCTGGAGGGAGAGAAAACAGACATGAGACTGTTGGCGAGACATCAGGTTCATCTCTGTGTGCGCGCGCGTGTGTGTGTGTGCGTCCCCTTACCCCCGTACGGACAGGACCTCACAGTGTTGTGCCAAGGCCAGGATGTCAGGGATGACGTTCTCCTCCTGAAGCAGGTTCAGACCCCAGTTTGATGACCCAATGTTACCCTGGAAACAAGACATACATTCACTATCATTAACACAACAGACCCTGGGAACCACAGTCGGAACCAATGTCAGAGCACTGGAGGACGCAGACTGTCTATAGCGTCTACCCAAGAGAAAATAAAGACCATTATGAACCAATGGTGTTTGTTTTTTCTTTACTGTAACTGACAACACGTGTACTTTTCATACAACGTTGTGATTTATGTGCCGAGTGGTTAGGGGAACTGACCAGAGCCCAGAGGGCTGCCTTCAGCTGTTTGATGCCCTCCCAGGTGTCCAGCATCGGGGAGCGAACCGTGTAGCTGAGGTCAGGGACCACGCTCTGGAGAGCGTGAGACAGTCGGTAAGATACCAAAACCCATAGGTTCTTCACATTAAAAAAGACCTTTGTAAAGCAGAATTACCTGAGTCTCTAGTAGGTGGCAGCCTGTCTTATCATGGACTAGCTGACCATACAAGTGCACAGGAAGATAAACATTTGGTCTCTGTAACCTAGAGACAAAACACACAAAGACAATGTACTCATGTTCAACAACTGAGAAAAATAAATATAGTTGGCTCAAGATCACAGCCGATGGATTTTTGGTGGTGGAGAGCAACACGGTATGCAGGCTTTACAGTTGTTTTAGCCCAGCACAGCTTCCACTTATCTAAACAAGACTACGACGCGCCAAATCAGGCGAGTTAGTGCTGGGCCAGGACAAAGGCCTGCGCATGTGGCCTGCAACCCTCCAGGACCAGGGCTGGTGACCACTGGATCATGGCTAACTGTCCAGCTTAGTAAGGTAAGCAGTCTCACCTTTGGTTGCTGCGTCTGACGTAGTTGTCTCCGTCCACAGGTTTCCGGTATGTAGTTAACGCTTCATTCAACTGCTCCTCAATCAGATCTACATACTTCAGGTTGTACTCCTGTTCACCACAGCCGGGGGGGTGCAGAAAACAAATCATTAGTGGATTACATTTGTACTGATATTGAGAGTTTTAAACACAATCAATACAGTTAAAGTTGCACTACGCAGAAATCGCTCTGCCATTTCCTGGTTGCTAAATTTCAAATGTTTTGCCAAATTTCAGTTTGTGACAAAATAAGCAAGTATAGTGTAGAGAATCATTATACCATCTAAACCGCTGTCAAATATATATTTTCCATAACCAACAATATTGTATTTTCAACTGTGTGTACAAAATCGAAAGTAAAAGATGCAAAAACTAAAAACTTTAGTTGAACAGGTCTATCACTTCTAAGACTTGTTCTATAACACATTTCAATGTGAATTTGGTCGGGTCACCCAAAAAATTATATTGCAGCTTTAAATGCCATTTGATTTGAAAAATCTGTCTTTATGTTATTGTTGTTTTTTTTTACTATCTGTGAATGATTGTTTTGTACTGTGTTTTGTGTGGACCAATGGAAGAGTAGCAGTTGCAGCTAATGGAGAAATTAATGAACGAGCAGGCTTACCTTTTGCCATCTGTCCAACTGTTTGCTGACATAGCCCCTCTCATTGAGGTAGGAGAAGCCCTTAGGAATAGACAGAAACCTGCACAAAGGACTCTGGTTTTTAGAGGTGGAACACAACCTCTCAGCACACCTGTGTGTCTGTGTATTCATCTGTGTATTCATCTGTGTGTGTGTGTGTGTGTGTGTGTGTGTGTGTGTGTGTCAGACTGACCTGAGGAGCAGCAGAAGTCCCTTGTCTCCCAGGTGGGTCAGAGCCGGTTTGAGTTGGATCAGAGCATGGAGGTTAGCCTGGGGCGACACAATAAAACATCATGGAGCCGTTAGGGACAACACAATATAACATCCACTCCATACACCGTCGTTCTTACATTCCCCAGCCCATCGTCAGCCCTCTCCAACATATTCAGCACTCTCCCACCTTGTCCTCGCAGGCCTCGTCCAGTATGTCCAGGGCTTCCATGGAGACCGCCTTGCTGTGGTCGTGCAGCTGGGTGACCAGCAGCTCCATGCCCCAGTTACTGAAGAACTCCACCCCTGCCCTCAGCAACACACGAAGGTGCTTGGTGGCATACAGCCTGCACGTCTGTGTATTGACACAGAAGGTGGAAAAGAGGTTGTTCAGGATCAGTATTGTTTCAGCAACAACCTATCCATCATCACCCACATTGAAGCCCGTGCATCCATTCATTCATCCATCCCTCCCGCCTGGCTAAAGCCTTACATCAGTGGCAGCAGTGAGGATCTTGGAGAGGATGACTCTGGCCAGTCCATCTGTGCTGTAGTCCAGAGTAGACACAGCCAGCTTCAACACAGCGTCCTGATTCTTCACAGAGCACAGGTTCAGCAGACTGAGGAGGAGAACACGCACGGAATCAGGCAGTTGTCTGAGCTGTGTCTCAACTGGAACTCTATTCCCCAAAACCTAGACATTCAGTAGGAACCCAGTCCAAACAATGGATTTTTGGCACTCAATAGCCTACTGCCTACTTTGACTCATCTGGCCAATAAAAATGGAGCTGCTGTTATTTCAACCAATCAGTGTTTTCCTCCTATTCAAGTTCACGCTGACAATTTTTAAAGGGGCAATAGTCCAGACTGACCTCTGAAAGAGGCCGCACTTCTCCAGCAGTTTAACCCCGTGTGAGTGGGCCGAGAGGGTCCCCAGGAACAAGAAGTAGTGCTGGCTGAGGGTGGTGAGCAGCCCGTTGCTCTGGAGACAGCGGTCAGGCTTCAGACCAGAGGACAAGGACAGCCAGGCCACCATGTCCTTCACCAGCTCCTCCAGGTACGCCTGGCCATCCTGCGAGAGGGGCGAGGTGGAGGGTGGACAAAAACCATGAGAAAAAAAAGCTATTGGTTTGGGGCTAGGTCAATTTCAAAGCTACCTTTCTTTAAAAAAGGTGACACCAAAAGATAAATGTGTCCCACATTGACGTTTCCTCTGCACCTTTATTTTTCTGCTATATTTCCTCACCTCATCAGACTCTATGAGGAACTCGATGAACTGGCATCCCACCACAGTGAGCTGTCTGGCTTTAGGATGGTCCAGCTCCAGCCCTGCATACAGCTTACTGCTGGGCTTATAGAAGTACAGCAGTCTCCGCACAAACCTGGACCACACACACAGTAATAAAGGGGGACACCTTACCACAGTCAAGCTCCGTATTTCACTAGTTGTAGTAGTGAATGGAAGGTGGGTCTTACTTGTGCATCTGTTCATCTTTGTTGTTCCTGAGGTTAACGTTAGGCCACTGGGAGAGGAGAACCAAAACATATATGAAATATGGCAATAGCAAATCAACCAACTGAAACACACTCCCAGTCAGTCTTCTACAAGTTTTATAATATTGCTATGACTGACCTTGAGGATAGTTGCGATGAGGAGCCAGTTCCAGTCAAGGTTCTGTTTGTGGTTAAGGATCTGACTGTCTCTCAGGTTCAACATCAGGGCTTCCTCCGTGTCCTACAACACACACGCAGCTTGCGTCACTGAATGTTGCTAAGGAAGGCTTTGGGGCTATAGGTGAACAATTAACCTAGATGGCAAAGATGCCTGTGTGAGGCGTACCTTAATGGCATAGATGTCTCTGTGTACGCGTGTGTGTGTCTCTCTCCGGTGGTGTGCAGACACAGACTTGCGGACAATGTGGTCCAGATACAGACTATGGGGTTTGGGTCCTTGTTTCTTCTTGTCATGGAAACGCTTCAAGTGGTTGACTGCCGCACTCGCCCGTCTAAAAATACAGAAAAGGTGCCCAAAAAATAAAAATATCAGAGACGTGAAAAAGTGAGTGATTGCGTGCATGTGCGTGTGTGTGTGTGTGTACACTCACAGGCGTTTCTCCTTGGGGATGTCAAAAGAGGCAGCCATGTTGATAAGGGTGGGCAGACAGTGCAGGTGGTGACTGTGGGAGTGAGGGAGGATGGTGTTGGCCTAGCGATAAAAAGAGAGCGCGAGAGAGAAAAGGTGAAAGAGAGAAAGTGAAGCAAACACATAACAAACCATTTATGCACAGCTGAATGAAAGCAACTACCAAGTACATACGTGTCCTCAAATAGAGCCACATCAACAGCAGAGCAGCACGCTCCTCAGAAGGAGCTACAGTAGCTATAAACGGTATATCAGAGAGCCATGTCCCTGTGTATTACCATGTGTAGCAGTTCTCCCAGTAGGATGGTGGCTCTCACTGATATCTGGTCCTCACTGCTGGTCACAACTTCTACCAGGCCCTACAGGGTAGAGAGAAAGAAGAGAGAAAGAAAGAACGAGCGAGAAATAATTAAATAATATCCATAAAACATGAAAGAAAAATCTCATGTTTGGGCGTTCCTGTCTCCTTACCTCTAGCAGGCAACTGGAGATGAAGGCAGCCAGTACCAAAGCCAGGTAGTTATCCATCAGGTCAGGCCTGAAAAACACAGCAGGACAAACAAGCAGACATTATAGCCACAGGAGAGATGGTGGTTGGATCTGAGAGGCACCCATATTCACAGTTTTTGTCAAGTGTGTAATAAAGGTGTAAAACTTGCTATTCTATATGTTCTATATTGTAAATTCCTGTGGGTAGAATGCATTTCCTACCTGGGAGCATAAAGCGATATTGATTAATTTATTTAAAAAAATATATATTTATTATCTGTGGTGTCATGCGTTACCTGGACCTTGCTCGATGAGGCAGGAGGACTTTAGCCTCCGCAGCCACAAAGCCATCAGACAGTCTCCAGCTGTCCTGGCACCTACTGGGGTCTACAGGAGAACACAACACACATCAACAAAATAAACTATTTAAACCTAGTAGTTTTTGAACGCATGTTTGATAAATGTTTATAACCAGGGCATTGGGGGGGGGGATAAAGAAATTAGAAACGCTAATATCACTCACCCACGCTGAGAAGTGCTTCCGTAAAGTCCTGGGTTACGATGGGGAGAGGTAGCCTAAATATCTCATACAATACCTCCATCAAACCTTTCTGCAGGGGGCAAGGAGAAAGGTCAGAGACACAACCAAATAGTGGCTCTCGAAGAACAGATCGAGAAGGCATACTTTTCATTATATTTATTTAAACAAATCTCATATTTCAGTACCCACCCTCACTTCCACATTTGGTATAGACAGCAGACCAATAAGGGATTGGATCCCAGAGTTCCCGGCCCTACAGAGGTTAATGATCCCTGGATCGCAGCGGAGACAGAGTCTACCATTAACACATTCATGACTTGGCAGCAAAAGTGAAGACAGAGACCAAACAATGCGATACTAGCTTAAAAAGGGAATCTACTCAGCATTCTCTTCAGAGGGGTATTTGAGCGTTGACCCATTCAAAGCTGCTGGCATTAAACAAATACTAACGGTACGTTTCTAGTCATGACCCACAATGCAAAGAGAACCAGCCGAGCCAAACTGAATGGAGAGCTGAAGAGAATGAGAGAAAGAGACTCACCAGACCAGGAGCGGAAGGCAGCTACTATAGCCATCCTGCTGGACAGGAAACGAGCATCGCGGTCCTCCCTGGTTACACACACACACAACAGGATCACAATCTACACGACATAGGGACACACAACACACTAAACAGAACATTGGAACAGAGCCTCTGTTTACAACACACACACCACTTACTTGAGCTGGATCTCTGATGTGTCTGCATTGTGACGGTAGTGGAAGTCTGTGAAAGGTGCTAGGATTTGCTGAAAGAGCAGAACACAGGTTCATAAACAGAACAAAACATTTCTCTATGTATTCATTATCAGCAAGGCTAAATAATGTCCCAATATCATGAGTTGATTTTGTTCTCTCCTATTGCTGAGATTCCACTTAAATGGGACAAAACATTCAAGCATAGCAGCAATAGGCTAGATTTTTATTGAACGCTGACACAATTTTTCCTGGTTGGACATGCCAAGTCAGAGCGACACAGATATTACTCCAAACAGATCACATACATTATCCGTATTCATCCATATGATCACATAATCCATATTATAATATTTGCATTCTTCTTCCATAAGCGTGTTAAGACTGAGTGGTTACTGGAGTGGCCATGCTGCAGGTATGAAGGAAGGGGGGGGGGTATCAGTTTACACACAGACAGGATGTGTTGGAGAGAGAGGCTTTAGAGGGCTGATGTAACTGATCACTGTAATCTCCCTGGGAAAGACAAAAACAACCCAAGGGTGAATCCTCACTGGCTTGGCTAGTGGCTGCTCTAAATAGTCTACACTGACCTCTCCTAGTCTCTGTTCCTCAGCCTGCACTCTGCACTCATGGGAAAGAACGGTACCGGTGAAAGCCAATTCCCAAGAGGCTTCCCATGAAAATGAGTAAGAACACACCATATTGCTTTTACCTATCCTGGAGACGAGGAGAGAAAGTCACCGCCGACTTAAAGTGTGATGTGTGACTGGGAGTGTGTGAACCTCTAGTTTGATGCCTGTATGTACATACTGGCACGTGCATGGCGGCTGTGCGTACCTCCAGCTCCACATCATTGCGTACATATTGCCTGGTGTGTGGATGGTTGAGCAGGTGGAGGATGGTGGTGATCAGAGCCTCATTGATGCGGCTCAGCTGACAGTCGATCACACTCTTTAATATGGTGCTGAGACCCCCCCTATTGGCCACTACCTCTGGGTTCTTCAACGCTGCAGAGTATGGTTGACATAAAGACAGTGTTATTACACAGCAACTATGTGTGTAACTTCAGGATGGTTCACTCAGTGCCGAGGCTCTACACACCAAGTTCGCAGACGATGGCAATGGCAGCGCGCACCATACGGTCCCTCTCCTGCAGCCCGTCTGTTCCCACGGCGATCAGAGAGTTGGTGACAGAACTGGGGAACAGTAGAGCGTTCACTGTGATCATCTAGAGACAACGAGAGAGAGAGAGAGGAAGAAAGAGATTGAGAGCAAAGGTTACAGTACTAATTTTGCATTTCAGTTTATTTTAGAAGCAACATTACAGCAAATAGGTCACACAGCATGAGTGCCACTTTCAGAAGGTGGTGGGTCTAATCTGTGTGCGAGTAGAGCAAGTCTTTAAAGACTAGGCCCTTCCTCCACTTTCTCCGGATTAATCTAATCAAGCTAAGCCACATTAACTGGCAAGGACACAGACCACCAGCTGGAAGAGGCTAGCTGGCTAACCAACCTGGTCTAAGTAGGCTACTGTCAATGTAGCTTAGTATACAGGCAGCTGCCAAAATAAAGGAAACACTGGAGTAAATTTGGGATACAAAGTACACTGCTCAAAAAAATAAAGGGAACACTTAAACAACACAATGTAACTCCAAGTCAATCACACTTCTGTGAAATCAAACTGTCCACTTAAGAAGCAACACTGATTGACAATAAATTTCACATGCTGTTGTGCAAATGGAATAGACAAAAGGTGGAAATTATAGGCAATTAGCAAGACACCCCCCAAAACAGGAGTGATTCTGCAGGTGGTGACCACAGACCACTTCTCAGTTCCTAAGCTTCCTGGCTGATGTTTTGGTCACTTTTGAATGCTGGCAGTGCTCTCACTCTAGTGGTAGCATGAGACGGAGTCTACAACCCACACAAGTGGCTCAGGTAGTGTAGTTCATCCAGGATGGCACATCAATGCGAACTGTGGCAAAAAGGTTTGCTGTGTCTGTCATAGTGTCCAGAGCATGCAGGCGCTACCAGGAGACAGGCCAGTACATCAGGAGACGTGGAGGAGGCCGTAGGAGGGCAACAACTCAGCAGCAGGACCGGTACCTCCGCCTTAGTGCAAGGAGGTGCACTGCCAGAGCCCTGCAAAATGACCTCCAGCAGGCCACAAATGTGCATGTGTCAGCATATGGTCTCACAAGGGGTCTGAGGATCTCATCTCGGTACCTAATGGCAGTCAGGCTACCTCTGGCGAGCACATGGAGGGCTGTGCGGCCCCACAAAGAAATGCCACCCCACACCATGACTGACCCATCGCCAAACCGGTCATGCTGGAGGATGTTGCAGGCAGCAGAACGTTCTCCACAGCGTCTCGAGACTCTGTCACGTCTGTCACATGTGCTCAGTGTGAACCTGCTTTCATCTGTGAAGAGCACAGGGCGCCAGTGGCGAATTTGCCAATCTTGGTGTTCTCTGGCAAATGCCAAACGTCCTGCACGGTGTTGGGCTGTAAGCCCAACCCCCACCTGTAGACGTCGGGCCCTCATACCACCCTCATGGAGTCTGTTTCTGACCGTTTGAGCAGACACATGCACATTTGTGGCCTGCTGGAGGTCATTTAGCAGGGCGCTGGCAGTGCACCTCCTTGCACAAAGGCGGAGGTAGCGGTCCTGCTGCTGGGTTGTTGCCCTCCTACGGCCTCCTCCACGTCTCCTGATGTACTGGCCTGTCTCCTGGTAGCGCCTGCATGCTCTGGACACTACTCTGACAGACACAGCAAACCTTTTTGCCACAGTTCGCATTGATGTGCCATCCTGGATGAACTGCACTACCTGAGCCACTTGTGTGGGTTGTAGACTCCGTCTCATGCTACCACTCGAGTGAGAGCACTGCCAGCATTCAAAAGTGACCAAAACATCAGCCAGGAAGCATAGGAACTGAGAAGTGGTCTGTGGTCACCACCTGCAGAATCACTCCTGTTTTGGGGGGTGTCTTGCTAATTGCCTATAATTTCCACCTTTTGTCTATTCCATTTGCACAACAGCATGTGAAATTTATTGTCAATCAGTGTTGCTTCCTAAGTGGACAGTTTGATTTCACAGAAGTGTGATTGACTTGGAGTTACATTGTGTTGTTTAAGTGTTCCCTTTATTTTTTTGAGCAGTGTATATTGAAAGAAGGTGCTTCCACACAGTTGCAGTTCCTGAGTTAAGCAATTAGCATCCTATCATGCTTAGGGTCATGCATAAAAATGCCCAGTTGCCCATTATTTTGGCTACCATGGGTAGAAGAGGAGATCTCAGTGACTTTGAAAGTGGGGTAGGCTGTTGTAGGCTGTTGTTTAATATGAATGGAGTTGTAGACAAGTACGGGGAGCGCGGAAAAATAGCCTCAATTAGCTAAAAACAGAAAATGTGTGTCAGTCTGTCTCTTGTCAAAACAGTGAACAACTTGTTAACATTTCTGAATTATAATATATACTGTGGAGCCAGTTTCCCCACCCCAGATTAAACCAAGTTCTGGAATAAAGTGCACTTTCAATGAAGATTAAATTGGTCTTTGTTTTGGTCTGACCCGCTTTCCTCATTCTCATAGATCGTCTTTATTTCTCCCCTAGTTTTTAAAAGTGTGAACCCCTGGCAGTGCCAGTAGACCGTGGACATTATTGCCTGCCATGATAGGCCAGACAGCTCCGTTTGACCATCTACACCAGATGTCTGTTCATGAGGGTGCCCTGTTAGATAGAATGCTCATATATAAATGTTGTCTACGTTAGCTAGCAAATTGGTTAACTTAGCTGGCTACTGTAGCTAGCTAGCTTCTTTACAACGATTTGATGCGGTCATGACAGGCACTACCAGATGGTACGGTAGATAATTTATGGCGCCTCAGACTGTAAAGGCGGCCTCAGAACCATAGGGCGGCGCACAACTGGCCCAGTGTCTTCCAGGTTAGGGTTCGGCCGTCATTGTAAATAAGAATGTGTTCTTAACCGACTTGCCTAGTTAAATAAAAAATAAAAAAATGTATATTCTTGTAGGCTATGTAGCAATGTAACATTGAAATAAAATGATCTTTTACATTTACACATATAGTAAAAGTCACTAACAAGATCTAATTAGAAAGAACACACAAAGGGCCTTTATTACTGGAGATTACATGTGTAATCTACAGTGTAGAATTGAGATTATTATCTATAACATTTTTCTTAGCACATGCCCCCAAGTATAGTCTCTATAGTAGAGAAACGCTTGTCACCTTTCAAACAGGGCCAATCAATAAGGCCAACTCACAAGTATTGGCTGTTAAGACACGGTTCCTAATCAACACTAAAAGCAAAATAATTTTGAAAACATTAACAAACGATTGCATCGACACAGACCGTAAACTGACTACACAAAGCTTAAGTAGGCTACCGCAAAGGGAATCTGAACGCTGTTCGCTAGTGTTTCAGCCGATGTAAAGGTGCCTTTCGTATTTCTTTGCAGCGCATACATCATTTCAGGTTTTCGAAATTGATAAAATCTCAAATCTAGTGCAAATGCATTTTAGAAGTATTGCCTCTATAGCTAATACTGGACACTCCATTCTTCATCGCGCAGTCTTCTAAACTCCAGACTCCATTTAATGCCAATATGTTTAGATTTATTTTTGATTATACGTGGATCATAATTACAGTCTATCAGGTTGCGTGATCCTCATAATGTTACGTGGGAAATACAACTAATGGGGCGCAGAATTAAACGTATATCACACTCGCACAAATGCGACCAGTTATTTTTCGTATTTGCATTTTATTGATTTATTTCACTAGCAAATGCGAGTGAACTGCTGGCACTTTAGAGCCCACTGAATGTCAATCTTATGTTCGCTAACGTTAGCTTGAAATAATTAGTGTTTAGCTTTCTACAACACACGGAGTCGAAAAGGGATTTGTCCATGTGTTTACGTACAGATGACGCAGCATCACAGGAGGGGCAGACAAGGGATAGCTATGTCGAATAATGATGTATTAATCTCCATGTACGTTGACACAAACTCCGTACATGTCTGTGTGTTGCAACTTGAGAATCGGGATGTTATATCTAGTCAGTGGATTTATTTTTTTATTAAAATGTAAAAAATAAAAATAATTAGACAAATCAGGCCCTGCTTTACTTTACTCATTTCTGCTTTACTTTTAACTCGATCTCGTATCTGCGTACATGGACAGAAAATTGCGTAGTTGGTAGGGAAAATTCGTGCATGTGGGCAGCAATAATTTATATTATAAACTGGGTGGTTCAAGCCCTGAATGCTGATTGGCTGACAGCCATGGTATATCAGACCATATACCACGGGTATGACAAAATATTTATTTTTACTGCTCTAATTATATTGGTAACCAGTTTATAATAGCAATAAGGCACCTCTGGGGTTTGTGATATATGGCCAATATACCACGGCTAAGGGCAGTGTCCAGGCACTCCGTGTTGGGTCGTTCCAAGAACATCCCTTAGCCATGGTATATTGGCCATATACCACACCTCCTCGGGACTTATTGCTTAATATACACATGATATTACAGAAAAAAATATTAAGTTAGTGCAATATGAAGAAAGCAGACTTACCTTTCTGACCAGTCGGAGGGCCTGAGTCCTCTCCCCCTCATTGCTCTGCTGGATGTCAATGCACCTGATCAAAGCACACAGGGGGTATGACATCACAGCCACGGTTCATATTACACCAGGTTATACATCATCATGCTATCCCTATGGAATAATAGTCCCCATGATTCTATGGTACCGCTGATGTAGTAACAACTTTGCAAGCAACAGACTACCACAGTAGTATACTCGAGTGCAAAAACTTTTAACTTCCTTATTTTTATGAACTACATTGTTGTAAAATATGTTAAACATATGTAACATACAGGTAACTGTCAAAATAAAGGAAATACTTTAGTAAATGAGGGATACTAAGTATATGAAAAGCAGGTGCTTCTACTTAGGTGTGAATCCAGAGTTAATGAAGCAATTAAAACATCCCATAATGCTTAGGGTCATATATAAAAATGCCCAGTTGCCCATTATTTTGGCTACCATGGCTAGAAGAGATCTCAGTGACTTTGAAAAGAGGGGTCTCAACGGAGCATACAGGTTTTAAAGGTTGTGTGTATTTGTCTCAGTCACCAGATCTCAACCCAATTCAGCACTTACGGGAGATTTTTGGAGCAGCGCCTAAGACAGCGTTGTCCACCACCATCAAAAACACCAAATTATGGAATCTCTCATGGAAGAACGATGTCGCATCCCGCCAATATAGTTTCAGACACTTGTAGAATCTATGCCAAGGCACATTGAAGCTGTTCTTTCTCATGCTAGCCCAAAGCCCTACTAAGACACTTTATGTTGGTGTTTCCTTTATTTTGGCAGTTACCTGCATGCTAAATTGTACAAGATGAATCCAGTGTGTCCCTGCTCAGGTGTGGTGACGCGACAGAGTATCTCTCTCACCTGGCAATCAAGTAGTCCACCTGCAATCTGAGGACCTTTTGCAGCACGTTGCTGTCTCTGATGAGGTACCTCAGAACCCTCAGGCCTGCAGCACGCACCTCCTTGGCCTCATTCAGCAGGGCTAACCGCAGGCTAGGGAGGGACACAAAACACAGCTTAAATTGACACTAAATGGCAACGTACACTTACGGACACAGAATGGACACTCGCATAGCTTGGCCCCAAAAATTGTTTACAATGACCTATCACTAATTTGGATATGTTCCACAAACAATGGAAGTGTTTGGATAAAAGCGTCTGTTAAATAGCATTTAAAGTGTTTTAGGTTACACTATATGGGACTACTTACCAGATGATGATTTCTTCATATGTAAACCCAAACTTCTCCTCGCAGTGGCCAATGCTGATTAGCAGCTGAAACGGAGAAAGGATTGAACTTACAATCAGTTGACAGATGCATTGGATCCTTTGGCTGTCCATAACAATCCAGACTGAAGACATTTTGATATATAGCAAACATATGAATTGAGACAGAGACCCATATATTTGGGGTATTTACATTACATTTACAGTCATAATGATTTTTCCCCTGATATTTAGTATGGCAACATTTCAACAAGGACATGTTTATTACTTGTTCATAGCTTGTATGGCCATGGCATCTTTTGCACAGTGTGACAAACTGACAAAAGCTTAAATTCATAGTGTTTTAATGCTTTAAATCAATGCGCTTAAACCGTTTGCTGTAGGGTTGAAAAGAAGCCACCGTTCACACTCCGTAAAACCCAGTGCAGGGTGGGAGCGGAGGGAGAGGGATAGGGAGTAGGTCAGTGTGTGAGGGAGTTTGGAATCAGCAGTGATGTCAGAGCCCAGGCAGGCAGGCGGGGGCGGAAAGGGGGGCACTAAACATGCTACAGGGGGATTAGGTCACCTCTCGCTGTCCTGGAATCCTTAAAAGGAGCTGCAGGCCTCAACACCAGACTCACTCACTCTGTCCAGCGGTAAACCGAGAGTCAGGTGTATACACACAGCTCAGACCAACTGTATCTGGTAGCTGCCTTCACCTCTCTAATCTTACATAGGACAATAACACTTACACTAACCTATCAGGACAGGACATGCTAAGTTATAGTGGGGATGTCACAGGCTTGGAATACCAATGTTTCTCCTTTGACATGAACGTTTCAAAAAGTCACCATACAATTTGACTAAGCATCTTCCACCAAACACCTGATTGTCGATAACCTCGCCGCAACTATCAGAATAATATCCTTGCCATGGTGTGGCGCCTGGAGGGAAACTAAACCTGCAGATCTACTTGCTACAACCTTGGAAAACAGAGACCACATGCAACATCTCCAGTTTCAAAAGAACAACAATAACAACAATCTCTGGTTTCAAAGTCAGAGTGCTGTTGACGCACATGAGCTCTGCCCCATGGCCAGAGCTCCTATTACCATCACTGTCAGCATCACAATGACAAACTCAGCTAGGCCTGACTACAGGAGCTGAGGAACAGTGGGCCAAGGAGAGGTCAACGGCTACACATAGAAGAATATGTTCAGCAGACGCATCTCAATACTCTAAAGTTGCTTCCTAAATAAAAGCTAAATTAACCTAAATGAAGGTTGCATGTCATGTGATTTTGATCAGCCCTAGGTGGATATCAGCAGCCTAAAGTAGTTTCATCTCCTCTCCATCAGCACGGATTTGAAAAGCTAGGTGAAAGCAATAGTGTATATCTGCCAGTAATTAAATGTCACCTGACCAGTTGTATCACGTTGGTCAGGATGATGAAGCCACTAGGTGAAGATAGGTGAAATTTGACCCATCTAAGAGCTTGAATGCACAATGCAGCACCAGACACCTACACCAAACAAAACTTTTACAACTAAAGATGCAGCTATACACTGAGTGCACAAAACATTAAGGACACCTGTTCTTTCCATGACAGACTGACCAGGTGAATCCAGGTGAAAGCAATGATCCCTTATTGGTGTCACTTGTTAAAACCACTTCAAAATCAGTGTAGATGAGGAGATGGGGAGAAGACAGGATAAATAAGGATTTTTAAGCCTTGAGACAATTGAGACATGGATTGTGTGCCATTCATAGGGTGAATAGGCAAGAGATTTAAGATTCAAGATTTAAGTGCCTTTGAACGGGGTATGGTAGTATGTGCCAGGCGTACTGTCAAAAACCCAGCAGCGTTAGTTTTTCACGCTCAACAGTTTCCTGTGTGTATCAAGAATGGTCCACCACCCAAAGGACATCCAGCCAACTTGTCACAACTGTGGAAGGCATTTGGAGTCAACATGGGCCAGCATCCCTGTGGAATGCTTTCAACACCTTGTAGAGTCCATGCCCCGATGAATTGAGGCTGTTCTGAGGGCAAAGGGGGGTAGTGCAACTCAATATTAGGAAGGTGTCCTTAATGTTTTGTACACTCAGTGTATGTGTGTCATTAATAGGCCATACGATTAACAATATATGGATCTTCATGACCAGCTTCAGCAGACCAAACGCTTCCTCTGATTATCCACACACAAACATTAATTGTGATCTTACTAGTCCCATTTGTGCTTTTCATTAGTTTGATCTTATGTTAAAGGGATACTTTCGGATTTTGGCAATGAGGCCCTTTATCTACTTCCCCAGAGTCAGATGAAATCGTGGATACTATTGTGTCTTTAGCTAGCACAATTGCTAACTAGCTTTAGTGCAATGATTGGACTTCGCCATTGCGCTAACGCTAGTTAGCAATTGCGCTACCTATATTAAAACACTTCAGTTTTTTCCCGATTACGAGTATCACTTGATCCAAATGTCAATTTACGGATACGATTACGGCCATGTCAACACTTATAAGGTGTGACATTTTATTTTAGCTTTGACCCTAAACTATTACAGACAGTCCAACAATGTTACGTTGGGGCACAGCAAAGCTAAACCATGCACTTCAATAATGAGGGCAACTGCCATTGTCATCATTACATAAATCTGTAATACCTTTATGAAATTGTTCAGGTGGCCCAGTTTCCGCATGTTGGTGACGCCGTGTGGCTTGGCAACATTTTGAAGAATTTCCCGCAAGTTGTCAGAGGGTTCTGTAAAAAAGAAGGGAGTTGAAATACAAACAAAACATCAAAGCTTTTTGATATTCCAGTAATACTGAACCAATGTACCTATATCGGTATCTAACATTAACTCGTTTTAGCTGGTCACACCAATGCACTGTGAACAGTAAACACACTCTGGACATCTAAATAGAAGGCATGTTTAGGCAGGGTCAAAAGTAGGAAGTTCCTTCTGTTTTTCACCTCATTCACCTCAACCATTACATGGTAGCTAAAAGATACATGCACATAAACACATCTAGCTACTGTATCTCATATAATTCCATTCCATCTGTGTCAGGCTGGGGCTGTTAATGATAATGTACCAGAGGAAAAGGGTGCTCAGGCAGTCACTCAACTAAGCTGCTTTGGATCCTAAACTGCAACCTATTCTATGGCACAGTGAAAATGTGATGCAATTTGACTTCCCACAGGTATATCCATGCTCTGCCCCCCGATTCAGAGGGGTTGGGTTAAATGCGGAAGACACATTTTGGTTGAATGCATTCAGTTGTTCAACTGACGAGGTACCCCCTTCCATCTCATGAAATACTGTGAGGGTAGAACTGATGTTAGTGAAGATACATAGTGCAACGCTTGAAGGCAGTTGTTTACAATTAACATTACATGCTCTATCCTTATTGAAAACATGATTGATGAACTCCTATTAATCTGTTTACACTCTGTCACAGGAGTGGAAGCAGCATCGGGAACAATTTGAGGGCATGGTTGTAGGATGCAAGTGATTGCATAGGGACATTACTGAGTCAGGGGCTTCTTTCACACGAAAAGTGAAACGCTGGCAGGGCAGGAGTTGACACACCGTGCTGGAAAAGCGATCAGAGTGTATTGGCTTCTGGATAGTAAATACTCATACTCAATGTCTATTTAACCATGAACTCGAGTTGTCAAAATGTGACGCCCACCGCCGGTTTCAGCTGGACGTTAGCTAGCAACTGAGTTGTGAACGACCTTCAAACAAACCTAGCGGCTGTATGATTGGCCGTGTTTACGTTAGCTAGCTACAATATTTTAATAGCTTGCTAGCTTACCACATTACAATCCTAGGAATGTAGCTAGCTATATAAAACTAGCCACACGCCCAAATAATTAACCAGCTAACTCAACCCAGTCATAACAAATACACTGTATAGGAAAGCGAGCTAATACTAGTCACTAATCAAAACAACACAGGAGCATTATCTTGCCTCTGATAGCTAGGGCGTTTTCATTACGGAAACTGTTTAAGAACCAAACAGAGCAAAACCAGCGTTTATTCGGCATATTCAGATAACGTTAGGTCCCTCCCCGTTTCGCTCCGTTTAATTAACGTTTTGCAACAAAATCGGCGTAATAAATAGCCCCTGGGGTTTAATTAGTCCAAACAGTTGTGTTTTGCATCTAAAACGAGATTTTGTATTGGACAAAATCAGTTAGTTCCCTCCCGGTATGGTTCAGTTTGCATCCGTTTAAGAACGTTTTTTAACATAATCGGCGTAAAACATACACCCTTGCTGACGTTACGCCTCTTTGGTGTTCCTTAAGATTCTGCAAGCTGGTTATCAAAGTATTCAACAACCAATAACCAGTAGAAGGTATTTTGAGCCATTTTCCAGCCCCATCAACACCATATATTGCTGCAAACAGTAGCATCCATTTGTACAATAACCGCTTTCACTTCGTGTGAATACTTTCTGCTTAACGTTACCTCTGGTCAGATCGAGCGGTACGTTCTCTTCCCCACTGTCATTCCGACCTGTCAAAAATAGACAACGGGGACATTGTAAGGCAACACACCTGGGTCATCAGAAACTAGAATAAATAGTAATTTACAATTTCAAGTTTATAAAGCTTATGTCGGGGTGAGTATTTCAAGCTTACCTCGCATCCGAAGACTTCGGATCGGACGGCCGCGGATGCTGACCGCCATGTTTCCAGGAACATACACAACCCCGGAAACTTCGTGAAATCTCGCGAGACAATATGGATTGGTTTATCGCGCATTGACTAGTACGAATGGTTTTAGGGAGAGGCAATAATAAGGACACTTGACTTGTAAAACGACTAACGACTAAACTAACTGATCGTAACCTAATTTGAACCAATTCTGAAATTAAATATCGGTTTGCAGGTCAGGAGTGTCCTTATATAGCCTTTTTCCGGTCTGAGAGCATATTTTAATATAAAGACACCAACTAAAATACACAGCAAATGTTTCACATGCTGAGAGAGAAATTTTTCTTAAACACATAAATTTACATTGCAACCCATTCATTCAAATTGAATAAACACAACAACAATAGTATTCAAGGCACATTTATCTGTAATTCTTTTAACACAATCAAATTACACATTTGAAGTACATTGTTTTTTCACCAGAAATAAACACATAGTACCAGGTCTACACCTGTGGTATTCGGCGCATGTGACTAATACAATTTGATTTGATGAAGCTGTCATTTTATTATTTTTTTTATTTAACCTTTACTTAACTAGGCAAATCAGTTAAGAACAAATTATTATTTACAATGATGGCCTCCCTGGCCAAACCCAGACGACGCTAGGCTAAATTTGCGCCGCCCAATCACAGCCAGATGTGATACAGCCTGGATTCAAACCAGGGACTGTAGTGACGCACTGAGACGCAGTGCCTTAGACTGCTGCGCCACTCGGGAGCACCAATGACAATGTTTGAAATGATACATTGTATTTGAAACACATACAATAAAAAAGGCATATGTTATTTCATTGTCCTGATTCTATAGGTAGGCCAATTTTCACTGCAAACAAACATACTGAAAGCAGGCCGTACAGCTGGCAATGCAAACGTTTCAACAAATTTTTGTCCAGTTAGTGTAAAATATTTTCTAGAATGGTTAAGAGGCATACCTTCCACCGTCCCCGATGAAGTAAAATCATATATCAAAACATTAGTTGTGTATAATTTGTGTGCGTGTGTGTGTCCGCATGTACGTGTAAATGTTTTTTGAGTGAGCCCATGCATGCATGTGTGTTTCTACAAACAGATATAACTCTTGAACTCACTGTCCAACATTGACCATGGACACATAACCAAGTGGAAAAGAGGGATAAATATGGCAATTAATTAAACTTCAAGGTTCATTCATAATGATTGTGAATAATTCGTCCACCGCAATCACAACTGATGCCAACTTAACATGATGACCAGACCGGACACGTCACGTGCGCGAGCGTTGCAAAATAAATTTAGAAACCCATGTTATTCAATTATTGCACCCACACTGCTTGCGAGCGCCAACGAGCGTCTGCGACACCAAGGGCTAAAATAGATGTCGTTCCTATTTCTGACGCAGATTGCGCTGCAAGTCCTGCCTCTCCCATCTCCTCATTGGTTTATAGAAGCAGGTATCCACGTGCCATCTCCTCATTGGTTATACCCACGTGGGTGATAGAAAGACGAAAACTGTTTTGCTGGTAGTCGTGGTAATACAATGAAAGTTTAGATGTGATCACCATATAATTTAAATGATGAAAAAGCCTGGAAGGAGGAGAGATGACTAGAAACGATTCGGTTGGCCGTTTTATATGTGGATTAATTGTCGGAGTAGAGATCCTTGTCCATTTCAGGTAAAATAACTCAATGTTTATATCCCAGGACAAATTAACTAGTGTAACGGATGTGAAATGGCTAGCTAGTTAGCGGGTACGCGCTAGTAGCATTTCAATCAGTTACGTCACTTGCTCTGAGACTTAAGTAGTGTTGCCCCTTGCTTTGCAAGGGCCGTGGCCTTTGTGGAGCGATGGGTAACGATGCTTCGTGGGCGACCGTTGTTGATGTGTGCAGAGGGTCCCTGGTTCGCGCCCGTGTCAGGGCGAGGGGACGGTTTAAAGTTATACTGTTACATTGGTGCCGTGACCCGGATCACTGGTTGCTGCGGAAAAAGGAGGAGGTTGAAAGGGGGGTGAGTGTAACGGATGTGAAATGGCTAGCTAGTTAGCGGGTACGCGCTAGTAGCATTTCAATCAGTTACGTCACTTGCTCTGAGACTTAAGTAGTGTTGCCCCTTGCTTTGCAAGGGCCGTGGCCTTTGTGGAGCGATGGGTAACGATGCTTCGTGGGCGACCGTCGTTGATGTGTGCAGAGGGTCCCTGGTTCGCGCCCGTTTCGGGGCGAGGGGACGGTTTAAAGTTATACTGTTACACTAGCAACAGCAAGCTAGCTAAACAGGACAAATTAACGTTAGCTAGCAAGTGCAAGCTAACTAGCTAAAATACCATACATGTTTAATGCTTTTCGACCTGTCCCCAAATTAATGTCATTGGTTCAGAGTTTGTTTTGATATTTTAACCTGCGTGTCGTGATCGCGTTTGGTGTGGGGGGGGCAAAATAAATTTATGCACAATAGCGCACGAGCGCAGCCGGTTTGGGCAAGGTGTTACACTTCCCGTCTCTATTCCTGACGATCAGTTTGCCGTCTGTTGCCTTCACAATGACATCGATCACCTCTCCTGGCTTTAACTGCAAGTATTTGTTCCCCCATTTCTTACTGGCCAATGTAGGAGCTATAGTAACATCATATAACACCTGGATCTCCCCTTCAAACTGACAGTGGAAAATGTCAACAGTGTTACTACAAATTATGTACAATATCAATCTGATCATATAAAAAATATAAATTGTTTATCAACATTTAAGAATGTTATCTGGGAGTAACTACATAGTTTTTTATATATATTTTTTTTTTCTTCTTCTGTATTTTCACTTTAATCAGATAGTATGAAGGGAGACAGTTGTGTGCCAGCCTAACACATTAAGCTACTTTGTTTTCTCCAGTCAAAATTATAAATCTTTGAATTTTTTCCGGTTTCCTTTTCCTCTTTCTCAAACTTATTTTTCTTCTTATTGTCTAATCCCCCTTGCTTTTCCCTAGGTGTCAGCTGAAGGAGACTGAAATGGAGAAACACAAAATGATTCAACTCTGGAATTGATTTCAAGCTCATTTGTGTCTGAGCTGACTATTCGAGAGTATAGTTGGTCGACCCAACTATGTCACTGTGACCATCTTCTCACATGTTGAGAGGAGGAGGGGCAGGGACGCTCTGGGACTCCACACTGTCATATATCTTGTCTATGGACATAAAGACAAAAAGGTCATCAGTAGTACTGTTGAACACATATTTTAAACCAACGAAGCAACACACTTCTTTAACTCGATTTTACAGTTTACACTGTACAGAACAACAAATAGAATAGGGGTTTTATTTATAGAATACAGGGAAATTATTTGACTGGGAAAGAAATGGTTGCGCTTCACTTTCCCAATGAACAAGTGATCGTATCATTACCTCCATCTGTAAACAGTGGAGGTGGTGGAGGGGGAAATCTGAGAATCGAGATGAAACCGTTATTGAACAAAAAGATCCAGATGATGTATTGGCTGTATTGAGATTATACATGGGAAGGGGTTCAGGGGCTTTCATAAAGGAAAGAAGGGATAAAGACTCAACTATTTATCAATGCACCACTGTTTCAGCATGACTTTTGCAATAACATTTCTGACCGCTAGATGTCAGTCAAATACTATACAAAGATCAGAAACTGTCATATGTTGACAAATATTCCTTTAACATTTAACATGTCATTTATTTTGTTTATTTTACCTGCAGGTTTTGTCCTGGATGGCTACGTCATTGTTAACCTGCTTCAGAAGGTCAAAGTCAAGGTCCACTGACTTAGTCTTTACCAGAGGTAGAAAAAGTACTCAATTGTCATACTTGAGTAACATTAATATAAATCGACTCAAGTAAAAGACAAAGTAACCCCGTAAAATACTACTTGAGTAAAAGTCTAAAAGTATCCGATTTTAAATGTACTTAAGTACGGTGGTGGAAAAAGTACTAAATTGTCATACTTGAGTAAAAGTACAAAGTAAAGGTAAATGCTATACATCAAATTCCTTATATTTAGCAAACCAGACAACACAATTTCCTTTTTTATAACTTTTTTTTGACAGCCAGGGGCACACCCCAGCACTCAGACATAATTTACAAAGGAAGCATTTATGTTTGGTGAGTCCTCCAGATGTGAGGCAGTAGGGAGGACCAGGGACATTCTCATGATAAGTGTGTGAATTGAACCGATTTCCTGTACTGCTAAGCATTGAAATTGTAACTAGTACTTTTGAGTGTCAGATTATGTAAAAGGTACATGATTTTCTTAAGGAATGTAGTGAAGTAAAAGTAAAAGTTGTCAAAAATATAATAGTAAAGTAAAGTACAGATGCCCCCCAAAAAATACTTAAGTAGTACTTTAAAGTATTTTTACGTAAGTACTTTACACCACTGGTCCTTACATACCCATCTAGAACCCACAAGGAGCAGGAGGCATTAAGAACAGGTAAAGATAGGGTGGAGGGTGGCGTGTGCGTGTGCGTGTGTGAGTTTGCGCTTGCCGTGTGTGTTTATATGCGTGCATTTGTTGTATATCTACCGGTATGTGAATACACTTACAGTTTACTACATTGTTCCTGGCCAGCCAACGTCCCTCTGGGTTGTCAGTGACGCGTATGCTATCTATAGTCTCTCCCTGCTTTAGTGGCAAGTCAGTCTTTCCTCCTTCACAGTCCGCCCAAGCCTTGGCTGTGTGAATCACCTGAATTGGCCCTGAAAGCTACATACAGGGATACATGTTACTCCACTACACTACTTTATAAACATAGTTGTACTTCTACAGTTATAGCCATTTTGGGAATAATAACCAAAAGTCTAACCCAGTAACTGTAGTATGCTATAGGAATTCATTCTTGAATCTGTGATTCTCACAAGAAGAGTAGTGTACTTACAAAGCTGCAGTGGAGTGAGAGAAAAGGCAAGGAGGCAGAGGGACAGAAAAACTGCTGGCATGGGGGGGCAGGAGGTGAGGGAGGAGGGCCCACAGTCCTCAACTTTGGACCTGTCACATAGAATAGAATAATGCTTCCATGTCGTGAGAAGACCGATTTTCGGAATGTCTCCTGGTCTGACAAACAGCCTGTAGAGCTGTCACTTTCCACCACAGATGCGTAAGGGCGACATATTCGGATGAGGTGGCTTGAGATGCACCACATGCAAAAACATATCTCTATATGATATACAAGATATCTCTAGCTTAAATTGTCAGATTTTGATGGGGATTTTCATTAGATTGACGCCTAGACTCTTAATGAAGATTCTGTATTATCAGAATAGCTGCTTCTAGTAAGCATCTCTAGTAGGTATAGTAGGCTATGTTTCTATGTTTCTTTGTATCAGCAATCCATTGGGACTGTAGGAAAATAGTTGCATTGATGAAGTCTGGCCATCATTTTGTAATTTAAGTATCATGAGAAAGAGTAAGTGACTCACCATGATTCTCTGAGGGGAAAGCAGGACTAAAAGTGATTCTCAGCACAGCTCTCCCTCTACTGTACTTTCTACAGGTCCTCCCATTGCTGGTTTTACACATTTCGAGCCCTACCTGTTTAGCTCATTTTTTGTTGCCTGTTTTACATGTTATTTTGGCATTAATATGTGTCACATATCAGTTTGCAAACAATGTCATTTTTTAAAATAATCCTTGAGTTTTAAACCTGCATACAAACATGGTCTCTTTTTTCCTTTCTTGAGTAAGGCAGCTCCAAAATGCAGGTGTTTCAGCCTAGCTCAGAGCTTTATGTGGTGGGGCAGCCAGCGGAAAATATGGACTGTAGGGGTTGGTGATGTTCTCTAGTTGCGCCGTAATTGGCTCAGTGTTCTGTCACTCATGGGGACACTACGTCACCGCAGAATCTACCGGGAGAGCTTGAAAATTCAAGCCCCTTGGGTGCTGCCATAGATTTACATTAGAAGTGCCCATCCAAGAAGGCTGATGATCATTGGTCACAGATAAAATGATGTCAAATCACATTATATCTACAATAGTTTTGATTGGGCTAATCATGTCAACATCATACTTTCAAAATCTTAGGTAGCAAGCTAGCAGTCGTCATCATGAATCAAGTCGAGAATCTACTGGCAAATCTTTTTCAATGTTTGTCTGATGAAGAGAAATTATAGATAAAACGTATCAGTGCTCATCTTCCATTGGACATAAACATCACACAAGTTGGAAATCGCAAATTAAACAATAAGTGATTTGGTTGGAATCAGTGGCTAACTGCAAGCATTGCAGAGCAATCACTAGCCTGCTATTCAGTGGAGTGGATGTGTGGTCCAAGTCTGGGTTTAAGGGTCTCTTTTCCAAGCTTAAAAGGATAAACATTCAACATTAGTCATGCTGTCAATCCAACATGACTTCTGCCACTTTCAAAACAACTGGAAACTCGGACCTGGGAAATCTTAGACTTCAGTGAGTTCAAGAGAACTGGGAACAAGGGAAAAAAATAGCTTTAACTGGGAAAATTAGTTTTGAACGGTCATCCAACTCAGAATTCCAAGTCTCGAACTCAGGTCTCTTTTCAGAGCTCCCACCTGAAGATCACTAACGTCATGATTCAACCTTGTTTTTTTCTTTGTTCACAGTTGTCTTGAAAACACCATAAATCCAGAGAATGGCAGACTTTGATGACAAAATTTGATGACAAAATGTGCCCACTAAGGACAGCTGTGCCACCTTCCTGTTCAAGTGAGCACAGCACAAGGTAAGTCCAAAAATGTATTGTATGCTGCTGCATAAATGATGTGAAATATGTATACTGTAGCTAAGAATGTAATACTAAGTGTATATTGTGTAGTAAGCTGTTAGTAGTCCATGTGCCTCACCTTAATCATTTGGTCCCTTTCCCCCACATAACTTAGGTTACTGTTCTGACTTGGTGGTGCGCATGTAGCCTATAGCCTGTTTTAGAGAAATGTTCTCATCGAATATTGTAAGAGCTTTCATTGTCTGCTTATATGCCACCTTTATTTATCCTACGGTTCTGACTTGGTGTACATGGAGAATACTGTAAGAACGTCCCATGTTCTGAATTCTGTCGCTGTACATTTCAAAAGAGCTGAACAAATAGTTATATTGATTACGTCCTTCCTAGCTTGCTCATTAATGTCTTAATCGAAATTAGGGATTGCCTCTTATTTACTGACATCTTAATCGTCAGTAGAAACGACATTTGTTAAAGTCAGCCATATTAGATATGTTTTTTTAAAGGCAGTAAATGAGGCTGAATTAACTGTTTTGCTGCCAGGCACGGCTTCGCTATTAGTAACAGCGGTAAGGTGTTGGAACTGCTGTTGGGAGAGCTTTATATAGGCCTTAACAGTTTGTGTTCACGGTTTGTCACCGTCGTAGTCCAATTAATGTATTGTTTAGTGTTGTGTAGTGGCTTTGCTGGCATGCATCAACAAAACATTTAGGGGAATTTACATGCTAAAATTGCCACAGCAAAATAAACACAAAAAACACATCTAGCCTATTCTACTGTAAGGCATTCTTCCTTTACCTTGTATTCATAAAAATATAAAATGACACATACATGCTGTATACTTACAGCACACAACACAAAAAAGTCATTTCCATTTTTTTTTTTAAACATAGCTTTATTTTTCAAGCTCAACATTTTCAAATATACATTATAGTCCAGTACTTTGAGTTCTTTTTTGCATTTCTATTTTATGAGACCACCAAAAAGAGGAATTAGATTTTTTTTTATATATGGGGCATCATGACACTCGTTTTTTTTAATCATCAAACTGACCTCTTCAAAGAGCACTGACAACTCTAGGTCAAATGGAACCACAGATGAGTTGAGTTTAATTTATTTAAATGACTTAGTCATGATTGTCGCTCTATAAGAAGCCTCATGATATGATATTTTTTTTTTTTATCTCACCTTTATTTAAACCAGGTAGGCAAGTTGAGAACAAGTTCTCATTTACAATTGCGACCTGGCCAAGATAAAGCAAAGCAGTTCGACATATACAACAGAGTTACACATGGAGTAAAACAAACATACAGTCAATAATACAGTAGAAAAATAAGTCTATATACACACAATGTGAGCAAATGAGGCGAGATAAGGGAGGTAAAGGCAAAAAAAGGCCATGGTGGCGAAGTAAATACAATATAGCAAGTAAAACACTGGAATGGTAGATTTGCAGTGGAAGAATGTGCAAAGGAGATAAATAAATACAGTAGGGGAAGCGGGTAGTTGTTTGGGCTAAATTATAGATGGGCAGTAATCTGTGAGCTGCTCTGACAGCTGGTGCTTAAAGCTAGTGAGGGAGATAAGCATTCCCAGTTTCAGAGATTTTTGTAGTTCGTTCCAGTCATTGGCAGCAGAGAACTGGAAGGAGAGGCGGCCAAAGTAGGAATTGGCTTTGGGGGTGACCAGAGAGATATACCTGCTGGAGCACGTGCTACAGGTGGGTGCTGCTATGGTGACCAAATTAAGACAGACAATTCTATTGGAATATTTATTTTTACAAACTGCTGCCTAGTTTCAACACAACATCTTTCTATTGAGTCTGGTCTAACCACTGTCTAACCATCCATGGGTTGAGGCTGTTGCTGAGCATCTATTAAAGTTACAGCTTAAAGTTACAGGCGCCAATACCATGACCTTCTGTATATAATATATATGCCATTTAGCAGACGCTTTTATCCAAAGCGAGTTAGTCATGCTTGCATACATTTTACGTATGGATGGTCCCGGGAATCAAACCCACTATCTTGGCATGGCAAGCACTATGCTCTACCAACTGAGCTGTATCTAAGCCTCACAATCATGGGAAACTCTTATTTAATTTTTTTCTGCAGTCTGTACTTCAACTGCAAGTAAAGAAGTGATAAAACTGCACTAGATGATGTTGCATTTGATGCTGACAAGTGTTACTTAATGAAACTGAATCCAATTAATATTTATGTTCCTCCTTTTCAAGAAGTCTTGTTCCATGCAGGACTGTTTTACCCATCATTCAGGGAGGAGGTTGTCGATATCCTGGCTCTGGAGGGCCTCCGCGATGCTGCTCCTGCTGACCGGCTCAGTGGGCCACGTTCTCTTTAGAACCGCTCGAACCACAGCCCACCCCTGTAGAACCCCTCTCGAGAAGATGACGGTTCTCCAATAGAACTGGACAGAGCTGGTTAAAGGAACACAGATTGCTAATCAAGGACAGGTACCTGTTAGCCTTGATGCATTAGCCTGGTATGTTTCTTCTAAAGCCAACTATGGTGCTGTCTTGCTAAAGACACAAATGTTTTGTAGAATGCAGAACAGTCATGTACCCTACCCAGGATCATCATCCATGACCACCACCCAGAAGTGACACTAAGGATACAGTTGAAGTGTTTGATCTTCTCCAGCAACACAGTTAGGCCTGAAACTGAAAACAAATGGTAACATTCAAACCCCTAATAAAAATAGCTATGCTAGCAAGTGCAACACTTCGATGTCTTAGGTACACAGGCCTGCTTGGGGGGGGGGGGGGGGGGGAAAGGTACCTGCTTTGTCCTGAGTCCTGTACAAATTACATTGGCGCTGAACTAGCCGCCTGCACAGAGATAAATACATCGTATCTCTATGGGCCAATACAACATGGACTAAATTGCACAAGATGATATAAGAGAATATAAAGCCTTCACCTGGGTTTGGCTGTCATTGTAAATAAGAATTTGTTCTTAACTGACTTGCCAAGTTAAATAATAGTTAAATAGAAACATTTAAAAGATGGATGGATGAAACATGTGCATGGTCTAACCTTGTTCAAACAGCTCGGTGTAGCAGGGGGCTTCAGAGTACCTTGGCTGGTTGTAGCAGTTCGGGATCCTGTCAAAACTATGGCAATAACGCTATACTCACGAATATAACATGAATTGACAGAGTTAAAATGGAATTAGCCACAATCATGGACGGTATTGTTGATGTACAGTAATTTATCATAAAAAAATGTTACTGATGATTAATAGCAAGGTAGTAGCACTGCCTGATGACTACAGGTGAGCTAGCCTTAGTCCAAGTCTACGGCCGCATCTCACCTGCTGGCTGGAGTCACCATAGAGCAGACAGAGTAGACCTGCACAGGTGCGTCAGGAGGGAGACTGCTCAGGTGGTAGGTCACATCCTTTACCAGAGGGAAATGCCAGAACATGAGCATAGCTTTTAGTCTGTCCTAGAACATATCGCTCCAGAAATACTGCAATTCCTATTCGATGAGTCAGCATCCCAAATATCTGTTTAAGATACCACAAATAATGATGGAAGCATCTGTACAAGTCTACTGCCAATAAAAGCAGAATGATATGGTAATAAATAAAGATGGCTTTATGCTGAAGGATAGAATATAGCCCGCATAAATGAGGACAGACTTCAACTCAGTGCACGGTTCGAATTACGGGGTGCACACAGGGTAGCACAAGTCTCAAGGAAATACACATGACCAAAAGCATGTGGACACACGCTTGAACATCTCATTTCAAAATCATGGGCATTAATATAGAGTTAGTCCCCCCATTGTTGCTATAACAGCCTCCACTCTTCTGGGAAGACTTTCCACTAGATGATGGAACATTGCTGCGGGGACTTGCTTCCATTCAGCCCAACGAGCATTAGTGAGGTCGGGCACTGATGTTGGCCGATTCCAATTCATCCCAAAAGGTGTTCGATGGGGTTGAGGTCAGGGCTCTGTACAGGCTAGTCAAGTTCTTCCACACCGATTTCGACTAACCATTTCTGTATGGACCTCGCTTTGTGCACGGGGGCATTGTCATGCTGAAACAGAAAAACGGCCTTCCCACAAACTGCTGCCACAAAGTTGTAAGCATAGAATTGTCTTGAATGTCATTGTATGCTGTAGCGTTAAGATTTCCCCAGACCATTATTCCTCCACCAAACTTTACAGTTGGCACTATGCATTCATGCAGGTAGCATTCTCCTGGCATCTGCCAGAACCAGATTTGTCAAACTGCCAAATGGTGAAGCGTGCGTGATTCATCACTTCAGAGAATGCGTTTCCACTGCTCCAGTACAATGGCGGCGAGCTTAACACCCCTCCAGATGACGCTTGGCATTGCACATGGTGATCTTAGGCTTGTGTGGGCTGCTCGGGCATGGAAACCCATTTCATGAAGCTCCCGACGAACAGTTCTTGTGCGGACGTTGCTTCCAGAGGCAGTTTGTAACTCTAGTGAGTGTTGCAACTGAGGACAGAAGATTTGTACGTGCTACAGCACTCGGTCCCGTTCTGTGAGCTTGTGTTGCCTACCACTTCGCAGCTGAACCGTTGTTGCTCCTAGATGTATCCACTTCACAACAGCACTTACAGTTGACCGGGGCAGCTCTAGCAGGGCAGAAATTTGACAAACTGACTTGTTGGAAAGGTGGCATCCTATGATGGTGCCAGGTTGAAAGTCACTGAGCTCTTCAGTAAGACCATTCTAATACCAATGTTTGTCTATGGAGATTGCATGGCTGTGTGCTCGATTTTGTACACCCGTCAGCAATGGGTGTGGCTGAAATGGCCGAAGCCACTAATTTGAAGGGCTGTCCACATATTTTTGTATATATAGTGTAACATCTATTTTTAGGGCACCCTCAAGAGTAAATTTGTAATTTGAAGTGTGATTAGGCCCATGGCCAGCTCTGTGGTGGGTGAAGTAGCCAGCACTCCATTAGACCGAATGACTGAGCTATCCCCTGGAGAAACTACCTTGACTGGGATTGCGCCATACACTATCCTGGACAGGAGACAGACAGGGACAGATGGATCGAATGATTAAAGAGAAGAAAATATCTGGACACGGTTTGTTGACTAAGAAACATCTATTTTTATTTTCCTTCTTTCTAAAAGAGTTAAGGGGTAACATGCTTTCTATGATTTATGAAGCGGAATATAGTATCTTTAACTAATCATCAAACCTTATCAAGTTAATATGTATCATACTGCATACAGGTACCTGTACAGCACCCCTTGGCACAACATCAATCTAACCAGTTCTGTAGGTAGGTCTTGGTCCAGCTCCCGTTCACCTTGTACCAGAGAGTCCCTGAACTTCCACCTACAGTAAAGACACGCCCAAATTATGTATTGGGCCGTCTTCACCACCGGCTAGAGGGCCTTGCAGTCGTGGACGGAGCAATTCCGCACCAGGCGTTGATGCAACCGGTTTCTTCAGTCTCCTTAGGAAGTAGAGACGCTGTTGCGCCCTCTTGACAAGAGTGGTGGTGTTGTTGGTCCATGTCAAGTCCTCAGTGACGTGGACGCTGAGAAACTTAAAACTGCCGACTCTCTTTACTGCTCTCCCGCATGTTCCCTCTGCTTCCTGAAGTCACAATTAACTCCTTTGTTTTGCTGACATTGAGGGAGAGGTTGTTGTCCTGGCAGCATAACGCTAGTTCACTTGCCTCATTGTTGTTGGTTATCAGGCCTACAACCGTCGTGTCATCAGAAAACTTAGAGTTGGTGTCTTGCAAAGCCACGCAGGCGTGCGTGAACAGGGAGTTCAGCAGAGGGCTGAGGACACACCCCTGTCGGGGCCCTGTGTTAAGAGTCAGTGTGAAAGAGGTGTTGTTGCCAATCCTCACAATCTGTCGCAGAGGATGGTGTCCAGACCCAGGTCTTGGTGTTGAGCTTGGAGGAATCAATATTGTTGAATACTGGACTGTAGCCAATGAACAGCATTCTTACATAAGTGTTCCTCTTGTCCAGATGTGTTACGGCCGTGTGAATAACGATGTAAATGGCATTTTCCATGGATCTGTTGGACAGGTAGGCAAATTGAAGTAGGTACAGTGTGCCTGGCATGCTGGCCTTGAGGTGGGCTATGAGCAGCTTCTCGAAGCACTTCATGAGGAGTGCGAAGGGTTGATAGTCATTTGGGCATGTCACCTTGTTTTTCTTAAGCACTGGGATGATGGGGGTCTCCTTGAAGCAGCCTGGGACAGGTTGAAGATGTCTGAGAAGACGCTCGCCAGCACACGCTCTGAGGACGCGATCAGGAATTCCATCTGGGCCGGCTGCTTTGAACGTATTCACTCTTTTGAGAGTTTTACTCATGTCAGCCTCGGAGAGGGAAAGCACCTGGTCATCCGGAGAAGCAAATCTTCCTGGATGGTTCGGTATGGTCTGCCTCGAAGTGAGTATACAATGTGTTAACCTCGTCTGGGAGGCTTCGGTGGCCACCACACAGCTGAATTTGTTTTGTAGTCTGTGGTGTTGCCACATACTGTATGAATGCTGCAGTACGGCCTCAGCGTGGTGCGGATATCTCCGTTCATCCAGGGTTTTTGGTTGGGGTACGTCTGGATTGTTATTGTGGGTACAACATCAACACATTTCCTAATGAAGCCTGTGACTGAACAAAAATATAAAAACGCCACACTTAACAATTTCAAAGATTTTACAAAGTTAGTTCATATAAGGAAATCAAATCAATCGAAATAAGTTAATTAGGCCCCAATACATGGATTTCACATGACTGGGAATACAGATGTGCATGTATTAGTCACATACCTTTAAAAAAAAAAAGTAGGAGCATGGATCAGAAAACCAGTCAGTATCTGGTGGTACCACCATTTACCTCATTCAGCATGACACATCTCCTTCGTATAGAGTTGATCAGGCTGTTGATTGTAGCTTGTGGAATATTGTCCAACTCCTCTTCAATGGCTGTGTGAAGATGCTGGATATTGGCGGGAACTGGAACACGCTGTCGTACAAGTCGATTCAATGGGTGACATGTCCGGTGAGTATGCAGGCCATGGAAGAACTGGGACATTTTCAGCTTCCAGGAATTGCGTACAGATCCTTGCGACATGGGGCCGTGCTTTATCATGCTGAAACATGAGGTGATGGCGGTGGATGAATAGCACGATAATTGGCCTCAGGATCTCATCACGGTATCTCTGTGCATAAATTGCCATCAATAAAATGTAATTGTTTTTGTTGTCCATAGCTTATGCCTGAACATACCATAACCCCACCGCCACCATGGGGCACTCTGTTCACAACGTTGACATCTGCAAACCGCTTGCCCACACGACGCCATACACGTGGTCTGACTTCTGCTCAGTACAGTTGAAACAGGGATTCATCTGTGAGAAGCACACTTCTCTAGCGTGCCACTGGCAATCGAAGGTGAGCATTTTCCGGTGAGCATTTTCCCACTGAAGTCGGTTATGACGCCGACTTGTAGTCAAGTCAAGACGCTGGTAAGGATGCAGATGAGATTCCCTGAGACGTTTTCTGACAGGTTGTGCAAACCCAGTTTCATCAGCTGTCCGGGTGGCTGGTCTCTGACGCTCCCGCAGGTGAAGAAGCCAGATGTGGAGGTCCTAGGCTGGCATGGTTACACGTGGTCTGCAGTTGAGGCTGGCTTATGGTAGAGAAATTAACATTCAACAGCTCTGGTGCATGCTCAATTGCACGCTTCCTCAAAACTTCAGACATCTGTGGTATTGTGACAAAACTGCACATTTGAGTGGCATTTTATTGTCCCCAGCACAAGGTGCACCTGTGTAATCAGCATACTGTTTTAATCAGCTTTTTGATATGCCTCACCTATCAGGTGGATGGATTATCTTGGCAAAGGAGAAATGCTCACTAACAGGGATGTAAACTAATTTGTGCACAAAATTTGAGAGAAATAAGCTTTTGTGCATATGGACAATATCTAGGATCTTTTATTTCAGCTCATTAAACATGGGACCAACACTTTACATGTTGCGCTTATATTTTTCCCCCATATATTATCCTCAATGTTGATGGATGAGTCCTGGGTGGATGAAGCTTTCCAATCAGTATTCTCAAAACAGTCTTGCAGCACTGATTTTGCCTCCTCTGTCCAGCGCCTCACTATTCTCTGTGTTGGTGGCTCCGTCTTGAATTTCTGCTTGTAAGCAGGGAGTAGGAACAGAAAGGCATGATCCGATTGACTGAAGTGGCGGCTCGCTCTCCCTACCTGGCTCTTCTGCCGTCTCCCCTGCTCTTCTCGCTAGAGGGCTGGGTGCTCCAGAGGATAAGGGCCAGAAAGAGAGGGCAGCACCTCACCAAAGGAACACAGGAGACAGTGGTGCTGGACTACTCTGGTGGACAGATATACCTCTCTTGGCTTAGAATAGGATAGTTTATTGTCCACGTGAAGAAACTTGCCATTGGCTTCACATTACAATTATAAACAAACATTCAAGAATACAGAGCACTTTGAGCACTGCTCCATGGCAAGCCTTACCTTGGGCTGCTCAGCACGTGTTACTTCTTTGAGAAGGAGTCTTTGACCTACAGGTTTGGTTGTCTTGTGTGTTCAGTGACTGGCTCTTGGCTCCGAGGCCTGTGGTGTTGTGACTAAGCGTGCAGGTGAAGCTTACGGAGAACTCTTCTCCAGAGGGAGAAAGCAGCAGACTGGCCATCCCCTCCACTGAGCTGACAATGTTCTCTCCGTTTGATTTCACCTCAGCGTTACTGGAATGACATGCAGACCACTCCACCTGAGTCAATGCTGAAGACATGATGAGAAGCATATCCTCAATGGTAAAAGGTTAACTAGTTTCCTGGTGGCAATTGTACAACTGTTGGCAAAATAATGTAGTGTTACACAGGTGAAATTGTTTGATAATTGTATGTGAAGATACGATTTAAAAATGTCCCAATTACACAAATTAAGCGAAGGCATAATGTGGTAATGAATTTCAAAACAAATTGCAAGCAAAACTGTTTGTAAGCTAGCTAGGTACCTTTCTGTGGTCGTCAGGGATGAGTTATTCTGGCAGGTAAGGTCGTGTCACATACTTACTCAAAGCATCACGCATTCAGGTCCTAGAATATTGACAAGTCACGATTAGTAAAGGGCTGTTTTATAGTTTTTCATGGCGTTAAGAATATGTCAAACTCAATCCACGAAGGGCCGAGTGTCTGCTGGATTTCGCTCCTCCCTTGTACTTAAATTAATTAAGGTCGCTGATTAGTAAGGAACTCCCCTCACCTGTTTGTCTAGGTCTTAATTGAAAGTGAAAACCAAAAACCAGCAGACACTAGGCCCTCCATGGAATGAGCTTGACCCCCCCTGGCAATTAAGGATGAACAACAATTCAGGAGAAAGGACCAGACTTGAATGCAACCCTTAACTAGCTGCCTTGAATTCAGCGCCAGCAACTCAACAAGCACCAGCTGCTACCCAATGTCAATCGGCCTCAACAATTTTTTGCATTTGCAACACTTAACTAGTTGCCTTGAATGTAACTCCTCAAACAACCTACAGCTGCAAATCAGCCTCCAGACCTGGTCTACCTCTCCTTAAATCACCACTACCACCCTACTTAAACCTGACCAAACAGTCATTCATTCCTCCTGTCTGTTTTGTGTTGCATCTCTCCTCCAATTATTTTTTAAAAGTTTTATGGCAAACTACACTTATTGATGTATTGCCACCACCTACTGTACGTGGTATTGAAACAAAAAAATATTCCATTGCGGGAAAAGGAGGGGACTACTCCTTCAGTCACATTCAAATCACATCCCTACACAGGCCGTGTCTGTGAGGACTGAGCATTAATCAACAGGATTTGCTGTATCCCTGAGTCACAAAAGACACTCAGCAGCACTCAATGTCTATTTTCTCCGGTTTCCTCTCCGTTTGCGCTATGCAGTTGATAACCAAAGTAATAAACACTACAAAATACACCTTAAGATGTCAGGATTCCTCTGTTGACAAGGCATATCATATATCTCTACTCTTCAAGGAGCAGGACACTAATCCGGACGCTTATAAAAATAAATCACACTATGCCCTCAGACGAACCATCAAACAAGCAAAGCATCAATACAGGATTAAGATTGAATCCTACTACACCGGCTCTGACGCTCGTCGGATGCGGCAGGGCTTGAAAACTATTACAGACTACAACGGGAAACCCAGACGCGAGCTGCCCAGTGATGCGAGCCTACCAGACGAGCTAAATGCCTTTTCTGCTCGTTTTGAGCCAAGCAACACTGAAGCATGCACCAGAGCACCAGCTGTTCTGGATGACTGTGTGATAAAGCTCTCGGTAGCCGATGTGAGCAAAACCTTTAAACAGGTCAACATTCACAAAGCCGCGGGGCCAGACAGATTACCAGGACGTGTACTCAAAGCATGCGAGGACCAACTGGCAAGTGTCTTCAATTACATTTTCAACCTCTCTCTGACTGAGTCTGTAATACCTACATGTTTTAAGCAGACCACCATAGTCCCTGTGCCCAAGGAAGCCAAGGTAGTTTTGTACACTGCTGCTACTTGCTGTTTATTATCTATGCATAGTCACTTCACCCCTACCTACATGTACAAATTACCTCGACTAACCCGTACCTCGGCACACTGACTCGGTACCTGTACCACCTGTATATAGTCTCGTTATTATTTTATTGTGTTACTTTTTATTATTTTTTACTTTTGTTTATTTGGTAAATATTTGAACTCTTCAACTGCACTGTTGGTTAGGGGATTGTAGGCATTTCACAGTAAGCTCTTCACTTGTTGTATTCGGCGCATGTGACAAATATAGTTTGATTTGATTTGATCATTACTTCTTCAACTTCACTCCTTTCTTCCACTCTTCTCAACGCCTCGAGATAGGAGACATTTTGGAGTGCCCTTATTCTTGCCAACTCTGTTTTCTTCACCTCCTTAGGTTTCTTCTTTCTTAAAGGATAAATAACCCCCCCCCCCCCCCCCCCAATTTTTTATATTTTTAAATCCCATTTCTTCCTCCAAATCTCCATATCTCCCTTCTCAGGCTCTATGACCTGGTGGGGTGGTACGGCTTCTGACAATACTCCATGCAACTCCTCAGCCGAAAAAGTCTCAGTCCCAGGACCGTTCCGTCGCATCCACAATAATGTCTATTATCCTGGACTTCCTCTCCACCTTGGCAGTGTCATTAATCACCATAGTTATAAAGGCCACAAAGTCCACCTTCTGAACCTTTAACATATCTGGGCCCTGCTGTTAAGCGACAACCCTGGCAGCCTTCAGTGAAGGTCTATCCACCAACATGGACTCTTCAGGAGCACCATTCGAACCCTCAACCCTTTTAACAGCCCCTGCATATGAAATGCTTTGGACAGCCCTTACATTGGCCAGCTCATTATCATTTATCCTTGTTGGGCATTCCAAAGACGTGGCTTCATGGTTCCCACCACAATTGCACCCTGTATCATTTATCACTTTTAAAACACATGATCTTTTCAACAACTTGAACATATTTTTCATCTCTGCAACATCGACTTCCCACAAAACGCCAGATATTACCCCCTTGAGGGGTGCCCTGCTTCAAAGAGACAAACTTCTCAAATCGGGTGAGTCGCAACACGCTCCTTCTTGAACCTCAGAAGAACAAAAAATCCAAACAAGCCTGCCTCTCGTGATCCTCACAGCCTTCACTTTACCCAGCACTCTCTCCACCAGTTAGGATATATCAACTGGATTCTTCAAAATTGGTAATCCAATCACCTGCTCCTCATTAACAAAACATACTCCTACAAGATAGGGACATTCTCATCACTGTATGCTACTTTGCGGCAAATTCCAATTCTCCTCGATTCCCCAGCCATTATATTCACACTCCACCTCAGCGTCCGCTTCTGCCATCTTTTCCCGACGTTAAACATCAAAATCTGATCTTGCACAGGTGTTAAAGACCAATCCATGCACATTTCTTTTTCGTTACAGTAGCCTAACGGTGACGTCTACCTGACTCCAAGTCCAATTCTAGAGTCAACCTCTCCGGATCCTTAACCTGCAGCCTTTGGCTTCATCCGGTCCATTCTCATTTCCCCACTGAATCCTCATTCTCACATCCATTCCATTTCCTCAACAAATATTCTAAACCCATTTCATGTCTGGTCCTTAAACTCCTGAATTGAGCCAATTAGAGCTGCTGATGTTACCTTGTAGCTGCTGGTGGCCAACCTCATCCTCTGTCGAACATTCTTGCTAGACTGGAGAGGATGTACAGAGCAGGGTGCAGGGCCTTTCTCCAACACAGAGCCACAGTACAGGCCGAAGGGTGCAGACGGGAATCATCTCCGTAACGGACGTCCAACTCATTCTCGTGATCATCAAATTGATATTGGTGTTGTTGATTTAGCTAGCTAGTAAACAAACAACTTTCTGCTGGTGTGCAACACTGTCAACAAAATTCCCGCAACTTGAAAAGGTGCACTATACTGTGTCCCATTGGATGGATGCTCATTCTTCTTCTAGTGAACATTTTAGTAGTGGACAAAAGGAGCGTCATCTACTGTGCTTTTCAGATAACTTACATTTCGCAACATCCCGCACACACTCAAAATAAGCATCAGGCAGTGAAATACTCATATTTTAAATAATTTATTGCAGGCAAACAATACTGTTTATATGTACAAACATTCCTTTGAATGGGATCGATTAATTGCTTATGACAAATTTGAACTTGTAGGTGCATCCTTTGAGAGATTACTGTTTTAAGTGGGGGTTTCTCAATGACAGGTCCAAACTGCAGGACTACAAAAGGTTTAAAGCCGTGTTCAATAGACAAATTGAATTAAAAACGATACCAGAGCCAGGGGTGTATTCATTCTGCCAATTCTGTTGCAAAATGTTTCTTAAACTGAAGCAAATGGAATAGGAGTGACCTGTCCAAAATAAACGTGTTTGTTTTGCTCCGTTTGGTTCTTAAAATGGTTTCCGTAATGAATACACCACAGTACTGTACTCCTTAACAATTGTCCAATAACTTACAATTCTAAAAAGGCTAATTTAAACCAGTAAAAGGAAGAACAAAAATACCCCTAAAGTTGAAACTGGAGCTCTCTTTTGCAGACAGTTTGCTGCCACTTGACGGTATTCAGTATTTCTAGCTCTTTTATTCTTTTCACAAACCCACCTCCTTAAATGCATAGCTTGTTAAAGGGTGGTTGACCAACTAAATGGCCAAATCCTCAGTGTGCAATTTAACAAACTGTCCCTTGAGGTCAGTAGTGTGCAACATTCAGAACACTGAAAACAGAGAAGTACTATATAGAACAGACAATTCTCTTGAATGCTGTATTTATAAGCCCCATGAAGCAAAATTCTGGCAGTGCAGTGTTCGTTCTATACATCACATTTCTATTGCAAGGTTTTTTTTCTAGATAAAAAAAGGGGCTTAGGTGATGGTATGGCAGGAAGCATGGCAATGAGCATGGTTGGCCCGTTGGCCTCATCTTGGCGGTGTAGATTGTAGATTGCAAAAATAAATATTTATCCAATTTCCTGCAATTCTGCAGACTTCTCCATGGAGCGGAGATACATTTATGCAGTTTTAAAGCTAATTTCCTGAAAACGTTATTTATTTTTATACTTGGCGGCCTGTCTAAGCATATATTTTGTTTCTGCCCGAAAAAGCCCTATATTGTAAATGTTCTGAGTGTAGCCTCCCCTGCACTACTCCCTGTAGCTAAACCCCATATTCTGTCGTTGCTTATACAGTTAGTATGAAATCCAACTACGCACACATTTGATGATGCTACTCTGTTGTTGAGCTATTTATTAGTCTAAAATCCACCTCACACACTTTTTCCCCAATGGCGTTATGAGGAAGATTGAGGGAAAGTACCGTTTATGAAATAATCAAAAGAAGCAGAAAACTAACTCCCCCCACTCAGAACAGTCGCTTCAACTCAGCGGAAATAACGATCCAGTTGATTGTCCCCAATCTTGCAACCAACACAAATTGCAGCCAGAAAATAACCTGTAACTGAAGTGCAAACTATGCACAGTTTATTTTGCGAAAAAATATATATTTTTGAAACATATCAATTGCTGGTTATCTTTGATTTTCCCCCAGTCGCAAACACTCCAGCAAGTCGAACACGAAAGGTATGTGTAAATTCAGTCTCTCGCTATGCTCTCATACTTGTCTCATGGTCGTCTTTTTCGCTCAGACTCTAAGCAGAACTTCTCAAAAGCTTCCTCGATCTCAGGGTCCATCTCATCCTCGTCATTGAATGATCTGGAACACACAAAACGCAGGCAAAATTATTAAGGGAATATAGAGGTTTGTTTCAAATGCCATTCAGTGTACCACTAAATATCAAAGTCACAGTCCTCTAAAGGAAAAGGCATGCACACACAGTTGAGTGGGAGGTAGACGGGTCAACTAAACGCTCTTTCTGTTTCGTCTGCGGACTCAACTGACTCGGAGATTCTGGCTTCCCCTGTTCAATTGTGGGCTAAACAATTACACACAAGTCAACAACCTCATGTGGCTCTCAGGTTATGTGACCTGGGTGACATTTGCACTGCTAAATCATGGCCGCCACTGCAAAAAAATAAAAAGGAGATCTACGTATTACAGACCCAAACCCCCGCCAACTCTGCTTCCGCTGCTGAGAGAAATCCTAGGGGAAACACTGCATTGGCATACGCACACAGGAGTGAGGGAGAAAAGTCACAAGACAAATGCTACAGTGGCATTAGTGACTATGGCACTGGATTGTGTGACTTATTTTCTGTGGTCTGATGGTTCTCACAGAAGAATTTTCTAGAACTACAGAGGAATGTTCTAAAACTACAGAACAGCATTCTAGAACTATAGAGGAATTCTCTAGACCAGAATAGCATTCTAGAACTACATAGGAATATTTTACGGATTAAGTTCCATTATGGCTCACACACACATGGGAACCAGGTCAACTGAAAAAGCAAGGGAACATGACCAAAACTAAATCACAGACAATTATTACTCACAATTCATTTCCATTCTCTTCGTCGGCCTCTGGGAAATAGTCATCTTCCCGATCCAGGATCTCCTGGTATTTTTCAGAATATTCTACAACACCGAAACATACATTTAGGGACAATGTGTAGCTTGCAGGGTTTCACCTTGATGAAGGCTGAGGATAATACTTACCAGGGTCGGCTGCTGTAAAGGGAGTGCCATCTGCAGTGTAGAACGTAGGCTCATTCTGACAGGAGAAACAACACAAAGACAAACACAAGGAACAGAGGTGAAAGGGTGGTGGGCATGAACTTCCATTTGAACATTTAAACCAGTTTCGCCCAAATGTTGGATCGCCGGCAATTCCTTTTGTGTCAAGGCTTAAAGCAGGAGTTGGCTTGAGACATGAGTGAAACATTTAAAAGCTTGTTGTTCTTTGGCCCTAGTCCTCACTCCTCACCATGAAGTAGTTGGGGTCGTTGTCAGGTGTAGCGTCGGCAGCAGCAGCAGCATGGACCCTGCCCCAGTTACTAGACCTCAGCTCCACCAGCCGCAATAACATCTGCTTCACATCTCTGATGAAAACACAAGACAGTCTTTTATGTAATCACTCACTCGGCGTCAATAGCATCTTCTTCACACAACAGGCAGTCATTCATCCTACCATCTTTTACCTAATAGAAGAAGCAGTCATTTTACTTCTGAATCTGGCAGAGGTAACACACACACACCAACCTGCTGCACTGGGCGTCCAGCACAATGTTCTCAATCCTCTGGACTATCTGGTCCATGTCAGACTTCCCGCTCTCTTTCCACGTATCCTCCAAAACCGAGCCTGTCAACTACAGATGACATCACAGGTAAACGTCATTGTAACACAGGGGAATTTTTCTTGCACATTACAACAAGCTTGACATTACATTGTAATATAGTATCATTTGGATTGTGGCCTGCAGATTTCTTTCAATAGAGCGTAATTAACGGTGTACCACAGATGTGGAACATTGAATCAACTTGACATTGGAGATCAGAAAACGTGTGAAATCACCTTGAGCAGTTTGACAGCACAGATGAGGTTTCCATCCACGGGGTTGGAGAAGAGGGCATTCATCAATTCCCTCAGGGCAGTAAGCAGGACCTCAGCTCGAGACGGAGGCCCTTTCGCACTCTTAAGCTGAGACAACCAATCATACAAGACAGCGGTCAGGTTCGGTCTAATCTCAGTTAATTATAAAACCTAGCACCATTTGGTCAGATGCTCGACTATGTTCTGGGGGAAGCGTGTTTAAAAATAGGGCTGTGACGAATATGGAATTTTAGGAGACGATGAATTGTCATGCAAAATGGCCTCGGTTATTGTCGTAATTGTCATTTTTGTTGAAAGATGTTTTCAATTTATAATGCATCTTAGAAAAATAGCTACGACATACACAATGAATACAACACAGCTTGGTGACACCCCTATCCCATTTGGAAATGATGCTGCTCCTCCAGACCCTGCTATTCTGCTCGTAAAATGATTACCAACATAACTGCTATTGGGTAAACTATACAGTCACTTCAGAAAGTATTCACACCCCTTGACTTTTTTCACATTAAATTACTTCTAAATGTCAGGTTAAATTAAATTTCTTGAGTCAATAAGTATTCAACCCCTTTGTTATGGCAAGCCTAAATAAGTTCAGGGGTAAACATATGCTTAACAAGTCACATGGACTCAGTGTGTGTGATAGTGTTTAACATGATTTTTGAATGACTACCCCATGTCTGTACCCCACACATACAATTATCTTTAAGGTCCCTCAGTCGAGCAGTGAATTTCAAACAGATTCAACCACAAAGACCAGGGAAATATTCCAATGCTCGCAAAGGGCACTTATTGGTAGGTATTGGTATTTTAAAAATAAAAAAGAAGACATTAAATATCCCTTTGATCATGGTGAATTTATGAATCACTATTTGGTTGGCTTATTAATTAATACACTCAGTCTGTACAAAGATACAGGCGTCCTTCCTAGCTCTGTTGACGGAGAGGAAGGAAACCGCTCAGGGATTTCACCATGAGGTCAGTGGTGACTTTAAAACTGTTAAGAGTTTATTGGCTATGATAGGAGGAAACTAAGGATAGATCCTGAATACAAAGTTATGTTTGGGGCAAATCCAATACATTACTGAAAACCACTCCCCATATTTTCAAGCATAGTGTTGAATGCATCATGTTATGGGTGTGCTTGTTAAGGACTGGGGAGTTTTTCAGGATAAAAAAATTAACGTAATGAGCTAAGCACAGGTAAAATCTTAGAGGAAAACCAGGTTCAGTCTGCTTTTCATCAGACACTGGGAGATGAATTACCCTTCCTGCAGGACAATAACCTAAAACACAAGGCCAAATCTACACTGCAGTTGCTTACCAAGAAGACAGTGAATGTTCCTGCTCTTAGAGACTTACCCAGAAAGATTCAAATCAGTAATCGCTGCCAAAAGGTTATTCTACAAAGTATTGACTCAGGAGTCTGAATACTTATGTAAATGAGATCTGTATTTCATTATCAATACATTTGCAAAAAATTCTAAAAACACTAATCCATTTAGAATTCAGTCTGTAACAACAAAAATGTGGAATAAGTCAAGGGATAGAAATAGTTTCTGAATGCACTGCATCTACTTGAATATAAAGTTGGATCCCACCTATTAAGATATTTGTTTAAAAAAAAAATCCATGGCTAATGTCCATAATGGTCGATTACGCGATTATAAGATAATTGTGCCAGCCCTAGTTAGAAATTAAGATTTACGGTTTTCAAAGTCTCCACCCTTGCAAAAGGAAACTCAGCCAAAACCCCCCACCTCCGATATTTTCAACTGTGTTCATAATGAGTCAAAGTGAATCTGTTTAAGCAACTCCTTCGCTCAATCCTGATACGTCCAAATAACCAGTAACAAAAACCCAACTGTTACTCGTTATCTCACAGATCCCATAGCATTCCGACAGATCTACTGTACCAGTTATGTTCAGGTAGTCTATCCACAAGAGATTAGGTTCTGTCTAGAGTTTATTATCAACTCAAAATGTATCTAGGGGGAGGGGTTACGGAATTTGGGTTATGGGAAGCAAGTGTCAAAATTGAGGGGTTGAAATGGCACAGATCTACAGAGACAAAGACCCCCAAAAGACTTGGAAAGGACAGAGGGGCTTTTGCTCACCTCCAGTCTGAGGTAAAGCTCCCCCAGGAAGAGCACATAGGCATGGAACTTCTTCTGAGTCTCAGCGTCCCCCCGCACCGCTACACCCCTCTGTTCATACTCTGTCTGACACCTACCGGGGGAGGAGAGAGTGTGTTTCTGTATAAATGGCTACAAGTGTTACTTATGGTAGGCATAAAGCATCAGGACGAAGCCTATGATGACAAAAGTGATGACGTAGATTTTAGGCCTACTTGTTACTAACATAAACAAAGCTCACCGTTTTAGTAACAGCTGACGGAAGTTGCCTCTTGCTGGGCTGAGTGCAAGGTTATGAGACAGAAAGTTACAGAGCCTTGCCCCCGTGTAAGAGAAATTGGGGATAACAGTAGACTGCAAAACAGGCATCACAAAACATAACAAATTTTGTTTTAAAAATTGACAGTAAAACAACAGTAAACTACATATAGACAGTGCTATAAAATTTATAAGCAGGTAGATGGCCGAACCGTGCGTGTGTTGATACACATACTTGTGTGTAGAGGAGTTCCACCAATTCCTGCAGCGTCTCCTCTGTAGTGACCCAGCTGTTCAGCATGTTTGCTATGTGCTCAATGTCGTTCTCAAAGGACCCCGGTGAGGAGTTTAGGTGGCTGAGAAACTCCTCAACCAATTCAGACAATGTTGTCTCAGTATAATAGCCATCGCTGCCATCCTCCAAAACAGATTCCTTTAAAAATTGAGAATACCGGTAATCAAGGATGGTGACAAATATGGATACTAGCTAGACATTGGTAGTGGATGAGGTGATTGATTAGTTCAGTCCTTATAATGTAAAGTGCAGTTGATGAGGTACAATGCAACCCATTATCATTATCCATTTGTACAGGGTGTGAACCCAGCACCACAACACCTAATTTAATAAGGGGCTTTATTACTTGGTCAACCTAGTTCAGGGTTTCCCAAACTCAGTCCAGGGGCCCCTCCTGGGTGCACATTTTAGTTTTTTCCCTAGCACTCACTACACAGCTGATTCAAATGTGTAGTGAGTGCTAGGGCAAAAACTAAAACGTGCACCCAGGAGGGGCCCCTGGACTGAGTTTGGGAAACCCTGCCCAGGTGGAACCAGCCAGGTGTTAGTAGTACTGGGGGGAAGCCTGCACACTGTGGGTTCAGGACCAGTTTGTGGGAACACTGCTTTAATACCTCATAAGGGGATGAGCTGGAAGGGTAGAACTCGGGTGCGTTGGCTGACAGAATGGAGGTGTTCACCAGAGAGTCCACCCTTTTCACTTTGGAGACAAGAGTGCTGTTGTTGTGAATGACCTGGTGGGGTTTGCTTGGTCTTCTGCTTTCTGGGTGGGAAATGAAGGAAATACTGAAGACCATAGCTAGCAATAGAGGGTGGGTGACACTGGGTGGCACTGACCTAGCTAGTCATGTGACGTGATTTGGCCGCCGTCCTTGCACTTTATTTAGCAGCTAGCTCACAGACCAATGTCTAAAAATAGACTTACAATTTAGCTATGGGTCATTCATGAGACGAATAGCGAATTTTGTCGGTGTGACGGGGGGATTCAAGTTGTTCTTGCTTTTAGTATAATGTATTAATTGACGTAATTCAATTGACGTTAAAATTGTGTAGCTTCTAATATTTGTCTGAAACGTGTGCGCAGCCTTCTTGAGTCGTCTAACAGTATAGCTTGTCAGATATAGCTGACGTGAGCAAACGGGGCGCGCTCAACCCATGCCCGCGAGAGAATGTTGTGTAGATTCACGCTAGAGGTCCACTGTCAGGAAATTCACCCGTTTGTTGCCTATGCTAGCTAGCTACATACTAGCACCCGTGTGAAGCAAGCCATAATAAGTATGAGCCATTTCCGTTTCGCCTTCAAAATACAAGTTCCCCTTTGAAAGTGATTCAAATATTGGATTCATGATATGTTTGGCCTAGATAATGCTAAACAAGGTCAGAATGTTACATAAATTCAACAAAGCACAATTAGTTTACTTGTCGCACTGGATGTATTAGACTTTGTAATTGAATTGGGGGCATACTTAGTGGCAGTGCCTTCAGAAAGTATTCATACCCCTTGACTTATTCCACATTTTGTTACAGCCTGAATTCAAAATTGATTAAAAATAAGAAAACAATTAAAAATTCACCCATCTACACACAATACCTCCATAATGACAAAGTGAAAACATGTTTTTAGTAATGTTAGCAAATTGACTGAAAATGGACACAGAAATAACTCAATTTACAAAGATACTTTGTAGAATAACCTTTGGTAGCAATTACAGCTTTGAGTCTTTCTGGTTAAGTATCTAGCCTTGTTCACACTGCAGGCCTTAATGCTCATCAGTTTGTTTTTCAAATCAGTTTTCGACCACTGACTGTCCAAACAGCAAGTTACAAGTGACCAAATTGGATGTGTGTGTGTTCAGACAGCAGTCATTTGCTGACAAGGTTACGCTTGTCATAGTAACAACGTCAGTGTGTGCAATAGTGTAGGCTGATTGTTGGTTTTGCTTGTGCTTCATATCACTCAGAAAGTTATGTAGCAAGCTAAGGTGACAATGCCTGCCATAAACGTTTCCCAATTGCTTTGATTGTTCAAAATCATAGGGTAAGAACATCTTCAAAGCCTCAAAGGATAAGATGATCCAACTTTCAAATGGTCTTTTTTGGCTAGCCAAAGCAGACAACCAGCTAGCTGATTAGCTTTATAGCACATTCACAAATTTGTTTGTAAACAATTAACAAGCTAGTTAGCTACCACATGTTCTTGTCAAACTATCAACATAATAGCTAGCGAGCAACAAAATATGCCAAATAACAGTCTAAATACCACTTGAGGGCAAACATTTTTTAATCTGATTTGACCAGTCAGACAAGTTATGGCCAGGAAACAGATTTGTATCCGACTTCAAACCACCTACGAAGGTGCTTTGAAATGTGGCTTGAAATATCCAATTCCATATGCCTTTTGGCTGTCCAGACTGTAGGGGGTAGAAGAAGACTAGGTATTTCCCTTTGTAGTCCGACAGTATGAGCTCCTTAAACTTACCATCGATGACAGCTGATCCCTCAGCTGTCATCGAATAACAGATTCGAATCGGATATGCAAATAAATAGGATTTTAGTCACTTCAAACTGCCTATGTGAACACATTTTAGGTGCTTTCCACACTTGGATTGTGCAACATTTCCCCTTTATTATTTTCAAAAGTCTTCAAGCTCTGTCAAATTGGTTGTTGATCATTGCTAGACAACTATTTTCAGGTCTTGCCATAGATTTTCAAGTACATTTAAGTCAAAACTGTAAATTGTCCACTCAGGAACATTCACTGTCTTCTTGGTAAGCAACTCCAGTGTAGATTTGGCCTTGGATTTTAGATTATGGTCCTGCTGGAAGGTGAATTCATCTCCCAGTGTCTGGTGGAAAGCAGACTGAACCTGGTTTTCCTCTAGGATTTTACCTGTGCTTCGCTCCATTCCATTTGTCATGTCCTGAAAAACTCTCCAGTCCTTAAAGATTACAATCATACCAATAACATGATGCAGCCCCCAATATACTTGAAAATATGAAGTGTGGTACTCAGTGATGTGTTGGATTTGCCCCAAACATAATACTGTGTATTCAGGACAACAACAAAAAATTGCTTTGCCACATTTTTCACAGTATTTCTTTAGTGCCTTGTTGCAAACAGGATGCATGTTTTGGAATACTTTGATTCTGTCCAGGCTTTCTTATCACTCTGTCATTTATGTTAAAATTGGGGAGTAACTACAATGTTATTGATCCATCCTCAGTTATCACAGCCATTAAACTCTAACATTTTAAAGTCACCATTATTGGCCTCATGGTGAAATCCCTGAGCGGTTCTCTCTCTCTGGCAACGGAGTTAAAATCTAGGAAAAAAACATTGTTTTGACATTATAGGGTATTGTGTGTAGGTTAGTGACTTAATTTAATCCCTTTTAAATTCAGGTTGTAACACAAACATTTGGAAAAAGTAAAGGGGTGTGAATAATTTCTGAAGGTAGTGTATATGAACTGTACAGCCAAAGATTTTCTAACTAACCCAAGATAGACCACAGCCTGTTTCCAATTTGAGCAAATTTATCATAGTGGGCAGAACAAGCAAAGAGGTGGGAAGAGCCAGACACAAGCTAGCGAGATCCTATTGGCGCGTTCTAGCATGTATTTGCATATTTCCATTAGTGAACGCCTACTCTGACGTTCACGTCTGCAATAACTCAATTCAGCCTTGCATTACTAAACAATGCAACTTTTTAAAACTTTGGCAAAGAGTAAAGTCTACAAAACTTTGTCCTCTCTGTTCATAATATATTCTAGTTTCGGGAACAGAAAACTGTATTGAGATCAAATGTTCATAGATACAAAAATTTGCAGAGTTGCAAAGAAAAAGCCATATCTCAGACTGGCCAATAAAAAGAAAAGATTAAGATAGGAAAAAGAAAACAGACACTGGAGAGAGGATACAAAGCACTATGTTAAGGCCAAATCCAACAATGAATCACTGAGTATCAAATCCAAATCAAATTTTATTTGTCACATACGCTGAATACAACAGGTGTGTGTACCTTTCCATGAAATGCTTACTTACAAGCCCTTAACAAACAATGCCATTTTAAGAAAATAGAGTTATGAAAATATGTACTAAGTAAACTAAAGTGAAAAACAGAAAAAGCTCAAATAAACTAAATTAAAATACGGTACCAGTCAAAAGTTTGGACACGGCTACTCAAGGGTTTTTCTTTATTTTATAATTTTCTACATTGTAGAACAATAGTGAAGAAATCAAAACTATGAAATAACACATGGAATCATGTAGTAACCAACAAAAAAAAGTGAAACAACTGAAAATATACTTTATATTTAAGATTCTTCAAAGTAGCCACCCTTTGCCTTAATGACAGCTTTGCACACTGTTGGCATTCTCTCAACCAGCTTCATGAGGCAGTCACCTGGAATGCATTTCAATTAACTGGTGTGCCTTGTTAAAAGTTAATTTGTGGAATTTCTGTACTTCTTAATGCATTTGAGTCAAACAGTTGTGTTGTGACAAGGTAGGGGTGGTATACAGAAGATAGCCTTATTTGGGAAAAGACCAAGTCCATATTATGGCAAGAACAGCTCAAATAAGCAAAGAGAAACGACAGTCCATAATTACTTTAATGTCAAGAACTTTGAAAGTTTCTTCAAGTGCAGTCGCAAAAACCATCAAGCGCTATGATAAAACTGGCTCTTATGAGGACCGCCACAGGAAAGTAAGACCCAGTTACCTCTGCTGCAGAAGATAAGTTCATTAGAGTTGAGTGCACCTCAGATTGCAGCCCAAATAACTCCTTCACAGAGTTCAAGTAACAGACACATCATCATCAACTGTTCAAAGGAGACTGCATGAATCAGGCCTTCATGGTCAAATCGCTGCAAAGAAACCACTACTAAAAGTACACCAATAAGAAGAAGAGACTTGCTTGGGCCAAGAAACATGGGCAATGGACATTAGACCGGTGGAAATCTGTCCTTTGGTCTGATGAGCCTAAATTTGGTTCCAACCGCCATGTTTTTGTGAGAGGCAGAGTAGGTGAACAGATAATCTTGGCATGCGTGGTTCTCACCGTAAAGCATAAAGGAGGTGGTGTGATGGTGCATTGCTGCTGACACTGTCCGGGATTTATTTAGAATTCAAGGCACACTTAACCAGCATAGCTACCACAGCATTCTGCAGTGATACGCAATCCCATCTGGTTCACACTTAGTTGGACTATCATTTGTTTTTCAACAGGACAATGACCCAACACACCTCCAGGCTGTGTAAGGGCTATTTGACCAAGGAGGAGAGTGATGGAGTGCTGCATTAGATGACCAGGCCTCCACAATCACCCGACCTCAACCCAATTGAGATGTTTTGGGATGAGTTGGACCGCAGAGTGAAGGAAAAGCAGCCAACAAGTGCTCAGCATATGTGGGAACTCCAAGACTGTTGGAAAAGCATTCCAGGTGAAGCTGGTTGAGAGAATGCCAAGAGTGTGCAAAGCTGGCAAAGGCAAAGGGTGGCTACTTTGAAGAATCTCATATTTTCATTTGTTTAACACTTTTTTGGTTACTCTATGATTCGATGTGTTATTTCATAGTGTTGATGTCTTCACTATTATTCTACAATGTTAGAAAATAGTAAAAATAAAGAAAAAAAATAAAGAAAAAACATTGAATGAGTAGGTGTCCAAACTTTTGACTGGTACTGTATATAAAAAAGTAACAAGAAAATAACAATAATGAGACTATATACAGAGGGTACCGAGTCAATGTGTGGGGGTACAGGTTAGTCAAGGTAATTTGTACATGTAGGTAGGTGTAAAGTGACTATGCATAGATAAAACAGCGAGTAGCAACAGTGTAAAAACAAAGGGGATGGGGGGGGGGGGGGGGGGGGGGGGGTCAATGCAAATAGTCCAGGTGGCCATTTTCTTAATTGTTCGGCAGTCTTATGGCTTGGGGGTAGAAGCTGTTAAGAAGCCGTTTGGACCTAGACTTGGCACACCAGTACTGCTTGCCATGCTGTAGCAGAGAGAACAGTTTATGACTTGGGTGACTGGAGTCTGACAACTTTTAGGGCCTTACTCTGACACCACCTAGTATATAGGTCCTGGATGGCAGGAAGCTTGGCCCCAGTGATGTACTGGGCTGTACGCGCTTCATATTTTCAAGCATGGTGGTGGCTGAATCATGTTATGGGTAAGCTTGTCATCGGCAAGGACTAGGGACTTTTTTTTAGTATAATAAAAGGAGTAGAGCTAAGCACAAACATGGTCCTATTGGAAAAACTGGTTCAGTCCGCTTTCCAACATACACTAGGAGAAAAATCCACCGTTCAGCAGGACAATAACTTAAAACGCAAGGCCAAATATACACTGGAGTGACTTACCAAGGCGACATTAAAATGATCTTGAGTGACTTAGTTACAGTTTTGACTTAAATCAATGGCAAGATTTAAATGTCTAGCAATGTCTAGCAATGATCAACAACCAATTTGACAGCGCTTGAAGAATAAATGGGCAAATATTGTAAAAATTCAGATTTGCAAAGCTCTTAGACTTAGCCAGTTTTATTTTCCATTAATAATTTTTTTTTAGAAATTTTCTTCCACTTTGATAGACTATTTTATGAAGATCGTTAACCCCAAAAAATGGACAGTTAAATCCCACTTTGTAACAACAGAATAAGTCAAGGGGTGTGAATACTCTGAATGCACTGTAGAATGACTGACTGGCTCCAGATTGTATTAAATTCAGGCCGGTGACACCGCTACAGTCCGGAACCAACTGTGACATGTTTTGCTATGGCCCTGGGTTGGTTTTAGTTTATTGCTGCTAGTTAGTACACTGTTGTAGTCAGCTAGTACCATGATAGCTGCATCCAATTTTATTTGTGCCCTAGACATGGGTTGCACCTCAGAGGCTAATTTGGCTGTTTTGTCTAAATTACACTTACTTAGAGTGGCATGGAAATACGATGATGTTGCTAAAATAGGCAAATAAGTAGTAGGAAACAACTTTGCCCTATGATGCCATTAAGCTTACTTCAGAGCGATGGCAATGTTGCCATTAATGTTACCAGCAGTGTCTAAAAAAGCTAGCAATGCTAATGTAGGCTAGCTAAAATACAGTGGTCCCCTCAATCTTAGTTAGCTGGCTAAAGTTACAGTGCATCTTAAGTAAATCTGGCAACATCACACTCGTGACAAATGGTTTTCATACTAATTATTTGTCTTCTTTTGAAATGTTATTGTGTTTCCAAATCAAATCAGAGTTCCATTGAGGTACGCTAACGTTAGCCAGCTAGCTAGCTAACTAGGTAGCAAGTCGGTAGTTAGCTAGATAATATCAGCTATGCTAGCGATGATAATGATTATCAAAAGATACATAACCATATATATAACGAACAGTCTAAGGTCTAGCTACCAGTACACCACTGGGGACCAACAAACTCCAACCACCTATTCTGCATGATAGGGTCCTTCAGCAGGGCATGCAAACCATAGTTGTTGGCTATGCATCCTGCTGGACGCACGCATTGCATGGTCAATCCGTATAGAACTTCTCAGTCTCAAACGGCCATGATCCTTTTAGCGAGTTGGGTGGGGGCGATGAAACGGGACACCATTCAATGACGCGAAGCGGGCGGAGGGGCAAATTTGCATGTGGAGCTTGGCAAAAGGGGGCATGGTTTGTTGACATAATTGTAATCCAAACCCAACTTTCATTTACTACTTGTGACGCACTGAGGTTCCAAACTGTCCATTATGACCAAAGTTATCCTATTAAGAGGACGTAGACGGCGGACGTAAAGGTAATGGCGGACTGAACGAAGTTATGTAGAGCACCTCAAGATAAAACATAATATTCGAAATATCTGCTAAATTAGACTCAAATATTAGCACTAAATAATCTGGTGGGTGATAACCTTCAATCTGGATAATAACACAAAACAAATCCTAAGACTAGAAACATTTATCGACAAATATTACGAAAACAAGCAACACCCAAACATGACGGAGAATAAGACAGGGGAACCGAATCAAAAGCGAAAACGTGACTCCTCAACCGACACGGATGATCTAATATTCTCAACACCAGCAATGGTAAAGGTCGAAACCGATCTGTTAAAATCAATAAATGACAAACTGGGTATACTTGAATTAGTTAGTAAAGATATAAAAGACTTGAAGGCAAGCCTAGAGATGAGTGATGAAAAAGCTGCAACATTGGAAAAGGAAACACACGCGCTAAAAGTGACGGTCAATAAGATTGAAACCGAAATGAATGAATTTAAAAAGGAGAACAACGTTCTGAAAGAATGCTTACTGGACATACAAACTAGATCCATGAGAGAGAATTTGGTACTTACAGGTATCCAAGAGAAAGAAGGAGAGGTTCCTGAATCTGTAGTTAGAGAGTTCCTTTTTGCAGCGCTTCAGATTCCACGCGAAGTTATCGATAAGATCCAACTTGAACGTGTACACCGCCTCGGACAGAGAGGGCAGAGGTACGAACGCCCAATCGTTGCCAAATTTGCTTCATTTAAAGATAAAATAATGGTTAAAAGCCTGGGTAAAAGACTTGCTGGGACCAAAATTGGCATGAATGATCAGTTTCCGAAAGAAATTGCAGAACGGCGCAAAGTTCTGTATCCAATTTTCAAAGAAAATAGATTAAAAGCGAAACGAGTAGCTCTCGTCGTGGATAAACTATATATTGATAACCAGTTGTTCAGAGACACAAAGATTACTCCATGGTTATTTTAAAAATTACAAAGTTCTCATAGATGAGGAAAATAAACACAATTCAAGCCCGGTTACTGATTGTAACAATACAAAATATAGCTTTTCTATAAATCTTCACATATAACTAATTGAACACAAGCACTATTTCTACATAGTGAAGATAAAAACTAAGTAAACAGAAGGCACAGTATGTGTGGATGGTGTGGTGTGTGTTTATTTTTATTTGTTATGTTTGGAAAGTTGAGTGAGTGAGTAATGAAATAGTTGCATATCCCAGAGCCAGTGTATTGCTGTGGGCCGGGTATGAGAGGGCTTTCAATGTTGTTCAAATGATGGATATACTTTTATAATGAATTATACGTCTTATTTATTTATTGTCCTATCATGGGGAACTACATTTTTAAAATAAATTATATCTAATTATTTATTATCCTATTTTAATGGTACGGTCCATGGCCCTATACCCTAGACACCCACATGAATGGCCCAGATACTAAGGAGAAGTCCCTAACTGTTTTATGTGCATGCTGTAAACGGTCTGTATGCAGCCAAAATGAGGACAGGGACCATGAGCAGCACTGCCCCCTCAAGATTCTGAGCCTGCTTGGCAGGGTTGGTCCTGCAAAGCCAAAGCCCCCTAAAGGGAGAGCATAATAAACAAGGAAATTCTCAAAGCTGCTAATGAGAACCTTGACGACCTTGTACCTAGCCGGTGGGGATTCCGGTGGGGTGCCCCCACCCAGGCAGTGGCAGTGCTGGCAACACTAGCTGCAGTAACCCATGGGGAGGGGGTCACACTCGGACATTCAGAGAGGGGGTATATTATTGTGGCCCTGGTGGCACGAAACCAATCGGACTGCATGGAGATGCTTGGGAACATGGTCAAAATGGATGACCGTATTGTGGGTGTTTCAGGAAGAAGGTGTACATTTGACCTCCATCATCTAGGATGTGACAATGGTAAATAAATCTCTACATTTATGCTCATTTTTTGCGCGGTCTTGCAGGCCTTCTCATGCAGCTGCAACTGCAAGTACATTTGTAAATCATGACCCATCTTGAGTTGGGCTCTGGGATGGTGCAATTGTTGAGAGGGTGAGCTTATGGTTGTGTGGGGGTAAGGGCTGAATGTGTGTGGGTGTAGGTGTGTATCCCACAACTGTTGCGAAGGAAGAAGTAAAAGATGTTAGGGACTATAGAGGATGATTCACAGCAATATGTAATAAAAATCGAGGTGAGGGCGATGGAAATGCATTTGGCAATGGATCTGCTTCGGTTCGGTGGATGGTGCTGTGTGCACTTTTCGAAGGATGGATCCCAGTCGGTCCGGGGCTTTGCGATGCGGGGGGTCGGGGGTGGTCTGCCGGGCATTGGGATGACAACCCAACTCGAGATGGGGGCTTTTGGCGGGTGGAATAGGGGGGACCAATTGGAGGTTTGCTTAGTGGAGATGCAAATGTCATGGTACAACTATATAGACACTCAATCATTATGTTACTTTTTAATAGGACGTTTACAAACATCTATTTTGATAAAAATAATTGAAAGGTGTGTCTCATTATGGTAAGTGGTGAAATAAGTATAGCCAGTTACAATTGTAATGGCTTAGCAGATAATAAGAAAAGACGATCAGTATTTACCTGGCTAAAAGAGAAGGATTATAATATCTACTGTTTACAGGAAACCCATTCGACAGTTTTAGATGAAGTTTTGTGGAAAAAGAACTGGGGGGGAAAAATATATTTCTCCCATGGGCAAAGAAATTCAAAAGGGGTGATGGTTTTAATTAATAATAACTTTGATCCAAATGTGCAACTTGTCCAAACAGATCCTCAAGGTAGATGGATTATTTTAAATATGTTATTGGACAATAAACATATATGGCTTATTAACCTATACGGTCCGAATAATGATGATCCAAGCTTCTTTGACAATATATATAAGAATGTATCAACTCTACAAGCAACACTAGACTCTATTATTATAGTGGGAGATTTTAATACGGTCTTAAATACCTCTATGGACCAGAAAGGAAATCACACTACAAACTATCACCCTCAGGCACTTAAGGAAATCAGGAATGTCATGGATGTATTGGAATTAGTGGATATATGGAGACTTAAATACCCTGACCTAGTGAGATATACATGGCGGAGGCTTAATCAAGCTAGTCGCCTTGACTACTTTCTTATATCATTCTCTCTGGCACCAAAAGTTAAAAAGTGTTTGATAGGGGACAGAATGCGGTCGGACCATCACATAATTGCCATATATATTACTCTTACAGAATTTCCACGTGGGCGAGGATATTGGAAATTTAATCAAAGCCTACTAGATGATAAATTGTTTAGAACTAGGACAGAAGAATTTATAACTGACTTTTTTAGACATAACATAGGTACAGCAGATCCCCATTTTGTATGGGACACTTTTAAGTGTGCCTTTAGAGGCCATGCAATTCAGTACTCATCTATAAAACAAAAGCAATTTCGATCAAAAGAGTCCATATTAACAAAGGAAATTGAAGGACTAACAGTATAGTTAGATAACAATAAAAACGGTACCATAGAGGCACAGAATAAGTTAGAGGAAAAACAAAAAGAAATGGAGGAACTTATTCAAGAAAGATCCAGTGTAATATATTACAAAAATAAAGCGAACTGGATGGAATATGGGGAAAAATGCACCAAATTCTTTTTCAATCGTCAATATAGAAATGCTACCAAAAAAAACGTATTAAAACTTGTTACAAATGATGGAGTCACGCATGATTCACCAAATGATATTTTGAAAGAGGAAGTAAAGTACTTTAAGAATATATTTTCGTTTCAGGCTCCTCCATCTCCACTAACTGAAACTAATTGTATGGATTTTTTCCCTAATAATAATGTAAAATTAACATCTGTACAGAAAGACTCATGTGAAGGCCTAATTACAGAGGAGGAACTACTTGATGCAATTGGGGCCTTTAAGGATGGGAAAACTCCAGGACTGGATAGCATAACAGTGGAAGTATACAAACATTTTTGATAGATTATCAGACACGCAACAAGAAGGTGTGATATCATTATTACTGAAACAGGACCCAAGTGGTATATATAAAGATCCAGTCCATTTAAAAAATTGGAGACCTCTTACACTTCAGTGTTGTGATGCAAAAATCCTAGCAAAATGCTTGGCGCATAGAATAAAAAAAGTTTTGTCAGATATTATTCATCCTAATCAGACAGGTTTTTTACATGGACGATACATTGGAGATAATATAAGGCAAGTACTGGAAACAATGGAACACTATGAAATATCGGGGACACCAGGCCTGGTTTTCATAGCTGATTTTGAAAAGGCTTTTGATAAAGTACGACTGGAGTTTATATATAAATGCCTAGAATATTTCAATTTTGGGGAATCTCTTATAAAATGGGTAAAATTTATGTATAGTAACCCTAGGTGTAAAATAGTAAATAATGGCTACATCTCAGAAAGTTTTAAACTATCTAGAGGAGTAAAACAAGGTTGTCCACTATCGGCATATCTATTTATTATTGCCATCGAAATGTTAGCTGTTAAAATTAGATCAAACATTAATATTAAGGGATTAGAAATCCAGGGCCTAAAAACTAAGGTGTCATTGTACGCTGATGATTCATGTTTTCTTTTAAAACCACAACTAGAATCTCTCCACGGCCTCTTAGAGGATCTAGATACATTTGCTATCCTCTCTGGATTAAAACCAAATTATGATAAATGTACCATATTACGTATTGGATCACTAAAAAATACACATTTTACATTGCCATGTAGTTTACCAATTAAATGGTCTGACGGTGATGTGGACATACTCGGTATACAAATCCCAAAAGAAAGAAATGATCTCACTCCAATAAATTTTTATAGAAAGTTAGCAAAAATAGATAAGATCTTGCTACCATGGAAAGGAAAATACCTGTCTATTTGTGGGAAAATCACCCTGATTAACTCTTTAATCATATCACAGTTTACCTATTTGCTTATGGTTTTGCCTACACCTAGTGACCTGCTTTTTAAATTATATGAACAAAAAATATTCCATTTTATTTGGAACGGCAAGCCAGATAAAATTAAAAGGGCCTATTTATATAACGAATATGAATTCGGAGGGCAGAAATTATTAAATATTAAAGCATTAGACCTCTCACTAAAGGCATCAGTCATACAAAAGTTATACTTAAATCCAAACTGGTTCTATAGTAGATTGGTACGAATGTCTCATCCTATGTTCAAGAAGGGCCTTTTTCCCTTTATTCAGATTACACCTGCTCACTTTCGGTTGCTTGAAAAGGAAATAATTTCCAAAATATCTTTATTTTTTAAACAAGCCTTAAAGTTGGTTGCAATTTCAGTTTAATCCACCTGAAAGGACGGAACAAATAGTACAACAAATCTTGTGGTTAAATTCAAATATAGTAATAAAAAAAACTGTATTTATCGAAGAAATGTTTAAAAAAAGTATAATTTTTGTGAATGATATCATAAATAGGACTGGTGGAGTAATGTCACACATGTAGCTAACACAGACATATGGAAATGTCTGCTCTACCCAAAATTACAACCAATTAATTGCGGCATTACCACAAAAATGGAAGAGGCAGGTGGAAGGGGATAAAAGTAAGGAACTTGTATGTCGGCCTTATATTAAAGAACATAAATGGTTAAAGAAAAGTGTGATAAATAAAAACATATACCAATTTCATTTAAGGACCAAAAAACTTACAGCTGTGCCATATAAATTGCAAAATAGTTGGTAAGAGATTTTCGATGTACCCATTCCATGGCACATGGTTTATGAATTGATACGCAAAACAACGCCGGATTCAAAACTTCGAATTTTTCAATTTAAATTATTATACAAAATTCTTGCAACTAATAGAATGTTATATATATGGGGGATACAATCTTCCCAGCTCTGTAGATTCTGCTGTGAGGAGGCAGAGTCATTAGACCATTTATTTTGGTATTGTCCGCATGTAGCTCGTTTTTGGTCACAGGTCCAGGAATGGTTGAAGAATTGCAACATTTGCGTAGAACTAACGCTACAGATAGCAATACTGGGGGATTTGAAAAGCCATAGTCAATCAATCAATAATATAATAATTATTTTAGCAAAAATGTTTATTTTTAATTTACAATCCGTGGAAGCTATGAGAATAGGAAGATTCAAATCTTCTGTGAAGCATCACAGCACAGTTGAAAAATATATGGCAAATAAAAATCCGAAATGGATGATGTTGGAAGATAGATGGGAAAGGTTGAGTGGAGCTGAAGGGTGGGACTAATAACAAGATAAACAATGTAGGGCATACGGGATCTGTGAAATGTGTATAGGTGCGGAGCTATTGTGAAATAGCACAGTTACAAGTGGAAATCAAACTGGATGGACAACAGAAATAGAGGAAGGACTAAGAACAAACAAGAGAGAACTATTATAAAGTAGACTGTGTCTGTAAAATGTGTATAAGATGTATAAATTGAAGGTAAAAACAGAAATGTTTATCAGTTTACTCCAATTGGGGGATCGGTGGTAGGGTTTGCGGGGAATAATAATAAAGGTATACTCTTTAAAAAAAGTATGTATGTCTATGTAGGTATGTGTATGTATATATGTGTATATGTATGCATACGTGAATGGATATATATATTTACCCAAAAAAATATGGGGGATTGGAAATGATGCAGACAATTACATTGGAAGCAACATTCTTTCCGCAATATTAAGCTGATCCACCCCCCAGAAGTAAAAAAATTAAAAAATAAAAATAAAAAATAATAAAAAAAAAAAAAAAAGTTATCCTATTAACACTTTGTAGTCAATTTTGACACTATAATCAATGTTTAACTGATGCCACATAGGCCGTTTTCAAAGGGATTAGTTGATTTTTAGAGGCAGTCGCTCTTTAAAAAGCATCAATAGGACAAACTGGCTAATTAGACAGGAATGTCAGTCTATTCTATTAGTGCATCAAATACAAGAACCACATTTCTATAGCATCTTTGTATCTGCCATTTCACACAATCACCTGTTGAGGATCGTAATTTGGCACCATTAAGGCAATCACATGCAGTCAGTCCTTATCACCAGTTGATGACTGAGCCCTGGCCAGCCTTACGTGGATGTAACAATTTATATTATCATTGGAAGCAAACCAAAAGTAGCCCAGAACAAAAAAGTATTGATTTGTTTTCATGTGAACTGAAACAAACCACATCCATTTATAGCATAGATACTCTGTACTAAAATACAGACACCAATCACCCACCATCTCCCAACTCCCTTTCCAGCTCTTGCAGAGTGATTAATGTCTATCAGATTTGGATAAAGCCACTTTGTTTGCCATGTATGACTGAAGGTAAAAGGTTATTTCAACCTATATTTAGGCATGTTCTTTCTGTGTGGTCTGCAAATGTATCTTATCTGTGGTCTAAAGAAATTCCCTTATGCTTTAATTCAATGATCCCAGACCCCGTAGACATCTTATTAGGCTATTCACTGTGATTCTACCATGTAAAATCTATGCCAGACCCTCTCAGTGAATATTCCAAATCTCCATCTCCTTGTCCAAGTGATTTACATGGTAATCAAAATGTCACACCAAGGTAAGTCTACACGAAACACAGCCCATATTTGAAGTGTTTTCTAAAATACCCTATGGGAAAAATGAATGGTGGAAAAACTATTGGAACCATTTCCCTGTTTGACCACTAGGTTTTATGGGTATTATTACACCACTGTGGGGCTCTATTGAACTCCATACAAAAACACCTTCCTCGGTGGGCGAAACAACGCCACCTGCTGTACAGAGGGATTTTCTGCCGAGTTTGACCTCTCTTCCTTTTCCTCTCTGATATAAGTATGCCTCCAATGAAAATCTAAAGTCTAATACATCCAGTGCGATTTCAACTGATTTTAACTTTTTTAGTATCAAATGAACTATATATTGTGTTGAATTCATACAACATTCCGATCTTGTTTAGTATTATCTAGTCCAAATGGCATGATTCCACTATTTGTATCAGTTTGAATCACTTTCAATGAGGGACTTTTATTTTGAAGGCGAAACCCAAAATTCAACTATTGTGGCTAGCTTCACACAGGTCTAGCTAAATACCTAAAAATGTAGCCAAAGATGCTGGTAACTAAAACAGTAATCCAGTAATTTATAAGGTTTCCCTTCTTGTCTATGACATAGCTAACTAATGCAAATTATGATGTAAGATGTAAAATGTAGCCAAAGATGCTGGTAACTAAAACAGTAATCCAGTAATTTATAAGGTTTCCCTTCTTGTCTATGACATAGCTAACTAATGCAAATTATTTACAGTAAAAGCATATTTGAACTGACAGCACATCTTACCTCCGCCGATAGCCTCACTAGTGTTTGTGTTGTTCTCAGTCAAAGGTGGAGACGTCCGAGGCTGTCGTAGAGGCTCACGCTGGTTGAAAACAGAGTTTGCGTCCCCGTCTCCTACATCTGCGAGTCCGGGGCTTGTTGGCTTTATACGGGCTCTACCTGCGCCTGGGGCTCGGTCGAAATTCTCAGTCATCTCTGCTGCTTGTTTGTACTACGGCCTGTTTGGTAAAGCACAACACTACAGAACACCTGGCATTCCCTCCAAACAAATGTGAAGCGGTTTGGTAATTCCAATAACGTGGTATTAAATTATTATTTAGTTTGGCCTCAAACACTCACCTATCTCACTTTAATATTTACGTTTATTTTCTCGATCGGATATTAAAACATATTTCTGTAAGGCCACTTCCTTCAACAGCAAATCAGGATATCGGCTGATTATTCATATGCAAGTGAAGGTGTTGGTGACCTCTAGGGGAAGGGAGTGGCAGAGCACCAACTTGGAGCTGAGCGGAGTGGGTCGTCGGTAGACTAGATATCATAAACACAAAGTCATAATTACTATTAAAACCCTTCCTATTTTTAAAATGTATCTTCTTATAATCTGAGTTGAACCATAACCACACTGCTAACCTAACATTATGCCTAGTCCTAACCTTAAACTAACCTCAAATGTTTGATTTCATACATTTGTACGATATAGTCAATGTTGCCTTTGTGGCTGTGGTAACTAGTCACAACCGAGCGGAAGCAGACCGTAAAAAAGTCCCAGGAGGACTACATTGAGCTGAAGCAAACAAGTAAGTTAATCAAATACACATATCATGATAGATGTGACCCAGGTTCTTTAGCAATGAAAGGGAGTGGGGTGGTCGAATAATATAAACATACCACCCACCTCCCACACTACAATAAAACCACAGACGCATGCATCAGAGAGCAGAATCAGGATCCTTGTGGATCAAACCCTCTCACATGTGCCACTCTCCCTCTGCTGCTCTCTCAGTAGCTGCCCACTACAAACATGTGTGTTTCACCAGACATAAACAGAATAAGCATTCATTAGTTGTTTAGCCTTCAGTCATTTTCCACTTGTTTCCCAAAGCTGTATCACATTATGTGAAAGAGCATTCCCGTTCCAGAAATGTGGAGACACACTTTGATAAAAAATTACATCCCCTATTTTCTGCTATTGCTGTTTTTCCCCCAAATGGGTGTCTTGGAGAGAGTTCAAACATTCACAAGTCAAGTCTTAAGAACGCATAGAAGATGAAAGATGACAACAATGCTTTTTGGAGTCCTTGCTAGCTGGCGTTGTGTGTGTGTGTGTGTGTGTGTGGGGGGGGGGGGGGGGGGGGGGGGGCACTGGCTGTGTGTTCAGGGCAATTCGTTTGACTATTAGCCTTGTGGCATATGGGCTATACTACTATCTGTGACCAAGTGACAATATAGCATAATGTTAAAATCCAAGGAAATGCTGTGAAAAGGGGACGATATCAAGGCCATGGTGGAAATTGTAACGTGGCTCAGCGAGGATTGCTATACTGCCCCCTCGGAATGGAAAGGCAGACTTCGACTACTCAGCCACCTCACACATCTGAGCCATGCGCTCCAATGGCCTCACAGTCACCATTCCACTTCTGACACCAACGTAGCGAATGGCACGGCAGGGAATCAAACCTGGGTCGCTGGCGGGAAAGGCAAACACCCTGCGCATTGCATCAATAGGGTTAACCCCATTTGGTGGGAATTTAACTTGGCTCATATAGTAAGGACCATTGCAGTATGTTGGAAATACATTGCAACATCACAAAACAATTTGTTGTGAGTCCATAAGCCATCATTATGGGGACAATATTAGCATTTCTAGCTCAAAGCAAATACTGTCATGATCCCTGGCATCCTACAGTATCTCCAAGCATTTACTGTAGTTCCAGGTCAGGAATCACGGTCTCTAGTTGAATGGGACAAATCTGGACATTTTCATGTTAGTTTTGCACACACTCTGTGCTCTTTTCCCAATTTCACACCCTTACATAAAAATATATTTAGATGAGAGAGGCACAGGACCGAGCGTTCGTGGTGTTAACATTTTCCCCCTGGTCTTTTGATCTGGCATCTGACAGCTGTCATTGATTAGAGCATTTGTTGACGATTACAGGAGGAAGTGGGTGGCGAGACACAGGTCATACGGACATCTCTCTCACACACGCATCGCGTGCACGCATCGCACGCGCCCACACAGGCACGCACACACAAACACACACTCACAGCCTCCTACCCCACATACCCTGCACCACATTCTAGTAAGGGCTTGATGTGGGACAATATAATGCAGAAACGTGAGGTCTACATACTATCAACTTTTCTTCATATTACTTACTGTATGAAAAAAGGGTTTCTTTCTGTATCCATGTGGCCCAAGGCCTCCGCAACATTCGGGAATGTTGCAGCTCCACGGTAATGGGGTGATAGTTGAAAAAATGATGTAAGCATCTACAGCCCATACCAGGGTAGTTACCTCCCTTCCGTTTTGATGTGGTTGGCCTGTATGTTTCCAGTTTGTTTGGGAACTCTAATCATTAGCGCAATGGTTGCCACATGGAATATCTGGTGGGCCTGTAATGGTTGCCTTTTGTCATTCCCTACCTCAGTCAGCCTGATAAGAATAGTCACTCGAAAACTACACTTGTTTTCTGTGCTCTGGGTTATCTTCCTTTTTACCATAACCTGTTACCTATGTAGACAGTATTAGTTCACATTCTCATGTGTGTATTTGTCGGATGTTTACCGAGTCAACCAGTTTTAGTTGCACACTTTAGTGATGGACATTAGAACATCTGGATACAGAGGAGGAAACGTCTCATTTTATTTTCTCTTATAGACATTAAAGGTGTAAAATAATGCAAATAAACGTTCACCTTCTTTCCACCTCCAGTTAAATATTACACAAAATAAATAATTTGCTTCAACACAGTCAGAACTTAGTGGTTAAGTATACATTATATATTCACTGTTGTCATGGTTTCAGGCTTAAAATGAGCACTAGGATCTTGCTCAAGAGTTTATTGCTGTTTTCGCATTTAATGATCTGTTAGCCCTTCTTCTTGATTCCCAAACGTGTTCAGATTATTGAAATGCGATTGAGAACCGTGAATAACAGTTTGTAAAAAGTGTTTTTTACACACAAAACCAGTGCTTCCTCAGTTCATCCACTTGATGTGTGAAACAGCCTCCTACTTTGTCCCCCGAATGTCACGTCCTCCTTCAGTCCACCTCCTTCCAATGACTTGGCACAGAATATAGTTTATATTTCACCATGTGCCACAGAAAACACTGTCCATCCCCCAAACCAATAAACTATCTCAAGCAAAGTCATAAGCAGCCCACTGGGCACAGCTGATTGAATCAACGTTGCGCCACGTAATTTCAATGAAATCACATTGAACCAACGTGGAATAGACGTTGAATTGACGTCCGTGCCCAGTGGGAGGCAGCATCTGCGCAGTTAAGTAACTTCCTTAGACAAAATATGTATTTTAGTTCAGATGCTCTCTGTCCAGATTAGAGTCCTTTCTTATCCTTAGTTGAAAGATTGTTCAGTGCTGAATTAGCTCTCCGACAGGGTCTAGTCCAGTGAAAAGCTCCTCATCACCACACCATGATGGGGAGGAAGTGTGTGGCCGTATTCTTCCTCCGTGTTTTCTTCCCTCTCAGTGGCCTCCCCTGGACACTCAGGCCCACAAACATCTGTCTCTTCTTGTTCCTCCACTCGGCTGAGGCGTAGGTGTTATAGCCGTTCTCTTCAATACGTTCCTTCAGTGTGCAGTCAATGCCAAACTCTTTCTGGAAGAACAAGGGACATTATTGGGTTACATTCACATATGTGTATTTGGATATTGACTGAATCCATTTTATACTGATTCAACCGTTTCCGTTTTTGAAGTGCATACACTGGCAAAAGATGTAAAAATACCACCACTACAGTTAGTCCAGTGGTGTACTGTTCATACAAGAGTTTAAATCAAAATATTTCCAGGTATTTATTCAAACTAATTCAATCTAATTAGCTAACTGATAACTCACTGGGTACACCACGTAATTCCAACGTGGAGAATTGGGTAATATTTGGTTGATAGATTGATCAACTATATTACAACCTATTTTCAGCCACTCAAAAGACAGTCAAAAGTTTGTTTAATTCCCAATGTGTTGTCACTATGCTTTCAGCAATCTAATCCACTATGCTTTCCAATCGAAAATCAAATGTCCGATTTTTCTTTTAGTTCTCACCTAAATGTGTTATTACTGCACGTTCAACCATTTAAAAGCACAACAAAGTTCAAATGGGAATACAACGTTAGATATTTTGTTTATTTGTACAACAACTTAATGTGTTAACATTGTGCTTCATCTAATAGCGCAACCAAATTACCTGGATTGCAATTGAGATTATTTAAATACATAGTGCAAGTGGTCAACGGAGTTTGAGATTATGCGCATATTATTATATCAATTTTGCGTGCTTTTTTTGCGTGACATTTGCGTGCTATCTTGAGCATGCAGCTTTCTATGATTACATAAGAAGACATGCATTGTTACAGTAACCTCAGAATGTGGCAAGGGATGTGTTGAATAAATACTGTTATATTATTGTATTACAGAAGTAATATTGAATTGTGTTTGGTTAACAATGCAACCAAATATCAACGTTTAAAGGAGATGTATCTACTGCTTGGGTAGTCCCATCTGAGAAACTGGCTAAGTGCTATTCTTTAACTTTTATTTTTGGTTGAGATTGAGGCCTGAATCCAACCTATACTTTTTTTAACTGGTCAACAAGTTAATAGACTATTTACTGTATGTCAAAAGTGATACTTGAATTGTGTTTGGTTGTCAACGCAACCAAATAGCAACATTTGAAGGATATGTGTCCTTGGATAGTTCTGTCTGTGCCACTGTGTCTGGCTTACTTCCAGTTTGTCTACAAATGAATAATTGAAATGGTGGATTCATTAAAACCAAACATCTAAGCTAATTAATAGGATTAAATTAAATAAAATCTAACTATAAATGCACTTTAAATACAGTTATATTCTTTAACTTCGATTTTTGGTTTGGATGGAGATGTGAATCCAACATATTTGTATTACTAACTTGTAGTGTTCCTTTTGAAATCAACCAAAGCTTAAAATCCTAGGCCTAGACCTATTGTCTAGTTTTAGTTGAACACTGGTTTGAATTTAAACAATAGCTATTGATGACTTCCCAAATGCTGTATAGGCCTAAATAGCATCATTGATGATACATGATTGAAAATACAAGGTTACATCTAATTTGCTATCTTAAACCCACGCTTGGGAATGACTATGATAGCAACAGTGAATCTATTAAGTGGAGATTTCTTAACAATCATTCTCACAAAAGCGCATTGGTAACAGTCAGTGATACATATCAAAGCTAGGCTTAGTTAAAATCCTGGATGGGAGACTAAAGGGTAGCTGTAGATATATCAACTGCCCAGTAGGAGGTGCTGACCAGCATTTTGTTTCTTTCTTATAGTGGATGTTGAGTTGAAGATCTGACATTGTTTCAAAGGTACAAATTCAACACATTTTATACAATGTTGGTCAATGTTGAAAATGAATCACTATGATGGCATAATCCTGCGGTTGAAATTTCATCTCAAAACAACAGTTGATGGCTTTTTTCAAATCCAATATATTTTCCACATAGTTTCCACGTCACGATACGTTGAAAAATTCAGTTGAAAACAACATTGATTTTGCCCAGTGGGAACCAATTCAACTTAGTCAAGATGTACCAGAGGGGTACACTCAATAGAAATGGTTAATTATTCAAATCAGTGATAAATGTGATGTAATCGAAAGTCTGTGTCACTTAGAACTATAGTCATGACTTGCTGACTTCCAATTTCGTCTGTAAATGCTCGTGTGCTCCTAGCACTTTTCATGGTTTCCACCGCACCATTGGTTAAACGTGAAAGCAGCTACATAGTTAAACAATCTGGTGATAAAGACTGAAGAATCTAAGGGGATCTCTTTGAGGCTTGTTGAATGACCTCTGACACGGATACTGACCGCTCCATACAGCTCTCCCTTGGTGCTGATAGCCAGGTAGTAGTTACTGCCCAGTCCTTTGATAGCCACCACGCCCACATCCACTGACGTGATCTCCAGAATACCTGAGAATAAACACCAAAAAAACACCTTTTTATAAGCCATTTATAATCATCATGACCATTTGTAGAGGGGAGGATTTTAAGGAACATCAGAGGCAGAGGAAATAGAAGCTAGTGTTCTGGATCGGCTGTGGTCACATACACGGCAGATAAGAGTTTGTAAAACAGTCAGCAGTCTGCCTGCCCCTCCTGACTGAGGAAGACAAAGGCCCAGCCACCAGCTGTGTCAGATATAGGGAAATGGACAGATCTTTATGGTCCATGGACAGCAGCACAGACTGTCAAGTGAGGCGACAGGATTCCATCCATTGTTACCCAAGCCAAGCCCATCAATAATTGACACATTAAATGGTCCGGCTAGAGCCTTTCTTAAGACAACACATTGGCTGGATGTGTTTCAGAAAGCCTCTAGGTGAAATTGTGTGGGTTCATAGCCAACTAGGGGCCAGATAGCCTAGCAGTTGGAGCATTGGACCAGTAACCAAAAAGTTGCTAGTTCAAATCCTAGAGCCAACTAGATGAAAAATCTGTCGATCTGCCTTTGAGCTAGGCACCTAACGATGCACTATGTAGAAATCCATTTCCCAGTGGCTAAAATTCGTATAGTTTGCCTAATTTCTGTTTATGTGACAAAACAAGCAAGAATAGCGCACATAGAACAGATCGACCACTTCTTAGACTTTCTTTCAATGAGAATGACAGAGCTATAACTCATATTTCTATGTGACTTTTGTTGGGTCTCCCAAAAAGTTACATATTGCAGCTTTAACCCTAATTGCTCCAGGGTCGCATCAATAATGGCAGGGGAAGTGGGATATTCAACAAACACATTTCAATTTCACACCACACACTTGTACAGGTTGTTCATGTGTGAAAAAGGGCAGATATCAACATGACAGATATTAACAGGACAGGTATCAACAGGACAGGTATCAACAGGGCAGATATCAACAGGGCAAATATCAACAGGACAGGTATCAACAGGGCAGATATCAACAGGGCAGATATCAACAGGACAGGTATCAGCACCCCCTATTTGAACTGTCATGCTACTTATGGTGCTCAGTAGATACATAAAATACTCTAGTTACTAGTCAGAGAAAATCCTAAAGAACCTCTTCAACTGTAGGGTAGAGTTTTCATCCATCCATCCATCCTTGATTTCATCCAAATAAGCCTGCTTCATCTCCTCTACACAAAACAACAGACTTCAACTTAACTCATTTTTTATTTATTTAACCTTTATTTAACTAGGCAAATAAGTTAAGAACAAATTCTTATTTACAATGACGGCCTTGTGTGCTGGCCTATGGGACTCCCAATCACAGCCGGATGTGATACAGCCTGGATTTGAACCAGGGAATGTAATGACACCACTTGAACTGAGATGCAGTGCCTTAGACCGCTGCGCCACTCGGGAGCCCAGTCATGTGGGGAAACCTAGGCTGGTTTTATCTTGCTCTTGATACCATGTCTTCTTTTGAGGTTTTTTGACTGATTTCATGTCAATGCTAATATGGCAAAAAATGTGCTAGCTAGCTAACCAACAACTGTAACGCTGTATTTGAAGAACAACATGTACTGATTGTGCAAATGAATTTATCTTCTCAAACATTTGGAGACTAAATATAGTTCACATGTCAACAATCTAAGCCAACCTGTCTGTTTTGCCCCATAGCTGCGCACGCATCCGTTTTTTTCTATAGGTGATTTATTCGTAATGAACGATATCAGAAAAATGTCCATGATAGGTGGATCAGTTTGGTCGGTGTCGATAATTTCCTATTTATCATCCCAGCTCTTCCGAATGATGTAGACCTCGCTGCCACAAGGTCATTTTTTTTTTTTTGGGGGGGGGGCAGCTAATTTCATTAGTCAGCTATGAAATTGGTAGATAGAATTGGAGTTGATCAAATAACATTACTTGCATAATTTTTAATCCCCTTTGTTATACATGATGTGGAGACAGGGATGTAAATCACTGTATATTTTAGAGGGCACTTTTTTTCAGGTCACCTGCCTCTTCAAGTCTTCACACAGTACCTTTTTAGACGGTCTGACAACAAGACAGGGAGTTGGACAGGGACACAGGCAGCCACACAAGCACTCATCAGGGAGAGGAAGGAGGGGAACCATGCCATCATCATGACAACTCCCTACAGTTCATACTCCCTAGCTGTATGTGTGTGTGCGTGTGTGTGTGTTGCAAGATAGGATAACAACACCATACAGGAAATGGGAAGAAGAAGTCAAGGAGTGAGGCATGAAATCAAACGTGCCTTGGGAAACAGAGAGGGGTCATTAACACACACCAGCATCAGATTAGATAAATGTGTGTGTGTGTTTGTGTGTGTGTGTGTGCGTGTGTGGATGATAAATGGGCTCTCTGGTCAAAGGACACATTAGGAAGCTGTATCTCTCTGACCTCTGATACTACGAGCACAATTAATAACCTCAGCTGTCTACAACAACAGCATGCTATGGTTACTAGGGTATAATTCAACCTTTTTGAATGGCTTTTAGGTAACCAGAATATTTGCACTGTGAATTGGTGGCCTACATACCAAACGAGCCAAACTGTTCATACATAAATGTAATATGCAATTGTTATAATCCTCATGCCAAATGTAATGTTTGTACCATGTTTTGTGCTGCTACCATGTTAGTGTTATGTTGTGTTGCTTCCCATGCTGGGTTGTCATGTGTTGCTGCCTTGCTATGTTGTTGTCTTAGGTCTCTCTTTATGTAGTGTTGTGTTGTCTCTCCTGTCGTGATGTGTGTTTTGTCCTATATTTATATTTTATTTATTTTTAATTTTTAATCCCAGCCCCTGTCCCTGCAGGAGGCCTTTTGGTAGGCTGTCATTGTAAATAAGAATTTGTTCTTAACTGACTTGCCTAGTTAAATAAAGGTTACATTTAAAAAAAGAAAATGACAGCTTCTTCAAATTTTATTAGTCACATGCGCCGAATACAACAGGTGTACAACAGATTTAGACATTACAGTGAAAGGCTTACTTACAAGCCCCTAACCAACAATGCAGTTTAAAAAATATGAATAAGAATAAGAAATTAAAGTAACAAGTAGTTAAAGAGCAGCAGTAAAATAACAATAGCAAGACTATATACAGGGGGTACCGTTACAGAGTCAATGTGTGGGGGAAACGGTTAGTCGAGGTAATTGAGGTAATATGTACATGTAGGTAGAGTTATTAAAGCAGAGATAATAGCAAATAGTAGCAGCGGCATAAAAGGGGGTCGGGGGGTAATGCAAATAGTCTGGGTAGCCATTTCATTAGATGTTCAGGAGACTTATGGTTTGGGGGTAGAAGCTGTTTAGAAGCCTCTTGGACCTAGACTTGGCGCTCTGGTACCGCTTGCTGTGAGTTAGCAGAGAAAACAGTCTATGACTAGGGTGGCTGGAGTCTTTGACAATTTTTAGGGACTTTCTCTGACACCACCTGGTATAGAGGTCCTGGATGGCAGGAAGGTTGGCCTTGCGGTCGGAAGCTGAGCAGTTGCCATACTAGGCAGTGATGCAACCAGTCAGGATGCTCTCGATGGTGCAGCTGTAGAACCTTTTGAGGATCTGAGGACCCATGTCAAATTTTTTCAGTCTCCTGAGGGGGAATAGGTTTTATTGTGCCCTCTTTACGACTGTCTTGGTGTGCTTGGACCATGTTAATTTGTTGGTGATCAAGGAACTTGAAGCTCTCAACCTGCTCCACTACAGCCCCATCGATGAGAATGGGGGCATGCTCGGTCCTCCTTTTCCTGTAGTCCACAATCATCTCCTTTGTCTTGATCACGTTGCATGAGAGGTTGTTGTCCTGGCACCACACGGCCAGGTCTCTGACCTCCTCCCTATAGGTTGTCTCATCGTTGTCGGTGATCAGGCCTACCACTGTTGTGTCATCGGCAAACTTAATGATGGTGTTGGAGTTGATGGTGGTGTTGGAGCCTGGCCATGCAGTCAGGAGTGAACAGGGAGTACAGGAGGGGACTGAGCACGCACCCCAGGGTGGCCCCTGTGTTGAGGATCAGCGTGGTGGATGTGTTGCTACCTACCCTTACCACGTGGGGGCGGCCCGTCAGGAAGTCCAGGATCCAGTTGCAGAGGGAGGTGTTTAGTCCCAGGGTCTTTAGCTTATTGATGAGCTTTGAGGGCACTATGGCGTTGAACGCTGAGCTTTAGTCAATGAATTGCATTCTCACATAGGTGTTCCTTTTGTCCAGGTGGGAAAGGGCAGTGTGGAGGGCAATAGAGATTGCATCATCTGTGGATCTGTTAGGATGGTATGCAAATTGGAGTGGGTCTAGGGTTTCTGGGATAATGGTGTTGATGTGAGCCATGACCAGCCTTTCAAAGCACGTCATGGCTACAGATGTGAGTGCTATGAGTCGGTAGTCATTTAGGCAGGTTACCTTAGTGTTCTTGGGCACAGGGACTATGGTGGTCTGCTTAAAACATGTTGGTATTACAGACTCGGACAGGGAGAGGCTGAAAATGTCAGTGAAGACACTTGCCAGTTGGTCAGCGCATGCTCGCAGTACACGTCCTGGTAATCCATCTGGCCGTGTGGCCTTGTGAATTTTGACCTGTTTAAAGGTCTTACTCACATCGGCTGCGGACAGCGTTATCACACCGTCGTCCGGAACAACTGGTGCTCTCATGCATGTTTCAGTGTTATTTGCCTCGAAGCGAGCATAGAAGTAGTTTAGCTCGTCTGGTAGGCTCGTGTCACTGGGCAGCTCTCGGCTGTGCTTCCCTATGTAGTCTGTAATGGTTTGCAAGCCCTGACACATTCGACCAGCGTCGGAGCCGGTGTAGTATGATTTGATCTTAGTCCTGTATTGACACTTTGCCTGATTGATGGTTCATCGGAGGGCATAGCGGGATTTCTTATAAGCTTCCGGGTTAGAATCCCACTCCTTGAAAGCAGCAGCTCTAGCCTTTAGCTCAGTGTGGATGTTGCCTGTAATCCATGGCTTCTGGTTGTGGTATGTACGTACAGTTACTGTGGGGACGACGTCATCGATGAACTTATTGATGAAGCCAATGACTGATGTGGTGTACTACTCAATACCATAGGAAGAATCCCAGAACATATTCTAGTCTGTGCTAGCAAAACAGTCCTGTAGCTTAGCATCTGCTTCAACTGACCTCTTTTTTATTGACCGAGTCACTGGTGCTTCCTGCTTTTATTTTTTCTTGTAAGCAGGAATCAGGATAGAATTATGGTCAGATTTGCCAAATGGAGGGCGAGGGAGAGCTTTGTACGCTTCTCTGTGTGTGGAGTAAAGGTGGTCATTTTTGTGATTTAAAAAAAAAAATATAACCCTAAAAACGACTACTACTTTGAATGTTGTAGCTGTCAATAGTCCCATTAACAATCACACATATTAGCCAACTTATCGAATTTCAAACTTGTCAGCCAACCCGCCCTATAGACGGGCTGGCTGACAAGTTTGAAATGAGATATGTTTGCTAATATGTGTGATTGTTAATGGGACTATTGACAGCTACAACATTCAAAGTAGTAGTCGTTTTTAGGGTTATATATAAAAAAATATTGTGGTGCACTTTAATGTTATAAACTTATCGTTAAATGTATCGTTACCATGATAATTCAGTACATTTACAGTGATATGGATTTTTGTCCATATCGCCCAGCTCTACCGTTAGGTGAAGTGGTGGTGGGGACTATGACACAACGGCCATTGAAGATCTGAGAGTTGCTTCTGTAAGGGATCAGGTGTCCGGTATCGTGTGAGGATGTAAGACTATCTAAGGTCGTCTCTGGCCCCTCTGTAAACATGCTAGGGATGAAAGAAGAAAGAACAGAGGAGAACAGAGGCCATGACAGAGAGACAGGGAGATGAGGATTAGAAATAACTTAATGACCACTGATCAAAGACACACGCCGGGGGCTGGGGCGAGACGGCTCTTATAAAGTTTGAGCACACACACACACACACACACACACAAAGAGTCCCCCCCCTCACACAAACATAGAGTATACATTGTACACATCACGTACACACACCCATTCGGATGTAGGATCTTAATTGGATCACTCTTTCGTTGCTGAGAATTTCCCTGCAGGAAATGCAAACTTGTAGTATATTCAAGGTTTAAAAAGGCTTTCATAGTTTGTAATGTCATTTGCCCTAACAAAAAATGGAGCAAACCCCTTAAAAAATGTCCATTAATTATAATCCACATAATAATTATAATTTCCTGTTGCTGCAGGATCATTTTCCTGCTGTAGCAAACTGGCTCAAATTAAGACCCACATCTGTATGCATGAACACACACACACACACACACACACACACACACACACACACACACACACACACACACACACACACACACACACACACACACACACACACACACACACACACACACACACACACACACACACACGCCTATAGTATTTCCCACCTGTATCCACTCAGTCTGTGATGATTAATGTCTACTTGCTCACTTAGGAATGATATCCACAATGCCACAAAACAAAGCCATTAGGAGAAATGTGTTTTTCATTCAACATACTACACAGTACAACACCCAGCACCAAATGTGACACCTGTGTGTTGTGTAGTGGTTATTCTGATACACCACGCATAAAAACATGGCCCTGGGTCAACCACACATTTCCATCTGTTTATTTAGGGAAATATTTGTTGTTGCATACTGGATTCTTTTTCCTAATGTGTGGCTCATTTGATACGCTCTGTTTGTAGTTACTACAGTAAATGGTGCGTTAGGGTCCAAGGGGTGCAGACAATGCCAATGTGAATTAAAGGTGGATTTTCCACAGTGGGTTGCCAAGTTCAGATGTGTTTTGCAGTTTTCATTGTTATTCTTGGTAACTGGAAGTTTACTCTTTGAAAAATATGTGTTGTCTCAGAAAAATTGGACAGAGCTTACAGTACAGATACGGTAGACTGCTTGATTTAAGAATGAGGAAAAATATACTTAGAGATCTGGAACCATTCGAACTGTATTGTCATGTTGAAATATGGGATGGATGGAAACATAAATCAGCTGTTAAGCAGATGAGGACCACATTGAATGTAATTAGTTTGTTCATATCCTTCCTCTATCCACGTCCATAAACAACTTTACATCTCTATCTCAGTGTCCCTGAGAGTACTGGCTGTGGTTTCCCTTCTGTGGGGGGCACACACACACACACACACACACACACACACACACACACACACACACACACACACACACACACACACACACACACACACACACACACACACACACACACACACACACACACACACACACACACACACACACACACACACACAGAGAGAGAGAGAGCAAGTGGGGACCATGTCAGGCCAAGTCCGTTGGCGCCTCAGCACACATGGCCCCTGGCAGAGAGAGAGAGAGACACACAGACACGTTTGGTGGCCTCCTATATTTGCCTCCTGCGCTCTTGACAGGCTGGGCTCATACTCACACAATCCCAGTTTGGGGTAATTAGACTAATCCGTCTGCCGCCACACATCTGTTAGTGCCTCAGTTAGCACTGCTAGAGTCCACCATTACCCGTCCCAGTAACAATGTACAATTCATTAGAAATGCTTTAGGTTGTTCAAATTTGGTGAAATGTAAAAATGTATAGCAAATTAGGTTATCGATAAGCACATTTTTTGTTACTCTGCATGCCGGCTAGCTTGTGTAGCTTTATACCCATGTGCTTATTTTAGCAAAGCTCCATATTTCCGGGGTTTCCATTCCAGCCCCCTCTCTCTGTAAGCTCCCAGCAGAATCCCAGCATGATGGAGTGCCATGTGGGACAGTTTTGCACTGGCATCCATATAAATCTGTGGGAGGTTGGATACAGGCTCTTAAACAGAGCAGGGTCCTCACAGGGCCATGGGCAGCCCCCAAAACCACCACCTCTACATCTGTAGAGATCTGTGCTAGCAAGGTTGGTATTTCAAACCCCAAAACAGTTGTTTCCCCTTCTATTGCTGCACTGTTGTAACCTGGGTTCAAAGGTCGGGTCTCAGCCTTGCACACAAACAAACTTGACGTAAACCATATCTCTAAAGAGGAGAAATAAGAATGACTAGTGAGAGAGTGAGGGATGTTTTAAAAAAAATCAAAACTGGTAATATTGTCTCCAGATATGCTTTTGTAGTGCATAAACATAATCATGATTTAACATATCTATGGAAAGATTACCAAAACTTTAACTCAACATATTTCATGGGATTGCTCCTAGCAAGAACAAGCACACAGATTTAGTTTGGGAAATGGCCTTTTCTAGTTTTATTCATACAGTATATCGGTTCTATGTTATTGTTTTCTATCAACCCGGAGTGTTTAACTAGGCATTACCACAGAACCAGTTCCAAAAACCTGATCTAGTGCCATTTCAAGGGCCTTCAAAGGACATCCTCCCTGGGATCATGTCTAGGACATCCTCCCAGGGATCATGTCTAGCCCCTGGTCCAGAGCAGAAACTAGAGCTGCTCTTCTGTAGTATCCCTTTCCCTGTGAACCTGATCATGGGCCATATAATCCACACACACTGTCCCCAGTCCCCCCTAGGACACGGCTTTGTGACAGCACCACCATTGATACTGAACACTCGTAGCTTTGATGTGACCACAATGACGTTAACCATGTCATTCATGAATTAGTACCCCCCCCTCCCCTACCACTGCATTCATACTCAACCCAAAGATAAACTAGGTCATCTTTTGCAAATGCTTAGTAATATATACAACAGAATATTACTAATATATACTACTAGTACTAGTATTATAGCCTAGAAATGTAAAGAATTGTGAGGAGTAATGGTGAGAGATAATTGATAGGTTCAATAGGTTTACACGTACTATAGCGTCAAGTTGAACCCACCAATCATCTTAGTAAAGACATTGCTAGCCTGGCTGTTGTACTATTTCACAAATACCCGAAAGGGGCCCATTGAAATTCATTGCATTTTTTGCCTCACTGTCAAATAAAGACAGTTTAAAGTCTATAAATACATTTATATAAAAGTGTAGAGTCTATAAAGACATTTCTGTCATATTCTTGTCAAAACAAACACCATTAGTGGCATTTTTACATCCCTTACTGTTTCCCATAAGTGTCTTTGATCGAATGTGTGGTTAAGAACTCCCAGGAGAAACGTTAGAGTACCATATACCGGGGATGGGGGGTGGTAGGTGTGGTGGGTGGGTGGGGGTTGTAGTTTAAGTGGGCACATGTGCCGCTGGTTCCTTGGCTTCTACATCCGAACACACACCCACTTGAGCATGTGAGTGCCCGCACACAGATAGGCTCACACACGTAGCTAATTGGGAAGTGGGTTGATAGAAAGTTATTTTTTTCTCCCAGTGATCACTGAGAACACTAAGTAAAAAGAGCTGCAGTGAAGACGGCAACAAAGTGCTTAGACATACAATGCTACACCGTTTACAATAGGATATTCAGGCACAACAATTTGGCGTGAGTAGAAAAACATCCCCATTTATGTTACTGTACCTGTGTGAATGTATCAGATCACATTCACATGATACTGCAGTGATCAGAAACCAGACGGTATCGGCATTATGTAGCAGACTGGCTGTGTGTGAGAGAGTCACAGAGCATGGTAGTGATTGACGTTTCCTCTCCTTCCCCCAGTCCTGCTCCTGTCTAGTTGTTATCAGTGCTATTTACCCTGGGCAGTGAATAATGACAGATAACAGGTTGCTAATCTATTCCTCCCTTGTCCTGTTTTAGCCATCTGAGATCTAGCATCATTGTGCTGAATGTTTGGAGAGGCCAGATATCACAAGGATGTTTGCTAGAGACGGAAAAAAGGAGCTTTTAATCAGGAATGTGAACTAAACTAAAAGGTTTAACATCTGTGAACTGCTCGGAGACAAATCTTGCCATTTTGATTCAACATACAGTATTTGAAATGATCAATGCAAAAAAAAATGTTATTCAGTAAAATCCTTCAATTCAAGTCAATCATTTGAATTAGTTTCCTTTTTTTCTGTAATTCGTATGATGTTCTGTAGTGAAGACCGTGCCAGAAGGTTTGAGAAAGCCTAAACAACACAATGGTTCATTTTTAATACACTATGGTTGAACCTCTGTTTCCCCCTCTTTCACCTTCCTACAAATTGAAAAACATACTCTTGTGGTTACTTACTGAGTGGGTCATCTTTACTCTTGGTCCCGTTGACTCGGCCATTCTTATCGATCCGCAGGAAGAACTTCTGGAAGGAGAAGAGCTTTCTCCGCCGCACATCTCCCTGCAGGTGGTTGTAGCTGCGTACATGCCTCCCAAGTGGACCCCCTGTCCTTCCTAAGGGATCCCCAGTCTGCCCAGTTCCTCCAATCCTGGACCCAGCCAGGGAACTGTTCACTGGGGCACTAAGAGTGCTGTTGGGGCTGTGGGGCTGGTTCCTGCCTCTGTAGAGAGGTTGATGACAGACAACCAAAGGGATAGAAAGGGAGAGCAGCAGTGCTAGCAGCAGAGACAGTGACAGGCTGGAAAAGGAGGACCCAGAGATGGAGCTGGAGCCAGACCTTAGCCCAGACCCAGAACCAGACCTAAACCTGGAGCCAGACCTAAACCAAGACCCAGAGGTGGACCAGGCAGAGGCAGCCTTACTCCCTCCAGCAGCCCATGTGCTCATGGTAGAGTGGTTTGGGGAGGACTGGAATCAGCCTCACAGCCTGGGACATGCTGCTGGGGACAGGGTAGGCTGGGAGGGCAGGGAGGGGAGCCCTCCTGGGAAATGGGGCTATCTGATACCTTTTCTACCAGGTCTCGACGCAAAAAGAGATGTCCTTCTGTTCCTCCTGTTTTTTGGTAGCTAGAGCAGTTACTGTCCTGAAAGTCAATGAATTCCAATGACAAATCTGAGAGTCCTCTCTTTCACGTTTCTTCCTATACAGATGTCCAGGTAGATAAATAAAAACAAAAAACACCCACCTTATTTTTACCAGTGCATATACTGTCAGTGTATTCCAATGACAATTCAAGCAGCTGTCCTATGTCCCACTGAATTTAATTCCAAACCAGAGTTCCTCAGATGATTACTCCAATAATGAAAGGTCCACTGATATAGGACCGTTCTGCTATAACACTTTCTCCAGGTTCATCCCTCAAGTCTCAAACATTCAACAGCTCATTGCTGACAGATACCCTCCACAGATTTCCAGATTTCACAAAGAAGGTAAAATACATTTGAGTGTGAAATCCTCCGCTGCTCTCTCCTCTCTTTCTCTCTCCATGGATGAGTGTGGAGTGGACTCTCTCTCTCTCCCGCTCCCTACAGTGGCTCCACCTTCACTGAGGTGACAGGCTGAGGAGGGGTGTGTGTGTTTGTGCATGTGTGTGTTAAAGATGTTTTGCTCCCCTTGCTGGGCTTGATGTGACGTGGTCTCAGGGTAATTTGTATTTTTCAGTATGTAAATCTTTGACACAACTTTTAGTGTGATACGTAACGTTAGGTTACAAAATGAATGGGATAGCAGTCATACAATATAATATGAATTATAGGACTTAGAGTATCATACGTCTTACTCGGTCGAACAATAGCATACGAATTGGATGACGTAACTTAATATACATCTTGGATGACATGTAGTATTATACATCTTTCTCTGAAACCAGGTTGCTTGTTGCCTCATAACAACAAAGGAGATTTACTGGGAGAACTAACGACAAATGTTAGAATAATTTACGTGAAAGGTTATGGAAACTAAAACAACAAAGGTTAGGTGAATTTATGTAGCAGGTTAGGTGAATTTATGTAGCAGGTTAGGTGAATTTATGTAGCAGGTTAGGTGAATTTATGTAGCAGGTTAGGTGAATTGAACACACAACCTTTGGATTGCAAGACTGTCACGGATTACAACCACCCATCCTCCCAGACCAACCTCCTTGCTTTCATTTCTGTCTAAAGTAAGTACAGTATTTGTAAGTATCATAAGTCTTGGAAGTGCTCCATTTTTTTTCTTCTTTTTTTTCGTATGGCTCTGAGGCCAGGCTGGATAGAAGGACGCCTGGTCTGATCTCTTTACCTGTCACTGAAAGATGTGTGTTTGTGTTTGTGAATATGAGACCCCCAACCGCTCGTTCTCTCTCTCTCCCCCTCCCCCTCTCTCACCGCTCCACATCTCTCTCTCTCTCTCTCTCTCTCGCTCTAAATTAAATTACTTTCAAAGGGATTTATTGGCATGGGAAACGTATGTTTACATATGTTCTCTTTCTCTCGTGCATTCCCAAACCGAAAATCTCTTGTGCATTCCCTCCCCCTCCGCTCCACCTACCGTTCTCTCATTTCCCATCACCCTCTGTAAAATATTGGAGTGAGCTGTGTCAGGGTGATGTGTGTGTGTGAGAGAATATGGGGCAGAATGACAAGGGTGGTGGTGGGAAAGGAGACCAGTGTAGGATAGGATTTATCTGGGTAGATAACATGGGTATGTGTAGTAGTAATAGACCAGTTACATAGGTGTTTCAAACACTTTACTGAGTAGGCTGTTTTAGTGTGCATGGTGAGTATATAGTGTGTGTGTGTGTGTGTGTGTGTGTGTGTGTGTGTGTGTGTGTGTGTGTGTGTGTGTGTGTGTGTCATTTCTTATCTCTCCTGATAAAACACACTATAAGGTTACCACTGCTGGTTTCAATCCAATTGCTATAAGAGAATCTGTCAGGCCTCTCTCATCTCACCTACCTTCCTCTGAGAGTCAGGTGTCACATGGCCCACAGCCAAAGTAGAAGCTCTTTTACCCCCCTACTCAGAACTGTGTCACGTTGTCAAATGTTCAGTAATTCAATTTAGTTGGAGAATATTACTTAGTCCATTTAACTTTATTCAACTACATTTCCAATCTGTGAATTGGTGGGTTCTGAGACTGTTACTGAAACTGTAAGAAATGAAAGGTAGACTCAGCAAGATGACATCATCATACACAGGGGAGTAATTTCCTACTTAGAGAAAAAAAATAAGAATTAAAATCTGTCAAGACTGCCAGTATTAATTGTTTGGTTGTAAATCATCATCTTGCTGAGTGTAAATTACTGTAAATTATACTTATGAAACCATCTTTTTCCCTTGTCTACTCCTCTCATCCCTGTAGAAGTTGATGCCATGTCTTGCCTTCTGCTTTCTCTCCTGAAGTCCCTACGGTTTTCTTAGTGGCTGCTTTAATGTCTGTCAATGACATGTTGCCAGAGCATTGGTCGGGTCCTAAGTCCAGTCTTAAGCTAGCTGTCTGTGTTCATCAGGTACCCCACAAACAAAATCTTATCAGTAGACTACTTCCTTTGTTGTCTACCTTCCCACCATGATATCCGGAATCAGCACTTATAGGAAACAGAGCTGGGAGGAGCAGGGATAAGTTGATATTGATTATTGACCGAATTATAATGGACATCCATACGATTCCCATGGAATTTACATAACTGCATTTCTTTTTTAACCGCAACGCATTTGAGGCCCTTCCTTACACTGTATGTTCTGATCAGTGGTATAAAGTACTGAAGTAAAAATACTTTAAAGTACTACTTAAGTCGTTTTTGGGGGTATCTGTACTTTACTTTACTATTTCTATTTCTCGCAACTTTTACTTCAGTACATCCCTAAAGGAAATGATGTACTTTTTACTCCATACATTTGCCCTGACACCCAAAAGTACTTGCATTCTGAATGCTTAGCAGGAAAGGAAAATGGTCCAATTCACACACTTGTCAAGAGAACATCCCTGGTCATCCCTACTGCCTCTGATCTGGCGGACTCACTAAACACAAATGCTTAGTTTGTAAATTATGTTTTAGTGTTGGAGTGTGCCCCTGGCTATCCGTAAATAAATAAAAAACAAGAAAATTGTACGGTCTGGTTTGCTTAATATAAGGAATTTGAAATGATGACACTTTTGATACTTAAGTATATTTTTTAAACTACATGTTCTTTTGATACTTACGTATATTTAAAACAAAATACTTTTAGAAATTAACTTAAGGAATATTTTACTGGGTGACTTTCACTTTTCCTTGAGCAAATTTCTATAAAGGTATCTTTACTTTTACTCAAGTATGACAATTGGGTACTTTTTCCACCACTGGTTCTGATAGTTATTAAGTATTTTTTTGATGATCCCTATCAATTGCTAAAGCACAACCTGTGTTCCTCTCGTGGAAAATGTGAGAGCCAATATAACATTCTCTCTCTGACAGACTGAATGCCCCATCTATAGGTATCGCCACATTAGATACAGCAGGTATGTATTTGAAAAACTTTATCCAGATATCATAATCCCAAATCTCCTCATATACAGTGCATTCAGAAGGTATTCAGACCCCTTGACTTTTTCCACATTTTGTTACGTTACAGCTTTATTCTAAAATGGATGAAAAAAAATCCTCTGCAATCTACACACAATACCCCATAATGACAAAGTATAAACAGGTTTTTAGAAAATTTTGCAAATGTATTAAAAATAATAAAAATAAATACCATATTTACATAAGTATTCAGACCCTTTTCTATGAGACTCAAAATTGTGCTCAGGTACATCCTGTCTACATTGATCATCCTTGAGATGTTTCTACAACTTGATTGGAGTCCACATGTGGTAAATTCAATAGATTGGACATGATTTGTAAAGGCACACACCGGTCTATATAAGGTCCCACAGTTGACAGTGCATGTCAGAGCAAAAACCAAGCCATGGTGCCAAACAAATTGTCAGTAGAGCTCAGAGACAGGATTGTGTCAAGGCACAGATCTGGGGAAGGGTACCAATTTTTTTTGCAGCATTGAAGGTCTCCAAGCCAAACTGAGCAATCGGGGGAGAAGGGCCTTGGTCAGGGAGGTGACCAAGAAACTGATGGTCACCCTGATAGAGGTCTAGAGTTCCTCTGTGGAGATTGGAGGAGCTTCCAAAAGAACAACCATCTCTGCAGCACTCCACCAATCAGGCCTTTATGGTAGAGTGGCCAGACAGAAGCCACTCCTTAGTAAAAGGCACATGACAGCCTGCTTGGAGTTTGCCAAAAGGCACCTAAAGACTCTCAGACCATGAGAAACAAGATTCTCTGGTCTGATGAAACCAAGATTAAACTCTTTGGCCTGAATGCCAAGCGTCACATCTGGAGGAAACCTGGCACCATCCCTATGGTGAAGCATGATGGTGGCAGCATCATGCTGTGGGGATGTTTGTCATCGGTAGGGACTGGGAGACTAGTCAGGATCGAGGGAAAAATGAACGGAGCAAAGTACAGAGAGATCCTTGATGAAAACCTGCTCCAGAGTGCTCAGAACCTCAGACGGGGGTGAAGGTTCACCTTCCAACAGGACAATGACCCTAAGCACACAGCCAAGACAACGCAGGAGTGGCTTCGGGACAAGTCTCTGAATGTCCTTGAGTTGCCCAGCCAGAGCCCGGACTTGAACCCGATCAAACACATCTCTTGAGAGACCTGAAAATATCTGTGCAGCAATACTCCCCATCCAACCTGATAGAGCTTGAGAGGATCTGCAGAGAAGAATGGGTGAAACTCCTCAAATACACGTGTGCCAAGCTTGTAGCGTCATACCCAAGAAGACTCTTTTCTTTTAAAACCACAATTAGAATCTCTCCATGGCCTCATAGAGGATCTAGATATTTTTTCTATCCTCTCTGGATTAAAACCAAATGATGATAACGTATTGGATCACAAAAAAATGCAAATGTTACATTACCATGTAGTTTACCAATTAAATGGTCTGACGGAGATGTGGACATACTCGGTATACAAATTCCCAAAGAAAGATATGATCTCACTCCAATCATTTTTTATAGAAAGGTAGCAAAAATAGATAAGATCTTGCTACCATGGAAAGGGAAATACCTGTCTATTTGTGGAAAAATCACCCTGATTAACTCTTTAGTCATATCACAGTTGACCTATTTGCTTATGGTTTTGCCTACACCTGCTTTTTAAATTATATGAACAAAAAATATTCCATTTTATTTGGAACGGCAAGCCAGACAAAATTCAAAGGGCCTATTTATATAGCGGATATGAATTTCGGAGGGCAGAAATTATTAAATATTAAAGCATTAGACCTCTCACTAAAGGCATCAGTCATACAAAAGTTATACTTAAATCCAAACTGGTTCTCTAGTAAATTGGTAGGAATGTCTCATCCTATGTTCAAGAATGGCCTTTTTCCCTTTATTCAGATTACACCTGCTCACCTTCGGTTGTTTGAAAAGGAAATAATCTCCAAAATATCCAACTTTTTTTAACAAGCCGTAGGAAGTTGGTTGCAATTTCAGTTTAATCCACCTGAAAAGACAGAACAAATAATACAACAAATATTGTTGTTAAACTCAAATATACTAATTGATTTAAAAAAACATATTTTTCGAAGAAATGTTTAAAAAAGGTATAATTTTTGTGAATGATTGTAACAGTCCTGACCTGTTTTATGTTGTTTTTATGTGTTTATGGTCAGGGCGTTAGTTTTGGGTGGGCAGTCTATGTTATTTGTTTCTATGTTGGTTTTGGTTTGCCTGGTATGGCTCTTGATTAGAGGCAGGTGGTTTGCGTTTTCCTCTAATCAAGAGTCATATTTAGGTAGGGCATTCTCACTGTTTGTTTGTGGGTGATTGTCTCCTGTGATGTCTTTCGTCGTTGTCGATGTGTTTTTCACTTACGGGACTGTTTGGCTGTTCGTGTGTTTCGATGTAACGTTCCTGTCCGTGAGTTTACGTTTGTGATGTGAGTTTATGTTCAGGTTTCGTTCTACGTCGTTTTGTTATTTTGTAAGTTTGTTAAAGTGTTTGTTTTCGTGTTGCCATCATCATCAGTTTTTCGGTTATAAATAAAAAGATGGCTTATTTCCCGCAAACTGCATTTTGGTCTGAAGATCCTTCTCTCCTCACCTCATCCGAGGATGAGGAGAGCGACAGCCTTAACAGAATCACCCACCACGCTAAGACCAAGCGGTATGGGAATGCTCTACGGAGCAACAAGGACTTCTGGACTTGGGAGGAGATCCTGGACGGTAGAGGACCTTGGGCTCAACCAGGGGAATATCGCCGTCCAAAGGAGGAGTTGGAAGCAGCGAAGGCTGAGAGGCGCTGGTATGAGGAGGCAGCGCGACGACGCGGTTGGGAGCCCGTGAGTCAGACCAAAAAAAGTTCTTGGGGGGGGGGCACACGAGGAGTGTGGCAAAGCCGGGTAGGATACCCGAGCAAACTCCCCGTGCTTACCGTGGAGGTAGAAGGCGTCGTACTGGTAAGACACCGTGTTATGCGGTAAAGCGCACGGTGTCCCCAGTACGCGTGCTTAGCCCAGTGCGGGCTATTCCACCTTGCCGCACTGGGAGGGCTAGGTTGGGCATCGAGCCGGATGTCATGAAGCCGGCCCAACGTATCTGGCCTCCAGTACGTCTCCTCGGGCCGGCGTACATGGCACCAGCCTTACAGGTGGTGTCCCCGGTTCGCCTGCATAGGCCAGTGCGGGCTATTCCACCTCGCTGCACTGGCAGGGCTACGGGGATCATTCAACCTGGTAGGGTTGGGGAGGCTCGGTGCTCAAGAGCACGTGTCCTCCTTCACGGTCCGGTAGACCCGGTGCCACCTCCATGTACCAGTCCTCCGGTGGCAGCCCCCCGTACCAGGCTGTCTCTCCGGGTTCTCTCTCCTGCTGTTTCCTCCTCTCCAGCGCAGCCAGTGCCTAGACCACGCACCAGGCTGTCTCTCCTTCTCCTCCCTACAGAGCCATCCGTCTCCCCAGCGCCATCTGAGCCATCCGTCTCCCCAGCGCCATCTGAGCCATCCGTCTCCCCAGCGCCATCTGAGCCATCCGTCTCCCCAGCGCCATCTGAGCCATCCGTCTCCCCAGCGCCATCTGAGTCATCCGTCTGCCAGGAGCCTGCAAAGCCGCCCGTCTGCCATGAGCCTGCAAAGCCGCCCGTCTGCCATGAGCCTACAGAGCCATCCGCCAGACAGGAGCCGCTAGAGCCGTCAGCCAGACAGGAGCCGCTAGAGCCGCCCGCCAGACAGGATCTGCCAGAGCCGCCAACCAGACAGGATCTGCCAGAGCCGCCAACCAGACAGGATCTGCCAGAGCCGCCAACCAGACAGGATCTGCCAGAGCCGCCAACCAGACAGGATCTGCCAGAGCCGCCAGCGAGCCATGAGCAGCCAGAGCCGTCAGAGAGCCATGAGCAGCCAGAGCCGTCAGAGAGCCATGAGCAGCCAGAGCCGTCAGAGAGCCATGAGCAGCCAGAGCCGTCAGAGAGCCATGAGCGTCGAGAGCCGTCAGCCTGCCCTGAGTGTCGAGAGCCGTCAGCCTGCCATGAGCGTAGAGAGCCGTCAGTCTGCCATGAGTGTCGAGAGCCGTCAGCCTGCATGGACCTGCCAGAGCCGTCTAAACAGGACCTGCCAGAGTCTTTCAGCCGGGATCTGCCCCTTGTCCCGGTGTTGCCCCTTGTCCCGGTGCTGCCCCTTGTCCCGGTGCTGCCCCTTGTCCCGGTGCTGCCCCTTGTCCCGGTGCTGCCCCTTGTCCCGGTGCTGCCCCTTGTCCCGGTGCTGCCCCTTATTCCGGTGCTGGTCCTTATCCTGGTGCTGCCCCTTGTCCCGGTGCTGCCCCTTGTCCCGGTGCTACCCCTTGTCCCGGTGCTGCCCTTTGTCCCGGTGCTGGCTGTTTATTTTGGGGAAAGTAGTTTTAGGGTGGTCAGTGGAAGGGGTAGACAGAAGAGGGGAGTGACTATGGTGGTGTGGGGACAGCGTCCTGAGCCGGAACCACCACCGTGGTCAACTGCCCACCCGGACCCTCCCCTGGACTTTGTGCTGGTGCGCCCGGCGTTCGCACCTTGAGGGGGGGGGTACTGTAACAGTCCTGACCTGTTTTATGTTGTTTTTATGTGTTTATGGTCAGGGCGTTAGTTTTGGGTGGGCAGTCTATGTTATTTGTTTCTATGTTGGTTTTGGTTTGCCTGGTATGGCTCTTGATTAGAGGCAGGTGGTTTGCGTTTTCCTCTAATCAAGAGTCATATTTAGGTAGGGCATTCTCACTGTTTGTTTGTGGGTGATTGTCTCCTGTGATGTCTTTCGTCGTTGTCGATGTGTTTTTCACTTACGGGACTGTTTGGCTGTTCGTGTGTTTCGATGTAACGTTCCTGTCCGTGAGTTTACGTTTGTGATGTGAGTTTATGTTCAGGTTTCGTTCTACGTCGTTTTGTTATTTTGTAAGTTTGTTAAAGTGTTTGTTTTCGTGTTGCCATCATCATCAGTTTTTCGGTTATAAATAAAAAGATGGCTTATTTCCCGCAAACTGCATTTTGGTCTGAAGATCCTTCTCTCCTCACCTCATCCGAGGATGAGGAGAGCGACAGCCTTAACAATGATATCATAAATAGGACTGGTGGAGTTATGTCACACATGCAGCTAACACAGACATGGAAATGTCTGCTCTACCAAAAATTACAACCAATTAATTGCAGCATTACCACAAAAATGGAAGAGGCAAGTAGAAGGGGAAAAAAGTAAGGAACTTGTATGTCGGCCCTGTATTAAAGAACATAAATGGTTAAAGAAAAGTGTGATAAATAAAAACATATACCAATTTCATTTAAGGACCAACAAACTGACAGCTGTGCCATATACATTGTAAAATAGTTGGGAAGAGATTTTCGATGTACCCATTCCATGGCACATGGTTTATGAATTGATAAGCAAAATAACGCTGGATTCAAAACTTCAAATTTTTCAATTTAAATTATTATACAAAATTCTTGCAATCAATAGAATGTTATATAAATGGGGGATACAATCTTCCCAGCTCTGCAGATTTTGCTATGAGGAGGCAGAGTCATTAGATCATTTATTTTGGTATTGTCCATATGTAGCGCGTTTTTGGTCACAAGTCCAGGAATGGCTGAAGAATTTCAACATTTGCCTAAAACTAACGCTGCAGATAGCAATACTGGGTGATTTGAAAAGCCATAGTCAATCAATCAATAATATAATAATTATTTTAGCAAAAATAATTATTTTTAATTTACAATCTGTGGAAGCTTTGACAATAGAAAGGTTCAGAATTTTGTGAAGCATCACAGCACAGTTGAAAAATATATGGCAAATAGAAATCCAAAATGGATGATGTTGAGAGATAGATGGGTGGGGTTCACTGGAGCTGAAGGGTGGGACTAATAACAAGATAACCAATGTGAACCATACGGGGTCTGTAAAATGTATAAACTGGATGGACATCAGAAATAGAGGAAGGACTTAAAACAAACAAAATATATCTATTGTAAAATAGATTGTGTCTGTAAAATGTGTATAAAATGTATAAACTGAAGGTAGAAGCCTAAGTGTTTATTCGTTTACTCCAATTGGGGGAAGGGTGGTAGGGTTTGCGGGGAATAATAAAGGTACATTCTTAAAAAAGTATGTGTATCTATATAGGTATGTGTATGTATATATGTGTATATGTATGCATACGTGTATGTATACGGATATATATATTTACACAAAAAATATAAAAGAAGACTCTAGGCTGTAATCGCTGCCAAAGGTGCTTTAACAAAGTACTTGGTAAAGGGTCTGAATACTTATGTAAATGTGATATTTCAGTTTATTTTTAAAAACGTTTTAGCAAAAAATTCTAAAATCATGTTTTTGCTTTGTCATTATGAGGTATTGTGTGCAGATTGATGAGAGGAAAAAAACTATTTACTCAATTTTAGAATAAGGCTGTAACCTAACAAAATGTGGAAAGAGTCAAGGGGACTGAATACTTTCCGAAGGCACTGTACCCTGGTTTCTGGTGGGCATATCTCTTTTTCTTGGTAAAGGTGACGTTTTTTTTAAAGTATCGTGATATTCCCTTCTATTGAGTGTTTTTTTCTTTCCCTTCAGACAGAGGATACTGTCCTTTGCAGGTGCATCCGAGCTGAGAAGCGGAAGAGTAAATTCGAAGGGCAAATTCCTTGTAAATGCAACCATGCCTGTGTTTTTTTTCTCCTATAACAATATAAGTAGGCTTTAGAGTTCCTGGAGAGCGGCCAGGGTCTCATCTCTCTACCCTCCCTGGATGTAGTGTTCACCCTATCTTTATTGATCTATCTCAGAGTAATGCTTTTGAAGTTCAAGAAGCAAAGACAATGCAACAGGCCAGTGTGTTTCTGATCTCCAGCTGAAGGCTGCAGCAGCTTGCCTTTGTACCGTGCAGAAACAAAAACACCATTACAAAGAACACTGACATGGAAAACGCTATAGATAACACGTGCCTCAAATAGGATTTGAGTTGACACGTTCCTCATACCAAAAGTGGATTTGAAATCAAAGCAGAGCATTTATGGAATGATTCCGATGGACTGTTCAAAATGACAATGTCAGCGATTTGATAGGTGGGAAATATATTTTTTTTGCTAAAAGAACAGGGCTGGTACAGTACAGTACAGACAGGGATGACTGTGTTACTGCGTAGGTACACAGTATGATTGACCCAGATGGGAGGGACTGGGCTACACCTCGGCGTCCAACGCATCCATTCCTATACTCACCTCACCTTGATAGGCGATGGAACAGCCTGGCGAAATTGGCCCCTAATTAGTTTACATTCATTTTGAACAGAAGACAGTTCCCTTAGCAACTGTTCCCCTATGTTTGTAGGCGACCTGAGGCCCTTTAAGCCAGTCATCAGATGTAAATATTTGATGTGTCCCAGGCCGGTGTGCGGTGGTTGGGTGTCTGGTAACCCAAATGAGGTTCCTGTCTTATGCTGAGCGATAGATGTTTGCCATGTTATCTCACATCCAGGATGGACACTTACATTATCAGCATGGCCGTTGTCCACGGGTCGGTTGCAGCAGGCCAAACGAGTTTATTTACAGGTCAAAAACTGGATCCGCTCACCTGTAACGAGCTGTAGTGATCATTACCTCGGATAACGAGGTAATGACACAGGAACATTAACACAGACCCCAAACATGAATCGCATCATCAGAACTAAAATGGACAGGCCAAGATAGGATAATATTATTTGCTGAAAATGAGGTATGATGTGAAGTAGTAATGTACAAAAGATGAAAAGATGATCAAATCTACAAACAAAAGACAATATCTAAACATAATAGGCTGGTTCCCAGAGCCAGATTAAGCCTAGTCCTGGACTAAATGGCACAAATACATTTTGCAGGTCAGGACTAGGCTTTTAAGATGGTTTTTGTATGAGAACCATCTAATCAGCTTGGAGTGCTAAGGTGTAATTAAGGTTAAAAGGAAAACAGACAGTTTATTTCCATTTTGCAATTACTAGCCTACTGACTCAACATCAATTAGGCAATGCACTATGACATGACGTCAGTAAGAGAGACGTGGTTAGGTAGTAGGCCTAATCACACACGAAGAGTTTACTTCTAAAAGGCTAAAGCCACGTTTTTTTTCTCATCAGGAATGATTGCTTATGGGTACCTTCATGTGTGTGTGTAAAATATTACTCTTCTCAGATTTGATTTTTTTTTTGCAAAACTGTCACGTTCCTGACCTGTTTTCCTTTGTTTTGTATTCATTTTAGTTGGTCAGGGCGTGAGTTGGGTGGGTTTGTCTATGTTTTGTATTTCTATGTGGGGTTTTGTGTTCGGCCTGGTATGATTCTCAATTAGAGACAGGTGTGTATTGTTTGTCTCTAATTGAGAGTCATACAAAGGCAGCCAGGGTTTCACTGGTGTTTTGTGGGTGTTTGTTCCTGTGTCCTCACAGGACAGTTGAAGGTTAGTCACGTTTGTTGTTTTGTAGTTTGTAGTGTCTTGTTTGCTGTTTGTTCATTAAAAGATGGCTTATTTCCCTCAATCCGCATCTTGGTCCTATCCATGCTCCTCCTCGTTAAAGGGGGAGAACAACATTGACTGCCTTTACAGAAACACCCACCACAACAGGACCAAGCGGATTGAGGAGAGAGAGAAAGAACTAAAGCAATGGAGAGAAGAGGAATGGAGTTGGGAGCAAATTTTCAATGGAGAAGGACCCTGGGCTAAGGTGGGAGAGAATCGCCGCTCTCGGGAGGAGAAGAAGGCAGCCACAGCCCAGGAGCGCAGGTATGAGGGTACGCGGCTAGCACGGAAGCCCGAGAGGCTCACCCAAAAATTTCTTGGGGGGGGGGCTAAAGGGGAGTGTGGCGAAGCCGGGTTGGATACCTGAGCCAACTCCCCGGGCTTGCCGTGGAGTAAGAGGGCGTCGTACTGGTCAGACACCGTGTTATGCGGTAAAGCGCACGGTGTCCCCAGTACGCGTGCTTAGCCCAGTGCGGGCTATTCCACCTTGCCGCACTGGGAGGGCTAGGTTGGGCATCGAGCCGAGTGCCATGAAGCCGGCCCAACGTATCTGGTCTCCAGTACGTCTCCTCGGGCCGGTGTACATGGCACCAGCCTTACAGGTGGTGTCCCCGGTTCGCCTGCATAGCCCAGTGCGGGCTATTCCACCTCGCCGCACTGGCAGGGCTACGGGGTCCATTCAACCTGGTAAGGTTGGGGAGGCTCGGTGCTCAAGAGCACGTGTCCTCCTTCACGGTCCGGTATATCCGGCGCCACCTTCCCACCCCAGCTCAGTACCACCAGTGCCTACACCACGCACCAGGCTTCCAGTGCATCTCCAGAGCCCTGTTCCTCTTCCACGTACTCTCCCTATGGTGCGTGTCTCCAGCCCGGTGCCTCCAGTTCCGGCACCACGCACCAAGCCTCCTGTGCGTCTCCAGAGCCCTGGACGCACTGTTCCTTCTCCCCGCACTCGCCCTGAGGTGCGTGCCCTCAGCCCGGTACCTCCAGTTCCGGTACCACGCACCAGGCCTAGAGTGCGCCACGAGAGTCCAGTGTGCCCTGTTCCTTCTCCCCGCACTCGCCCTGAGGTGCGTGCCCTCAGCCCGGTACCTCCAGTTCCGGTACCACGCACCAGGCCTAGAGTGCGCCACGAGAGTCCAGTGTGCCCTGTTCCTGTTCCCCGCACTCGCCCTGAGGTGCGTGCCCTCAGCCCGGTACCTCCAGTTCCGGTACCACGCACCAGGCCTATAGTGCGTCTCAGCCGGCCAGAGTCTGCCGTCTGCCCAGCGGTGCCTGAACGGCCCGTCTGCCCAGCTCCGTCTGAGCCATCTGTCTGCCCAGCGCCGTCTGAGCCATCTGTCTGCCCAGCGCCGTCTGAGCCATCTGTCTGCCCAGCGCCGTCTGAGCCATCTGTCTGCCCAGCGCCGTCTGAGCCATCTGTCTGCCCAGCGCCATCTGAGTCATCCGTCTGCCACGAGCCATTAGAGCCGCCCGTCTGTCCCGAGCCAGTAGAGCCGTCCGTCAGTCAGGAGCCGCTAGAGCCGTCCGTCAGTCAGGAGCTGCCAGAGACGCCCGCCAGTCAGGAGCTGCCAGAGACGCCCGCCAGTCAGGAGCTGCCAGAGACGCCCGCCAGTCAGGAGCTGCCAGAGACGTCCGACAGTCCGGAGCTGCCGTACAGTCCGGAGCTGCCCTACAGTCCGGAGCTGCCCTACAGTCCGGAGCTGCCCTACAGTCCGGAGCTGCCCCACAGTCCGGAGCTGCCACTCAGCCCGGACCTGCCGGAGTCCCTCAGCCAGGACCTGCTGGAGTCCCTCAGCCAGGACCTGCTGCCCCTTATCCCGGTGTTGCCCCTTATCCCGGTGCTGCCCCTTGTCCCGGTGCTGCCCCTTGTCCCGGTGCTGCCCCTTGTCCCGGTGCTGCCCCTTGTCCCGGTGCTGCCCCTTGTCCCGGTGCTGCCCCTTGTCCCGGTGCTGCCCCTTGTCCCGGTGCTGCCCCTTGTCCCGGTGCTGCCCCTTATCCCGGTGCTGCCCCTTATCCCGGTGCTGCCCCTTCATTTAGGTGGGGTTAGTGGGAGGGTGGTCATTGGGAGGGGGATAAAGAAGCGGGGATTGATTATGGTGGGGTGGGGACCTCGTCCACCGCCAGAGCCGCCACCGTGGACAGACGCCCACCCAGACCCTCCCCTAGACTTTGTGCTGGTGCGCCCGGAGTTCGCACCTTAAGGGGGGGGTTCTGTCACGTTCCTGACCTGTTTTCCTTTGTTTTGTATTCATTTTAGTTGGTCAGGGCGTGAGTTGGGTGGGTTTGTCTATGTTTTGTATTTCTATGTGGGGTTTTGTGTTCGGCCTGGTATGATTCTCAATTAGAGACAGGTGTGTATTGTTTGTCTCTAATTGAGAGTCATACAAAGGCAGCCAGGGTTTCACTGGTGTTTTGTGGGTGTTTGTTCCTGTGTCCTCACAGGACAGTTGAAGGTTAGTCACGTTTGTTGTTTTGTAGTTTGTAGTGTCTTGTTTGCTGTTTGTTCATTAAAAGATGGCTTATTTCCCTCAATCCGCATCTTGGTCCTATCCATGCTCCTCCTCGTTAAAGGGGGAGAACAACATTGACTGCCTTTACAAAAACGCTATAGATTCATTGATTAGCTGGAATGGAATGTTCGTATCCTGTGTGTTTGACTGTGATATGTGGTTCTCTCACCTAGCTTTCTTAGGATGAATGCATATTAAGTGGCTCTGGACAAGAGCATCTGCTAAATGACTAAAATATCAAATGTACATGTTTTACAGATCTCATCTTAATGTATTGAATCAGGTGATAGCTTTGGAACAAATACAAATATGTCATTGAACAACCTCATGCCATGATTAGATCATGAAAAAACACATGCAATCTCTTTCACCAATTTTTCTGAAAATGGATATATAGCATTTTGGAATAAAACTCCTCTCACTCACCCACCACACACACAACACTGTGCTCCACATTGGGCCGGTGTTCCATTACTGCTGACTAACTTGTGTGTGTGGTGTGTGTGTGCGTGCGCGTGCACGTGGAAAGCGTGCGTGAGAGCTTATATGCTTTAGCGTGTGTGTGTGTGGTGTGTGTGTGTCAGCAGCAGAGAGCAGTTTCTCAGGTCATCTGGGACAGAGGAACCAGGGAAATCTGGGCCTGTTCAACATGCTCCCTGAAACAAAACCTGGTACTACAGTGCTGAGTGTTATACAGCTAGTAGCTAATCACCCACTGCGAATATTCACCACTCACCTCTCCACTGTCATAGGCCATGTGTGGTGTGGCTGAGCTGAGTACGTGCTCCACATCAGTGGTGGGTGTGTTACTTTTTTCCCTAAAGACCTGTGGTAATCGGTCCTATCCAATTTCATACTACAGCATGTAGACCAAACGGGAGGTATTTACATAGTCAAGTGCACATACTATATACAGCTGAGTCCTAATTGCACTTTTTCAGATGAATGACAACTTCAGTCCCAATTTCATTACATTAAAGCAGCAATCCGCAGTAGAAACAATAACAACACGTCCTCCCCGTCCCTGTTTCAGTAAAAAGTGACGGGGCTTGAGAAATGTAACCACTCTCAAATTCGTAGACATAGCATGTTTTGAGGCTATATAGTGTTTGTTTACATTTACTTTGTTGACAAACATTGGAGTAAAAAAAACAACACATTTTGGGTTCTGATGGGGTGCGACAGTTGAACTAAGCTCGTGAGGCATTTCTAAGTTATATTCTTCAAGAATCGAGGGGTACATATCATGAAGTTCAAAAATGGATGCCGCAACTTCTGATTTGCCTCTTTAAATTACTCCTTTATAGCATGCAAAGTCATTGCAGTAAATTATACTAGAAAATGCGCTGTGCCACAAAACACCTTAGTGAAACAGAAGAGTGGAGGAGCATGTCACATAACGTATCTGCTTACCTTACCAAGTATGACGCCAGTTTTGGTTGATCAGAGTAGCTGGTAGAGTGTTAATGCGTGACGGTTTGAGGATATTACCGCCATGTCTTCCTTCTCTTCATTTCCTCCTACAAAAGACATTTCCCACTACACTCACATTCAAGGCTGCGTCATCATCTGAGCTAACACCTAATGAGGATGTACTGCATGGGGAATAACAGTGAAAAGTAATGATACAATCTCGTTGGACATTCAAAGCAAAAATAAGTCCCACCACATGCTTCTTTCATCATTGCATTTATTGCTGAAGGCTTTTATGAAGACGATAGCATCTGTACACTATCATATCAACACAGTGGCCATCTTAACTGAGGCCTGAGAGGGATGACCAGCAACGCCTCATTCTCATTGGCCAGCCTAATAAAGGCGAGGAGCGCCACAGAATAGACATACAGCACCGGAGTAGGAGGAAGTTGCCCCTGGTCAGGTGTATGATTTCCCCTTAATGTTAAAGTTAGAATTTGAGGTGCGTAAGCTGATCCCAGATCTGTGCTTAAGGGAAACAACTGTTCAGAGCCACAGTACCCCCAAGAGCTCTGAGAACAAGAGCAATAAAAACACAATAACACAATACAAAAAACACTACAATTAAAAACATGAATCTTTATTGTACAGTCTACTATTTACCAAGTATTTTCTTAGAAGTGTCATAGTAAAATGTTCGTTACATAATAGTTACCTTATCATTAATAATTCGTTTTTTTGGGGGGGGGGGATTCATTAAATCCAGCACCATTAAAGTAAGCGCCAGAAAATAGCCATTGTCACCACATAATTTATGTGTAAATACCAGGCAAATACCAGCTGAAAGGGGGTGTTACTGGCTGTCACCGTCATTTCTGTATTAGTGGGGGAACGTGGAATAGAAAACAAAATGCACGCCAAACAGGCTTTTACACAGCTTGACATTCTGACTGACATTCAACCGTATTGGAAAGCAGGTGGGACATGGGTGAGAAGTTCACATAACTATGTCTTTAGAGGCTGTTGGAGGCCTGATACCCTGGGTTACACAGTATGAGCTAGGAAGGTGCAAGGCTAGGACAAACTGCATACAGCAGCAATATACAGTACTTTAGCTTCTCGAATTCCCACCCCATACAGGTAACGGTCTGTTGGGGGTTATGACGATGAGGATGATGAAGAAAAGGCTGTTTCCAGCTGATTGCACTAGAGATGAGATCCGCCAATGGGATCGCAGTGTGGATGCCCTGTATGTATGCGTTCGAGGTCCATGAGGCAGGTAGTGCGGGTCAGAGTTACCCTCTACAGGTCATACAGCACTGTTTCTGGATGGACCTGAGGGAGCATCGGCCCAGCAGCTTCAGCTTGTCACAGAACCGAGACGACATGCTATTCTTCCTACACAGCGGACCTACACAGTCACAACGCAGGAGAGGACAGGACAGACCACTGGCTTAGTTCAACTGCAATATACTGTACGTCGATCAACAGCATACATGTCAAACAAATATAGCTTCAGTATGAACTATTTCTTTATCTTATGGTGAAATATCCTTGCTAAATAGCCAACAGGGAGGGATGGGTGTTTGTCTTACCAGTGTTAGTCTGACACTCCTGCATGTGGCATTTCCTGAGTGTGTCAGGCCTGCTGCTCTGCTCACACAGACTGTTCTCCACAGAGTCGGAGTCCTCAACAACACAGCGCACCACACGATGCTGCAACCCCTCGCCACAACTCACAGAGCACTGACACACGCACGGAAGACGACAGACATTACTAACACACACAGACACACTAGTCCCCACTGACAAATCGCACCATGCAATGCACACTCTGAACATGCAACAGTCACAAAGTTTGCACATACTGTAGGTAAATCAATATGCTGCAAGTGATGAACTGTAAGTAAATATGTTCCCTGGAACCTTTACCTCCTCCCAGTCCTGTGGGTCCCAGTAGCTGCAGGGCTGCAGGTTGCAGGTCTCTGTGTCGTTTGGCCTCTGGGTGGCGCTACAGCGCTGCGGCTCAGGGCAGTATACCAGCCGCTCCCTCAATCCACCACTACAGCTACGAGAACACTGGCGATGAAAGGAGTTCATATTCACAATCATATTCAAACTCATTTAATTTTATTAATACTAGAAAATAGCATATGGACCAAAGCCAGTCAGCATGTGTCAATATATGTGTCTCTCTGTGTGTGTGTGTGTGTGTGCGCATGTGTGTGTATATGTACCTGTCCCCAGGGGGAGGTTCTCCAGGGCTGGCAGGGTTGGGGACGACAGGACAGGGTGCTGGGCGGCCTGGAGGACAGGACTTGGCAGTGGAACGGTCTCAGTGGACGTCCCTTCTGCTCGTCCACACACTGCACCTCACGCTGCCTCCTCCCCACCACCTCACACCCCTTCGGACACTACAGAGAGAGAGGGAGAGAGGGAGAGAGAACGAGAGGGGGAGAGAGAGAGCCAGTATAATACCTTGTCTGTCCTTCTTATTATGTGATTTGTAGGCTTTTATTTTAGAGTGGTCCTCGACTCGGCATGTAAAGGACATCGCATTTCATATGGCCATGCAACAATGTCACTACTACACTTGTTTCTGCTTTAGCTGACGTGTTTCTGTAGTTTTAACAAGGCAAGTTGTAGAAAAGTTGCAGAAACTTGCAGTTGCTAGAGCATGGTGTATGCAAGACCAAGATTGTGGGTAAAACTCCCCGGGACCAGCCATATGTAAAATGTATGCACACATGACTAAGCCCGCTTCGGATAAAAGCGTCTGCTACATGGCATATGTTATTATATTAGCTATAGAAAGCAGAGACAGTCAGGTACAGTGTGTCCAGGCTACTGACCTTGCTCCAGTTGCCACTCAGCCAGGTGACACAGGGGCGCAGGTGGCAGGTGCGAGCTGGTTCTGGTCTCTTCAGGTTGGCACAGTCCGCTTCCTGCTGGGAGCTACACAGCACTGGCCTCCACACTGCCCCCAGGCCACACGACGTTGAGCACTGGCCCAGACAACAGGCGAGAAGAGAGAGAGAGGAAGACGGAAAGCATGTAGTACAGCATAGGAATGTTTCTGCCTTGTGATTGTTCACTATAAGGGTTACAGACTGTTACATCAGTGATTCTAATAACCAAAATGCATTGTATGATTATAGCAGGAATGGGCAACTGGCGGTCCACCCCACCATCAAAGGCCCTCGGATCAATTCCCACTACCCCCAAAATAAACCAATAATACAAATAAAACAAATGTAGGAACTCAAGTCAGTGTCTCAACGTACTGTTGTGAGTTAGAATAGTAGAATACGTAAGGTGCAATTTAGAAACGTGTCAACAGTTTATCTCTTGTTATTGCCAGTCACTGATAGTCAGTCAATTATCCCATGTCAACTAAATATTTTTAGATAAGTGCTAAGTTAGCTGGCCGCGAAACTATCTAAACTGGTTATCAGGGTCGAATTACCGTCCGGGGGGCCCCCATTGATTTTATTAGCCAGTTTCACTCAGATATCATATTTAAAATGGCAACCTATAGCAAAATGTGTAGAATTGCATGAAATTTGTTATACAATTGCAAAATCTTCTTTCCGCCCCATGTAAAAATGTGTAGAATTGCAGCAAACTTGCTTTAAAACTGCAAACATTTTCTCTACAGCCCATGGCAAAATGTGTAGATTTGCACGAAATGAACTATGGTATGGACGTGGGTACGCAGATCCACCAGCAACTGCGGCCCCTCATGATGAGTTCAGATTTTTGTGTGACCCCCATCCCTATACAAGTTGCCCAACCCTGGCCTACAGGGTCATCAACAAGCTCATAAACACAGAGGGTTATTTTCTCCTGTACTCACCTCGCTCCAATTACCCACCAACCAGAACACCTCCATGCTGATTGGCTCTTGGGCGTTCAGGTAACCATAATCACTGGCGAAGGTCACTACGGTACTCCCTGGTCTCTGCTCCTGACCTTTGTCTTTTGAATGAGGGGAGGGGCTTTTAGAACCTGAGGCAGGCCCTTTAGAATGTGGTCCTGGCTTTATAGAACGGGGAGCAGCGCTGACACTCTTGGGGGTCTCAATGGGCTTCTTCCGTTTAATGATCCTCACAGTGGGGCCGGGGGCCTCTGGGGTTGGGCTGCTGACGTACGGGGCATCGCTAGTGTGGGAAATGCCTTCTGTAATGGGATACAGTCCTTGTGTAGTGTGGTAAGGGGCTATAAGTGTACTCCTCATCCCTGCTGTGTGTGCCCGGGGTATAGGGGTGGTGTGGGGCACCCTGGTTGTCCGTTTGGTGAAAGGGTTGATAGAAGGGGTGGTGTTGGGGGGAGTGAGGGTGTAGCGGCTGGTGTTCATAGCCCAGTGCGCAGTGCTGGTTTGTGGGGTTGAGGGGGAGGTAGTGAGGGGTACTCTGGTTGTGTGTTGGGTTGTACGTGATGTTGTTGGGACGCTTGTGTGTGGTGTGGATGTAGGGTGTAACCTGGTGGTGGTCACGGTGGGCGGTGATTGGATGGGGGTCCTGAGAGAGGATTCCGTGGTAAAAATGTCCAGATCTGTAAGCCCCTCCTCCTCTGTAGTCACATCCTCCACCACATAGTCATACCCCGGGGTGTACGTAACCCCCAAATCTGGAAACACAAAATCAGCTGCACTCCCCTCCTCCTTTTCCTCATCCTCCTCTTCTTTCTCTCTCATGTCCCTCTCCCCGTTCTCTGTTTCAGTAGTACTGGTCGTAATAAACGCCCGGTCCTTATCCTCCACACGCCCATTCTTCACCACATGGTTATCGACGTCAATGATATCAGTGGCTGTGGAGGACCGTTGGAGGGGCTTGGTGGTAGAGGTGGTGATGGGGGTTGCAGTTCTCTCAGTCACTGTAACAGTGCTGGTTCCGGGTGTAGCGGTGGTGCTGGTGATTTTGGGGCCCCGGGTGTGCGTAACTGGCTGCCTGGTTGGGGGTCTCTTGGGCAGGTAGACACGCCGGTATTTAGGGGGTGGTCCCGGGCGCCGTCGGAGGCCTGCGCTTGGGCAGCTCTGCAGGGCACACAGCGACTTGGAGCGAGGCATGGTTTTGATGTCACACTTTTTTGGGGGTGCGGTCAGGCAGGTGACCGTCCGGGTGCGCACACTACCACCACATGTCACTGGGCACTGAGAGAGAGAGAGATTAAATAGGTTAAAAACAGAGCAAGGAGAGAGAGAGATTAACTAGGTTATTAACAGAACAAGGAGAGAGATTAAATAGGTTATTAATAGAACAAGGAGAGAGATTAAATAGGTTATTGATAGAGCAAGGAGAGAGAGAGAGAGATAGATAGATTAAATAGGTTATTAACAGAACAAGGAGAGAGAGATTAAATAGGTTATTAACAGAACAAGGAGAGAGAGATTAAATAGGTTATTAACAGAACAAGGAGAGAGAGATGAAATAGGTTATTAACAGAACAAGGAGAGAGATTAAATAGGTTATTAATAGAGCAGAGAGAGAGAGAGAGAGAGAGAGATAGATAGATTAAATAGGTTATTAATAGAGAGAGAGAGAGAGAGATGCAATAGGTTATTAACCGAGTAAGGAGAGAGAGAGAGAGATATGAAATAGGTTATTAACAGAGTAAGGAGAGAGAGAGAGAGAGATATGAAATAGGTTATTAACAGAGTAAGGAGAGAGAGAGAGAGAGATATGAAATAGGTTATTAACAGAGTAAGGAGAGAGAGAGATATGAAATAGGTTATTAACAGAACAAGGAGAGAGAGATGAAATAGGTTATTAACAGAACAAGGAGAGAGATTAAATAGGTTATTAACAGAACAAGGAGAGGGAGATGAAATAGGTTATTAACAGAACAAGGAGAGAGAGATGAAATAGGTTATTAACAGAACAAGGAGAGATATATGAAATAGGTTATTAACAGAACAAGGAGAGATATATGAAATAGGTTATTAACAGAACAAGGAGAGAGATATGAAATAGGTTATTAACAGAACAAGGAGAGAGAGATGAAATAGGTTATTAACAGAACAAGGAGAGAGATATGAGATAGGTTATTAACAGAACAAGAAGAGAGAGATGAAATAGGTTATTAACAGAACAAGGAGAGAGAGATTAAATAGGTTATTAACAGAACAAGGAGAGAGAGAGAGATTAAATAGGTTATTAACAGAACAAGGAGAAATAGAGAGAGTGGCAGAGAATGGAAGAGAAAGGAGAAGAAGAGAATAGTACCATGCTCCAGTTGCCCGCGGCCCAGTCGGGTCCACAGAGCTGGTCTCTGTTGCAGGGAACCACAGGTTTGGGTTTGAGCAGCTGTTTACAGTCCCCAGAGTGGAGCACCCTCTCCTCCCCGGCCACCGTGCGCACACACAGCACTGTGCGCTTCCTCACCCCTCCCGAACCACAGGTGGCAGAGCACAGCTGCCAGCGCCCCACCCACCACCTACACAGGGGGAGAGGAGAGAGAGTGTGAGATAAGGGCCCTGAACAAATTTGTGTTGGTCTGATTTGCTTCTGAAATGAATAGGTGTCAAAAAACAACAGGGCCAACAGTCAACAGACACTAATAACACCTGTTGAGTTAATGCGCTTTATAACTGTATTTATATGAGATCAGCATTAATATTGCAGATAGATTGTGGGTTCCATCAATCTACGGTACCTGTAGTTAAATAATTATACATATATTCCTAATTTCTTCTTTCTTCAAGTGCTGGATTTTCACCCACAGCGGCCAATCCACCATTCTGATCTTAACTCCAACCCTCCGATGTTCACTGACAAACCCATCTTTCCCAGTATAATGTCATTTTGTTATTTCATTTTTAATACATTCCTCCATTTTACTATGATGTCTTATTAGGGTACTGAACCTCCTTATTTGTAACATTACCGATATTGCCCTAAAAAAAAACACCTTACCCAAGAGTATAATGATATTTCCCATTGACGGATCGTGGTTTTTCAGATCCCGTAACAATACAGTTTGCTGTTCCATCTGAACCCTGATATTATGTATTATGACATAACAACCATGCCTGGACCCGACTCTGCAGTCTGCACACGGCTGACTGTTCAATGCCCCATATATTGAACATTATTTTTGTAGCAAGCATTTTATATAATAGCGTAAATTAAAACAAATGGAATTGTGTCAATTGTTGTTTTATATGTCAGTTCATAGACCTGTTGCCAAGGTATGAGGACATCAAAGACCTGTTTCCAACTGACTTCAATTTTATACAGCATTGCTGTTAAACCTTTTAACGTTAAGTGATTTATGCTAATCATTTTTAGCCATTTATGATTTTTAATGGGTGTCAGAGAGACTAATTATTTAATTCCTTCTTTAAGTAACGGTCTCTTCCAATTTTGTGGCAGAGCAGCTACCAATCAATCAAATGTATTTATAAAGCCCCTTTTACATCAGCAGATGTCACAGTGTTTATACAGAAACTCAGCCTAAAACCCCAAAGAGCAAGCTATGCAGATGAGTTGATTATAATGTTGTATTGAGCATACACATCTAAACACTGTTGTTAGTTGCTTGTATGACATCATTTTACCGTCCTTTTTAAAATGTCCTTCATAAATATTATACTCTTCTTGTACAATTGTGTCCAATATATATATATTGCCATATTATTTGCTGTAATACTTTTAAACATAGGATGGGCCTCTCTTAGTAGCTTGCTTGAAATCCAGTTTGGATTTAGATACAATGGAGACTAAGAAAGAGGTTTAATGCCTTAATATTTAATAGTTTTAACTCTCCAAACCCTAATGTTCGTTACATAAATATGTTCGTTTAACTTTGTCTGATTTGCCATTCCAAAAAAAGTGAAATATTTTTTCCTGATTTGAAAAACTATTATTCTGGAGTTGGTAGAGCCATGAATAAATATATAAACTGTGATATCTCTTGAGAATGAATCAGTGTAATCTTCCCGGAAATGGATAGGTGTTTCCCTCTCCACGGTTTCAAAATTCGATCTATTTTGCTAAGTTCGCTAGTTGCAAGATCGCTCAACTTTTCCTGGATATGTACACCAAGTACATAGACTTTACTATCCACCCATTTCATCGGGAGACCACATGGCAATTTAAAAGTTTATATATTTTAAAGATACAACCCATAATATAGTACACTTATCATAGTTGGGTTTGAGTCCAGAGAAACTGGAGAAATTATCCAGGTCCTCAATGAGGCCCTTCAAGGTTGAAGACTGAGGACTCAAGAGAATCACTTGAATCATCGTACATTGAGCCTTTTGTCTCTAATCCATACATTTTTAGCCCCTTAATGTTATCATTCGATTTTTAATGCTAACAGTTCCTAATAAATAGGTATGTTGACAGAGGGCAACCTTGTTTTATGCCTCTTGACAATTCAAAGTTCTCAGAGAAGTAACCGTTATTTATTATTTTACATAAAGGATTGTTGTACATTACTTTTGCCCATGATAGATTATCCATAGTTATTAACAATGTAACTGAGTTACAGTGTTAAAAACATAGAACTATAGTAGAAATAAGACAGGTGTTATAGAGTATTCGTCATAGTAATCGGGAAACTAAGGAACCTGGCGGGGCAGTCCATGTTCTTGCACTTGCGATGTCGGTCCTCTGGGCGGCTCTCTGGGTCACAAAGAGCCTCATCGACCACGCCCACCTCCAACTCAAAACACCTGACAGGCTGCTGCTGCTCACCTGGACGTCACAGAACACAGGCAGGGAAAGGTTTCGGTAGATGCTACGTGGGATCCTTGGGATGACCCTAACTTAAACCCTAACCTTAATCCCTACCCTTACCTAACCCTAACTTTAACCTGTTAAATGTAAACTTCAATGGAGTTGGTTCGTCCCAAGCATCCCACTTAGCATATAATAAAAGGTGTCTGTCTGAATAATCACACTGTATGCTCTGACACTCAATACTGCTCACCTGTCTGATTACACTGTAATAAGTCCAGACCATCAGAATCCAAAATCCACATCTCTCAACATATGATAAGTTAACACAGGGACTACAAATAAAAAGCATATCATAAGTTGTTTAAAAGACAACCCCTCACCTAGCCCACAGGTGGTGCTACAGTCTGTCCAGGCCCCATGCCTCCACCTGTACTCTGACTTGATGACCTCATTTCCTGTCTGGCGGTTCCTCTTGATGGTGTACTCATACTTTATACCTGGATTCTTTTCCTGGTACAGCAACTGGACAACAGGAAACACACACTAAATGGTTAGGCTGTGTGTATCATATCTGAATCCTGATCTAGCTGGTCAATATCTAGCTGGATTTTTTTCATGTGTATGGTGTGTATGGTGTGTATACCTGGATCATGACCGGTTGTTTGGTGGGTCCAGGGGAGGTAAGGTTCTCCAGGTTCCCGCTGCGCTCGTAGTAGAAGGTGGTTCCGCCTGCCTTGTACTCTCCATTCCATTGGATGATGTACTCGCCATTCAGGAAATACTCCTCTGACCCCTGACCCCGCAGAGCCAGAAAGTTCCCCGCCTCCTCCATTTCCTGGACCACAATGTCACGTGCCCCCTCTGGGATTACTCCCACGTCCACGTAGCCTGTGACAGGATGAAGGAGAAGAAGGCGAATCAGCTGTGTTAGTGCTGGGCTGGAACAAAAGCCTGAAAACCCTGTGGGACCCTAAACCTACAATGGTATCAAAGCTAAAGAAATGAAATGCAAGCAGAGGCATGACAAAGACACTGTTACACACAGAATGAATCATGGTTGCAGGTTGCAACGTGGGAGAGGCCAGAGCTTACAGAGGCCACCATGGCAGCCAGCTATATGGTTACACCACCATCCAGACTTCCAGACTCTCTGTGATCTTTAATAGAGGGTGGGAGAGTGGCGTGTGTGTGTGTGTGTGTGCCTTGGGTGGCGGGGTGGGTAACCCTGTCTCTCGTCTGTAACAGTGTGTGTGGGAGGGCACTGCTCTGGTAGGGTCTCTGGTTTTTAATAGTGTGTGGATGTGTGGGGGAGGTGTTGGTGTGTGTCTGTTTGTGAGGGTAAATGAGGGGGGGTAAGCATTACTTTGGATCTCAGCTCTGCCCTTTGAAGTTTCATACATCTGAGCCGGAGGGTGTCCGTAAAAGGGCACTGGAGACACACACAGACACAGACACACACACACACAGTGGATGTCTGGGAGGTAAGGTTGAGATCTGGGTCTGCATTCCAAACATAAAGCTCACTCCCTTCTCCCAGTCCTGGATGACTTGTCCTACCATATATGAAGGGATCATGCAGCCAGCACTGGAATGCATCTACCTACTACCTGCAGTTTGAAAGCTTATTTCCTGCAATTCTACACTTTTTGCCGTGGGTCAGAGAGAAAAAAATTGCTGTTTTATAGCTCATCTAATGCTATTCTTCACATTTTGCCATGAGGCTGAGAGAACATTTTGCTGTTTTAAAGCTAATTTCATGCAATTATACACAATTCTATATGCTATCTGGGGGGCCCACAATCCAAACCCCCCTCTCCCCCCCAAGAAAAAACATTTGGTTAGGGGCCCCGGGGCACCTGCCCTGGGTGCCCGTTTGGTAATCCAACCCTGTGCTCCGGAACTTCTTATAGTGAGTGGAGTTGTTGCCATATATTCAAGGCTTGAATGCAACATCTGAATGTGATATGTGAGGAACAGCTGCTTGGAGATTTATTATAAATAAAAACTGTGACTTCAGGTGAAGGGCGCAGATCAAGAATCTTTGTTGGAATGTGGCCCTCACAATCAACTAAAATAAATAGAGCAAATAATCAGGGAATGATTCTATTCTGTCATGGATGATAATAATTAATACTGACATTTGGTGGTGTGCAAACATATGATCATAATCCTTTTTCAGTTATTTTATTCTATAATATGGGATGGAATCAATGTTGATTTTATCTTTTGCAAACATTATGTCATAAATCAGTTAATCTATTCATTTCATACCTGCTCCCAAAAAGGCTCTTAAATTTGCATCTTCATTTACAAATCAAAACAAATTGCATGGATGGACATTTACAGGAATAAAACCTAATACTGACGCGGTTGTACAATTCTAATGCACCCTAACACGACAACTTTGATCCGCATAGATACTATAATCATCTAGGCCACAGGGATTGGTGGAAGTCACCCCCCCCCCCCCGCATTCATGTAATGATGGCACTGAAGCGGACACATTGAGCACACATTTGGCATGCCAAAGCTTGTTGTACTAATTACATACACCACCAACAAAGGTGATGGACACAATTTTGGATTTGAACTTTCCTGACCGGAACAGTCACTCAATACTGGAATATATTCAGTAACTGAAAGTATGGGGTGCACGTCTGTCACGTTCCTGACCTATTTCTGTTAGTTTATGTGTGTTAGTTGGTCAGGACGTGAGGTTGGGTGGGCATTCTATGTTTTCTGTTTCTGTGTTGGTTTTTGGGTTGCCTGGTATGGCTCTTAATTAGAGGCAGGTGTTTGGCGTTCCTCTAATTAAGAGTCATATTTAGGTAGGCGTTGTCACAGTGTTCGTTGTGGGTGATTGTCATCTGTGTCTGTGTCTTACACCACGCGGGACTGTTTACGGTTTGTTCGGTTTGTGTAGCCTATGTTCCTATTCGTGCGTTTTCTTGTTTTATGTAAGTACGACGTCTAGGTCTGTCTACACCGTTTGTTGTTTTTTTGTTAGTTTATCAAGTTCGTGTTTTCGTTAAATAAATATGTCTTTTCACTACGCTGCGCCTTGGTTCCCTCAATACTCCTCCTCTTCCGAAGATGAAGAGGAGGAGGAATGCCGTTACAGAATCACCCACCAAGAATCCAGAACCAAGCAGCGTAATTTGGAGCAACGGGGAAGTATACAGGACTTGTGGAGTTGGGAGCAAATATTTAACGGAGAAGGACCATGGGCTAAAGTGAATCACCGTCCATGGGAACAGCTGGAGGCAGCTCGGAGAGTGGAGGAAAAGAGAGAGAGGAACCGGAGTTATGAGGGAACGCGTCTTGCACGGAAGCCCAAAAAGCCCGTGAGTAACACCCAAAAATTTCTTGGGGGGGGGTAAGAGGTAGTGGGCCAAGGGCAGGTAGGAGACCTGCGCCCACTTCCCAGGCTTACCGTGGAGAGCGGGAGTACGGGCAGGCGCCGTGTTACGCAGTAGAGCGCACGGTGTCTCCTGTACGAGTGCATAGCCCAGTGCGGGTTATTCCACCTCCCCGCACTGGTAGGGCTAGATTGGGTATTGAGCCAGGTGTCATGAGGCCGGCTCAACGCGTCTGGTCTCCAGTGCGTCTCCTCGGGCCGGCATACATGGCACCTGCCTTACGCATGGTTTCCCCGGTTCGCCTACATAGGCCGGTGCGGGTTATTCCACCTCCCCGCACTGGTCGGGCGACCGGGAGCATTCAACCAGGTAAGGTTGGGCAGGCTCAATGCTCTAGAGAGCCAGTACGCCTCCACGGTCCGGTATTTCCGGCGCCACCTCCCCGCCCCAGCCTAGTACCTACAGTGCCTACACTACGCACTAGGCTACCAGTGCGTCTCCTGAGCCCTGTTCTTCCTCCACGCACGCTCCCTGTAGTGCGTGTATCCAGTTCGGTGCCTCCAGTTCCGGCACCACGCACTAAGCCTCCTGTGCGTCTCCAGAGCCCTGTACACACTGTTTCTTCTCCCCCTACTAATCCTGATGTGCTTGTCCTCAGCCCGGTGTCACCAGTGCCGGTACCACGCACCAGGTATAGAGTGGGCTTTGAGAGTCCAGTGTGCCCTGTCCCTGCTCCCCGCACTAGTATGAAGGTGCGTGTCCTTAGCCCGGTGCCTCCAGTTCCGGCACCACGCACCAGGTCTACAGTGCACCTTATCCGGCCAGAGCCATCCGTCTCCCCAGCGCCATCTGAGCCATCTGTCTCCCCAGCGCCATCTGAGCCATCCGTCTCCCCAGCGCCATCTGAGCCATCCGTCTCCCCAGCGCCGTCTGAGCCATCCGTCTGCAATGAGCCTGCAAAGCCGCCCGTCTGCCATGAGCCTACAGAGCCGTCAGCCAGACAGGAGCCGCTAGAGCCGCCCGCCAGACAGGAGCCGCTAGAGCCGCCCGCCAGACAGGATCTGCCAGAGCCGCCAACCAGACAAGATCTGCCAGAGCCGTCCGTCAGACAGGATCTGCCAGAGCCGTCCGTCAGACAGGATCTGCCAGAGCCGCCAACCAGACAGGATCTGCCAGAGCCGCCAGCCAGACAGGATCTGCCAGAGCCGCCAGCGAGCCATGAGCAGCCAGAGCCGCCAGCGAGCCATGAGCGTCCAGAGCCGTCAGCCTGCCATGAGCGTCGAGAGCCGTCAGCCTGCCATGAGCGTCGAGAGCCGTCAGCCAGCCATGAGCGTCGAGAGCCGTCAGCCAGCCATGAGCGTCGAGAGCCGTCAGCCAGCCATGAGCGTCGAGAGCCGTCAGCCAGCCATGAGCGTCGAGAGCCGTCAGCCAGCCATGAGCGTCGAGAGCCGTCAGCCAGCCATGAGCGCCGAGAGCCGTCAGCCAGCCATGAGCGCCGAGAGCCGTCAGCCAGCCATGAGCGTCGAGAGCCGTCAGCCTGCCATGAGCGTCCAGATTCGTCAGTCAGCCATGAGCTGCCCTTCAGCCAGAAACGGCTATATACCCAGAACTGCCCCTCAGTCCAGAGCTGTCTCTCTGTCCGGAGCTGCCTTTCAGTCCGGAGTTGCCCCTCCATCATGATCTCCCTCTCTATCTTGATCTACCTCTATATTCTGATCTATCCTTCTGTCTGGTGCTATCCCTCTGTCTTGATTTATCCCTCTGTCCCGGTGCTGTCCCTGTCATGGATGTTACTAAGAGGATTTTGTGGAGGTAAGATATGGGTGGACATTTTTAGGGGTAGATGGAGGCTAGGATTGATTATGGTGGGGTGGGGACCTCGCCCGGAGCCTGAGCCACCACCGTGGTCAGATGCCCACCCAGACCCTCCCCTAGACTTTGTGCTGGTGCGCCCGGTGTTCGCACCTTATGGGGGGGGTTATGTCACGTTCCTGACCTATTTCTGTTAGTTTATGTGTGTTAGTTGGTCAGGACGTGAGGTTGGGTGGGCATTCTATGTTTTCTGTTTCTGTGTTGGTTTTTGGGTTGCCTGGTATGGCTCTTAATTAGAGGCAGGTGTTTGGCGTTCCTCTAATTAAGAGTCATATTTAGGTAGGCGTTGTCACAGTGTTCGTTGTGGGTGATTGTCTTCCGTGTCTGTGTCTTACACCACGCGGGACTGTTTACGGTTTGTTCGGTTTGTGTAGCCTATGTTCCTATTCGTGCGTTTTCTTGTTTTATGTAAGTACGACGTCTAGGTCAACAAACACCGTTTGTTGTTTTTTTGTTAGTTTATCAAGTTCGTGTTTTCGTTAAATAAATATGTCTTTTCACTACGCTGTGCCTTGGTTCCCTCAATACTCCTCCTCTTCCGAAGATGAATAGGAGGAGGAATGCCGTTACAACGTCCAACTGACGTGAGATCGTGTGTGTGGTGTAACGTTATTCAAATAACCCCATGGAATGTCATAATAAAATGATAGGGATTATATTAATTATAAGGATAATAGATTGAAGATAGTATAAACTGCTGATCGCCTCATATGGGAGCAGGTAGCACAAATCTATTGATTTGTGCTAATGCTAGCTAGGTAGGTTTTGACATTTTGGTAGGGCCGTGCTAGTTCTAGCTAAATCTCAGAATATAATTCATTATAGGGCTAATAGATTGAAATTGGTATTAATTGCGGATCTCCTCTCATGGGAGCAGGTAGCATTATTAGTCTATGTTCACTAGCTAGTTAGTGTCATACAGGTTCAATTGTATCACTTTCCAAAAAGAATGATATGATACCAAGGTAAAAGGCAGTAAATGCTCCATTTACCTTGGTTTTCACAGTAACTACTGCTAATATGACCCCCATTTTCTCCAAAACACAATACAGGCAGGATACTAGTCCAAATGATTAAGCATGTATTTTATGTAGCGAAAATGACAACAACTAATGTTTTGACCATATGAGCAGTTACTGCCTTTAATGTCCTGCTCTGAAGAGAACCTATCAATCTATCGTCCTCTCTGGCTGTGAGGTCACGGAGGTCACTAGTGAGTCATTCTCTCAAAAATGCAGATGTACTGGAGTCAGACAGACAAATATGCCAAAGACAGCAAGACAAATAACTGTATACACACACACACACACACACACACACACACACACACACACACACACACACACACACACACACACACACACACACACACACACACACACACACACAGATGGAGGGTAGCTGCCAAAAACAGCAGAATAAACAGCTGTATACTCCCATACAGAGCGCTGCCATGACAACCACATGGCAACAACCCAATGACAATCCTGTAACCAGTGCGTGAAGACGTTGTGGGAGATGTTTTGGGGGTATGGGAGGAGAGATGAGACATCAGGGAGATATTTAGGAAGGAGATAGGAGACTCACCGAAGCCATCCCCCCCATCAAAGGTCATCTGGACAGTCTCACAGGAGGAACCATCGCCCAGACACACTCCACAACGATCCTCTACAGCGTTAGAGTCTATACCATAGTCACAGCCCACCTCCTACACACACAGGTCAAGAATTATGCACACACACACACACACACACACACACACACACACACACACACACACACACACACACACACACACACACACACACACACACACACACACACACACACACAGACACAGACACAGACACAGACACAGACACACACACACACGGATAAGGTAAAGATTCAAGGTAATCAGATCAGGTACACACAGAGATACACAGACGGAAGGAAAACAACGAACAGATTCCCTCTCAACTCCAACAGGCATAGACCCTATCTTAAATCTATCTCAGGCCCCATGCTCTCTTCTTGCAGAGACAGGACTTATGCTGCGGTCATAACATCTCGTAAATTGGTCAATATGAGCATACGACTGGGGAAAAAATCCCTCCAAATCGTAAATACTAGTAGAAAACTCATCTATCATCCCTGAGCGCCGACTTCTCCCACACGCTGACCTCTGACGTCACCTACTAAGGAAATGACCTCAGCAGTTAAATGCAACAACAAAACATTATTTATAAAAAGCATACTATTAATATGGTTTAAAACACTATCATTTGTTTACAAGCATGATAGCTGTACTTCTAGTTTATGGTTGAAGAGGCGTGTTTGCCATTAGCCAATCGGCACTTCTCAACGTGTTCAAAGAATGTGAATGCATCCAACTTGTATTTACGACTTCACAACTGGTAATTACCACATTACCACATGGTTATGAACGCAGCATAATACCTGCTTTCTTCCACCCTCCCCCTTCCCCCCTTCCCTCTGTCTCACTCTCTTACCCAGCCACACTACCTTGCACACTCCGTTGACACAGAGGCTTCTGGAGTTGTTGTTCATGAAGCAGGGAGTTCCATCTGTCACAGCATCCAGCATCTTCTCAGAGAAATGCTCATCCACAGGACGACAATGCAGCTCACACGGACTCGCTGGGCAAGGCACGGAAGAGATGAGGGATGGAACCGGGGGGAGGGGGGGGGGGGGGGGGGGGGGGGTTGGATCAGTGGAAGTATTGAAACATTTGATTCCCTTTTCAGTTTTGGAATAGTATTGGAAATGCATGTATATGCTGCCCCCTGCTGCTAGATACATATAATCACAACTCTTAGAATGATGAGGCCTGTGTATATATACACGTGTGTGTCTCGGTGTGTTTACTGTGGTATGTGTGTGTGATGATTTTAGCTCTTACATAGGCTGGCCACAGGGACCCACTCGTAGAGTTCGTTCTGGTAGGGCACTGTGTCAAATTCACTACACAGCATTTCTCTGAAGGTGGGTTTGGCCTTTTGGCATGGTTTGGTGTTACAGATATGGTAACGCCTCCTCTCGCCTGTACAGTACTTCCCACCAAACTCTGGTCTGAGGGAAACAAAGGACCACACATTTTAATCAAATATGGAAAGAGGGGAGGTGGAAAAAGGAAAAGAGGGAAGAGGAGATGGAGGAGAGAATAAGCGAGGATAGGAAAGGAGGCAGATGTGGGATCAGTTCTTACTTGGGGTGGTTACACTCCCTGTGAGCAGACTGCACCCCGGCCCCACATGTCCTGGAACAGTGAGACCAGCTACTCCACTGTCCCCAGTTCCCATTCACTGTCTCCGGTAGCTTCCCTACGATAACACACTCCCCTGAGATACACCACTGACAGAGAGAACACATACACACATAAGAGAGGACATTCTAAACACCATCGCAAACTTGCCAGTGAAACAGTGCCCCGCAACACACACACACACGTACAAACACACAGATACCCACAGCCTCAACCTACCTTCTCAGGGCCACAGCTAGTGCCATCTATGGGGGAGTCCAGTTTAGAACGACAGGACCCATTCACTGAACACCACAGGATCTGGCACACATTCTAGAAGGAAGACAAACCCAGGCTAAGTAAGTTCCCATCCAGACTAGGAACTGGTGGTGGTGTGTATGTGTGTGTGTAACTCACGTTGATTTCGTGGCAGTAGGTGGCATTGGGGCCGTACTGTAGTTGACACTGGTGCTGTGTGGTGTAGCGGACCCCCAGACGGGCCAGTGGGGTGGTCAGACCCTTCTTTGAGGGACGGTCGTCCAGACAGAAGCCCCAACCACGACTAGGGAATCAGAGAGAATCACCTCATCCACGTTAGCATCAAACAATTACACAGAAGTGAGAGGGTGAGACAAAGAGAAGGAGAGAGAGGAAGAGAGAAAGATAGAGAGAGACAGACACACAGACAGCAGACAGGGAGAGAGACAGACAGACAAACAGCAGACAGGGAGAGATACAGACACACAGATAGCAGACAGGGAGAGAGACAGACAGACAGCAGACAGGGAGAGAGAAAGACACACAGACAGCAGACAGGGAGAGAGAAAGACACACAGACAGCAGACAGGGAGAGAGACAGACACACATACAGCAGACAGGGAGAGAGACAGACACACAGACAGCAGACAGGGAGAGAGACAGACAGACAGCAGACAGGAAGAGAGACAGACAGACAGCAGACAGGGAGGGAGACAGAGACTCACTCTAGGAAGCGTGTGATGTAGTCTTTGGAGCAGGAGGACCAGGTAAGTGGGGAGGTGTCGTACATTAGTTGTCTGGACATGATGAAGGGGTGTCTGCCGTCCAGCTCACAGTCATTCCCCTGACCATCATGGTGGATCCCAAAGCTGAGGAAAACAAAGAAGAGATGGTCCTTTAGAATTTGATCTATCGAAGCAATAGGCTTAGATAAGAATTGTTAGATAGTCTTGACTTAGATCGAAGTAGAAATCGGTGAGACACACACACACAGCCACAAACCTGTGTCCCAGCTCGTGTGCGATGGTGAAGGCTACAGGTAGTCCTGAGTCTTCGTTGATGTTGCAGCTACGGTGAGGCTGGCACATCCCTGACAGATGGGACAGACCAAGGGTCTCACACGGCTCGTTGAGCCCTGCACAGATGTCCTTCCTGGTGGTCGAAATTCACACACACACACACACACACACACACACACACACACACACACACACACACACACACACACACACACACACACACACACACACACACACACACACACACACACGGACCTTAGCATCGTCATACACAATCCACAGTTGTACAGTGTAGTATATGGGTGTTCATGTGCGTACGGCTGCAGTCTTGCCTGGTGACCAGCACTGCCACGTCGTGGTGAGCAGGGTGTGTGTCACTTAGTGGGTTGAGTTTCTTCTGCCAGGCACAGAAACTGGCCAGAGAAGTGTCTGCATGGTGGATGATCTTCAGCCCTTTCTAAAGTAGACAACATGAACAACACCATCATCATAGAGGCACAGATAAAAGGCAACACGACACATCAGCTGAAGACTTGTATGTTTGAGTTGTTTTGATATTGTGCATTTCCATTTTAGTCATTCAGCAGACACTCTTGTCCAGAGCGGCTTACAAGCGCAATTAGGGTTAAGTGCCTTGCTTAAGGGCACATCAACATCATTTTTTCTAGTCAGTTCATGGATTTGAACCAGCGACCTTTCGGTTTACTGGCCCAAAGCTCTTAAACGCTAGGCTACCTGCCGCCCAGGTGCACTCCTCTTATATGAATTATGTCAATCCTAGAAGTTTAGGATTATATGTCAACAGACATCATATGCTGGGCTCTAATTTGCTAACTGGCTAGCAAACCTAGCTGGCTAAAAATCTGTTAACTTGCCCAGTATGGTTTAAGAAAGCACTGGAAGAAAGAAAAGGGACTGGATAGCTAGCTCAAAAGATGGGATTCCAAAAGGCCTAATACATTTATCTGGTGCTCCTATAGACTACTGTTTGGTGCTCCTAACTTGTTTTTGCCAATGAAAAAGTTCATTAAGAGCCTTCATCGTATGTCTGGGTTAACGTGAAGTGTTGATTACCTCCTCGCCCTGCAGGAGGATCAGGCGGACCAAGGTGATATGGATGGCATTTCCTATACTGGCATCATGGAATATCCCTGCCACCTGACACAGACACACACACACACTGCTGTCATGACATGACACTGTTGCTGTGTATATGTCTTGTGTGGACGGAGTGTCAGGTAAAGGGTTGATCCTCCCTACTCACCATGTTCATGATGGTGAAGATGTAAGACTCAACGTTGTCACTGCCGTGGTAGTCGATCAGTTTAGTGTCTGCCACCACCATGGTCTCTACCCACCTTCAAACAGGACAGAGAAACACAAAGAAAGAGATGTCAATTTCAGTTACAGACGATGATCAAATCAAATCTAACAACAGGTGTAGACCTTACAGTGAAATGCTTACTTACAAGCCATTAACCAAAAAAATACCTAAAAAAATACCTAAAATTATAATAAATAAAAGTAACAAATAATTAAAGAGCAGCAGTAAAATAACAATAGCAAGTCTATATACAGGGTAGAGGTCGACCGATTAATCAGAATGGCAGATTAATTAGGGCCGATTTCAAGTTTTCATAACAATCGGAAATCGTTATTATTATTTTTTTACACCTTTATTTAATCTTTATTTAACTAGGCAAGTCAGTTAAATTCTTATTTTCAATGACGGCCTAGGAACGGTGGGTTAACTGCTTCGTTCAGGGGCAGAACGACAGATTTTTACCTTGTCAGCTCGGGGGATTCAATCTTGCAACCTTACAGTTAACTAGTCCAACGCTCTAACCACCTGATTACATTGCACTCCACAAGGAGACTGCCTGTTACGCAAATGCAGTAAGCCAAGGTAAGTTGCTAGCTATCATTAAACTTATCTTGTAAAAAACAATCAATCAATCAATCATAATTACTAGTTAACTACACATGGTTGATGATATTACTAGTTTATCTAGCGTGTCCTGCGTTGCATATAATCGATACGGTGCGTATCGTTGCTCCAATGTGTACCTAACCATAAACATCAATGCCTTTCTTAAAATCAATACACAGAAGTATATATTTTTAAACCTGCATATTTAGCTAAAAGAAATCCAGGTTAGCAGGCAATATTAACCAGGTGAAATTGTATCACTTCTCTTGCGTTCATTGCACGCAGAGTCAGGGTATATGCAACAGTTTGGGCCGCCTAATTTGCCAGAATTTTACGTAATTATGACATAAAATAGAAGGTTGTGCAATGTAACAGGAATATTTAGACTTATGGATGCCACCCGTTAGATAAAATACGGAACGGTTCCGTATTTCACTGAAAGAATAAACGTCTTGTTTTCGAGATGATAGTTTCCGGATTCGGCCATATTAACTTCTTCTGGCTGCAGAGGCAGTATTGAGTAGCTCTGATAAAAGGTGCCCATTTCAAACGGCCTCGTACTCAATTCTTGCTCGTACAATATGCATATTATTATTACTATTGGATAGAAAACACTCTCTAGTTTCTAAAACAGTTATCATGTTATAACTAAGTCTATGATTTGATAGAGCAGTCTGACTGAGTGATGGTAGGCAGCAGCAGGCTCGTAAGCATTCATTCAAACAGCACTTTCGTGCGTTTGCCAGCAGCTGTTTATGACTTCAAGCCTATCAACTCCCGAGATTAGGCTGGTGTAACCGATGTGAAATGGCTAGCTAGATAGCGGTGTGTGCGCTAATAGCGTTTCAAATGTCACTCGCTCTGAGACTTGGAGTAGTTATTCCCCTTGCTCTGCATGGGTAACGCTGCTTCGAGGGTGGCTGTTGTCGTTGTGTTCCTGGTTCGAGCCCAGGTAGGAGCGACGAGAGGGACGGAAGCTATACTGTTACACTGGCAATACTAAAGTGCCTATAAGAACATCCAATAGTCAAAGGTTAATGAAATACAAATGGTATAGAGAGAAATAGTCCTATAATTGCTATAATAACTACAACCTAAAACCTCTTACCTGGGAATATTGAAGACTCATGTTAAAACGAACCACCAGCTTTCACATGTTCTCATGTTCTGAGCAAGGAACTTAAACGTTAGCTTTCCTACATGGCACATATTGCACTTTTACTTTCTTCTCCAACACTTTGTTTTTGCATTATTTAAACCAAATTGAACATGTTTCATTATTTATTTGAGGCTAAATTGATTTTATTGATGTATTATATTAAGTTAAAATAAGTGTTTATTCAGTATTGTTGTAATTGTCATTATTACAAATAAATAAATACAAATCGGCCGATTAATCGGCATCGGCTTTTTTTGGGTCCTCCAATAATCGGTATCGGCGTTGAAAAATCATAATCGGTCGACCTCTAATACAGGGGGTACTGGTACAGAGTCAATGTGCGGAGGCACCGGTTAGTCGAGGTAATTGAGGTAATATATACATATGGGTAGAGTTATTAAAGTGACTTATGCATAGATAATAACAGAGAGTAGATGCAGCATAAAAGGAGTAAGGGGGGCAATGCAAATAGTCTGGTTAGCCATTTGATTAGATGTTCAGTGGTCTTATGGCTTGGTGGTGGAAGCTGTTAAGAAGCCTCTTGGACCTAGACTTGGCGCTCCGGTACTGCTTGCTGTGCGGTAGCAGAGAGAACACTCTATGACTATGGCTGAAGTCTTTGACAATTTTTAGGGCCTTCCTCTGACACTGCCTGGTATAGAGGTCCTGGATGGCAGGAAGGTTGGCCCCAGTGATGTACTTGGCACTTGTTGTGCCTTGCGGTCGGAAGCCGTGCAGTTGCCATACCAGGCAGTTATCTTCTTATGGCTGCAGGGGGCGTATTGAAAAACTGGAAAATATGTGCACATTTTCAAACGGCCTCTTAATCAATTTTTGCTCTTACAATATGCATATATTTTCTACTATTGGATAGAAAACAGTCTCTAGTTTCTAAAAACGTTTGAATTATTTCTCTAAGTGGAACAGAACTATTTTTACAGCCCATTTCTTATCCGGAATTGAGATTTCCAAATGCGAGGTCTCTCTTCAAGACCTTGTCTATAAAAGGGCATGTCACTTAGGACTGTAGAAACACGTCATACGCCTTCCTCTGGGTGTCATGCGGAAGTGAGAGCAGAAAGGACTTGAATATCTCGTCCAGGGACTGAACACAACCTCTTGGAGTGAGACCTGCGCACTTTATTTTTTTTTCTGGGCACGAAGTAGAACCTGGACTCGGCTCCTGGAATGCGCTCGTTAAAGGTGAATATGATCTCTGGCTTCGATATTATTTGATACATGTCACAATATCATCCTAAAGTACACTGCTCAAAAAAATAAAGGGAACACTTAAACAACACAATGTAACTCCAAGTCAATCACACTTTTCTGAAATCAAACTGTCCACTTAGGAAGCAACACTGATTGACAATAAATTTCACATGCTGTTGTGCAAATGGAATAGACAAAAGGTGGAAATTATAGGCAATTAGCAAGACACCCCCCAAAACAGGAGTGATTCTGCAGGTGGTGACCACAGACCACTTCTCAGTTCCTATGCTTCCTGGCTGATGTTTTGGTCACTTTTGAATGCTGGCGGTGCTCTCACTCTAGTGGTAGCATGAGACGGAGTCTACAACCCACACAAGTGGCTCAGGTAGTGCAGTTCATCCAGGATGGCACATCAATGCGAACTGTGGCAAAAAGGTTTGCTGTGTCTGTCAGCGTAGTGTCCAGAGCATGCAGGAGCTACCAGGAGACAGGCCAGTACATCAGGAGACGTGGAGGAGGCCGTAGGAGGGCAAAAATGCCTCATTTTCAAAGAATTCCAGGGGGAAAAAAGATGCACCAGTCGCCTAGTTTGATTCCTACTGGCATAAAATGTGTCAATAGAAGCCAAACTCATTTCTGCCACCCGACCCGCCTATATAATGGTAGGAGAAACAATGCTGTGCACCTATCTCTGCTGACGGAGCGTTGGGAGCGATGTTGAGCCGTCTCCTCCTCTCTCTCCCTCTCTTCCTCCTGCTGTTCCCTCTCCCAGTCCTCTCTTTCCCTCTCCACCACTAGGGAATCACCTGGTGCGTCTGCAGGATGGACAGCAGCACAGAGATATGAGGTAAAACAATCTAGTGTATTAGACAAGCGGAAAAATAGGACCTTGAGCACTCCTCATGCTCATACAAAACATTTACAAAAGCCAAACCAATCTAACAAAACAAACTCTATTCGATTATATTATATTTAATTGTGTTCAAGTCTATTTAATTGAGTTATGTTCTAATATATTCTACTCACCTCTGACCCCACAGGGGCTGTGTGTGTCCCGGGCCTCAGAGCTGCGTCGGTATCTCTGTGGTGCCGTGGTTACGCTGGGATAGACCACATGGGGCTCGGGTCCCTCTCTTTTGACAGCCCCATCAGTGGACCCCTGGACTGGCTGAATGAAGTGGGGTCCTTCAGGCAAGGTAAAGAGACCTTTCTGTGGGGGGGAAACACCCACAAACGGTATACAGTATATGTACACTGCGTGTGTGTGGACAAGCTAAACACCTTCTCCGGACAAGCTAAACACCTTCTTCGCCCACTTTGAGGATAACACAGTGCCACCGACGCAGCCCGCTACCAAGGACTGTGGGCTCTCCTTCTCTGTGGCCGACGTGAGTAAGACATTTATTCGTGTTAACCCTTGCAAGGCTGCCGGCCCAGACGGTATCCCTAGCCGCGTCCTCAGAGCATGCGCAGACCAGCTGGCTGGAGTGTTTACGGACATATTAAATCTCTCCCTATCCCAGTCTGCTGTCCCCACATGCTTCAAGATGGCCACCATTGTTCCTGCAGCCAAGAAGGCAAAGGTAACTGAACTAAATGACTATCGCCCTGTAGCACTCACTTCTGTCATCATGAAGTGCTTTGAGAGACAAGTCAAGGATCGTATCACCTCTACCTTACCTATCACCCTAGACCCACTTCAAATTGCATACCGCCCCAATATATCCACAGAAGATGAAATCACCATCGCACTGCACACTACCCTATACCATCTGGGAAAGAGGAATACCTATGTAAGAAGGTTATAGTCAACCTGTTCATTGACTATAGCTTAGCTTTCAACACCATAGTACCCTCCAAGCTCATCGTTAAACTCGAGGCCCTGGGTCTGAACCCCGCCCTGTGCAACTGGGTCCTGGACTTCCTGACGAGCCGCCCCCAGGTGGTGAAGGAGGGAAACAACACCTCCACTTCGCTGATCCTCAACACTGGGGCCCCACAGGAGTGCGTGCTCATCTCCCTCCTGTACTCCCTGTTCACCCATGACTGCGTGGCCACGCACGCCTCCAACTCAATCATCAAGTTTGCAGACGACACAACAGTAGGCGTACACGTCACGGACAAACTGAAATGGTCCACCCACATAGACAGTGTGGTGAAGAAGGCGCTACAGCACCTTTTCAACATCAGGAGGCTGAAGAAATTTGTCTTGGCACCTAAAACCCTCACAAACTTTTACAGATGCACAATTGAGAGCATCCTGTCAGGTTGTATCACCGTCTGGAACGGCAACTGCACTGCCCGCAACTGCAGGGCTCTCCAGAGGGTGGTGCGGTCTGCCCAACGCATCACCGTGGGCAAACTACCTGCCCTCCAGGACACCTACAGCACCCGATGTCACAGGAAGGCCAAAAAGTTAATCAAGGACAACAACCACCCGAGCCACTGCCTATTCACCCCGCTATCATCCAGAAGGCGAGGTCAGTACATTGCATCAAAGCTGGGATCGATAGACTGAAAAATAGCTTCTATCTCAAGGCCATCAGCCTGTTAAATAGCCCTCACTATCACCTTAGAGGCTGCTGCTCTATATACATAATCTTGAAATCACTGGCCACTTTAATAAATGGAACACAAGCCACTTTAATAATGTTTACATATTTTGCATTTAAAAATGTAAATAAAGGAGAGCCACACACTCTAGGAGCTCAGATGCAAAGATATTTATATCCAACGTTTCGACAGATAAGCTGTCTTCATCAGGGTATAATGACAAACACTACAGTATGACTCATTTATATAGTGTCAAAAGACACACACAGGTGTCTGTGATAATGGCCGGGTGTGGCCTGATATCATTGGTTAATTCTCATGTCTTAAAATAGCATACAAAAAACTCTGCTAGCCAGCACCTCGCCTAAATAGGTGTGCGTTTCTTTCGCCTCTACATATTTTGCATTACCCATCTCATATGTATATACTGTATTCTATACTATCTACTGTATCTTAGTCTATGCCGCTCTGACATTTCTCGTCCATATATTTATATGTTCTTAATTCCATTCCTTTACTTAGATTTGTGTGTTTTATTTATTTATTTCACCTTTATTTAACCAGGTAGGCTAGTTGATAACAAGTTCTCATTTGCAACTGCGACCTGGCCAAGATAAAGCATAGCAGTGTGAACAGACAACAACACAGAGTTACACATGGAGTAAACAATAAACAAGTCAATAACATGGTAGAAAAAAGAGAATCTATATACAATGTGTGCAAAAGGCATGAGTTAGGCAATAAATCGAGTAATTACAATTTAGCAGATTAACACTGGAGTGATAAATCATCAGATGATCATGTGCAAGAAGAGATACTGGTGTGCAAAAGAGCAGAAAAGTAAATAAATAAAAGCAGTATGGGGGGTGAGGTAGGTAAATTGGGTGGGTAGTTTACAGATGGACTATGTACAGCTGCAGCGATCGGTTAGCTGCTCGGATAGCAGATTTTTAAAGTTGTTGAGGGAGATAAAAGTCTCCAACTTCAGAGATTTTTGCAATTCGTTCCAGTCGCAGGCAGCAGAGAACTGTAAGGAAAGGCGTCCAAATGAGGGTTTGGCTTTAGGGATGATCAGTGAGATACACCTGCTGGAGCGCGTGCTACGGGTGGGTGTAGCCATCGTGACCAGTGAACTGAGATAAGGCGGCACTTTACCTAGCATAGCCTTGTAGATGACCTGGAGCCAGTGGGTCTGACGACGAACATGTAGCGAGGGCCAGCCGACTAGGGCATACAGGTCGCAGTGGTGGGTCGTATAAGGTGCTTTAGTAACAAAACGGATGGCACTGTGATAAACTGCATCCAGTTTGCTGAGTAGAGTATTGGAAGCTATTTTGTAGATGACATCGCCGAAGTCGTGTATTGGGTATATGTTGTGAAATTGTTAGATGTTACTTGTTATTACTGAACTGTCGGAGCTAGAAACACAAACATTTCGCTACACCCGCAATAATATCTGCCAAACACGTGTATGTGACCAATAACATTTTATTTGATGTGTGTGTGTGTGTGTGTGTGTGTGTGTGTGTGTGTGTGTGTGTGTGTGTGTGTGTGTGTGTGTGTGTGTGTGTGTGTGTGTGTGTGTAGAGACAAAGTACCAATCCAACATATTGTAACTTGCTATGACTAAAAAGGAAAATGTGAGGTACAACATTCCTACAACTCTGACATATAATTTCTGAGCCATGAAAGTCAGTAAAGAAGCTAATGATGCAGTTCTGTATCTTCATCTGTATTCTTTACGTCCGTTCATTAAACAGCTACGGTCAGGGCAGAGTTAATTACTTGAGGGAGGCATCCACCACTGCCCTGGGGCACATTCCCTCATGCAGAGAGTGCAAAGTGTCAAATGTATGTACTAACAAGCCCAAACTGAACATGGGTGTGCCCTTCTCTGCATCTCCAAATCAACATGCAAAAAAGAAAATGAGGGAGCGAGAGAGAGAGGGGGGGGGGGGGGGGGGGGGGGGTGCAAGCGTTGCCATCCACTCAAGTCCACTCATCCAAGTGCTGTTGCTGTTCTGCTCTTACGCATCCTGCAGTCTACTGCACGTCTCTGACTAGAAAATCTGCTATTCTCTCCAGCCAAGTTTATGTCTCAGGAGGCTAGGTTTGAGTTTCTAGTTACTGTGCGCTGAGGGTTCAGCGAGTGCAAAATACTTTAGGCAATAGTCCCTCAGCAACCACTATGTCAGAGCACCTGGCTCTGTGCTCTGACAAACACAATCACAGGTGAACCATGGTCAGAGAATCGTATAAAGCAATAGCAATCCATTCACCCATTCATAATGACTGTTTCAAATGTATTTCTGATTCTAGCGGTTCAGGTTGTCAGTTCGGTTGCCAATTCTGTGAACTGCTATTGGTCAAAGTTAACTAGAAAGGATGCAGCCTGGTCACCTGTGATACAAGTCAGTATTAGACATCCATCCATGTCCGAGGACGTAGGGAGATGACGTGGAAACCGGCCACTAGGGGCAAGCGCTGTTACCTTCAAATAGGGTTCCCTTTAGCTAGGGTGTTGTGGACAGGGATTATTATTTCATCCATTATTTTACCAGGTAAGTTGACTGAGAACACATTCTCATTTACAGCAACAACCTGGGGAATAGTTAAAGGAGAGAGGAGGGGGATGAATGAGCCAATTGTAAACTGGGGATTATTAAGTGACCAGGATGGTTTGAGGGCCAGATTGGGAATTTAACACCCCTACTCTTACAATAAGTGCAATGGGATCTTTAATGACCTCAGAGAGTCAGGACTTCTGTTTAACATCCCATCTGAAAGACTGCACCCTACACAGGGCATTGGGTTATTTTTTAAACCAGAGGAAAGAGTGCCTCCTACTGGCCCTCCAATACCACTTCCAGCAGCATCTGGTCTCCCATCCAGGGACTGACCAGGACCAACCCTGCTTAGCTTCAGAAGCAAGCCAGCAGTGGTATTCAGGGTGGTAATGCTGCTGGCATACCAGCAGATGGGATGGCGGATGGGAGTAAGCATCTGTCTCTGGTGCTAAAGGTTGCATGTGTGTTTTAAGCCTATCCCAGACCTTAACCCTTACCTTAACCATTCAGAGTTAATGCCTAACCTTAAGATTTCAGAGTTAGGCCTCCCGAGTGGCACAATGGTCTAAGTGCTAGCTGTGTCACTAGAGATTCTGGGTTCGAGTCCAGGCTCTGGCGCAGCCGGCCGCGACCGGGATACCCATGGGGCGGTGCACAATTGGCCCAGTGTCGTCTGGGTTAGGGGAGAGTTTGGCCGGCAGGGATGTCCTTGTCCCATTCTGACTCGTGTGGCGGGCCGGGCACAGTGCAAGCTGACACAGGCGCCAGGTGTATGGTGTTTCCTCTGACACATTGGTGCGGCTGGCTTCCGGGTTAAGCGAGCGTTGTGTCAAGAAGCAGTGCGGCTTGGTTGGGTTGTGTTTTGGAGGATGCACGGCTCTCGACCTTCGCCTCTCCCGAGTCTGTACGGTAGTTGCACAGATGAGACAAGACTGTAACTACCAATTGGGGTATAAATAAAAGATTTCAGAGTTAATGCCTAAACTTCACTTTGAAATTTGACCCTTTGAACAACTTTGAATTTTGATATTTGTGAAACATGGATGATTGTCTAATTCTGACGTGAGTCTGTGAGAGCTTGTTGAGGCACGGACATGGCTCTCACAGAATTGTGTCATCTGGCACCATGACACTTTTTGATTGGAATCACAATGGTCAAACCATAGATACCTTAATCTTTATTAATTTCTCTGGGCCAAACTCTCCATGTATATATGGCTCTGACTGTGTTCTCTCTGATTAGTGGTTAGATCAGCGTTTCCCAAACTTGGCCCTGGGGATCCCAAAGAGGTGCACATCGTTTTTTGCCCTAGCATCACACAGACGATAAAAAAAAAAAAACTAGTCATCAAGCTCAAAAATCAACTAACCCCACTTCTTGGAGTCCCCAGGACCGAGTTTGGGAAACGCTGTAATGGTTAGACCATGGGAGTGATTCAGTTCTACCCAGGACTCTGCAACACTGAGCCAAAGAGAGTGGAAGCAAGCCAGGGCTCTCACAGCTCAGTGGACTCATTGAGAAAGCATGCAGAGACTCACTCGGTCATTGTTACATGGTCAGTTACGAAGCCCAGATGACTGCTGGTGTTTTGACTGTTTCTCTGTGTTGTATCTATTTCTATAGATACCAAAATAAACACTTTATAGACTAATACATGCTTGTTTTTTTTTACCTCCTTCCAACAAGAAGATGTGGAGTGCACTCCATATCTATCTGGGTTATGGATTGGAGGCTGTTTCCTCTCGATGTTTTCCTCAGTCAGTTATTATTTCAGTCCCAAAAGAAAAAACTAGATGGAGGGTTGCAGATCAGCTGGTAAGGAATCAAGAGAGGCCCATCCAAACATTCACCCTGACTCAGAAGTGATCTGCATAGGGATCAATGCATGATACTACCTGTAATCCTTAAACTACCATCCACAAGCTGTCAAGGCATCTATTACTCCACTAACATTCAACAACACAGAACACGAAAGGAAGAAAGAAAGAAAAGCTATGTTCCTCATTCAAAGTGCCTTCAATATACTTTCAGAGAATTTCAGGAAACAAACATGGATATTGAGAACAAACAAACAAAGAGATCACCTCAGAAAGTCCTAAACTAATTAGGACAGACTGGGAGTCCTAAATTGCTCATTGTAAGTTCTGCCAACTGACCCAGCCTGCCTTCTCTAAGCGTCCCCATTTCCTCCTCCTCTTCCCCCTCCTCCCCCTAATCCTCCTCCTCCCATTTGAGTGTCTGAGAGGAAGTGTGTGTGTTAGTGTGAGGTGCCAGAGCCAGGGAAGCTGTAATACAGTAGCCATGTGGAACTGTTTTAGCTCTGTTTCCTGCTTCTGCTGGGCTTTGGAGTGCAGGCCAAGAGGGCCAGGCGGCCAGGGGTAAGCTGCCTCCTGCCTGGCTGGCTGCTTGACTGCTGTAACAGAGTGTGTCTGTGGCCTTCCACTCCTTACTGGGACACATGGGGAGGGGAGGTGGGAACAGAGGAGGGAAGGTATGGACGATGAATAAACACACAACTTTTCTTTCCAGCTCACCATACCCAGCTAGCACATGAAGTTCTGAGAACTATATGTTTCTTAGAGCTTGGCGAGAGCATGGTTGTCCTATGGTTATTTTACATACCACCTTCCCACAACTTTCTGGGAATGGTGCAGGATAGTTGCTTGACAAAAAAACTTTTCGTATTTCCTATTGTCCTTACTTTAACAGAACGTTTCCTAAAAGTTCAAACATTTAATTTTGGTAATGTTCTAGGAACGTTCTCCAACTGGTTTGACATTGGGAATGTTGTCTGTCACACCATGATCGGTTTCACCTGTCTTTGTGCTTGTCTCCACCCCTCTCCAGGTGTCGCCCATCTTCCCCATTATTCCCTGTGCATTTATACCTGTGTTCTCTGTTTGTCTGTTGCCAGTTCGTCTTGTCTCATCAATCCTACCAGCGTGGTTTTCTTACTCCTGTTTCCTTGAGCCCAATTTCTAGTTTTCCGGGTTTTTGATCATTCTGCCTGCCCTGAGCCTGTCTGCCGCTCTGTACCTTTAGCCACTGCCCTGGATTACTGACCTCTGCCAGCCGCCGACCCTGAGCCTGCCTGCCGCTCTGTACCTTTCGGACTCTGCCCTGGACTACTGACCCCTACCTGCCCTTGACCTGTCCTTTGCCTGCCCCGTTTATATAATAAATGTCCGTTATTCGAACTGTCTGCATTTGGATCTCTTCCTGAGCCGTTTCACTCATACCCATTTAGAGGGTAAAAATTGCATATTTGGACACTGATAAGCACCTACATTTGAATGCTGTAACAGAGTGTGTACTTGAAGACTCATGAGACCATAGACTTACTGGTAAAATGCACATAGGGGTACTACAGGGGTGCTCCGGGCAGTACTCCGCGTACTCTGGTTGGGAACCACTGCTATACATGACATCAGAGCTTAGTGTCTCCACGCTCTATATGGGTTTTGACTGATAGCCGTTCTGAACTTGAGCACAACGCGTGACAAGAAGTTGCCCTCATCCCTCCGCTAATTGGACTTTTGCAAATGTTTTGTTGTCCAAGTGAGGGAAATGCTGTAAATTACAACGATTGTAATAAATACCACTTTGATGTCATACAAGCAAGCCAAGCACCCATAAGTTCAAATGTGCACTTCACATTTCCATATCATAAAACTCATGTATTATAGAGTGTTAATGTTTATGATAACTATGTTTGATGTACAGTTACAACATGACATGGCATTATACCCTGGGTTGTCCTGAACAGAATGAGCCACGCATCTGAATGTACTCATGACTCCATTTTATGCGCACCAAAATGATGATCTGCTTCTCTTCTCTGCCTTGTGAAAGTCTAACACTATAAGATCATATTTTATAAATGTCGCTAGTCATGTTGGCAATAGAACAAGCTTTCAAATTATGCCCACCTGACCCAGATTGCAATTTATAATGGACCGTTTTGTGGATCGCATAAACAACAGTAATTGTGTAAAAGCGTTAAAACAACTCCAAGTGTGCTTTCTCTAGTTCCTCAATAGCACAACTATGGGAGCTCAAAAAAGCACCTTATAGTTGAAGACTCTAAGGGAACAACAATGACCCCCCCCCCCCCCCCCCCCCCCCCCCCCCCCCCAGATGATCCCACAAGTGAAGAAGCCGGATATGGATGTTCTGGCCCGGTGAAGTTACACGTGTTCTGCAGTTGTGAGGCCAGTCATTCTCTAAAATGACATTGGAGGCAGCTTATGGTAGAGAAATTAACATTAACACAATGACACAGACATCTGTGTCATTGTGTTGTGTTACAAAACTGCACATATTAAAGTGGCATTTTTTTCCCCCAGCACAAGGTGCACCTGTGTAATGATCATGTTGTTGAATCAGCTTCTTGATATGCCACACCAGTCAGATGGATGGATTATCTTGGCAAAGGAGAAATGCTCACTAGAAAACAAACTTTTTGTGCGTATGGAACATTTCTGGTGTTTTTTTTTCAGCTCATGAAACATGGGCCAACACTTTACATGTTGAGATTACATTTTTGTTCTGTGTAGTTTCTACCATGGTTATGCATATGCATTCCATATTTCTTCTGTAAGAAATATTTCAATTTAACCCTATCCATATAGTCCAATTCGCCAATTCCCACGAGTGTCAATAAGCTCTAAATTCCATTCTCAGAACTTGAAGAAAACCTTCCATTAAAACCACAAGAAAACTTTAACATTCAGAGAATGTTCTAAGAATGTCATTAAAAAACATATATTCCATTCTCAGAATGTGAATAAACACAGACCTAGTAAGCAACAATAGATGCTATACGAACTGATTACACCATTGAAACAAAAAACTAAGAAAATAAATAGAAAATAAAAATATATGTTGAAATTCGGGTTGGAGATTTTGAGGTGAAAATTCAAAACTTCAGAGGACTTTAAACCTGGAATACATTGCAAATTTGCCCTTGCAGTGCCACCATCAGATCGTTCATTTAGATAGGTTTAAAGTCATAGGCTAACCCTAACCTTAACCACACTGCTAACCTTATGCCTAACACTAAATTCAGCACATTTTTGTTTTCATGAATTTTTACAATAGCCAATTTTGATTTTGCGACTGTGGTAACTAGTGACAACCGTGAGAAAGGGAGGATGATTTTGATAGTTGGCACTGGTCTGAATGACTCGACTGCCCCTGCATGGAGAAAAAGATAACTTTTCAATTAACATATCTAAATCAAAAGGCTCATTTGAATTTCCTGATGTGCAGGATCTTTGTCTGTGACAAAAGAGTGATCAAATTAAGATCCGACATCTGTAGCTCCATCCTGGTGGCGCAGTAGACTAATTCCATGGATAGAGAACACAAGATCATACGTTCGAATCTCACTGATGCCTTGTCACAATAAAAAATAAATGTGTTTGCATGATTAATATCTAAGGAAATTAATTTCCATGTGTACTATATGTGCTTAGAGTTGAAAAAAGTTTCCCAAAATAATCTAGCAGTGTAATTAAGTCTTATTTGAAGATTCAGTTAAAGTATTAAGGAAGTTATTCAAAAACCTCCAAAGAACCTATAATTTCCAATCTCAGAGCGTTAATAAAACCTCCTTGCAACCTAAAAATAAACATTCCCAGAACAGGTGTAATTTTCACTTCTGTTCTTTGAACGTTTAAAAAACGTTCCGTTTTACCGGTCAGGAAATGTATGGCTTCATTCCAACATCCAATGTCAAACCAAAAACATACATTCCCTACAATGTCCAAGGAACAAAATGCGCTAGCTGGGGAATTAATATGTGGCGTTAGACAGCATGAGGAGCAAAAGACAGCATTTCACAAAAGATAATGTACTGAAATAATGGCACTGAACATGCAAATACTTGTTCCTTGTTGTGCCTTGGGGCGACCAACACCTCCATTGAAAAAGCATTGGGTTTGGTTTGACAGCAGAGCTGGAACACAATTTTTTTTTTTCAACGGCTATGTCCTATGAATGTTTCTATATGACATTGCCTGCCTTTACAGAGACAGTCCAATTCTGGTCTTTTGCCAAATTATTGGTCTTTTGACTAATCAGATCTGATCTTTTCCAATAAATGGGCAAAAAGATCAGAATAATTTTTCAATTAAGGAGTTGGTCGCCAGGGTTCGTTTATTTTTTAGGTTGCAGGGAGGTTCTGAGAAAATGTAACTCTGGTTCCTTCATAGTTTTCCTGAGAAGTTTTATTAACACTCTGAAAACAGAAATTATAGTTTGAGCTTTTTTAAAACTTCAATATGACTTTTAATAACACTGCCAGCGTACAATTTTTTTCAACTTTAAGCACAGATAGGACACATGGAAATTAATTTCCTTAGATATTAATCATGTTATACTAAAACCCCTTCAACTGCTAGTTCAAGTTGGTTGTGCCCATTTGACCAGCCTGGCCTCAGAGCCATACAGAACATATTTTACGTATTTCTGAGCACCGCCAAGAAGTATGATCCCTACAGAAACGAAAGTAGGGAGGTTTGACAGGGAGGATGGGTGGGTGTTTTCTGCGACTCTCTAGCAATAAAAGGTTGCATGTTCAAGTCGTGTCGGGGACAACTGTAGCATTTTACACTGCCACTTATCCCGAACGCTACAGCCTGCCTGGTTTTCAACCTTCCCAAGTTCTCTCATGTCATCACGCTCCTCCGCAACACAGCACTGGCTTCCAGTCGAAGCTTGCATCCTCTACAAGACCATGGTGCTTACAGAACAGCAGTCTCTACACATCTTCCGAATACATCTGAAACCCTATCTCTTCAAACAGTATCTTAAATAATCCTCCTCCTCACCTTGACCCCCCCCCCCAAATAAAATACAAACTAACCCTAACCCTTATTCTAAACTTAACCCAATTCACCTAACCTGCTACGTAAAATATCCTAACCTTTGTCATTAGTTCACCTAACCACCAACATAATCAAGCAAGCTGGTCTCATCCAAGATGTATGATAACTTACATCATCCAATTCGTATGTTATTGTACGACCGCTATTCATAATGTAACATAACCTAACATATCATTATAAATGGAGTGTCCGAATTACATACAGAAAAATACAAATTGCCCTGAGACCATGTGGATTTGACTTCATCTGGTCATTATTTGCTCTACCAAAAGAAGTGGGCTGGAATCAGAGGTTGCAGGGTGTTCATTTAGTAACCACGCTGTATCTTTTTTGCATTCCAGAGGCATGTATGTCCCTGTGCTGTCGCCTGGGCTGACGCCTAGTCCATGCCAAGCTACACGCATTCCATTCAGTTCACCAATCACAACTAACCCTCAAAAGCATTACAACCAATAAGCATAAAGAAAAACCAGGCCTTCTCTTACTGTAGATCAAGGCAGGTATGTAGCTATTTCCTAGGCAGTTGTGTTATGCAAACATAGCTCAGGGTGATGTGTTTTACCATGATGGAAGTGCACACTATGAGCACATTAACATTACATGCCGACTACACCAGCCACACGCGTGCCTCCGCCATCATGCACATGTTGATTTTGTCTGTACCCACTAGACGTGATAATGACACGAAGGTTTAAATACCAAAATCAACTGTGAATCAATGATAATAAATTTGGGGCAGTTCGAAACACACATGAAGAATTCATGGACATTTAGCTAGCTAGTTTGTCCTGGGAGATGAGCATTGGTTTGTTACTTTACCTGACATGCACATGGTCCTCTTTTTAGCTGGTTCTTTGTAGAATTTTAAACCGGAGTCATACAAAATCGTGTGTTTGTCTACTCTGACGATTAATCCACAGATAGAAATGGAAACTTAGACAGTTTTCAGTAACATCTTTAATACATCTCTCCTCGTTTGTTTTTCCAGCATCCACATGGGTTTGTGTCATCCTGATATCCAATATTGAGGGGACTTGTAGAGCGTCTCAAATAGAAGTTATATTTTAGTGCTGGATTAAGCAGTTGTGCGAGCAGTGTAAGTGAAATGATTGAATAACATGTATGTGTACATTTATTTTGCAAGGCTCGCACATTCACCGTGGCCGGTGTGGTTTCCTTGAGACTTTCTTGATAAAACTGTTTCATTGTTTTCTTTCCTGAAAACAGAAAATTGGAAAGTGGAGCAACCGCTTGTTAAATCTGGCCCATCATTTCATACTTGGAGAAGTGGCTCTAGTGCCTCAGTGTCTCTCTGGAGAGTGCTCATAGCCACTACTGCAGCTTGGACCTGGCAGTGTTTCCTCCCACAGCTGGCTGCCTGCCCTGTGGTCTAGTCATTCCCTGACCTCCTTCCTTACTAAGGAACACTATAGTAGATTAGCCCTGAGGATTAAAATGGTGGCTGAAGACTAGCTGTAAAAAAAAATGATTAAAGTTGCACACCCTATATTACTAGTTTATTTGTTCACTTAAACATTTTGGCCAAACAAAAACCACTGATTTCAACATTTTTTAATATTACCCCCTTTTCTTCGTGGTATCCAATCGCTAGTAATTACTATCTTGTCTCATCGCTACAACTCCCGTACGGGCTCGGGAGAGACGAAGGTCGAAAGCCATGCGTCCTCCGAAGCACAACCCAACCAAGCCGCAGTGCTTCTTAACACAGCGCGCCTCCAACCCGGAAGCCAGCCGCACCAATGTGTCGGAGGAAACACCGTGCACCCGCCCACCTCGGTTAGCGCGCACTGCGCCCAGCCCGCCACAGGAGTCGCTGGAGCGCGATGAGACAAGGATATCCCTACCGGCCAAACCCTCCCTAACCCGGACGACGCTATGCCAATTGTGCGTCGCCCCACGGACATCCCGGTCGCAGCCGGCTGCGACAGAGCCTGGGCGCGAACCCAGAGACTCTGGTGGCGCAGCTCTAGACCACTGTGCCACCTGGGAGGCCCCAACATTTAACAAACTAATCTCTATGTCTCTATGTACAAGGACTACTTTGAACAATTTACACAGACCATTTCACAAAACCACATTTACTGGAAGAACTGTGCAGACGCAAAGTTTGGTAACAGAATTCCGGCAAAATCTCCCTCTGTTTTTTATTGGGAACACATATTCCCAAAACGCTGTTAAATATCTTCTCCGAATTAAAGGCCAGGTTGCACGATATATTACCACAAACCTAAAAACGTAGATTGATGATATTCAATCGAAATGGTCTTTATGCTAAAGTAAAAATGTTATTATACACTTCTATTTTCTCAATTTGAATTACATTTATCAAAAAACTCTTATATACGAACAATACATTGTGGCTTTGATGTCCGGAGAGGAACGGCCTGGTGGTTCAGGATATCATGGTAGCCAATGTTTGTGTTAGCCATTATCTGGAACTACTCCTGTTAGTAGTAGGACTCATGTTAGCATGTGGCTAGCTACAGTTGAAATCAGAAGATTACATACACCTTACATTTAAACTCAGTTTTTCACAATTCCTGACATTTAATCCTAGTAAAAATTCCCTGTCTTAGGTCAGTTAGGATCACCACTTTATTTTAAGAATGTGAAATGTCAGAATAATAGCAGAGAGAATGATTTATTTCAGCTTTTATTTCTTTCATTACATTTCCAGTGGGTCAGAAGTGTACATACACTCAATTAGTATTTGGTAGCATTGCCTTTAAATTGTTTAACTTGGGTCAAACGTTTTGGGTAGCCTTCCACAAGCTTCCCACAATAAGTTGGGTGAATTTTCGCCCATTCCTCCTGACAGAGCTGATGTAACTGAGTCAGGTTTGTAGGCCTCCTTGCTCGCAAAAGTTTTTTTCAGTTCTGCCCACAAATTTTCTATAGGATTGAGGTCAGGGCTTTGTGATGGCCACTCCAATACCTTGACTTTGTTGTCCTTAAGCCATTTTGCCACAACTTTGGAAGTATGCTTGGGGTCATTGTCCATTTGGAAGACCCATTTGCAACCAAGCTTTAACCTCCGACTGATGCCCTTGAGATGTTGCTTCAATATATCCACATAATTTTCCTGCCTCATGATCCCATCTATTTTGTGAAGTGCACCAGTCCCTCCTGCAGCAAAGCACCCCCACAACATGATGCTGCCACCCCTGTGCTTCACGGTTGGGATGGTGTTCTTCTGCTTGCAAGCCTCCCCCTTTTTTCTCCAAACATAGCAATGGTCAATATGGCCAAACAGTTATATTTTTGTTTCATCAGACCAGAAGACATTTCTCCAAAAAGTGTGATCTTTGTCCCCATGTGCAGTTGCAAACTGTAGTTTGGCTTTTTTATGGCGGTTTTGGAGCAGTGGCTTCTTCCTTGCTGAGCGGCCTTTCAGGTTATGTCGATATAGGACTAGTTTTTCTGTGGATATAGATACTTTTGTACATGTTTCCTCCAGCATCTTCACAAGGTCCTTTGCTGTTGTTCTGGGATTGATTTGCACTTTTCGCACCAAAGTAAGTTCATCTCTAGGAGACAGAAAGCGTCTCCTTCCTGAGCGGCATGACGGCTGCGTGGTCCCATGGTGTTTATACTTGCGTACTATTGTTTGTACAGGTGAACGTGGTACCTTCAGGCGTTTGGAAATTGCTCCCAAGGATGAACCAGACTTGTGGAGGTCTACAATTTTTTTCTGAGGTCTTGGCTGATTTCTTTTGATTTTCCCATGATGTCAAGCAAAGAGGCACTGAGTTTGAAGGTAGACCTTGAAATACATCTACAGGTACACCTCCAATTGACTCAAATTATGTCAATTAACCTATCAGAAGCTTCTAAAGCCATGACATCATTTTCTGGATTTTTCCAAGCTGTTTAAAGGCACAGTCAACTTAGTGTATGACAACTTCTGACCCACTGGACTTGTGATCCAGTGAATTATAAGTGAAATAATCTGTCTGTAAACAATTGTTGGAAAAATGACTTGTGTCATGCACAAAGTAGATGTCCTAACCGACTTGCCAAAACTATAGTTTGTTAACAAGACATTTGTGGAGTGGTTGAAAAACAAGTTTTAATGACTCCAACCTGTCCAAAGTGTATGTAAACTTCCGACTTCAACTGTATATCTAACATTGGCCAACAGAGTTTAGTCAGTTTTGTTACAGACAATCAATGTCTACTATGATGGAAAAGGTTTATCTTGATTTTTGTGTAACAGTACAAGAAATGCTGATGTGCTGAACTGCTAATAAGTGATGTGTTTCAAGGCGGTTATCTAGTCCCCGCAGCAATGTTCCAACATTGCTGCGGGGACTTGCTTCCATTCAGCCACAAGAGCATTAGTAAGGTCGGGAACTGATGTTGGGCGATTAGGCCTGGCTCTCAGACAGCGTACCAATTCATCCCAAAAGTGCTCGATGGGGTTGAGGTTTTGTGATCTGTGCAGGCCAGTACTTCCACACCGATCTCAACAAACCATTTCTGTATGGACCTCGCTTTGTGCAGGAAAGGGACTTCCCCAAACTGTTGCCACAAAGTTGGAAGGACAGAATCATTTAGAATGTCATTGTATGCTGTAGGGTTAAGATTTCCCTTCACTGGAACTAAGGGGCCGAGTCAGGACAATGAAAAACAGCACCAGACCATTATTCCTCCTCCACCAAACTTTACAGTTGGCACTATGCAATCGGGCAGGTCGCGTTCTCCTGACATCCTCCAAAACCAGATTTGTCCGTCGGACTGCCAGATGGTGAAGCGTGATTCCTCACTCCAGAGAATGCGTTTCCACAGCTCCAGAATCCAATGATGGCAAGCTTTAAACCACTCAAGCTTACGCTTGGCATTGCGCGTTGGTGATCTTAGGCTAGTGTGCGGCTGCTCGTCCATGGAAACTTATTTCATGAGGCTCCAGATTAACAGTTATTGTGCTGACGTTGCTTCCAGAGGCAGTTTGGAACTCGGTAGTGAGTGTTGCAACCGAGGACAGACTATTTTTTACGCGTTACACGTTTCAGCACTTGGCGGTCCCGTTCTGTGAGTTTGTGTGGCCTACCACTTCGCGGCTGATCCATTGCTGCTTCTAGATGTTTCCACTTCACAATAACAGCACTTACAGTTGACCAGGGCAGCTCTAGCAGGGCGGAAATTCGATTAACTGACTTGTTGGAAAGGTGGCATCCATTGACGGTGCCACATTGAAAGTCACTGAGCTCTTCAGTAAGGCCATTCTAATGCCAATGTTTGTCTATGGAGATTGCATGGCTTTGTGCTCGATTTTATACACCTGTCAGCAACGGGTGTGGCTGGAATAGCCAAATCCACTAGTTTGAAGCGGTGTCCACATACTTTTCTGTATATATAGTGTATATGGTTATTATTCTACACACAGGCTTATATTCTATGCACACACACTGGTCTCTACCTACACACTCACACATACTTACACTGACAGACACACTACATACATAAATACATACATAAATAAGCTGCTGCTACAGCTCAGTCTATTATCTGTTATCTGTCCTGTTGCCTAGTCACTTTACCCCTACCTATACGTACATACTGTAGCTATCTCAATGACCTCGTACCCCTGCACATCGACTTGGTAATGTTTTTTTCCCCCTGTATATAGCCATGTTATTTTTTACTCGTTATTGTTTTTCACTGTGTACTTATTCCTCCTGTTACTATTTTTATTTCATCTTTAACTCTACATTGTTGGAAAATGACACTTAAGTAAGCACCGGACCAAAAATCGACAAACATTTTTAACTACTTTTCAACGTCCATGGACGTTTGGTGCTCAGTGGGTGCGGATACTGGTTACAGTAAATGGAAAGAGAGGGGGCTTATATGGGTAGGTGCCAGTAAGCCGGGACAGGTAACATTAACTGGAGAGAGAGAAAAGAGAGAGGAGGGAGGGAGGGGTTGTCCAGACTGTTTTCACACTCTCGCTTTGACCACCAGATGACAGAAAGAGAAAGAAAACATTTATGAGCTGAACATAACATTATGCCAGTGGAAGGGAGGACAGTAGCAGGAGACCCTATGAGATTAACATAACAGTATGCCAGTGGAAGGGAGGACAGTAGCAGGAGACCCTATGAGATGAACATAACAGTATGCCAGTGGAAGGGAGGACAGTAGCAGGAGACCCTATGAGCTAAACATAACAGTATGCCAGTGGAAGGGAGGAAAGTAGCAGGAGACCCTATGAGATGAACATAACAGTATATCAGTGGAAGGGAGAACAGTAGCGGGAGACCCTATGAGATGAACATAACAGTATGTCAGTGGAAGGGAGGACAGTAGCAGGAGACCCTATGAGATGAACATAACAGTATGCCGGTGGAAGGGAGGACAGTAGCAGGTGACCCAACTGTGGTTTGTGACTACTATGAATTCCCATTGTAGCCAATTAATTGCAGTAATTCCGTTACTTGTAATTATGTTGCCGAATTACGAGTTTTAATCACTTAATAACACATAAACAAAAACGGATATCAGTAAAAACACTATTTGGTAGGTCTACCTGAACTTGCATTATCCTCCCTCCTCATGAGGGAGAGAAATGAGAAAATATCTTAAAGATATGTGGGTTTTGGTAACGGAATTACAAGGCACAAGCAAATGTTTCTTAAACTTACAGAAGGTAAATAATTTATTCAAATTATTCAAGTGTTGATATTAGTTGGCAGGGGTCTTTACTTCAACATTATTGTGTTTTGATGTATTTCTAAAACCTTTTTAGACTTTTTCTGGTAGACGTTTTCTATGACCCCTTTTCCATCAGTTTGACCAGAAATCCAAGCCATTACTTTTAAGCCTAATGTTTAAGAAGGAAAATGGTTGAAAAATGTATCTATGCCTTCATTTCCCAGAAATATATACTCTTAGCTTTCATTAAACACACAATTGAATATGCTTCTGTAACCGATGTGAAATGGCTGAACATTCCCCTTGCTCTGCAAGGGCCGCGGCTTTTGTGGCGCGATGGATAACGATGCTTCGTGGGTGTCAGTTGTTGATGTGTGCAGAGGGTCCCTGGTTCAAGCCATTGACCCGGATCACTGGTTGCTGCGGAAAAGGAGGAGGTCAATTGGGGGGTGAAATGGCTAGCTAGTTAGCGGTGGCGCGCGCTAATAGCGTTGGGTAACGATGCTTCGAGCGTGGCTGTTGTCGATGTGTGCAGAGGGTCCCTGGTTCGAGCCCAGGTAGGGGCGAGGAGAGGGACGGAAGCAATACTGTTACACTTCTATGAACTTCACATATTGGTTCTCATGGGTCCTTTACATGGAAATGAGTAAAAATGTCTATGAAGTGAAAGTAGGTAAGGGTTAAGGTTGTTAAAACAGAAAAAAGTTGACGGTTATGCATAAAAAAACGTAACGGTTAAGTTTAAGTAATGGTTAAGGTATGGGATAAGGTTAAAACAGGAAGAAAAAACATTACGATTACCCGGCACCGGGATTGAACCTGCGATCCTCAAAGCTGACGCACATGGTTCAAGCCCATCCTCTATCCCCATCCACAACACTGTAGCAAGCCGCGAGCCTACTAGATGGTCCCACGGGGGGACCAGGGTTCAATTCCCACGGGGGGACCAGGATGAATATGTATGAACTTTCCAATTTGTAAGTCGCTCTGGATAAGACCGTCTGCTAAATGACTTAAATGTAAATGTAATGTAATACGCGCTCACATTGCCCCTAGTGGACAGCATTGATGGCATCTCCTAACGTCCTGGGGACCTGGAGAAACGTTGAATAGTGAAGTCTATCTGGTGTGATCTCACTGGGGTCACAGCCCAGGAACCCTTTAGGAGCAACTGGATAACAAATGCAGGGAGGTCTTTGCACACTCCCTGTCTATTTGCTCTAACCCAAACGCATTCACAATCACAACAGCTGTATATACTCAATGACATGTATTTACAAGGTTTGGCTTACTGAGCGACTGCAAACCAAACATGACTGACAGACACTGAGACAAGACCTTGCAGCAGTGGCATTCCTGATGTGACGAGAGTAAACACTGAGAGACATCCATCACAGGCCATTTACTGACAAGTCTGATCAAATACAGAGGGAAGTTCCTCCTCTTCCATATCCTCTTTGTAATTCCACTACAGTAAATAAATCAGGGACAATACGGAAGTCTCCCCTTTGTCGCTCTCTGCTGTGCAGCTGTTTTCTGGTCAGCAGACAGAGAGAAAAACTCAACTGTCATTGTGATAAAAATATAAGTCTTCCTTTCCTTTGTAGATAAAAGTAGGTTTCTTATAAGAAACATACAAGAATTCTAAAAATACTGCCGCCTTGTTTGTGTGTGACACTAATCCAAGTTTTACTTCCGCCTCTTTGTAAGTAGTAGCCATAGAAGCCACATTCTCAAACGTACTCTCTGTGGTCAAACAAAGAGAAACATAACACTGTAGATCCAGGGAGAGAGAGAGAGAGCTGAGAGTAGAAGACACATTTGGGAGAAGAAGGGTGAGACGGGAGAGAAGGAGGAGAGAAAGAGCATGCAAGAGAGCCAGAGTCTCCCAGTAGACCGAGGAGAGGCGGCAGATGCGGACGTTTGGGGGCTATGAAGCTAAAGTCTTTCTGCAAACAGTCAGGAAATCTTTGAAGGCCGGACCAACAGACAAAGTACTGTCAGTCTGAAGGGTTGCTCAACTGTGACCAGCCAGACCACATCCTCTTCTGCATATTTTAGTACTTCTCTGAAGTCTCTCTCCTGTATATTTTAAAGAAGTTAGTCTGACCTTGGGGAGGCAGCCGCTTCTATAATATGTGAATGGTAAACAGGGCAAGAAATTACACATACGAAAAGTCCTATCTAAGCTAAATCAATGTGGCTAAATCATAATGAGGGTACATATCTCCTTATTTCAGTTATCTTTACCTGCTTCTCAATGTGGTTAATTTGTGAAGCCTTATATTGATCACTGAATCACAGAGAAAAGTATAAGGATGCATTGGAGAAGGATTACACTGGCCTAACTACTCAGACAGTGCACATACACCTCCCCGATGTCGGCCTGGCAGCGGTATATTGTTAGTGGATTGCGTTCCATTTAGAAGGTTGGCGGGAGGGCGGCTGTGAGTGTAGGAGGTCGAAATGCATTCGCGCTGCACCGTCACATGGCCTCTCAGCATCACAGAGTTGGCCGTAGATCTTGTAGACATCAGAATTGGGACCCAGATAGCACACATACAGTACCAGTCAAAAGTTTGGACACACCTACTCATTCCATGGTTTTTCTTTATTTGTACTATTTTCTACATTGTAGAATAATAGTGAAGACATCAAAACGATGAAATAACACATATGGAATCATGTAGTAACCAAAAAAACGTTAAACAAATCAAAATATATTTTATATTTGGGATTCTTCAAAGTAGCCACCATTTGTCTTGATGACAGCTTTGCACACTCTTGGCATTGTCTCAACCAGCTTCATGAGGTAGTCACCTGGAATGCATTTCAATTAACAGGTGTGCCTTGTTAAAATTTAAGTTGTGGAATTTCTTTCCTTCTTAATGCGTTTGAACCAATCAGTTTAGTTGTGACAAGGTAGGGTTGGTATACAGAATATAGCCCTATTTGGTAAAAGGCCAAGTCCATATTATGGCAAGAACAGTTCAAATAAGCAGACAAACGATTCCAAATTTGATATTTTTGGTTCCAACTGCTGTGTCTTTGTGAGACGCAGAGTAGGTGAATGGATGATCTCCACATGCATAGTTCCCACCGTGACGCATGGAGGAGGTGTGATGGTGCTTCGTGACACTGTCAGTGATTATTTAGAATTCAAGGCACACTTCACCAGCATGGCTACCACAGCATTCTGCAGTGATACACCATCTCATCTGGTTTGCGCTTCGTGAGACTATCATTTATTTTTCAACAAGACAATGACCTAAAACACACCTCCAGGCTGTTTAAGGGCTATTTGGCCAAGAAGGAGAGTGATGGAGCGCTGCATCAGATGACCTGGCCTCCACAGTCACCCAACTTCAACCCAATTGAGATGATTTGGGAGGAGTAAAACCGCAGAGTGAAGGAAAAGTATCCAAAAAGTGCTCAGAATATGTGGGAACTCCTTCAAGACAGTTGGAAAAGCATTCCAGGTGACTACCTCGTGAAGCTCATTGAGAGAATGCTAAGGGTGTTCAAAGCTGTCATCAATGCAAAGGGTGGCTACTTTGAATAATCTAAAATATATTTACATTTGTTTAACAATTTTTGGGTTACTACATGATTCCATATGTGTTATTTCATAGTTTTGATGTCTTCACTATTACTCTACAATGTAGAAAATAGTAAAAATAGAGAAAAACCCTTGAATGAGTAGGTGTATCCAAACTTTTGACTGGTATTGTACGTCTGCCCAAAGTAGTCACGATGTATACATGATACATAAGGAAGATGTAGTATGGAGAGCGTTAGCACATTGACAAGATGTCTTGCAGATGTTTATATGTCGGCCAGGCTTCAACATTCTATTCGAATGTCTTGGGTGTTGTCTTGACAATGTGCAAAAACGCTCTCTAAACGATATATTCCCTACGCATTTTGATACGCCGGCCAAAAGAGTGCGTGCTGACAGGGGAGGAGTGTCACAAAAGAACAGTTGGTTTTTTCTTTGTATTATCTTTTACCAGATCTATTGTGTTATATTCTCCTACATTCAGTTCACATTTCCACAAACTTCAAAGTGTTTCCTTTCAAATGGTACCAAGAATATGCATATCCTTGCTTCAGGGCCTGAGCTACAGGCAGTTAGATTTGAGTATGTCATTTCAGGTGAAATTGGAAAAAAAGGGGCGGATCCTTAAGAGTTTTAACATGGTATAGCAATAGCCTAATAAACTTGAATCTTCTCTCTTCAGTTTACCCCCAAACAAAATCACTTATAGTCCCCATGTAGCTCAGTTGGTAGAGCATGGTGCTTGTGGGTTCGATTCCACGGGGATAAGTATGAAAAATACAAAAATGTATGCACTCACTAGTAAGTTGGGTCGGCTAAATGACTAAAATATAAAGCTTATTGTTTTCATTATTGCTAGTATAATTTAACAGCTTTGACATGCATCCTCCAAACAGCGCCTGAAGGGCAAATGCGATCTAATGCCGCCATCTTGCCAATGTGCAAACGCTCTCCATACTCCATACTCCATTCCTACGCTGGTTTGTACTTGGGTAAATGGGAAAATTACTTCATTTTGGATCCTTCTAATAACCATTTCTTTGACCGGATGATATGGTGGCGACGCTATATTGATGATGTTTGCCTGTTTTGGTCCGGCTCAGAAGATGAACTTATTTCCTTCCACCAATACCTTAACAGCATTAACCCTAACATCAAACTAACTATGGAACACAGCAAGGATAACATTCATTTTTTGGACCTCGACATTAGTAAAAATGACAAAGGTTGTTTGCACACATCAATCTTTAGGAAGCCTACAGATGGGAATACCATTCTGAGGGCAGACAGCTTTCACCCCAAAAGGCTGAAAGAGAATATTCCATATGGCCAATTCCAAAGAGTCTGCAGAATTTGCAATCAGGAAACAGACTACAGTGTCAAATCTGCTGAATTGGAGAATCGCTTTTTGAATCGGGGCTACAGCGTTCAGGTCCTGAAAGATGCAGGTATAAGGGCTGGATTACTTGACAGAGAGAACTTGTTACGAAGGGGAGTGCCTCGTGATACATCAGAGAGTGTGTATTTTGTTACAAAATACAGCACTGAAGCAGAGAACATCAAAAGAATCATTAAAAATAATTGGGGAATCATCCAAAGTGATACGCTACTACGCCAAGTCTTTCCTGAGCCACCAGTCATAAGCTATAAGAGATGTCCTTCCCTAAATGACAAATTAGTCCACAGTTATCTTCCGGGTGACTCTCAAAAAACTTGGCTTGACCACAAACCCAAGGGCTCTTTTAAATGTAACCATTGCAACCATTGCAGGAATATTGCACAGAATAAGTATTTTGTTGACACAGCTTCAAAAATTGAGTATTACGTCAAGCATTTCATTAACTGCAAAACCACTCATGTCATCTATAGATTGGAATGTCCACAGTGCAAGGTGTTCTACATTGGACGGACAAAGAGACGCCTTCAAGACCGCTTGGCGGAACACAAGTACGCCATACGGGTAGGCAATGAAGACTACCCCATGGCAAGGCACTACAAGTCCTTACACCATGGCAACCCTGCCTCCCTACAAGCTATGGGTATTGATCATATTCCGGCCTCTATTAGAAAAGGGGACCGTCTTAAACAGTTAAACCAAAGGGAAAGTTTGGGGATTTACAAACTACAGGCCATTAAATACCCTGGTTTAAATGAAGAGATATGGATTTCTCACCCTTCCTGTAGGGTCGTGATAGATCCATTTGCTGTCATCTAGTGGACATTTTGCTCAATTGCCCTCAGCTATGTTTAGACTGTTGTTCATGTTTTGCTGTGTTCTAGTGTACTATGGAATATATTGCTTTCTTATTCTTGACACTTCTCCCAGTCATATTTAAGGTTAGAACTACCTTTCTAAGTGTTCTGACACTTCTAGCTTGGAGTTGTATGTTTATGATAACATAGCTACAGTATTTCACCTTTTAATGTGTATATTATTGCTTACTAGGTGTGTCCAATCAATTTTGTAACCACTTTCACTTCCAATTAGGGCTAATTGGAAAAGCTGTTCAAAAGAGGACATTCTATTCTCTTTTTTTTTGTTTTTGTACTCCCTGATGAAGGCCATGCAGCCGAAACGCATCGGTTTTTAAAAACTTTGTTTCTATTGAACATGCCATACTAATAAAGGCATTTTAATTAATTATATGAAGAGTGCCTTGGTCCTCATTTCTTTTTGATGACCAATTTACCCCTTTTACCAAAGAGCACCTTCTATCTACCAAAATGTACTATTGTGTACCTTAGTAGCTCTTCCCTTCCTCCTCTTTCTACTAGCTCTCCATACTACATTTGATTTTTATTTATTTATGTAACGTTTATTTTACATCAGCCCGATGTATCATGTTACATCGTGCCGACGTCGGCGAGACGTATAAATCCTGTCTGGGGTATGTCTTAAAATCAGTGAAAATAATTAAAGATGACATGGAGTTAAATTCCAATCATGGTCAGTATCCTGGTTTCTTACCAAGCCTTCACAGGTGCTGATGGCGGCTGTCCCGCGCGCATTAGTAGGATCCGTCACGGTGCCGATCAGGTGGCACGCATTCTCCCCTGTGGTACGGTGCTCAGTCCGGTTCAGACTTCCGTTTCGCCGCTCCAGAACATATTTGTTCGACACCAAATAGTTGTTGACTGTTAAATTAAAAACCAAATTGCGACCTTTGTAGGTCACCTTATAATAAACGCGTCCCTCCAAAGGCCCCAAGTCTCGCTTGTGCCGCACGCGCTCAAAGCCGTGTGCTAGAGAGTGGGAGAGAAACTGTCCATCACTGTCAACTTTGACTGGATGGACAATGGACACATCCGACTGGGACTGGAGAAAGCGACCTGAGGATAACATGGAAAAGTAAGAACATTAGGCCAGTTGGATACACATATCCACTACACTGAATTGATCCAATACTTACAATATAATTCCCAGATCAATCAGTTAATCATTTATCAAATTATAAATTAATTGATCAACCTGCCACTTGGCTAAAATGATGCACAAATGCATGCACTAACCTTGTAATGGCTAACTACGATGTGTGCCGTTGCATTGAATCTATGCATGTAAGTGAAATTGCTAAAGTAAAATCGCAACATTGTTGCAGCAATTATAACCTAGGCTAGTTGTAACAACTAAGACACACTGACCTTGTTCTTCGTCTGGAGAGAGGAGGCTGCCAGGCAGCGAGAACTCGACATGGCTGGCAGCCAAAAACAAAACAGAATGTAGCAGAAAAAGAACCCGGCTCACACGCGGACATCGCATATTTCATCTAACCAAAATCAAGAGATTGAAAAATATTCACTGGCATTGAAGTTTCGATAATGCTTTAGAGGCGGTCCAGCGACCTGTTTGTTCCATCAACGGCCAGCGTCATGATAAGGAGGAAAACATAGGCTGCATCGAAGAAGACCGGGTATAGGCTACAGAAGAACACGGTAAAAGTGGGAGAAAGCTCCAAGTTTGAGAGGGAGGGGAGGAGTGTTGTGAGGATAGTGTCTCATTTCTTTCCAGGGGCGAGAGGGGAGCAGGAGCAGTGTGGTTTGCAGCTGCGACGCAGTGGGAGATAATTCAAACACAGAATAGGCTACAGGCGGCCCCGAGCCAAAACCGTTCCAATATTGATTTTTTTTTCACCAATAATTTAGTAAATCTGTAGTTACAAATATTCCTACAAATAAAAAGAGAGACTTATGTGATCATGTCTCAATGTAATCAAGTTATTAAATGTTTATGTTATTTTAAAATACAATCTATTTTTGGGCTTACTTGTGGTCAATTTGCTGCAAATTTCTATAATTATGTTCAAGGCCCTCTGACCATCCGCTCAGACAAAAATAATCTAGTTGCCTACCACTGGACTATGCCATCTTCTCCCTAGTTGAATAATGTACTAAAGGAGACTAACATTCCTCCTTATAGTCCTAGGACCTTACATGTACTGTTGAGAGGCGAATTGGCTCTGGAAAACAAAACAGCCAAATAGTCCATCTAAACGCGAATCGATTCACAATTGCGGTATGGTTCTAGAAACATAAAGCCCTCTACTTACATATCATATTAAAATAACTTCACAAAATGCCAAAATCTGTCTCGGTTTTAACAGTTGCAACCAATAATATTTTTCAGTGACAACACGTTTGTTCTGAGACGCAGATAGCTAATTAGCAAAGGTACGCCTCTGTATTCCGTCAATTTTTCTGTAAACAAGTGCTGTAACATGGGAAAATGACCGTGTGGGAACCCTAACCCTAAAAAGGTGTGTAGTAATTTTACCTTTTTAAAAATTATTATTATTTCTTACTGATATTAAAGATACGTTCCTTATGTTTCCAAAACCATACCGCAAGCGATGCATTTTAACGTTCAGAACGAGCGTCGGGGCTCCTAATTAACACAAGTGTAAAGGGATAAAGAATATGTACATAAAGATATATGAATGAGTGATGGTACAGAACGGCATAGGCAAGATGCAGTAGATGGTATCGAGTACAGTATATACATATGAGATGAGTAATGTAGGGTATGTAAACATAAAAGTGGCATAGTTTAAAAGTGGCTAGTGATACATGTATTACATAAAGATGGCAAGATGCAGTAGATGATATAGAGTACACTATATACATATACATTATATTAAGTGGCATTGTTTAAAGTGGCTAGTGATACATTTTTTATCAATTTCCATCAATTTCCATTATTAAAGTGGCTGGAGTTGAGTCAGTATGTTGGCAGCAGCCGCTCAATGTTAGTGGCGGCTCTTTAACAGTCTGATGGCCTTGAGATAGAAACTGTTTTTCAGTCTCTCGGTCCCTGCTTTGATGCAGCTGTACTGACCTCGCCTTCTGGATGATAGCGGGGTGAACAGGCAGTGGCTCGGGTGGTTGTTGTCCTTGATGATCTTTATGGCCTTCCTGTGACATCGGGTGGTGTAGGTGTCCTCCCCTCCTGCTCCGTGGCTCGACGACTCATTGCGAGCTCACAGAACAGGGCTCCGGGCAGCCGAGCGGAAATGGAGGAAAACTCGCCTCCCTGCGGACCTGGCATCCTTTCACTCCCTCCTCTCTACCTTCTCCTCTTCTGTCTCTGCTGCTAAAGCCAATTTCTACCACTCTAAATTCCAAGCATCTGCCTCTAACCCTAGGAAGCTCTTTGCCACCTTCTCCTCCCTCCTGAATCCTCCTCCCCCTCCTCCCCCCTCCTCCCTCTCTGCTGATGACTTCGTCAACCATTTTGAAAAGAAGGTCGATGACATCCGATCCTCGTTTGCTAAGTCAAACGACACCGCTGGTTCTGCTCACACTGCCCTACCCTGTGCTTTGACCTCTTTCTCCCCTCTCTCTCCAGATGAAATCTCGCGTCTTGTGACGGCCGGCCGCCCAACAACCTGCCCGCTTGACCCTATCCCCTCCTCTCTTCTCCAGACCATTTCCGGAGACCTTCTCCCTTACCTCATCTCGCTCATCAACTCATCCTTGACCGCTGGCTACGTCCCTTCCGTCTTCAAGAGAGCGAGAGTTGCACCCCTTCTGAAAAAACCTACACTAGATCCCTCCGATGTCAACAACTACAGACCAGTATCCCTTCTTTCTTTTCTCTCCAAAACTCTTGAACGTGCCGTCCTTGGCCAGCTCTCCTGCTATCTCTCTCAGAATGACCTTCTTGATCCAAATCAGTCAGGTTTCAAGACTAGTCATTCAACTGAGACTGCTCTTCTCTGTGTCACGGAGGCGCTCCGCACTGCTAAAGCTAACTCTCTCTCCTCTGCTCTCATCCTTCTAGACCTATCGGCTGCCTTTGATACTGTGAACCATCAGATCCTCCTCTCCACCCTCTCCGAGCTGGGCATCTCCGGCGCGGCCCACGCTTGGATTGCGTCCTACCTGACAGGTCGCTCCTACCAGGTGGCGTGGCGAGAATCTGTCTCCGCACCACGTGCTCTCACCACTGGTGTCCCCCAGGGCTCTGTTCTAGGCCCTCTCCTATTCTCACTATACACCAAGTCACTTGGCTCTGTCATATCCTCACATGGTCTCTCCTATCATTGCTATGCAGACGACACACAATTAATCTTCTCCTTTCCCCCCTCTGATAACCAGGTGGTGAATCGCATCTCTGCATGTCTGGCAGACATATCAGTGTGGATGACGGATCACCACCTCAAGCTGAACCTCGGCAAGACGGAGCTGCTCTTCCTCCCGGGGAAGGACTGCCCGTTCCATGATCTCGCCATCACGGTTGACAACTCCATTGTGTCCTCCTCCCAGAGTGCTAAGAACCTTGGCGTGATCCTGGACAACACCCTGTCGTTCTCAACTAACATCAAGGCGGTGACCCGTTCCTGTAGGTTCATGCTCTACAACATTCGCAGAGTACGACCCTGCCTCACGCAGGAAGCGGCGCAGGTCCTAATCCAGGCACTTGTCATCTCCTGTCTGGATTACTGCAACTCGCTGTTGGCTGGGCTCCCTGCCTGTGCCATTAAACCCCTACAACTCATTCAGAACGCCGCAGCCCGTCTGGTGTTCAACTTTCCCAAGTTCTCTCACGTCACCCCGCTCCTCCGCTCTCTCCACTGGCTTCCAGTTGAAGCTCGCATCCGCTACAAGACCATGGTGCTTGCCTACGGAGCTGTGAGGGGAACGGCACCTCCGTACCTTCAGGCTCTGATCAGGCCCTACACCCAAACAAGGGCACTGCGTTCATCCACCTCTGGCCTGCTCGCCTCCCTACCTCTGAGGAAGTACAGTTCCCGCTCAGCCCAGTCAAAACTGTTCGCTGCTCTGGCACCCCAATGGTGGAACAAACTCCCTCACGACGCCAGGTCAGCGGAGTCAATCACCACCTTCCGGAGACACCTGAAACCCCACCTCTTTAAGGAATACCTAGGATAGGATAAAGTAATCCTTCTAAACCCCCCCCCCCCCCCCCCCTTAAAAGAGTTAGATGCACTATTGTAAAGTGGTTGTTCCACTGGATATCATAAGGTGAATGCACCAATTTGTAAGTCGCTCTGGATAAGAGCGTCTGCTAAATGACTTAAATGTAATGTAAATGTGTCCTGGAGGGCAGGTAGTTTGCCCCCAGTGATGCGTTGTGCAGACCTCACCACCCTCTGGAGAGCCTTACGGTTGTGGGCGGAGCAGTTGCCGTACCAGGCGGTGATACAGCCCGACAGGATGCTCTCGATTGTGCATCTGTAGAAGTTTGTGAGTGCTTTTGGTGACAAGCCGAGTTAGTTAGTCTATGAATGGGTTATCTCCTCCTGCACTTTTAGAAAGTAACCGCTGCAAACTTCACGCTCTAAACTGTTTATTAAATATTTCTTTTGAATTCAATGTTTTAGTAGGCCTATAATTTGTATTATAACTGTGTAAAATTGCTTCCCTTTTCATTCTCAGTATGCTTTGCTGTTAAGTCCCTGCAGAGTTGAATTTGAGAGCTACTCCTCCACCCAATCAAGAGTCAGCGTGGTGTTTTATGCAAATTGATAAGTCCTGGCCTAGACTACACAGTGGGATGTGCTACATTCCCAACATACTCACCTGTCTGTCGAGCAAGAAGCCCTGTTAATTGTTAAATTTATGGGGTCTGTCTGGAGGAGTGTGGGGGTGGAGTGTTTTTGTGTCTACTCCGCATACACACACACACACACACACACACACACACACACACACACACACTCTCTCTCTCTCTCTCTCTCTCTCTCTCTCTCAGTAAACCACTGGGGGATTCCAGTCCACAACAGCCACTAAACAAATGTACATCTGTCGTAATAAAGACATTTTATTGAGACATTTATGTAATGACAGTCCTGGTAAGAAGTGGAGTGGTAGCCTACCACACCCACATACTCAAAGCTGGGCAATAGAGATTGTCACGTTCCTGACCTGTTTTCCTTTGTTTTGTATTCATTTTAGTTGGTCAGGGCGTGAGTTGGGTGGGTTTGTCTATGTTTGTATTTCTATGTGGGGTTTTGTGTTCGGCCTGGTATGATTCTCAATTAGAGACAGGTGTGTATTGTTTGTCTCTAATTGAGAGTCATACAAAGGCAGCCAGGGTTTCACTGGTGTTTTGTGGGTGTTTGTTCCTGTGTCCTCACAGGACAGTTGAAGGTTAGTCACGTTTGTTGTTTTGTAGTTTGTAGTGTCTTGTTTGCTGTTTGTTCATTAAAAGATGGCTTATTTCCCTCAATCCGCATCTTGGTCCTATCCATGCTCCTCCTCGTTAAAGGGGGAGAACAACATTGACTGCCTTTACAGAAACACCCACCACAACAGGACCAAGCGGATTGAGGAGAGAGAGAAAGAACTAAAGCAATGGAGAGAAGAGGAATGGAGTTGGGAGCAAATTTTCAATGGAGAAGGACCCTGGGCTAAGGTGGGAGAGAATCGCCGCTCTCGGGAGGAGAAGAAGGCAGCCACAGCCCAGGAGCGCAGGTATGAGGGTACGCGGCTAGCACGGAAGCCCGAGAGGCTCACCCAAAAATTTCTTGGGGGGGGGCTAAAGGGGAGTGTGGCGAAGCCGGGTTGGATACCTGAGCCAACTCCCCGGGCTTGCCGTGGAGTAAGAGGGCGTCGTACTGGTCAGACACCGTGTTATGCGGTAAAGCGCACGGTGTCCCCAGTACGCGTGCTTAGCCCAGTGCGGGCTATTCCACCTTGCCGCACTGGGAGGGCTAGGTTGGGCATCGAGCCGAGTGCCATGAAGCCGGCCCAACGTATCTGGTCTCCAGTACGTCTCCTCGGGCCGGTGTACATGGCACCAGCCTTACAGGTGGTGTCCCCGGTTCGCCTGCATAGCCCAGTGCGGGCTATTCCACCTCGCCGCACTGGCAGGGCTACGGGGTCCATTCAACCTGGTAAGGTTGGGGAGGCTCGGTGCTCAAGAGCACGTGTCCTCCTTCACGGTCCGGTATATCCGGCGCCACCTTCCCACCCCAGCTCAGTACCACCAGTGCCTACACCACGCACCAGGCTTCCAGTGCATCTCCAGAGCCCTGTTCCTCCTCCACGTACTCTCCCTATGGTGCGTGTCTCCAGCCCAGTGCCTCCAGTTCCGGCACCACGCACCAAGCCTCCTGTGCGCCTCCAGAGCCCTGGACGCACTGTTCCTTCTCCCCGCACTCGCCCTGAGGTGCGTGCCCTCAGCCCGGTACCTCCAGTTCCGGTACCACGCACCAGGCCTAGAGTGCGCCACGAGAGTCCAGTGTGCCCTGTTCCTGTTCCCCGCACTCGCCCTGAGGTGCGTGCCCTCAGCCCGGTACCTCCAGTTCCGGTACCACGCACCAGGCCTATAGTGCGTCTCAGCCGGCCAGAGTCTGCCGTCTGCCCAGCGGTGCCTGAACGGCCCGTCTGCCCAGCTCCGTCTGAGCCATCTGTCTGCCCAGCGCCGTCTGAGCCATCTGTCTGCCCAGCGCCGTCTGAGCCATCTGTCTGCCCAGCGCCATCTGAGTCAGCCGTCTGCCACGAGCCATTAGAGCCGCCCGTCTGTCCCGAGCCAGTAGAGCCGTCCGTCAGTCAGGAGCCGCTAGAGCCGTCCGTCAGTCAGGAGCTGCCAGAGACGCCCGCCAGTCAGGAGCTGCCAGAGACGCCCGCCAGTCAGGAGCTGCCAGAGACGCCCGCCAGTCAGGAGCTGCCAGAGACGCCCGCCAGTCAGGAGCTGCCAGAGACGCCCGCCAGTCAGGAGCTGCCAGAGACGCCCGCCAGTCAGGAGCTGCCCGCCAGTCAGGAGCTGCCCGCCAGTCAGGAGCTGCCCTACAGTCCGGAGCTGCCCTACAGTCCGGAGCTGCCCTACAGTCCGGAGCTGCCACTCAGCCCGGACCTGCCGGAGTCCCTCAGCCCGGACCTGCCGGAGTCCCTCAGCCCGGACCTGCCGGAGTCCCTCAGCCCGGACCTGCCGGAGTCCCTCAGCCCGGACCTGCCGGAGTCCCTCAGCCAGGACCTGCCGGAGTCCCTCAGCCAGGACCTGCCGGAGTCCCTCAGCCAGGACCTGCCGGAGTCCCTCAGCCAGGACCTGCCGGAGTCCCTCAGCCAGGACCTGCCGGAGTCCCTCAGCCAGGACCTGGAGTCCCTCAGCCAGGACCTGCCGCCCCTTGTCCCGGTGCCGCCCCTTGTCCCGGTGCCGCCCCTTGTCCCGGTGCTGCCCCTTGTCCCGGTGCTGCCCCTTGTCCCGGTGCTGCCCCTTGTCCCGGTGCTGCCCCTTATCCCGGTGCTGCCCCTTATCCCGGTGCTGCCCCTTATCCCGGTGCTGCCCCTTCATTTAGGTGGGGTTAGTGGGAGGGTGGTCATTGGGAGGGGGATAAAGAAGCGGGGATTGATTATGGTGGGGTGGGGACCTCGTCCACCGCCAGAGCCGCCACCGTGGACAGACGCCCACCCAGACCCTCCCCTAGACTTTGTGCTGGTGCGCCCGGAGTTCGCACCTTAAGGGGGGGGTTCTGTCACGTTCCTGACCTGTTTTCCTTTGTTTTGTATTCATTTTAGTTGGTCAGGGCGTGAGTTGGGTGGGTTTGTCTATGTTTGTATTTCTATGTGGGGTTTTGTGTTCGGCCTGGTATGATTCTCAATTAGAGACAGGTGTGTATTGTTTGTCTCTAATTGAGAGTCATACAAAGGCAGCCAGGGTTTCACTGGTGTTTTGTGGGTGTTTGTTCCTGTGTCCTCACAGGACAGTTGAAGGTTAGTCACGTTTGTTGTTTTGTAGTTTGTAGTGTCTTGTTTGCTGTTTGTTCATTAAAAGATGGCTTATTTCCCTCAATCCGCATCTTGGTCCTATCCATGCTCCTCCTCGTTAAAGGGGGAGAACAACATTGACTGCCTTTACAGAGATATAATCTATTATACACATCATAGAGAGATGATGTGGCATTATTGTTTTGTAATGTCCTGCTGATTATGAAGTGTGTCATAGGCACAGGATACACATGGTACAGTACAATGACAGGCTTATTTGCAGGTTCAATACTTTCAATATCTAGTTTGACTGGCTATACATTGAGTTGGGGCAAGGGGCCAACTTGGTGAATTTGTTGGTTTGATATGTTGTTTAAACTTTAGACTAAATAACCTATGATCAATTGCTTGCCTAAACAAATAATTGTATGTGTTTAGGCTGCTTTCAATGAAAACCATTATTGTTTTATGTCCATGGAATATATTGTACTGTAACGACCTAAATGGCAGCCGTACTTGGAATTCAGTTGAAACTTGATCCTCTGCCAAGGCACCAGATTCTGTCTTATCCCATAGCAATATATCTAAATATATGTGTCTGTCTTATCCTATAGCAATATATCTAAATATATGGCTCTGGCTTATCCTAAAAGGTTTCTCAAGTCAGAATCAGGATCACAGTATTTTTTTATTATCAGTCCCAGAGCTGTTTCCCAAACAGACCTCCAAAAATCTGCTGTTTATTGTGCAACAGACTACAATGTGTAGAAGTGTGTGTGTGTGTGTTAAATCAATGAATGAATGACATTTTATTTTTGTGTCAAATCGGCAGTTAGTGACCCATCCCTTACAGGATTAATTGACACATAAACAAATGTTAACTGATACAACATTACGAGGATTTACAGTAATAACTCTTCTGAGGCTTCATTTATCACTCATGCATTGGCACAAATATGTGTGTAAACCATGCGTGAGCTCATTTCAATGCAAAATGTGAGGTTTATCAGAGAGGAAGAGGAAGAGTGGCCCAACTCGGTGGAAAAATCTGTCTCTCTCCAGCATTTTTGTTGTTTGGTCCAAACCAAGCAAGGAGTTTTTATATGGAGGTCAATGAGAGTGTCGAATTCGGTCAACAAACAAATGTATTGCTTATTTGCTACTTTAGGTTTATTTGATCGAATAGAAGTTTTGTAATGCTTAAGTTGTTACGAGTGTACTGACATTCTGTAAGTAGTACATGTGACATCCCAGAAACTTTGAGAAAAAAACCTTTATATCAGAGTTGTCTCAAGATGGCTATGCATATTCATGAGGCTAGTAGCATAGCCTCTCCCTCCATCGAATACAGTCGGTTGGCGTCAACAACCCTAAAAAAATTATCACAATAATGAGATGTATCCACCAATCCAAAGAAAGGATAGGCGGGAGCTAGACAGCCTGCTGTGCTGCTTTGTGGACAATGACTCCCATTGTTATGGCAGAGAGACATCTATCTTGTCAGTATATCCGTAATCTTTGGATTTATCAATATAAATGTTTGCTTGAGTGTGTACGTACAGACATTACCATGTGTACGCACAGTACCAAGTGGTGGAATAAAGGAACTGCTTGTCAACTATAGAATAGGGAAAATATATGTTGAAATTGTGAGAGTAGGCCTAAGAATTAAATCATTTTCCAATTTACTTGTACTCCCAATCAGTGAATTTTTACGATAATAATCCATATAAAGTACAGTCATTTGTTAAATTACAGGGCACGTGTGAAAGTGAAACCATTGTGTAAATAGTATAAAAGACTGAGATAATGGGAAATCGAATGCGAGATGACTGATCTTGCCCTGTTGGAAGATTTGGAACAAGCTGCATTTCGCAGAGAGCAGGTGGGACTTTTTTGAAGAAAGTACAGATTGGTTTTGGGAAACGATATCTGATGAAACAATTTTAAAGGATCTTTGCGAGGATTAACACATACTTTAGAAAGGCAAACACATGCCATTCCGGTGCACATCAAAGTTCTATCCACCCTCAGGTTTTTGGCAACGGGCACTTCAGCAGGAGCTTGCCGATAGGCATCTCACATCCTTCTCACATCCGTCAACAAAACAAAGGTGCTGATCGTGGACTACAGCAGACAGCAGAGAGAACACACCCTTATCCACATCGATGGGCCGCAGTGTAGAGGGTCAAAAGATCCATGTTCCTCAGCATCACTGACACCCTGAAATGGTCCCTTCACACAGACAGCGAGGTGAACAGTGCCTCTTCAACCTTTGCGGCTTGGCCCCTATGACCCTCGCAAACTTCTACAGATGCACCATTGAGAGCATCCTGTCAGACTGTATCACTGCGTGGTATGGCAATTGCACCAGGTGGTGGTGCGGTAAGCCCAACGCATCAGCGGGGGCACACTGCCTGTCCTCCAGGACACCCCTGCCAGCCATCAACAGTATCACAGGAAGGCCAAGAAGATCATCAAGGACCTCAACCACCCGAGCCACAGCCTGTTCACCCTACTAGCATCTAGAAGGTGGAGACAGTACATGTGCATCAAAGCTGGGAACGAGAGACTGAGAAATAGCTTCTATCTCCAGTCCATCATACTGTTAAATAGTCACCACTATTCGGCCTCCGCCCAGTGCCCTGCCCTGAACCTTAGTCATTGTTCTAGCCGGCACCACCCAGTACTATACCCTGCACCTTAGAGACTACTGCCCTATGTGCGTAGAGTCATTGAACACTGGTCACTTGAATAATGTTTACATGCTGTTTCACCCACTTTATATGTATATACTGTATTCTGATCATGGCTCATCCTATATAACGTATTTGTTTATTCTTATGGATTGTGTGTATTGTTTTTTTTTATTGCTAGGTATTACTGCACCTTTGGAGCTAGAAAAACAAGCATTTCGCTGCACCTGAGATAACGTCTGCAAATTTGCGGATATGACCAATAAATGTTTATTTAATTTGGCCAGTGGATGGCGCTGTTCTACATGAAGGCGCGCTTTCACTACAGCTGTGGCTTGCCGTCTCACCCCTCAGTCACAGTTATTTGTATGAGTTCTATAACAGGGAAGGGCATTGTAGTATGGACTGGAGTTTGAAAGGTAAGCTCCACTATATGCAGGGCTGAATATCAGGGGAAAACTTTGTGATTGTCCTGCCAGGTCTAGAAGATTCGCCCACGGTTTTTTGTCTAGCGTTTTGGTGAAGTTGTATATTAATTTGACTGTTGATATGATTGGCTATTGTTGTTGAATTAGGTTTTTGGTATAGTGCGTATATGTTGTTCAAGCTAAATTAAGTTGGTAGGCTTTCTTTTAAATGTCATTGCCCACTCAGCCTACCAACATTTCTGATATAATTAAATGTTGGGCTTTTTTCTATCGCTTTTGAAATCGTCACGTGTTTGAAATCGTCACGTGCGCCTTGGATGTGGTGATGAACGCGCATTTTGCGTTTGGTCAAATTGAACCGAGTTTTGTTATTCATGTTTGTTTCATTCAACTTTACGTAGTCACACACAAACCTTCTGTGAGCCCATGTTCTGTGTTCTTCCTGAAAATCTGAGTTGTATCATTTTCTACCTTATCTAGCCTATAGTTAAAGGGTTAGTTCACCCCAAAACCAAAATGACACGTTGGTTTCTTTACCCAGTAAGCAGTCTATGGACAAGACAGCGATCTATGCTTTTGTGGCAGAAATCCAATGCAAGTCAATATGTCTATTGGTATTTTTCACATTTCATGTCATAAGCTAGCCCAAGATGTGTAGACACGCCTACTCCTTTTAACATCCAATGACCTTAAATGTTATGTTCGTTGGTAAACTGGCTTTGGCAGGCAAAACAACCATTACTTTGTCTAAATGTGAATGGATTCTTAATTACTATACGGTTTTAGAAACATAAAGGCTTACACTTTCATATCACATCAAAACATTTTCACAAATGCTAAATATACACTTATTGTACACTGTTGTAATACAGTTGCAGCCAACACTTGTTACAAACAGGTATTCGGAGACGAGATAGCTAATTAGAACAGGTGGTCGCGCCTCTCTTCTGTAAACAAGCGCTGTAACATGGAAATATGATCGTGTGGGAACCTAAACCCTATAAATGTGTGTAGTAATTGAACCTTTTGCTTTATGAAACATCTTTCTTGATTATATGAAAGCAAACTTCCAAAGGTTTCCAAAACCGTATCGCAAGCGAGGATTATTAACGTATAGACAGAGCGTCGGGACTATTGCACAGTACACAGTCCTACGCCATCGTTAATGCTTCAACTGAGAGGGAGCCCTCTTTGCTGAACAAGAGCTAGTCCAAAGCATCATTGATCAAAGCATTGATTGCTGTTTTACCTTGCCCATAGATAGGGTTGGGGAGTAACGGATTACATGTAACCCGTTACATGTAAGGGATTACAAAAACTAACTAATGCGTTACGTTACCAGCAAAAATGTTGTAATCAGATTACAGATACTTTTGAAAAACTAGATTACTTCGAGGATTACTTTTAAATTCAGAAAGGATATTTGCGAAAAAAAATCTTTGACACTACTCTGTTTTCTCAATGACATTCAAATCAACATTGAAAAAAGGCTCACGTTTTTATGTTTGTTCCACCTGAGCAAGTCTGACCACAAATCAGAGACCACTATGATGACACCCCAAATGTATTTGATGGATCGCGGGAAAAGAGCAGGAATAGGCTTTTGTAGGCTACAGTCCAAGCTATGTCTTCCAATGGTGCGACTGGTATCGGAATCCAACGATTATCCCACTTGAATAAATACTTTGAGGTAAGGATGACAGCAGTGTTGTAGTCTACGGCGATACGGATATCACTTATTTTTTTATTGAATCCAAAACATACAATATACTTGCAGTGAAGCCGCTCAACAACTGCACCACACCAGTTATCCAACAGACTCCCCTTCAGAGCGACACACAGAAGTATCCAGGGTCAATGCCCTGCTCAAGGGCATGTCGATAGATCTCCCACAAGGCCAAAAACGGGGACTCGAACCCCCCCCCCCACACTGTTCCCCAATAGCAACCCATCAACCATCCGAGACCCCTCCCACAGTCCCCCCAAGAACGTATTTTTTTAAATTCCATTCCCCACCCTCAAGAACCCCCCCCCCCCAATGCACCAACAACCAAGAAAATTAACTAAAGAGGAAAAAGACAATGGAAAACAGAAAAAAAACAAAGCACATCAAGGACAACTAAATCATAACAGCAAGGCCAACTGTATATGTTTGAGAGCATGTCTGTCACTATTTACATGTGTGTGTGTCCATGTATGTGTGTATTTGAATGAGAGTGTGTGTATATGCATGTGTACCAACCTCTGCACGGCATCAGCCTCAAGCAAACCGGCATTAGCTGCAAAAACACTGTCATTCAAACATACTTTTTATTATGTTATATTTTGACTTTATTTTTTATACTTTTATCTTTGACCATCATTCTATCTCCCGCCCAGCAACTCCACTCCCACTTGTCTCCAATTCCACATCCCAACCCTCAGCTTCCCTCAGCCCATCCCACCTATCTCTGCTGGCCACCCTCTTCGGATTTCTACGCAACATATATCTTTCAACTATGCTGTGATGTTTAACGTACAATTTCTATCTATCTAATCGAATAGAATCCACAGATTGCGAGTTGAAGATAAATACTTTTACTAAGAGTATTAGTAATTGACTGACCCGGTCTCTCCAGATCTCCTAACAGTACTATTTCTAGGGTCAATTGTATATAAATGCTATGCATTTTCAGCCGTTAACGGAACCTGAGACCAGAAACAGGTTACCTGAGGGCAAAACCATAATAAATGGTCTATTGATTCTCTATCCTCACAAATAACTCTGCAGAGTTTCGATGATTTTATGCCCTAAATATTTAACATTTTGTTGGTGGCAAGAATTCTATATAATAATTTTAGCTGAAAAGCACAGTCTTGAATCTTATGTTGTTTTATATATCAACTCATACCATGGAATTGGTACATCATAAATCTCTTCCGAACTATTTTGCAATCTGTATGGCTGTCACGCCCTGGCCTTAGTTAGCTTTGTTTTCTTTATTATTTTAGTTAGGTCAGGGTGTGACATGGGGAATGTATGTGTTTTTGTAGTGTCTAGGGGTGTTGTATGTGTATGGGGCAGTGTCTAGTGTAGTTGTCTAGGTAAGTCTATGGTTGCCTGAAGGGTTCTCAATCAGAGACAGCTGTCATTCATTGTCTCTGATTGGGAGCCATATTTAAGGCAGCCATAGGCATTAGGTTAATGTGGGTAATTGTCTATGTTGTACGTTTGTAGCTTGTGTGTGCACTTACGTCTATAGCTTCACGATCGTTTGTTGTTTTGTAAAAGTGTTCGTTTCGTCATCTTTAATAAAAGAAGATGTCTTCATATCCCGCTGCGCCTTTGTCCGCTTATTATGGCGATCGTGACAATGGCACAGTTGTCAACATCCTGGTCCTCAAATGAAACTGGTATACTTTCCTATTTATGCTATTTTTATTCCTCAACCAGTTTGAATCCTTTATATTGGGCAGACTGACCAGTTCCCTACCTCACCCCGCTACCACCTGCCTCCTCCATTTTTGGGGTAATGCTGTAATCAATTGGTTGTACTCTTGGATTGAGTAGACCTTCCCGTACAATTCTGATAACTCCATGAAAGACATAACTCTACCATTCCAATTTACAATATAATTTATGAACAAAATACTCTTTTCAAACATCTTTCCCATAAATAAAGGTATGTTATCACCCAGCACATTTGAGTTCAGCCATATTTGTTGTAATATTTGTTCCATCTTTTCAGGGGGATGAAGTTGAAATTGTAGCCAGCTCTGCAATGCTTGTTTGAAAAAGATAGATACTTTTAAAAAAGTATAATTTTTCAATTAATCAAAAATGAGACATGGCAATCTGCACAAAGGCAAAAAGGCCATTTTAAAACAATGGATGAGCTTTTCTTAGTAATCTACTTGAAAACCATTTAGGGTTTAAGTACAACTTTTGAATAAGTTAAACTTTTGGAGAGGTTTAATGCTTTTATATTTAATACTCTCAACCGACCCAATTCATTATATAGATAGGCACACTTTATTTTGTCTGGTTTAACGTCCCAGATAAAGCAAAATATTTTTTGCTCATATGATTTGAAAAACGAATCATCAGGAGTAGGCAGCTCCATAAGTAAGTGAGTAAACTGAGATATGACTAAGGAGTTAATCAGGGCAAATTTTCCATAAATAGATCTCTCTATGGTTGCAGGATCTTGTCTAATTTTACAAGTTTTCTATTGAAATTCATTGTTGAGAGCTTATTTATATATTTTGTGATATGAATCCCAAGTATCTCTACTTCACCGTCAGCCCATTTTCTAGGTAAACTGCAGGGTAATGTAAAAGTTGTATTCTTTAAAGATCCAATATGTAATATTGTACACTTACCATAATTAGGTTTTAGTCCAGAGAGTCCAGAAAAGTTATCTAGATCTTCAATGAGACATTGCAGGGATCTAGATTGCGGACTTAATATAAAACTTGAGTCATCGGCATACATGGACACCTTTGTTTTTAAGCCTTGGATTTCTAATCCATTTCTAATTAATGTTGTTATTGGATCTGACTTTAATAGCTAGCATTCGATTGCCATAACGAATAGATACGGTGACAGCGGACACCCTTGTTTAACACCTTGACAATTCAAAACTCTCTGAGAACTAGCTGTTATTTACTTATTTTACACCTGGGGTTGCTAAACATTACTTTTACCTATTTTATAAGAGAATCACCGAAATTGAAAAAATCCAGGAATTTATAAATACAATCCAGTCTTACTTTATCAAATGCCCTTTCAAACTCCACTATAAATGCCAGGCCTGGCTTCTTAGATGTTTCTTGGTGTATATTATCTCCAATGTATCGTCCATGTAAAAACCCTGCCTGATCAGTTTGAACAATACCTTGTAAAACCTTTTTAATTCTGAGTGCTATGCATTTTGCTAGTATTTTTGCATCACAACATTGAAGTGTAAGGGGCCTCCAGTTTTTTTTAGATAGACTGAATCTTTATATTTGCCATCTGGGTCTTGTTTTAATAATAGTGAAATCAGACCTTCCTGCTGAGTACCTGACAGACAACCATTTATATAGGAGTAGTTCAAACAATCTAACAATGGAGCTTTTAGTATATAAAAAAGGCTTGATATACCTCTACTGGTATGCCATCAAGACCTGGGCTTTTTCCAGACTGAAAGGATTTAATAGCCTCAAAGTTCTTCCTCTGTAATTTGGCCTTCGCACTGATCTTTCTGTACATTTGTTAATAATTTTTACATTTTATTATTTGGAAAGAATTCCTTACCGTAATCTTCATTCAGTGGGAGAGGTTGAGACAGAAAAGAGAACATCTATTTAGCTTCCTCTTTTAAATGATCATTCGGGAGAATCATAGATAACTCAGTCTTCAGTAACCAACCCATAAAGTAAAATGTAACATCCATATATGGCCCGCTATGTAAACTTTAACATTGATTTATCCTGCAATAGATGTCATTTTATTTGGTAACATTTTTGTCTTCTTCTGATGCCTCTTAAGGGGAAAGTAATCTAAAAGTAACAATGCAATCAGATTACGTTAATCCCAAAATTACATTAGTGATTACAATTTTGGACAGGTAACTAGTAACTGTAACAGGTTACATTTAGAAAGTAACCCAACACCTGCCCATAAACTGCTTACAAAGTAAGAAAACCAATATGTAATTTGGGTGAACTATATCTTTTAACTGTAGCAATTGAGGTGGTATTGTCAGATATTGAACCAACAACATCCTGAACTCCTGTGTCATAAAAGACCAGGCAGCATGCCAGACATGGGCTAAAGTACACTTGGCTTGCAAAAAAAACAGAATAGTTTTCCAGAAGTTAAATAAAATAACATTTCAACTTACTCTCTCGCTTGTCTGTAGGCTCGGTCCTTATGTAGGGGGAATTTGAGGAAAAAACATCTAATTGAACGCATAATTACAGGGGGGTCTGTTGTAGACCCATGCAGTTCCTCAGCATGGTCAGTTTCTCTCTGCTTACCACATGCCAAAATAAAAGTCCCCCACAAGTTCTTGCTTTTTTTAAGTTATGGTGCACGTGCAGGACTTTTTTTATTTGAACATAAGGTAAACGGAGAGGAAGTGGCTCTACAACAGACCTACATTTGGAAAGTTGTTTAATTTATGCTCTATTAGATGTTTTTTCTCAATTTCCCCCCTGCACAAGGACCAACCCTATGGGCAATAGGCGGACTATTCCGTTTTTTTGCAAGCCAATTCCTAGCAACGCTCTTGTGTAAATACTAGCATTGCTAAAAGCAGCTTAAAGGAAGGTTACTCTGACACCCTTGGTTGATTGTTGTGTGTATTTATGTCCCCTATCTCCCTATGTGTACTCTACTACTACTACTACTACTACTACTACTACTATCTTTCTCCTGTTGCTATTTCCGCAGGGTGACAGCGAGAGATCTGTAGCGATATGGAGGATTTCTGGGCCATGGTCCTGGCAGGGCTGAAGGTGTGGGTCTGCCTCATTGTGACTCTTCTCATGGTGCCCGCAATGTTTGGCTTCTCCCTGGGCATCTCCGAGACATACATGAAGATCCTGGTCAAAATCTTGGAGGTAAAATGCGTCTGTCCAGAAGTTGCCAACCATCAAACATTTACTGGCACAGGGGTACAACAAATGGGAAAGAGGAAATCTAATACCTACACACTGTTTTAAGGCTGGTAAACTGCCTCACTCAGACAATATGAGGTGCACAGCTGCATGTGTCTATACTTGTCTTAAATGTTTCTTATGCATCATGTTCTAAATATAAGCCTTGTGTCCTAAATGTATGCTGTTTTCATACTACACAATAGAATAAGATACAGTACACATGATGTGGCCAGCAGGCTAGCCATGGTCCTTCATTTGATTTACATTGGAGATTGTATCAGTTTCAGGAATGAGAGAACAAGAAATGCATCATGATCAGCAGTCACATATTTACTGTAGGGAAAGTCTACTGTACACAACAATCAATTAGCACAACTCTGCACATGTGATGTATAAACATGGAATGTATATATGTTTTTTGACAGAAACGCTTGTATGTTTTACAGTGTAATATTTGTTGTATATTTTTTGTAATTGTCCTGTAACCTTACGACCTGAATAAGCCTCTGGACAGTGATTGAAAGGTTTTCTGGCATGAGAGTTCAGGGGTAAATGTGTGTGTCCTTTCTCTACTGTCCTTGTGTGGGTCAGGGAGTGAGAGGTCAAAGGCTAAAGGTGTTTCTCATTTCTCTTGTCCAGTGGGCCACGTTGAGGATCCAGACAGTCAACAAAGCGCAGCAGATACTCAAATCCTCCTCATTCAATAGTGAGTCAATGAGCAGAGCTCTCACACTGATCAATAGATTCATTTGATTGATTTATTGGTTGAATGATGAAGGGATTGATTGATTTATTCATTGCTCTATGATAATGAAATGATTACGTAGTTGATATTTTAGGCTTACAAGTCTGGGCAAGTGTGGGAAAGAGAAACAGTAACGTTTTCAGAGACTTACCTCGCTCAAGGGTAAAATAAAGTATCATTAATTAACATTTGATACAGTATGTTATCTGTTTCAGTCCAATCCGGTTCTCCTCTCTGTCAAGGACACTGGGTCACACGTCCACTCTTGTTCGTCTGCTGTGTTCAGAAGCTCAGATGTAAAGTGCCCTAGAATAAATGAAGTGTGTTAGTGTAGTTAGAAGTGTTGAGTGCATGGAAATCAGTCCTGACATGAGTTTCGCTCAGGTGTCAATGGTTGACTGCGAGTTGATAATAGGTTGCGTTTTTAAAATACAGCTTCTCAATGTGCCCAATCTGCGTGAAACGGTAAGGGAGGGGTAAATTGATATAAAACGATACCTCTGAGAACCTAGAGACCGTGTAAACCTGTTTATAGTGCTGGGCAGGGGCTTGCAGTGGAGATGGTTTAGAGCAGTGTTTGTAGAATAGAAGATGGTAATTGGTCCAGCTCAGTCACCTGAGAGCATTTCCGATGTGATGTACTGTATGTGGCGCTGGGTTTGCTGCCTACCTGTCGGGCTGACTCAATTCCTCCCCTCACAATCAGCAGTCATATAGGCTAGTCGGGGTGGGCTCTTTTTATTTGTTAGCATATCAACTCACAGGATGGTTTCTGTATTATATGGATAGCATAGACTCCCCTCACTTGTACTGTACTGAAGTTTTCCTAAAATAAGGGTTTGTGTAGTTTTCAAAGAACGCAAAGGGTGGATTGAATTCAACACAAAGTCAGTCACTCAGTCTCTCTCTCCTGGACTTTGTCCTGTGTTATCAGATAGTGTATCCTTAGCTGATCCCACTGTCTTCAGACCTGCTGGAGGGAGGGATACACTCTGGGGTGGAGTTGGGTAATCTGATCCTAGACCTGTGATTACCTTGATGATAGACACACAAAGGGAGGCCCTTTTAAGGAAAGAAAGGAGCCTCTTTTATCAGTGAACACTGCTCTCTGATAGCTGTTATCTGAAGTGGTCCCAGTTCGTAAAGTGCAAGGCCACTGACATTTTCTCTGTTTGATGGCCTGTCATTTAATATGGATTCTGTATGACAATTATATTGGTGAGGCCTTGCCCACAGTGAAACTCTGGATTTCATTGATTTAAATAAGGATTACTCAGATATCAGCCCAGGATTTCTTGTTTTCTCAATATGGGGCAACAGTGTGAGAGTTAGTGACACAAGTGTGTTGCAATCCTCTGATTTCATTTCCTTCCTCACCAGCTCCTAACAAGTCCACAGTGGCTTGACCAGTTTGTCCTCCTTTCATTTAAAATGTATGAAAATTCAAAGCCTATTGACTCGATGACTTGTAACACTGTGAATGTTGTCTTTCACCTATGGTAAAAGATAACACTGAATCATCTTCCTTATCAACTACAAATATGTGGTACGATACAATCCAATCTAAAACTGATGAGGTGGATTAGTTGAGCGTGTGTGTTTTCCCCAGGCCTCGTCCAGAGGGATGATGGTTCTATGGAGGAGGAGCTGAGGGGGTTAAGGCACAGTCGCCCCAAACCACCAGTGGGGGGAGACTTCACCCTCAGCGACTGTTTCTACTTCTACAGACGAGGCATCGAGGATATCGTAGAGCACAGGTGTCAAACTCATTCCACGGAGGGCCGAGTGTCTGCGGGTTTTCGCTCCACCCTTGTACTTGATTGATGAATTAACATCACTAATTAGTTAGGAACTCCCCACACCTGGTTGTCTAGGGCTTTATTGAAAGGAAAGACCAAAAACCTGCAGACACAAGGCCCTCCGTGGAATGAGTTTGACACCCCTGTCGTAGAGGATGAGGTGAGTCCACAGACTAGAATAAGATTAATTCCAAATGTATCCCTAACCCCAGACATTCCATGATGGCCCCTTGTTACGAATCCCTTTGGCCCGACAGTCTAGGGGGGGGGATGGTAATGGGACCCGTAACATAACTCATGCAAATTATAGTAGTGACAAAGTAAAAGTGAAAAACGAAATGACGACAACTAAGATCTACCGTCAAACACTCAAGGTTTATTTATAAACACACGGTAATGGGGGGGAGCAGGAAAAGGGGCTGAGCTGGACCCAAGGAATGAAACAATAATAATCCAAAAACACCCCTAAGCTAGACTAGCCTATTTCAACAACAACTAACTAACTAACCAGTAAATACAGGGGGTGGTCCGCCCAGTTCTAACTAGTGTTTTTAACAACGGTTACCTACGGGTAATGTATGCCCATGGGCGACTTATCTGGTTACCCCCTTTCCCCACCATTAAACAAACACTCAAACACCATAACCAAAACAATACTCACAGGTGGGGACTAAGTGACATGTAGATGCTTACCAAACAAGAGATCTACAGACAGAAGGCATTGGCAGAGAGATTGAGCTCATGAGAAAACAACTGACAGGGGTTTTAAACCAAGGGAAAGGAACTGTGATTGGGTAAGGGAAAAGGAGCAGGTGTCTTCTGATTAGCAACTAATTGATGACTGATTGGGGAATGATGATTGTCACCTGTGAGTAGGGGAGAAGGAGAGAAAAGAAATACACACAGGATACACACAGAACACTTGTATCCGTAACACCCCTAATAGAACTGAGTAATACCTGTAGCTACACCTAACCCTCTGGTAGTCTAGTATGAGTTTCTTAATTTATTGCCTACTGCACACCCCTCCAGTCCTTTCCAATCAATGATCACGTTTACATGCACACCGATATCCTGTTATTATTCGGAGATACTCAAGTATTCTGTTTTGAGTTGACGCATACGAATGTCATATCCCGTTTACAATAACCCGAATAAGCTTGTATCCCAGTTTTGAGAAACCTGAATAAGATGCCTGGGATATGCTGGTCTTAGACAGAGACTGTGGCATGTAAACATCTTATCCCGTTTACTGTTGTTTTCTTGCAGTAAAATGATAGACCAAATGTATATTTTGTCTCAGTAACAGGAGTAGAGAAATATGATTTATTTATTTCCTCTTGAGGAAATGTGAATGTGCAATTTTCTTCTGCGACATAAAAGTATTTCACTTTCAACCAACGTAAGATTTCAAAATGGATTGAATTACTATCAGAAACATGTTTGATTGTTATTACATCGTTTAATTGCCCTGAAACTGGTCAATAAACCGATGTCATTTGTACATTTTGTGTGGAAAATCTTCCCGGTCTCTCAACGTCTTCTCTGCAAGAGAAGCAGAAATGAAAGAGAACTTTATACCGCTTTCATTCTATCGATTGATTACATTATTGTGGTGAGCAAGGCTTTATTTAGTATTCTAGAGGATCAAGTAATGACAGAAGCCGACTTAATGTCGGAAATTATAAGCAGAACAATATCTAAATAAGGCTTAACTTTATTTTCAGCACCCCCCCCTTCAAAAAATCTTTCCGTCATCACTGGGCAAATTAGGAATTTTCTGTTTATTCATGGATACAGGGATCCATGTGAGCAGGATATATCAAAGGTGCATATAAACATGTTATTCTGAATAAGACCTTAACCGGGATATGAGTTATTATCTGGAATACTGTGCGCATGTAAACGTGGTCGTTGAATGGGTGTCAGGAAGTGCTTAGGGCCCAGGAAATAGGCATTGATTCAAGTTTGGGCAAAAGAGTAAAAAATCCAGACTTACTTTCTGTACAGGTAGGCCTATTAAGTTGTTTTTAATGTTGTTCCTCTGACCTCCAGGTGACCCAGCGGTTTTCGTCAGAGGAGCTGGTGTCGTGGAACCTGCTAACTCGGACCAACATCGACTTCCAGTACATCAGCCTCAAACTGACCATGGTCTGGGGCCTGGGCGTGTTCATACGATACTGCATCCTGACTCCGCTCAGGTAATCACTGAGAGTGTGAAATCAGTCCTCATCACTGTGCTCACCTTTTTAATAAGGCCTTAGCTCTCTTACAGTTCACATCCATAAACCAAGCATACGTGTCACTGACTGACATTTATGTTGCTGAATAGACAGGATTTACAGCCAACAAAGTAATAAACCATGTAGCGTCGACAATGCATTAATCCATGACAAGTGTTGTAGTGTCTCGTGTATGTTTCTGAGTCTGAATGTTTTCTTTCAGGATCATGCTGGCTTCTATAGGCCTGACCTGGCTGGTGATAGGAACCACTGCTGTAGGATTCCTCCCTAACTGGAGGTACACTTACACTGCATTGAATCTACAGGTTCACACGGGATTGTTTTAAAAACTGAGACGTTTGTCTTGTGTGATTTTGTATTTAATCAGCTTAATGGAAGCTTCTTTCGTGCGTGTCCGTGTGTGTGTGTTTTCTAGGCTCAAGTCCTGGCTGAGTGAGTGGGTCCATGTGATGTGTTACAGGATCTGTGCTCGAGGCCTCTCCTGCACCATCCACTACCACAACAAGTCGGTGAACGCTCCTCTCCTCTGACACATGAGTACACAGCAGGCTTTCACACACACCGTCATGTCCCCCAGTGACTCTACGGAAGGTCCTCGTGATATGTGCACAGAGCTTTGTTTTGATGTAAGATGCACGTCTGCCACTTTAACGTGTGTCCGCGTGTGTTCTCTGTCTTGTGTTTTACAGAGAAAACAGACCCAGGAAAGGAGGAATCTGTGTGGCCAATCACACCTCCCCGATTGATATTGTCATTCTCTGCAACGATGGGTGTTACGCCATGGTATGTGAAATAAAGCAGAAAATAAGCCTAGCTTGAAATAGCTAAACTTTGAATTCATTTTTTATACCTTTATTATCAATGTTCCTTCTAAGCTGCACACGTGTGTGTGTGTGTGTGTGTGTGTGTGTGTGTGTGTGTGTGTGTGTGGGCGCGCAGCTCCCGCAGGACTGCCGCACAGATGAAATATCAACCTGCGCAGAGAAGCAGGAGATTGAACTACACTCAACTTTCTAGAGTTTTCCGCCTTAGTTAACACCATCAACGTTTCCCTTTACTGTGGGAATTGTGATCGAATCAATGCAATACTAGCCACTTTCAATACAACATGCCAAAACAAACTATGCAAGAGATTTTGTTGTAGGCAGAATACATCGGGTAGGATTCTATTGCATTGACACACACCACTCAGCCCATACTCTACACAGACCAGTGTAGCATAACCAATCAGAGCTGCAGTAGGCCTATACGCAAGTAGACCATTGCCATATATGGATCTGTGCCATTCACATTGAACTGGACTGTGTTTACAGCGTGAGTGGTCGTGAATCGATGCGCTTGTTTTGAGATCAAAGCCAGAGCTGCATGTAGTCTAATTCTGGAATGTTTCTGAGATGGAAGTATGCTGTTTTGGATATGCGTTGTCTAAAAGTTAGACCAGGCTCAAAGGTAACACCAAGGTTTTTAACAACTGTTTGGTGTAATGAGGCAACCATAAATGTTGAGAGTGAGGTCTGACACTTTGTGAGTTTCTTGTAGCCAAGTAGCTTCATTTCTGTCTTGTCAGAGTTTAAAAGCAATAAGTTGGTTGTCATCCAGTGTTTAATGTCAGTGGGGCATGTCTCAAGGTGGGCTGACTGTAAAGTATTGTCTTGTTTAAAAGATAAATACAATTGGGTGTCATGATCATCACCATGGCAATGAAAGTTGTGCTTACGGATGACATTGCCAAGGGGTAGCATGTATAAAGAAAGTGCTGTCTCAGTGCTGTGAAATGGTCTATACGTTTATCTGTCTTCTACTACTTTAATCCTGTTCAGATGATTTGTCTATGAAATGTATAATGACGTTAGATGGGATTTGATCTGATGTGTTTTAGGTGGGCCAGTCACATGGGGGTCTGATGGGAGTGCTGCAGAGGGCCATGGCGAGGTCCTGTCCTCACATCTGGTTTGAGAGAGCTGATATGAAAGATCGCCACCTAGTGGCCAAAAGGTGAGCTTATCTGTTCGCTATCTTATCAGCCAGTGGGTTGGGCATGTTCCTGGCACCAGACACTGGTATTCTGACTGCCAACACTCTTCAGACAAGCACTGATATGCCCGTGGAAAATTTCTACAGACCAATAAACAGTGGTGGAAAAAGTACCTAATTGTCATACTTGAGTAAAAGTATTGATACCCTAATAGAAAGTTACTCAAGTAAAAGTAAAAGTCACCCAGTAAAATAGTACTCGAGTAAAAGTCTAAAAGTATTTGGTTTTAACTGTACTTAAGAATCAAAAGTAAATGTAAATGCTAAAATATACTTAAGGATCAAAAGTAAAAGTATAAATCAAATTCCTTATATTAAGCAATGCATACGGCACCATTTTCTTGTTTTTAAAATATACAGATTGCCAGGGGCACACTCCAACACTGAGAAATGATTTACAAACCATAGTCAGTAGGGATGACCAAGTGTTCTATTAATAAGTGCGTCAATTTCACAATTTCCCTGTCCTGCTAAGCATTCAAAATGTAACGAGTACTTTGGGTTGTCAGGGGAAAATATATGGAGTAAAATACAATATTTTCTTTAGGAATGTAGTGAAGTTAAAGTTGTCAGATATAAATAGTAAAGTACAGATACCTCAAAAAAACGACTTAAGTAGTGCTTCAAAGTATTTTTACTTAAGTACTTTACACCACTGCAAATAAATCAGTCATATCTTTTTTTAGTCAACTTTATTTTGACAGGGTGTCAATGCTGAGACCAAGGTCTCTTTTCGAGATGAGCCCTGTTTAGCACAACAATACACATCAAATACAATATTTAATCATAGGTATTCACTTATTTTATTTCCTTATCCAGATAAAAAAAAACTCATGCCAGACCGATGACATATGTTATATAGGTGCTTGTCAAAATCCCCAACTGTAGAACATTCAAGCATAAATGTCATTGCCATTTGACAATTGGGGATATCATTTAATACTAAGATTTCCTGATATGGACATATATTATATGATTTTAGTTAAAGCTATGTTCACACTCCTCCCAGATATAAAGTTAAGTTACTTTTATAAAGTAAAGTAAAGTTTTCTAATTGTTGTTAATGTTTACAGGTTGAGGGATCACGTGAATGACAAGACTAAGCTTCCTATATTGATCTTTCCGGAAGGTAAGTGCTAAAATGGAGTAGAATGAAGTCCTTTAGACACTGATCTAAGTCAGTCAGTTTAGCATTGGTTCGGATAAGCTGCATTGGTGATGCATTGGTTATGTACAGTCAGGTCATCCTATACCTGTACATATGAGTAGCATCTGCTAGAATGAATTTCTCTTCCTCGTCTGTGATTTTGGAGAGCGTTGTTGTTATCATAGAGATCCTATCTGACCAATGAAATTTGATTAGATCTTTATATATCTCTGGTCGTTCTGGTTATGGCTTATCTGCACTCCATATTTCTGATTTCCTCAGGGACCTGTATCAACAACACATCTGTCATGATGTTCAAAAAGGGAAGTTTTGAAATCGGAGGAACGATATACCCAGTAGCCATCAAGGTAAGGTACTCTGTAAGGTACTTCTGAAGAAGTACTCTTCCCTAAATCATGCAAAGATGACATTGGAAAAGTTGTGTGAGAAAGTCAGCATAGATTTGAAGAGGTTTTCTTTTTCCCTCAGTATGACCCTCAGTTTGGGGATGCATTCTGGAACAGTGCCAAGTACAACATGGTGAGCTACCTGCTCAGGATGATGACTAGCTGGGCTATAGTCTGTAATGTCTGGTACCTGCCAGCCATGCACCAACAGGTGTGTATACACCACCACACACACACACACACTTACACAGTACCTACCAATTATGCACTAAGTGCCACTAATTTATTTTATGTCTTCAGGAAGGGGAGGATGCTGTCCAGTTTGCCAATAGAGTCAAGTCTGTCATCGCACATCAGGGGGGACTAGTGGACCTGTCCTGGTAAGAATCTCCTCCCATCTTACTATGAATGGCATCCTGACTGTCTCATACTGGACTTTGCATCTCTTAGACCTTAGAATGGACACGTTTATTTTGTTTATTCACGTTTAGATTATTTTGTGTTAGCATCTCCTAGACCACATGTTTGTTCCCCTGTAGGGACGGAGGCCTAAAGAGGGCTAAGGTGAAGGACACGTATAGAGAGGAGCAGCAGAAGAAGTACAGCAGCATGGTGGTGGGTAGTGAAGAGGACCGCAGCGGTAACAGTGACTGACACCCTCCTCTAACATATGAAAAGGGTAGCATCTCGTTCTCTAGCAACCTACATCGCGACCGCTGGAGACGGGAGTTTTACTTTGGCAGGGGTCGTGTCGCATTTCGGATTTCTCCAATGATCACGCAGCGTGAATACATTTAGCCTTCAACAGTGCACAGAAGGGGGACATAGGCCCATCCAAAAGCTCTTATCTGGGAGTTAGGACAGGAGCTGGCCATCACTGCCTGAATAGTGCACTGCTGACGACCACGGACTAGACTGCCATCGTGTGAATGAACCGTTTTAAAGTGCGTTGCGGACTGTAGGGTTATAACTGATTAGCCAATTTGCATTACGAGAGGAAGGACTCTCGTCTACTGTGACAACACAGTGCAGTGGAACTGTAAAGGAGATGAGGTGGCAGGTCCAATACCACCATTTTGAATAGCTCTTTCTTGTTCTGCTATAAAACACTGTTCTAATTCTCTGCTGGAAAATGACTATAAAATCCTGTGTTAAGACATGAGAATCAATGGGTGACTTTGTGAATAGTGCAATTGTGACTATAAAGACTTTTTGATCACAAAGTTCTAAATGTCAGTGTCTTTGTGTGCGATGACTATCTGAGGTTATTTTATTTGTCTTCGTGTTTCCCCCCCCCCCTGTCGTTGATGATTGTATGAGCTGCTGTACGTCCAGAGCCAGTTGATCAGTCATTACTGCTAATCGTTTGGAAATAAACGTTAGCCCACAGCTGTTCTCTCTCTTAGTGGTGTGTTCATTAGCAAGCTAAGCTACCAGAACAAGGTGGTCAGAATCAGAAAAGCACTTGTCAGTTGACGCTTTGAAATGTTTTGCATATAGTACTGTGACACTATCCATACATAGGTTATGAAAGGGAGCCAAACAGTACAATAATAACAAAAGGCAATTGTTCAGTAGGCAAAGTGATAGGCATAGATTGTAGTTACACAGTCATCCCCCCCCCCAAAAATATATTCTCCCTCTCCCTATGTTGTTTCTATGATTCATCACAGTAACAGGCAAGGAAGAGAACTTGGGGTGATCATAAAGACTCAATACAAAGGGATTATATGACACTAAGTAAAACATTATGGTGTTGGGCATCAAAACAACAAATGCGCAGCCCATTCATAGTCCCGTGTCTCTAAAGAAGGGTACATGTTTGGGATTTTTTCGAGCTCTTTTCGTTGGTTCGTTTTCCTGAGGCTTTGCCTGCGTCACTGCCTCCATCCTTCTGTCGCGTGTTAGGATCTCTGCCCACACCTGGAAGAGTTGAGCCAATTAAGTAATTCATATTTCGGTCAAATGTATGTTAACACTAGCATATAAGGTGCAAGAAATTCCCTCTTGCTTACTAACTTACCGGGTGAGAAAGTGTCCCTGTTCTCTCCATCTGGACCAGCAAGGTGTTGACTGGTATCCTGTTTTTACATTAAGCAAATGTTATTTAACTACGTGAAAACACAGAACAGCATCTAACGTGTTGATTTATTGCATCAGTTCATGTAATTGTATATTTGGCCTGTTATTAACAATGACGACACGTACCCCCAAAATGGTGCTATTGTGCTCTTTCTTCCCCGCCTGGCTTTCCAGATACCTGTTAACATCCGATCAGACTCACTAAATGTAGTGTATTTCAGAGTAAGTGTACTGTAGCTACCTTGCAGTCCAACCAAGGTGCACAAGTAATTGAAAACAAACTGTGCAAGAGAAATTCTGCCATTGTCTGAGGAAAGTGCTTGACCAGTTGAAACATTAATGAGCCTGTTTAGTGTCTGACATTCCTACGTCCTGCTGCATAGTTCACATGTAAGAGAGGGTACTATTGGATGGACAGGGAGAGGCAGCACTAAAACAGCTTTTGTTGATTAGAAATAAAATGCCTTCAGATGATAACAGCAAAGTTATTGAAATAGCCTAAAACCTTGTGATGCATGGACTCATTGCATTTATTGGTCTTTGTAGCAGACACATGGACATTAATACAATATGGTGCGTTTCATCAGGATGCAACATTTTGTTTTAAACCAAGATGTCACTTTAATTCAACAGAGTAAAGATCAATCCACCCACCTTCTTAGATAGGAATCACAGTTCTTGACCGGTTTTGCCTCTTTCTTCACCCCATCTGGTGTCCACGCTATGGATGTATCTATCCCCACATCTACTCTACCCTCAGCTCCAGAAGATATAGGCATCTCTGCTTCTTCTGCAACAACTACATATCACACGGCAGAAAACTCAATCTTACAAACACCTTACTGTAGGGACTTAAGAAGGAGTAGCTTGTATCCCCAGCCTTGCTTACAAATCTGGGTTAACCTTGTCTGTCCAGCTCTGTTTGACCAATAGATGTGGTGGCTGTTTGGCAGTGGAGTTAACGGGTTTGTTGTTGTATCCACGGCAACCGAGGTCTAAATGACTGGAACCAGAGCCATATATTTAGAATTGTATTCTAAATACATAGCTCTGACTGGAACTACACAGGCTCATTGCAGTGGGCCCTTTCTCCCGAATGCACCTTACAGATCACATTTGGGGTATTAAAGGCCCAGCGCAGTTAACAATGTGATTTTTCTGTGTTTTAGATATACTGTATTTCCATGCTGAGGTTGGAATAATCTGTGAAAAGGATGATAATTCCCTTTTAGTGTAAGAGCCTGAAATTTCTGGCTGTTTTGGTGGGATAGTTTTGGTGGGATAGTTTTTTGACCTGTCTGGTGACATCACCAGGTGATAAATTAGTTAACAGATGAATAAGAAAGTTCAAAACCTCTGCAAAAAAAACAGCTAGTTTTCAGTTTTCCCCTCCCCACTCAGTCCTAGCCAAATTATTGCTTGAGAAATTGCTCTTGCTAAGAAACTATTTTTGTTTCGTTTTGACCATTTTAATTGAAAACAATCACAGCAAGGTACCTAATTGTGTCCCAGAAATGATTTGACATTGATATAAAAATGGCTGCATTGAACCTTTAATCTAAATCATGCTGTGTTTGAAGGGGGAGGTGGATGTGGAGGGGGTAATTAGGTTGACTTGAACGTGTTTTGTAGTGGTTAAGTGTAGTTTGTGAGTGTTTTGGTCCCAGTATCGGCAACAGCTGTCAGAAACAAGAGTATGTATGACTGTAAAGATGACAACACTTTTATTCAACTGTGAGATAGTATTTGTACTAACTGTACTGTATCTAAATGTAACCACAAATAAACAGAAATATTTTACAAACAGGTGTTGATTTGATTTCTTTACTGGATTGGCAAAAGACAACCACAGAGGAGATTCCAGTTCTGCCCTATCAGGGGTTATGGGTTGAGGGTCAAGGTTTTTTGCTGAGGGCCTTTAGGACTCCTCCTTCTCGTCTCCGTGTGTGATGATGTAACACAGTGACTTGTAATCGATGTTGCCTGCCGAGAACGCCTGGTCCACCTGAGGATTTCATCAGAAGACAGAGAGGGATTAGGCAAGAATGTGAATTGACCAAAGGCCTACTTTCAACGTAGGACTGCTGATCGAATGGTTTATCTCTCTCTCTCAAGTAATGTCAAATGTGTGATTTGTTAATTTATTCTTTTAAAGAAAAAAGGTAAGCTAAAAGGAGAAAAAGAATACCAACCTCTGCTGTGAATTTATCAGCCTGGTTCATCAGTAATCGTTTAAACCTTTAAAGAATACACAACTAATTAATAATTCATTGCCCACAATGTGTCATTGCATATTTTGGCAATCTGTGTATAGGTTCAAATGATACTGACTCATCCTTGTTGACGAAACCTGTGCAGTTTGGGTGAAAGAGCTTGAAGGCAGCGAGGATGGTGTCCTCAGGGTCTGTGCCTGTAGGGGGAGGGTTATAGTTCAGTTAACATGAACAAAACCAAAGACGCATACAGCAGAAGGGTGGAGAAGCAGAGGGATGGGGTCTTACCGTTGAGTTTCTCTCCAAATAGAGCGAGGAACACAGTAAAGTTGATGGGACCCTTCCCCTCGTTCAACATCTCATCCAGTTCCTCGTCCTTAACGTTCAGCTTCCCTGGTGCACGAAAACATAAATCAACATACAGACACGCATGCACATACACACATTTGTAAAGTGAGACTATTGGAATACCTAGCTGTCCATAGGTTTCTCTCAGGTCCTGTTTTTTGATCACACCATCTCTGTCTTGGTCAATACAGCCGAAAGCCTGGAGATAAACACAGTACATCCGTTGTTAATAGTTTTTCCCCCCAGAAATGTACCTTCATCATAAAATAAATAATGAATATCCAAAATGTATTTATGTCTAATATTATGAGCCGTTTCCTCTGATGTCTAATGTCTATGGACCAGCCAGTGTAAGTGTACTGTAGCCACGTACCTCCTTGAACTCCTGTATCTGAGACTTCGAACATGGAGAAGACATTAGAGCAGCTCTTCTGGGCTCCCCTCTGTCTCTTATTAGCAGCCTTCTTACTGGCCTGAGAAACAAGAAGAATAGACGGGAGGTTACGCATGGTCATTTCACTGTCACCAGTCGTAAACGAATGAGAGCAGTGGAGTCCAAAAAGAATAACTACGTCAATATGTAACAATGGAAACCATTTATTCTATGTGAAAGAATAAAAAAGGAGTAATAGGGTCACATGTCACATACATTTTACACATATTTTCACAGTAAAACATCCAGGTTTACTTGACCAAGGTCACCCGGAGTTAGTGTGATTTCAATTTAAATAAGTACTAATGACTTTCTAAGGAATTAGCCATTTCTAATTTCTAATTAAAATAGTAGGACAACAAAGAAACGTCCCTTTTTCGGGACCCTGTCTTTCAAAGATAATTCGTAAAAATCCAAATTACTTCACAGATCTTCATTGCAAAGGGTTTAAACACCGTTTCCCATGATAGTTAATGAATTAATGAACATGCACCTGTGGAACGGTCGTTAAGACTCTGCGTGAACGTGCCTTAGGCATGCTGCAATGAGGCATGAGGACTGCAAATGTGGCCAGGGCAATAAATTGCAATGTCCGTACTGTGAGACGCCTAAGACAGCGCTACAGGGAGACAGGACGGACAGCAGTGGCAGACCACGTGTAACAACACCTGCACAGGATCGGTACATCCGAACATCACACCTGCAGTACAGGTACAGGATGGCAACAACAACTGCACGAGTTACACCAGAAACGCACAATCCCTCCATCAGTGCTCAGACTGTCCGCAATAGGCTGAGAGAGGCTGAACTGAGGGCTTGTAGGCCTGTTGTAGGGCAGGTTCTCACCAGACATCACCGGCAACAACGTCGCCTATGGGCACAAACCAATCCGTCGCTGGACCAGACAGAACTGGTTAAAAGTGTTCTTCACTGATGAGTCACGGTTTTGTCTCACCAGGGGTGATGGTTCGATTTGCGTTTATTGTCGAAGGAATGAGCGTTACACCGAGGCCTGTAGTCTGGAGCGGTATCGATTTGGAGGTGGAGGGTCCATCATGGTCTGGGGCGGTGTGTCACAGCATCCTTGGACTGAGCTTTTGTCATTGTAGGGAAACTGAACACTGTGCGTTACAGGGAAGACATCCCCCTCCCTCATGTGGTACCCTTCCTGTAGGCTCATCTTGACACGACCCTCCAGCATGACAATGCCACCAGGCATGTGTTCTGCCATGGCCAGCGAAGAGCCCGGATCTCAATCCCATTGAGCACGTCTGGGACCTGTTGGATCGGAGGGTGAGGGCTAGGGCCATTCCCCCCAGAAATGTCCGGGAACTTGCAGATGCCCTGGTGGAAGAGTGGGGTAACATCTTACAGAAAGAACTGGCAAAACTGGTGGAGTCCATGAGGAGGAGATGCACTGCAGTACTAAATGCAGCTGGTGGCCACACCAGATACTGACTGTTACTTTTGATTTTGACCCCCCCTTTGTTCAGGGACACATTATTCCATTTCTGTTAGTCACATGACTGTGGAACTTGTTCAGTTTATGTCTCAGTTGTTGAATCTTATGTTCATACAAATATTTACACATGTTAAGTTTGCTGAAAATAAACGCAGTTGACAGTGAGAGGACGTTTCTTTTTTTGCTGAGTTTATAAACGTGTTTTTGACTGTCGAAGTTGTACCTTTTAGTTAAAATTTGAAACATAAATCTAGGCTTACTCTCTGCAGTCCAAAACGTTATAGGGTGTTTCCACCAATTCAGTGCCTTTTGAGAAGTGTAACTTGGTAAAAAACATATTTTTTATTATTTCACCTAATTTTAACATTCTGTCATAAAGAGCACATGTTCAACTTCATAAAAAACATGTTTATCAAGAGGTTAAATAATAATAATAATTTTTAAAAAGAACTATAGTAAGTGCCTATTAAGTGCCAAATAAGGTAACAGGGTTGTGCGATTGGGTTGTGACTGGGGAAATGGAAGCTTGTTGTGTGCAACAGGGAGTGGCAATTGAATGCACACTTGAATGCATGTTTTAACAATGTAATTGTTAAAACATTTCTAGCCTTATCTATGGGTAACAAACAGGGTTGACGTCTTGTGCTCCACCCACTCAATTTTCCATCACAAAATACAAAACATTTGCTGCAAATAGCACAACCAGCTCTATGATTTGACTATTCAATGTTTCTTTTGAAAAAAATATTTAAAAACAAATGGTTTCACTCTATTAAAACAAGAGTAAAGTTCACCTAACAGAGTTGACCTTAAAAATGAGGGATAGACATCAATGAATCACTAATCACATGAAATAAATAACAATCCTTAGAAATTACTTTGTCAAAGCAACAAAATAAGTAATGATGCAATGATGCAATTCCTAGAACTGACACAGGGTTGACAGAAGGACATGTAACATATTTTTTTTGTATATTATATCAAATCTGATTTATTGAAGTCTGTATGTGGTGTATAATAAAGGGCACTTCATTTAATATAACAGGCTTTTAAAATCCAATATCGGTGCACGATTTCTACTTAAAATATCAAAGGGATGCAAAGGGAACTCTTTTCGTGGAACGACCCTAATATTTCATCACAACAATGAGCTAAATTCCAGATAAACGTTACATAAAGATTTTGCTTATGAGTAAAGTCAGATGGCAAATGATGTATAATATTGAGTCATTGTTCTAGTACTCACCATGTCTGTGTGTGGTATAGTGGCTCTCTGTGCCCAGGACTAGGTGTGATGATAGCTAGGGTTTATGTATGGCTCATGTTATCTTCTGCCCTCTTATAATAGGCCTGCAGTGTGTACCACAGTCCCATACATGGCCATCTACACCCTCTCTCTCTCTCTCTCTCTCTCTCTCTCTCTCTCTATGTGGACACGATAAGGACCAGGATTCCACTGGGGGTGGAAAAAGGAGATAGGGAGAAGGAGCAGGGGGAGGAGAGGTGATAGGATGAGAGACGAGAAGGGAGAAAGAGACAGAGGGGGAGGTGGATTTGGACAAAATGGTCTGAGAGAGGAGCCAGTGGGATATGGCAAGAGAGGAAGTGAAGATACCATGTTACCCATGAGTATGGCCAGTGGTGAAAAAGTACCCAATTGTCATACTTGAGTAAAAGTAAAGATACCTTAATAGAAAATGACTCAAGTGAAAGTCAGCCAGTAAAATACTACTTGAGTAAAAGTTTTTAAGTGTTTGGTTTCAAATATACTTAGGTATCAAAAGTAAAAGTATAAATCATTTCAAATGACTTATATTAAGCAAACCAGACGGCATACATACCAGACGGCGCCCACTCCGACAAGGTTAATTGACCCACAGTCCCACAAGGTGACATGATATCATTGAAGTGACGTGCAAATGAGCGATAGAAAACCGATTGCTCAAATGTCACAATTTTTTTGTGCCGTGCCCAAGATGTTGCCCTGGGCGGCTGCCCATGTCGCCTATACCTAAATCTGCCACTGGCCAGGGGCACGCTCCAACACAGACATAATTTACAAATGAATCATGTGTTTAGTGAGTCCACCAGATCAGAGGTATCAGCCATGACCAGGGATGTTCTCTTGATAAGTTTGTGAATTAGACCATTTCTTGTCCTGCTAAGCATTCAAAATGTAATGAGTTCTTTTGGGTATCAGGGGAAAAAAAAATTTATGGAGTAAAAAGTACATAATTTTTATTAGGAATGTAGTGAAGTAAAAGTCAAAGTAGTCAAAATATATATAGTAAAGTAAAGTACAGATACCCTAAAAAAACGACTAAAGTAGTACTTTCAAGTATTTTTACTTAAGTATTTTACATATCTGAGTATGGCTGTAGTTTACAGTCCTATTCAGTTGCATTGGGTGTTTGCCTGGGAAACTTTGTGTGCCGTTGCTCACTTTACTGAACAGAAACAGAAACTTGACAGTTCTTTATGACAGGAGAGTATGTGGTCATGTACAGTAAAACCACTTCAGTTATTTGGCCCCTTCAATTTCAAATGATGATAAACACACAACAAAATATTTTTATGTTACGGCAACTTTACTTATAACCATAAAAAATTGTCACATGACAAAGCACATTATCATTCTTAGATATACATAATAGCAATTAAGACCTTTACGCTCATCACAGATACATAACGTTTATAAATACACTATCAAAGAAATATTTAATTTCCCACGAACAGTAAGTGAAAGACAATACATTTGAAATGGATAATCCCTTAGTTTTAAATTATATACGGAAACATCTCTGGATTAAACAGACAGCATCAAACAAACAACAATACTGATGTTATAAATCAATTCCAATCCTTTTCACGTGAACATTATATTACATTATTAATCAAGCTTAAAATACCTGCAATCAGTGGAAGCTTGAGGACGTGTTTAAACAAGGGTTCATTACTTTCTGAGACTCACCACTTATGCATTGTGGGACTGCAGGGAATTTTCAGAGGCTCATCAGTTCAAAAACACATCTGTATAATACTGTACACTGGGAAAAGTGCTGATTTAATCTGTCTCTGTGTTTCCCATGTTGTGTGAGCTGTGTGGTGGGGGTCTTTTTATGTACAGTGAGTTATCCACACCCATATTGCTTCTCTCACCAATGAGGAGTTACAGATTACTCTGTGAAAGCTTCAATAGGAGGCCAGAGGCGGATCACCCTAGATGAGGTATAATTTACTGTATGAGGTCAGAGTTCAGCCTGGTTCACCTGCATCGCCCCCTATAGGTAGGAGGCTGTTACGACTCTCACGGTGTCAGCATGCACGCTGCCATCTTACAGGCTACTGCCGAGATAAGTGCCGCCCCCCGGCCACTCCCTTCCTCTGATTGGATGAAGGTGATGTCACAGTGAGGCGTCAGCTCCCGCACAACTTTGTGGAACCTGTCCTGGAAACTGTGGAGGGAGATTAACATCAGAGTTAGAATAAAAAGCATGGCATTGTCGCTAGATATGACTAACATTATTTGTATATTATACTTGGTGACTCCTACTCCCTCCTCCCTCCTCACCAGGGGTGGAGTTTGTAGACGGAGCCATCGATGCCCACAGTGATCTTCAACACCGCCTGGCTGCGGCGTTCTCTCATACGGTTGATGACGCCGGCTAACCCCGCACCACACATGTGTGCTGCTCGCGTGGACACGCTCTCACAAGCTAGAAGCACTATGTCACAGTCCAGTTCCGACGGCAACACGCCCAGCGTAGACAGGATGTTGTAGATCTGCTTCCTGTCTCCAGAGTCACTGAGGAACACACAGGGAGAGAACACACACTTAGACTCAGTGAGGGAAGCTTTGACTGGCTCGGACAGAAGACAGTCACTGACACAAAGAGTTGGAACTGTGTCGATGGCATTGTAATAGTGTTGAGAGTTGTAATTCTAATGTCATTGCTGTGTCGTGACCCCTCACCTCTCTATCTGGGAGACGTAGCGCGTCTCAAAGCTGCCGCGAGTCTTCAGCAGGTCAGAGGCCTCTCCGTTAAACAGCAACTCCTCGTTCACCAGCTTCAACAATAACAGCCGCACCAGCTCTCCCATGTACTTCCCACTGATGAGCTTTTCATAGCTACAGACCGATGGCGAGGAAGGAAGAGAGAAAGGGGGGAGAAGGGAGAGTCGAGGGGAGCAGCGGGGCAGAGCAAGTGGATGAAGAGAGAAAAGGAGTTGTGCGTCACACAACACGTGAACCTACATCGCTGTCATCATCATTTCCCAGCTAGGCCGGGGAGAAACAAGAAAGTGAGAGATTGAAAAGCAGGAGAGCGATCTCTCGGTCTAGCTGTCGCTGTGGGGCGGAGAGAGGGGTAAAGTGCTAGGGTGAGTGAGGCTCAGCTCAGCGGTTGCCCGTGTGAAGGGCCTGTCAGAGTAGACGGTAAACAGCCATTAGCCTGGCTGACATTAGCTAGCGCTGGACAGGAGCTCATTAATCTGACCCTGATGTGTAGTGACTGGGCTGCCACTAGCCTCGACTTGGAAAACAAGAGGGTTACCTAGTGACCACACATAGGCTGCAGGTTAGTGTCAGGTGAGTGTTGTAGACAGGTGAGAGAGAGAGGTGAGAGAGAGAGGCACGTTTTCACCTGTGCTCATCCTCAGGCTGCATGTGCATTGTGTCACAGGAAAGTACAGGTCTTTCAGAAACTCTTGACTCTCACATACTTTGAGCTCTAAGAATGGACACATTTACACATGACTGGATACACACGCAACCAATACTGCACAAGAGAAACTAGGTACTACTTTCAAATTTCTGCAAATTCTTGGAAGGTAATCAATTACTTTAGCCACTTTATGCCAATTAAAGGTAGTTTTATCACTAGTGGAGATTGTAACACTCCCTAAACTTAGGAAGGCCTAATTAGGTTATTGTGCTGAGATTAACAGTGTGAGGCCCAATACTCACAGTTGTTGTCCAGGGTTGAGTGATGTCTCGTCCACCACCCTGTCGTACTCCAGTCTAAACTCCTCCAGCTCTCCGTTGGCTCCGAAGGCCCCCCACTCTGTGTTCACACACATCCTCCCCTCTTCCCCCTCCACCAGCTCCACTGTCCGCATCTCCTCCATGTAGCAAGCGTTACACCCAGTACCTGAGGACAGGACAATGCTCAAATTACATTTGATTTGTGTGTTGTATTACAGACAAATAGCAACATAGTAGGCTTTAAGGAGAGGTAGAGAGATGGTAGGTAACAGGAGATAAATGGCCGATCAATCAGTGTGTGTGTGTGTGTGTGTGTGTGTGTGTGTGTGTGTGTGTGTGTGTGTGTGTGTGTGTGTGTGTGTGTGTGTGTGTGTGTGTGTGTGTGTGTGTGTGTGTGTGTGTGTGTGTGTGTGTGTGTGTGCGTGTGCATCCTTACCCACAATCATTCCCACTTCGCAGCTGCGGTCCTCATAGTAACAGGATATCATGGTGGCAACTGTATCGTTCACCATGGCAACGACGTCCATCTCAAAGTCCTGAAGAGTAAAGGAACATTTCAGAACGGCTCTATTTGCATGAATCTAATACGCATGTTTTACAAATGTGTCATAGCACGTCTATCACAACATATCTATTATTCTATGTATCATAAACATGGAATCCTAATCCTGAAGTGAAAATCCTACCCCTCTCCTCTTGATGGCATCTCTCAGTAGTCCCACCACGTTGTTACCCTCTGCTCCAGACGCCTTGAACCCTTTGGTCCAGTTCAATAGGATGCCCTGGGAGGAACACAGAGGGTTAGGGTTGGTAGCAGGGCTCAGACACTAACTCAGATACTCAGATAGTCATTCGCATATCAAATCTCTAATCTGAAGTCTGTGCCCTGTGCAGATCTTGTTATTAGTCCATCTCCAACCTTGTCTATGTTCTCGTGTCGTACAGGAAAGGAGAAGGTGAAACCCAGAGGAAGCTTCTTGTGCTTGATGTGTTGTCTGTTCAGGAAGTCTGATATACACTCAGCAATGTAGTCAAAGAGCTGGGAAGAGAGGGGAAGGGGGGAAAAGGATGAAGGGAGAGAGAGGATGGTGAAGCATGATGATTTATGGGGGACACTGATTACACTAGTCAACACAGTGCAGTTCTGGATGAACACTTCTAAGTACACTGCACTCTCACCATCTCAGCCGTGCCTGTCATGGCGTCCTCAGGGATTGAGTACATCTGGTGTTTGGTCTCCACCTTCCATCCCCTCTCCTCATCCTCCCCCACCTTCACCAACATCACACGGAAGTTAGTCCCCCCCAGGTCCAGGGCCAGGAAATCACCCACCTCTGACACAGCGCAACACACAGAATGGTGTCATATAGGATCAAACACACACAGCAGGGGTTTCTGGAATAAGAATATTTTTCTATCTTATTTTTTAAAAAGCACTGCAAGTAAAATAAATCTTGTGCGAAATGTAATGTTCTTTCATGTGCCATCACTCTCATGAATTCCCATTTAGTACAAATAGCCTAGGTATCACGCATTTACATTGTTATTCCACAAGAAAGCATTATATAAATGAGGTTTATGCCTCTACCTGATCCTTCAGGGGTAGAACAGACGTAGGTGGGCAGCATTTTGACACTGGCCTCCTGGTGCGTCTCTACACGCAGTCCCCGGTCCATCTCCCTCATCATCCTCTTCATCACTTCCTTCAACTGCTCCTTCTTCAGCCTGAACTCCGACAGGATCTGCTCCACCTGGGGAGGAAGGGGCAAACAGGGTCACAGCAAGCCCCCACAAGTAACCATCATAGTATTCATTCATAGAATACCTTTACAATAGAATAACATTATTTCCCCAACGGAACGTCAGGTGTCCAAGGACACTTTACATCCGCACGCCATAAATAGAGTACAGAATTTAAAGCACAGCAAAGCAAAGTGTGAAAAATGACAGTAAGGGTAAGGATAACTTCAGCCCTCTCTCTCTCTCTCTCTCTCTCTATTTTTATTAGTCTAAAATGTCAGCTGCGGAAACAGAAGCGTAGAAAACCAATGGGGGAAAAAAGTAACAATTTGAAAGACATAGAAGTTGCGTCATGCCGTGTGCTCTGTGTTATGGTTGCTCTGAAATACATTTCACTGCCAAGATATACAGTTTCATCCAGGCATTTCACAAAGAGGACAAAGTAGTAAACTGAACGTCTGACCCAGCTTCTCACCCATAACTTCCTCTCAAACAACATGGAGCAGTATATGTGTTGAAGACTTGAGTCAATTCAGACAACAGTCATGCAGAGTAGAAAGTCAATTTATAACATTGTTAAAGGCAATAATGTCCAAATTATTTTTATAAAACCTAATCACCTCAAGTAAACCCAACCCAAATTAGATTATTCAGAAATTCGGACCTAAACTATTCAGAAATGTGTGTCTTACCATGAGGACTGTCTCTAGCACAGAGCTGAGGTACAAGGCATCTTCCCCATCTGGCCCATGAAGGAGCTGACGCACAGCATCTTGTCTAGCTCTCTAAATCACTCGCGTGTGTATCTAGGTGTGTGGTGAGTGTGTGTCTGGCATGAGTGTGTGTGTATGCAGAGTCAGTGAACTGTAAATGTAGTTGACTGAGGACCTCAGCTGTTTTTATGCTCTGGTAAAGGGGGCTGGCCGGGGGAAGATGGAGGCCCACACAAATGCCCACCCCCTAACCCTTCATCCCAGCCAAGGACATGTGGTCAGATGATATCTACAATTTCTGAGACAATATGACTGTAGTAATGCTGCAAAAAAAATGGCAAACCAATTCAATTTTTTTCCTGAATACAAAGTTTTATGTTGGGGCAAATCCAATAGAACACATTACTGAGTACCACTTTCCATATTTTCAAGTATAGTCATGTTATGGGTATGCTTGTAATCGTTAAGGACTGGGGAGTTTTTCAGGATAAAAAATAAACAGAATCGACCTAAGCACAGGCAAAATCCTAGAGAAAAATCAAGTTCAGTCTGCTTTTCACCAGACACTGGGAGATGAATTCACCTTTCAGCAGGACAATAACCTAAAACACAAGGACAAATCTACACTGGAGTTTTAACCAAGAAGATAGTGAATGTTCCTGCGTGGCCTAGTTACAGAGTTGACTTAAATCTGCTTGAAAATGGTTGTCTAGCAATTATCAACAACCAATTTGACAGAGCTTGAAGAATTTTTAAAAGAATAATGGGCAAATGTTGAACAATACAGGTTTGGAAAGCTCTTAGACTTACCCAAAAGGCTCACAGCTGTAATCACCAAAGGTGATTCTAACATGTATTGACTCAGGGGGCTGAATAGTTACAGTATCTAATCAAGATATTTTTCATACATTTTTTACAAATGTTCACATTTTTTGTCCACTTTGACGTTACAGAGTATTTTATGTAGATCTTTGACAAAAAAATACAGTTCAAACCATTTAAATCCCACTTCGCAACACAACAAAATGTGGAAAAAGTCAAGGGGTGTGAATATTTTCTGAAGGCACTGTACCTTGCAACACTATAGAATGTGAATCATTACCACAGGTCAATTTGAACAGCAAAGTATTGCAGTGAGAAAATCTTTCACATGCGTAATGACAAACCCAAAAGCAGGCAAAAAAAGAAACTTAATTAGACAGGTAAGGTTGATCTAAACTAAAACCTCTGAAAAGACATACAGCTAACTACTACTGTTGCTATTTAACAGAATTTCAAGTACCAGTAGCCTACATTAATGTCCACTCTGTATCCATTTGATGGCATGAATGACCTGACTTGGAAGGCTGTCTGCTTAGTAGAACAGGTAACATAGTCATTTGACCTTGGTCATTGACATAGAAATAGTTGAAATTCATAGATGACTGTGTTTGCTTAGAAAATGTGGCAAATGTGACCTATTTGTGACCTATCTCATTGGGTTCAACAGAAGCCTCTCACAAGAACATGATTTACAGTAGGTCTGTATATGTGTACCTACAGTGCTAAGATATCTTCACATAGGGAGGCACCGGCCTTCTAGCCATCGCCGATCCACTTTTCATTTTCCATTTGTTTTGTCTTTGTTTTACACACCTGGTTTCAATTCCCCAATTACATGTTCATTATTTAACCCTCTGTTTTCCCCATGGTTTTTGTGCGTGATTGTTTTATGTATGTTTGGCCCGTTATTGTGGGCTCGGTATTATGACATGTTATTGGAATATTTGAGTAAAGTTACTTGTGTTACTCATCTCTGCTGTCCTGCGCCTGACTCCTCTGCACCAGCTACACCCAGACCACTACAAGATCAGACACTGGTATAAAGAGTGTAATATTGCTGTATTCAAAGTCTTAGTCATTGTTTAACTAGCTCAATATTAGATGTCAAAGCATCTATATTTAGCGCACTGCAAAGTTGAATGGCCGATAAAATCAATAATGAAGCGTTGTAGGCAAAGGTCTCCTGTGCTTATCACCCAGAAAGGTTTAATTTTAGACATGACCAATGGTACTGTCAAAAACCACTCCAAAAATAGCTGTGGTGACCCTTTCCTGAGTGCCCTGATCTCCTGGTTTCAGAATACAAGCAACAGTAACTCTTACCAACAGGCTGACACACACTTTGTCAACTACAACTCACCTTATCAGGAGAATAATCATGGTATTTAATTCAAATTGCACTTTAATTTATCTAGCACTTACTAGGGAGAATCTCAAAGGCAAAAACTGAATTAGCCAAGTTAATTGGTAGCTCATGCATGTACAAAACTGCATGAACAAAGATCTTCAATGGAGGCTGGCACAAGTCCAGATTATATTTGACTCGGCCTGTTTCCACAATAACAAGAGATTGAGTTCATTCAAACATTCCATATTCTTTATTCTTTATCAGTATAAGCTTATGTAATAAATCATTGTAGTGTATTATGAATTCAAACATGAAGAATATGTTTTATTGTGTGTAAAGTTTGATTGAATGCAACAGTAACACCCCCCCACATGCACATGTGCAGCATAAATCAGAAAAGAGGTGAGGACCTTCATTCAACCTGCCTGTATAACCCTGGACAATGATGCTATAGGTGTTACTGTAACACACACACACACACACACACATGCATGCTGCTGTTTGACAAATCCATCCATGTTTGATTGGTGTCAGGTCCTTTTATGGATGGAACTTGAATGTGTGCCAAGTACATCTCCATAGCTGACTATGACGGCTGATTGAACCCAGTTAGAGCTCTCCTATGGGCTGTTTGCTGAGATGGCCTGATGGGCGAGGCTTCCATTCACCTGCCTCACTCCTCAGATAAGACCACATAAAACCACCCACGTTTTACTCATGACAACTGTCTACAGTCATTCAGCTAACACATCCACCTTCTTAAAAAACAAAAAATTGTGACAGTCATCTCTCAAAAGTAAAACAAAAATAGTACTACTTGCACAATGCCACATTTCGAATGTTAAATGCTGTAGGCAAGTCATCTAAATAGCCTGATAATTCATTTTTCATATTCACCTTATCTGATACCCTGTTTCATGCTTTCATGGACTTTGGCAGTGATTTATTTTTATGCTGCTATAACTCAGTTTGCTAGAAAGTAGGGTTTCCATTGCCCAGGAATGATGTGAGATTTCAGAGACTTTTTAAATAGAACAACTTAAAGCGGGCCTTCAGGGAATCTTCCATTAAATGGATAAGATTATCCCAATATTGTTTACCTTATCCATCGTAATGAGGATCCATATCATACATGTCTTGCCGGTCATGGGTGCTGTCTGCTGTGGAATAGTAAGCGTGTTGTCCAGTTGGGCTACGAGAGCAAGTTAAAAAGTAGCAGTTTGTCGTGAATCTTCATCTGTGAATACAGGCCTATTGAACATGTGTTTGAGAAGTGTCCAAATGATTTATGTCCAACCAGTTCCTCAGTGGCCAACATTGTCTGCTGTTAGGCTAGTTATTCTGTAAAATAATACACACTAAAGGCCTATATAAATAAACAAACACTATTTCAGTTAAAAGTGTTCACTCAAATGCCTGGAAAAGTCTGTATAGGATAGTCCTAAATTAAAGTTTTTTATTCATTTGTGCGCTTTTGCAGTTCATGATGCATCCACTGCGGCCATCAATAACAGAAGTGCACCGCTCAAAAGCAAACTATTCAACCTCAAGTCCTTCTCACCATGGTCCTCAGATCCAAAAATGTATATAATAATCTCCATCCAAGTAACCTCAATGTATATCCAAAAATAAATGTTGTATTGCTTTTCCGTTTGAGAAAACAATCTCACATACACCTCCAAAGCTCTTAGCCTACATCTCATTAACTAGGCTGCTATTTGTTCTCAATATCTATGGCAACCAAAACTGTCAGATTAAAGGGGGGAAAAAAAAACCTCATCCTGCCACAACCACCAACATATGCTCACAATAGCTTTCTTTCACTGTCTCCATGCCCAACGTTTTCAATTCGCTGCCCTGGGAGTCAATAATTTATCTGCACACTTCTAGTATGGAAAGCACTTAGCACTGAGTTAAGTGGCCAGGAGGAAATTGTTAAATTAAGCAAAATTACTTAGGAAAACAACGAATGAGAGTGGTGAGAAATCAGAAGTGGCAAGGCCTATACCCGATCTATAGGTCACTGTCTACTCATGACCTGTCCTAATAAGCCTAATAATAATAATTTGTGGGGGTTTTATACACTCCTTTACCTAATCATTTGTACAGTGAAGCTAAAACGTTTAATCTGGATGTATACTCCAGCATTTGGATTTGAGATCAGAGGATTTTTTTACTATCAGCCAAATCAAATCAAATTTTATTTGTCACATGCGCCAAATACAACAGCTGTAGACCTTAGAGTGAAATGCTTACTTACAGTAAAAGCCCTAACCAAAAATGCAGTTAAAAAAATTAAATAAAATACGAATAAGAAATAAAAGTAACAAATAATTAAAGAGCAGCAGTAAAATAACAATAGCGAGGCTATATACAGGGGTACCGGTACAGAGTCAATGTGCGTGGGCACAGGTTAGTCGAGGTAATTGAGGTAATATGTACATGTAGGTGGACTTATTAAAGTGACTATGCATAGATAATAACAGTGAGTAGCAGCAGTGACTGATGTGGTGTACTCCTCAATGCCATCGGAAGAATCCCGGAACATATTCCAGTCTGTGCTAGCAAAACAGTCCTGTAGCTTAACATCTGCTTCATCTGACCACTTTTTTATTGATCTAGTCACTGGTACTTCCTGCTTCATTTTTGCTTGTAAGCAGGAATCAGGAGGATAGAATTATGGTCAGATTTGTCAAGTGGAGGGCAAGGGAGAGCTTTGTACGCGTCTCTGTGTGTGGAGTAAAGGTGGTCTAGAGTTGCTTTCTCTCTGGTTGCACATTTAACATGCTGATAGAAATTTGGTAAGACGGATTTGAGTTTCCCTGTATTAAAGTCCCCGGCCACTAGGAGCGCCACCTCTGGATGAGCGTTTTCCTGTTTGCTTATGGCGGTATACAGCTCATTGAGTGCGGTCTTAGTGCCAGCATCGGTCTGTGGTGGTATGTAAACAGCTACGAAAAAATTTGATGAAAATTCTGTACATAGATAGTGTGGTCTACAGCTCATCATGAGATACTCTACCTCAGGCGAGCAAAACCTCGGGACTTCCTTAGATATCGTGCACCAGCTGTTGTTTACAAATATACATAGACTGCCACCCCTTGTCTACCAGAGGTTACTGTTCTATCATGGCGATACAGTGAAAAACCATTGTGTACCATGTATTTTTTTATTTATTAGAACCGCTCAGCAAATAGACGTAAAAAAATGCTGATAGTAAGCCTACACGCAACACAACATTTTCTGTATTTGGCCTATGCTTACTTTTTTCACACCTCAAGCACAAGCGTTCTGGAAGTAGGAACACTACACAGAATTGTAATGAAGCCATGTTGCATTCCGGAACAATTATCCTGTAGGACTTGCTTCGATCGTGACGTGGTTGGTGTGGCTCGAAAGAGAAGAAATAGTCATAATACTGATAACTTCCTACAGGTCGTTCACTAAGTTATCATGGAATAATTAAGTTGGTAATTTATTCTCAACAGTTAGCAAACCGTTTTGCGCAGTCTTCTCTGGTAAGTAAGTACGACAAGGGAACTTGAGCTAGCTCCATCGTTCTTGGCACTTAGTTTAGCTAACAACAATTGTGCTAACGTTAGCTAGCAAGCAGCACAGAAATATGGCGAGAACGGTTGCTACATGTCGATAAACGTTAGTCTATCGTGGTAGCGTTAGCTAGTTCATCAATCGTTTGGATTGTAGAGTATGTGTGTAGTAGACAGTAAGCTACCTTGCAACTTATGTATTGTGTGGCTGTACGGATGGTTTGGCTCATGTGATTTGAATTTGTGTCCCTTTCTTGACATGTAGGCATTGAGACCTCTAGGCTGCTGCGCTGGGACACGCCAGTCATAACCCTGGGTCTGTCTGCGTCATCATGAAGCTATACAGCCTAAGCGTCCTCCACAAAGGAGCGACTAAATCCAATCTCCTAAAATCCGCATATGACCTCTCCTCCTTCAGTTTCTTCCAGCGCTCCAGGTGGGTCTTCCTCTTGGCACATGGGCTGAGGTGCATCTCAATAGTCTTAAGGGGGTTCCTTACCTCCATCTTCACTGATTTGAACTTGTACATCAGGGCAGATGAAGAAGTTAACGCCCCTGTCATTAATAATAGCCTATCTTAAACCTGTCACGGGTTTAGACTTCATTAGAATTGACAAGAACACCAACAATGTTTTCACCATTGTTTGTTTGGTTTTGGCAGTGTCCAAGAGTTCATGACCTTCACCAGCGCCTTGATTGTGGAGCGTTCTGCACACGGCAGCCGAGCCTCAGTCAAAGAACAAGGTTAAGCCCTGATACATTGGGCTATAACATATGGGAGTTTATTTGTTATGTGAGGACACATATAATTTCTACCCTTTCCTCCCTCCAGAGTACCTGTGCCATGTGTATGTGAGGAATGACAGTCTGAGTGCAGTGGTGATAGCAGACAGCGAGTACCCACAAAGAGTCGCCTTCACACTACTAGACAAAGTGGGTACACTGCAGAGAGGTGCATTACCTCCTTAGCAACGAGTGAAGAATATTACTCTCTGTTCTGGGTCTTGTTCCTCTCAAGGTTTCTTCCCAAGTTATTGCTCCTCGCCAGGCCCTTTCGGCTTTCTTTTTTATGTAGTAGATTGATGTTTGATCATGTAGGTGCTAGAGGAGTTCTCCAGGCAAGTGGAAAGTATGGACTGGCCATCTGGAAACCCAGACACCATCAACTACAAAGCCCTGGACATCCACCTGGCCAAATACCAGGTACACATGGCATCCTGTCTCTGAAATAGACACATAAAATGCACTACCGTTCAAAAGTTTGTGGTCACTTAGAAATGTCCTTGAATTTTTTTTGTTCATTAAAATATCAAATTGATCAGAAATACAGTGTAGACATTGTTAATAGTACTCGCAAAACACCAGTCTCAACGTCAGCAGTGAAGAGGTGGTTCTGGCATGCTGGCCTTCTATACAGAGTTCCCCTGTCTGTTCTTTTGCCCATCTTAGTCTTTTTTTATTGGCCAGTCTGAGATATGGCTTTTTCTTTGCAACTCTGCCTAGAAGGTCAGCATCCCGGAGTCGCCTCTTCACTGTTGATGTTGAGACTGGTGTTTTGCCGGTAATATTTAATGAAGCTGCCAGTTGAGGACTTGTGAGGCGTCTGTTTCTCAAACTAGACACTCTAATGTACTTGTCCTCTTGCTCAGTTGTGCACCGGGGCCTCCCATTCCTCTTTCTATTCCAGTTAGAGACAGTTTGCGCTGTTCTGTGAAGGGAGTAGTACACAGCGTTATATGAGATCTTCAGTTTCTTGGCAATTTCTCTCATGGAATAGCCTTTATTTCTCAGAACAAGAATAGACTGACGAGTTTCAGGAGAAAGTTTTTTGTTTCTAGCCATTTTGAGCCTGTAATCGAACCCACAAATGCTGATTCTCCAGATACTCAACTAGTCTAAAGAAGGACAGTTTTACTACTTCTTTAATCAGAACAACAGTTTTCAGCTGTGCTAACATAATTGCCAAAGGGTTTTCTAATGATCAATTAGCCTTTTTAAAATGATCAACTTGGATTAACACAACGTGTCATTGGAACACAGGAGTGATGGTTGCTGATAATGGGCCTCTGTACGACTATGTAGATATTCATTTATTTATTTAATCAGCCGTTTCCAGCTACAATGGTAATTTACAACATTAGCAATGTCTACACTGTGTTACTGATCAATTTGATGTTATTTTAATTGACAAAATTGCTTTTCTTTCAAAACCAAGGAAATTTCTAAGTGACCCTAAACTTTTGAACGGTAGTGTACATTGCACATAGATTAATAAAATAACACTTGAATAACCAACCCTACTTTGAATCTTTCATGTTTCTTCTTAGATGATTGTGAAAGTTTGACAGAATTTGTGTTCTCTCCTCAGAACCCCAGAGAGGCAGATGCGATGACCAAAGTGCAGGCTGAGCTAGACGAGACAAAAATCATTTTGGTGAGACACTTTAGTCGACACTCGCGTACAACTCCAAAACATCTCACATAATATGAAACTTTAGATGAGTTTAGAAAAATGTTCTCTGTGTAGGAAGCTTGCACTACTGCATGTCTGACACTGTTAGTGCCTGTGGTTGGTAGGATGCTGTATATGAAGTGGACTGGGCTGTGATTGTCTCTGCAGCACAACACCATGGAGTCTCTGTTGGATAGAGGGGAGAAGCTGGATGACCTGGTGCAGAAGTCTGAACACCTGGGGAACCAGTCTAAAGCCTTTTATAAGACTGTGAGTAGTGACTGTGAACTGCGCTCTCCAGTTCAAATAATCACAGCATCTTAGATTAAACTTGGGTTACTTTTATCCCAACTTAATTTGCTACACTTTATCAAAACTCTTTTATTAAGACTAATTGCCATTACATATGTATCCTTCTCGGTGTCAAATTGATATTGTAATCGCTAACCAGTCACTTTGTCGGTGTTTTCTATCCAACAGGCACGGAAGCAGAACTCATGCTGTGAGGTCATGTGAGGTTGCTGGACTGTCCTCTTGGATATGTCTCTTTGCCTTTCTGCTCATTCTACAACTTCCATCGTGCCTCCAGGAGACAGAATGGCCTCCACTCAGTCTCTGGGAGGGCGCAGGGGAGGGGGGACGTGGGATCTCTGCAATCTCTTTACATGCTTACTGGGGAAGAGGAGAGGGGGTGGGGCTGCAGGACTGGTGGGGTTTCATCAGGAAAATATCATACTTATTGGCTTTGTTGTAACAGTTCAAAATGTGTTTACAGGAGGTTCATAGCCAGCCAGGATGTGTTTTGTTGTTCAAAATGTCTTAAACTGTTTCCTGAGTTAAGACTGTATCAGAGTCTTAATCTGAGTTTGAGCTCAGCTTTCTGGGAGTTTTGATCTAATGCTTGGCGTTAAAGAAACCCTGACAATCTCCCTCGGTACTCAATGCAGTAACTCACAGGATCTGCTGGTGATCTCGTTAAGGTCTGGTAGTGACATTTTTATTTCCCTCTGCCCAGTAAATGACACTGTTTCCTCACATTTGTAGTTCAGGTATGTTCAACTCTGTATGTAAAGGGCCTCTATGTAGCCCAGAGTAATACCATTGTGTTTGATGTAATGTGAGCAAAGTGTCTGTCTGTAACTGGGCCTGAGACAACAGAACTCCATGATCAAATCCTCTTGAGTTTGTTTTCAAAGCTCATTTCTACAGGACAATAATTGGATTAGTTCACATATAGTTGTGTTTTGATTATGTAACCTAATCAAAACAACAATATGTAACCTATTGTTGTTTTGTTGTTCTCTATGAAGATGTGAAAACTTTGAAACATTCCCAGGTTTTTCAAATTCACAAATTGATTGGTATTATAGCACAAGCGGATTAACTTAGGTTGAACTAAAATGGGGTGGCCTGTACTTATAGAGCATTGTGTAGTGATGTCTACAGATTCTCATTGATACACAAAGCCTTTATAAAATATGGGTTAGTTTGAAGTCCCCCTACGTATGTGTTTGGAAAGTGTCCTATTGGAGGGGCTCTCTGACTTTGTAATCCTTCTAAAGCTGTTGTGTTTCTAGTCTGGACAAAGTCTCTTTAAAACATGGCACACAATGAATCAGCCACGACCCACCCACCAATGGGTTCTGCTCCACCATTAGGTGTTCTACTGCAGCCTGATGTCTGCAGCTCTGCCCCCTGTTGGCAGTGTAAACATACTACATATGGATTCGATTTAAACTAACTGAATGATCATGACAACACATATTGTGTAGTTAACTTCACTTTTGCAACAAGGAAATTACTACCTGAGGTTATTTTGTGGTGAACAATGCTTGTCATGTTGCCGGTAGAAATGTAATGTATAGAACAGATCCCTTTTCAGCATAACACTGAATCGTGTGCTTTTTACAAACATTTCTATCAATGTATTCTATTTCATTTAACAGGCTCAGCTTTGTGTGCACAACACTCACAGGTCACTCCTTTTGTTGTGATCAGTATTATAACATACCCATTTGATTTATTTTTTTAATAGCAGAAATGCCTTCAGGTTTTCATTGTTTCCAGACCCCAGCGGATGAGTTGAACAAGTGAGATGAAGAGGCCTTTGATATTTTAGATGTAGTATATCTTGCTGCTTTATTTTGTGTGTATGACCTGGTTGTGTGTGCAAAGACATTAGTCAGACTTGAACTGCTCATATTGCTCTATGTCACAACTTCTGTGCAATAGTAGGCTGACTATATTCTCCATATAATGTTTTATCTTGCAACCTGTTTCTCATTTGAGTAGGGCAAACAGTTAGTTTGACCCCAGTGTTTCCAATGAAAGATACTTCTATGACCCATGTGCATGCTTATGATGTCCAACTCTCCAAATGATACCGCGTTCATGTGCTAGTCTGAACTCCAAAATGTCCGACATGCTAACTTGGTGAACGTGGCACATGTATAAATTAGCAAATCGGAAACTTCAGAGTTTCGATTTGCACGTAAATTAGGCATAAACTATGGGTGAAAAAAAAACATTTGCCTTATAGAGTACCGCAGTATGAGTCATAATACCCATAAAACCTAGCTGTCAAATAAGGCAATGTTTTTTCCCATAGGGGATTTTAGAAACACAATATTAGCCTGTGTTTAGTGTAGGCTTACCCTGGCGTAGCGTCTTAAGAACCGTGTAAATCTCTTGGGCAAGGTGACATAAATACATTCGCCTGTACCCCTCAAAAATGAAATGCTAATGTAAAGAACTACAAATGCCAGACAATTCTTCTACAAGTCTCCTACTAGCTGCATAGATTGAAATGTTAATAGATTAATCATAGGCAGTTTGTAGACTTTCATACATGCTGCAGAAGACACCACAGATCTTTTGGAAAATTGGTCTTGGTTGGTCCAGTTCTTATCTTGGCGAAACAGTCATGGCCTGCAGCACAATCCTACTTTAATTTCCTCAAACGTTTTTGTTAAACCTGCTTTTCGGTTTTAACCAATGATTTATATAGGCTACATTAGATGACTGACGGATCGCTGTTTTGACGCCACCGTGCCTCCCATCTTGGCATTCCCCCACTATTGTAAAAAATATTTTTTAAGCTATAGAATGTCTACATTTGTTTTTGCCACCTTTATTCTATTACAGACACCTTAAATGCAGGGATCGACAACTCCAGTCTGCAGGGGCCGAGTGGTGTGTCACTTTTCCCCCAGCCTTAGAAAACACACTGATTGATTAGTTAATTATTGGAGCCAGGAGTGTAACTACTGAGGACTGGAGTTGCCCATCCCTGCCTTAATGCATACTTTAAAATTATACTGAACAAAAATATAAAACACAACATGTAAAGTGTTGGTCCCATGTTTCATCAGCTGAAATAAAAGATCCCAGACAGTTTCCATATGCACAAAAAGCTAATTTCTATAAAATGTTGTGCACAAACTTGTTTACATCCCTGTTAGTGGGCATTTCTCCTTAGCCAAGATAATCAATCTACCTGACAAGTGTGGTATATCAAGAAGCTGATTAAACAGCACAATCATTACACAGGTGCACCTTGTGCTGTGGACAAGAAAAGGCCACTAAAATGTGCTGTTTTGTCACAACAATGCCACAGATGTCTCAGGTTTTGAGGGAGCGTGCAAATTGGCATGCTGACTGCAGGAATGTCCACCAGAGCTGTTGCCAGATAATTGATTGTTAATTTCCTTAAGCCACCTCCGTCATTTTAGAGAATTTGGCAGTACATCTAACCGGCCTCACAACCGCGGACCACGTATAACTACTCCACATCCGGCTTCTTCACCTGCAGGATCGTCTAAGACCGGACAGCTGATAAAACTGAGGAGTATTTATGTCTGTAATAAAGCCCTTTTTTGGGAAAAAAGAATTCTGATTGGCTGTGCCTGGCTCCCCAGTTGGAAGGCCTATGTCCTCCCAGGCCCACTCATGGCTGCACCCCTGCCCAGTCATATGAAATCCATTGATTATGGCCTAATGAATTTATTTCAATTGACTGATTTCCTTCTATGAACTGTAACTCGGTAAAATCTTTGAAATTGTTGCTTTTATGTTTTTGTTCAGTATATATTATGAACTAAACATCACATATGTAAAAACATTTTTCTTGAAGTAGAATTGTTTTGAAAGTATTGAAAGTATTAGTGTTACTGTCCCCACGACAACAATATTTAAATAAATGCAATTTTGTCTTTGAAACATTTCATTTAAATACTCTACAATTCCATTAATTCCTAAGGAGGACTACTTCTTCTGAGGAGTGCCAATATGGCAGGTCATGTCTAGACGGGATACAGGTTTTCTCAAATTGACATAAAATTATTTATTTTTTTACATTTTAGCTAACCCTAACCCTTCTCCAAACCTTATCCTATTTATCATAATCTGCTATGTTAATTCTACTAACCTGCTGCGTAAATTCTCCTAAACCTGCCATGAAAAGTAAAATTTGACAATAGCTGTATCCCTTCTAGACAAAAAACATATGGCAGGTAAGGGTCAGTGGAGTTATAGTAAGCATATTTTCGAGTTGGATCAGAGTGGTGTAAGTCGAAGATAAGTATATGAAATGCACCAACAAGAAGATGTTACTGAACGCCTTTTTCCGGTAACTTTTGTGTGTGTGTACTGGGATTGTGTTTGTGTGTCCTATATGCTTTCTCAATCAGTGTGTTTGTCTTTCAGATGGCTGTTCCAATGCACACATGGGTCTTCTCTACAGATCAAAGCAATGGTGAGTGTGTCCCAGTCTCCATCACACACACAGCCACGGCCGGCCCGCTCATTTGGCAGGATTAGGTGGCAGATTGACGAGGGCGGCATTTTCTGAGCTAAACTGACCAAAACGCACCTCCAACAACACATGAAAACTCTTTGTTGTCAAAGGCAGAGGCGCAAAATATTTTGCTTGTCCATTCCCAAATGCGCCTGTAAAAAAAATGTATTAAACATAAATCATGTAGGAGATCTAGGATATGGTAGAAAGAGTATGTGGCCTTTTCTGTAGCCTACAGGCTAGAGATGAAATGTATGACAATGTAATGAGGGAGACTTTTTACATCATGCAGTTTTCTCCGATCAAATAGCCTAACCTAAATGGCGCCCAATCAATTAAAAAAATGCGCTGTCATGTTAACAAACAACATATCCTAAAAACAGGACTGGTCGCAGTAAAATGGACAATATGGAATGGACAATCAAAACTGTTGTCCAGGAGTTTCACCCGATTATCATGATCAGTGGTTTCAAGTTTGTATCTGTCATTTTTTGACAAGCTGATCATAGCGAAAAATAAACTACCTATGCATTTACCGCTGTGTAATCACATTGCAAGGCTCACGATAACTTATTATAAAGTTGGGTAGCTGATATTCAGAGCTTAAATAGCCAAATTGATCAGTCACAGGAATCAGGACTAATAAAGACTAACTGCCTGTTTTCTTTTTCAATAAATGTGCAAAAATGTCTAAAAACAATATGTTTTCACTTTCTCATTAAAGGGTATTGTGTGTAGATGGGTGAGAGAATATATGTAATTCAGGCTGTAACACAACAAAATGTGGAATAAGTCAGAATGAATGCATCATTTAACCAGCATAAATATTCCTGTTAGTGGTGACGTTTCAACAGTACTAGGAAAGTAGAGGTTTGAAGTGAATCAGATCAGCTCCAAATTAGCTCTGTCAAATACTAATACATATTGCTTTAGTGGAAGGTCCTGAAGTTATACATAATTAGATTCAAGTCGTACATCCTTTTGGTTTATGTAAAGAATAAACTTGTACACGTCCTCTTCAAACGGTCTTGTTATAATTAAAGGAGCAGCTGTGTTTAGCACAGTGTGGGTGCACAGTGTATGGGGAGAGGGGTTCCTACAGGACAGTGGGAAGTTTATCTTGGTCTGGTGTGGATCTTAAAGGGGTGTGGTGTTCTTGTGGCTCCTTCCAGACTCGGCTCCACTCCATCCAGTGAAGATAAACTCAACTTCTGGAACAGACTGACGAAGAATAGGAAGAGTTCTGTACTGGCCAGACCCTCCCCCAGACACACACACACTTACCTGAGGAGGAGACATGCATACCTTAGGAATGTTACATGCAGAGAAGATCATGAATGGGGCCCGCCTTCTAAAGTGTCTCTCAGCATCCAGGAAGTGTTGTGGGTTGAAGGTGTCTCCCATTCAGTCTGATCAAACTGCACTGAGTTCAGGTTGGTCATCAACATCGTGCCCTAGAAGCAACATCTCGTAAGGAATCATTTGGAAATTGAGCAAATTGAAGGGATTAAACTGCTTGGAGTAACCCTGGATTGTAATTTGTCATGGCCAAAACAAATTGATACAACAGTAGCTAAAATGGGGAGAAGTCTCTCCATAATAAAGCGCTGCTCTGCCTTAATTCAGGATTGGTGTCCCGTCCATGGGACGGTTGAGCTAACGTAGGCTGATGCGATTAGCATGAGGTAAGTAACAAGAACACTTCCCAGGGCATAGTCATATCTGATATTGGCACAAAGCTTACATTCTTGTTAATCTAACTGCACTGTCCAATTTACAGTAGCTATTACAGTGAAATAATACTATGCTATTGTTTGAGGAGAGTGTACAATTTTGAACTTGAAAAGTTATTCATAAACCAATTAGGCACATTTGGGCAGTCATGATACAACATTTTGAACAGAAATGTAATGGTTCATTTGATCAGTCTAAAACTTTGCACATACACTGCTGCCATCTAGTGTCCAAAATCTAAATTGCAACTGGGCTGGAATAATACATTATGGCCTTTCTCTTGCATTTCAAAGATGATGGTACAAAAAAATAGCAAAAAATGTAGTTTTTTTCTATGTATTATCTTTTACCAGACTAATGTGTTATATTCTCCTACATTCCTTAAACATTTCCACAAACGTCAAAGTGTTTCTTTTCAAAAGGTATCAATAATATGCATATCCTTGCTTCAGGGCCTGAGCTACAGACAGTTAAATTTGGGTATGTCATTTTAGGCGAAAATTGAAAAAACAGGGTGGATCCTTAAGAGGTTTTAACAACACTATCAACAAGGCAGGTCCTAGTGGCCCTAGTTTTGTCGTACCTGGACTACTGTTCAGTAGTGTGGTCAGGTGCCACAAAGAGGGACTTAGGAAAATTACAATTGGCTCAGAACAGGGCAGTACGGCTGGCCCTTAAAAGTACACGGAGAGTCAACATTAATGATATGCATGTCAATCTCTCATGGCTCAAAGTGGAAGAGAGATTGTCTTCATCACTACTTGTTTTTGTAAGAAGAGTTGACAAGCTGAATGTCTGTTTAAACTACTTGCACACAACTCGGACACCCATGCATACACCACAAGACATTTCACCAGAGGTGAGAACAGACTATGGGAGGCGCACAGTACTACATAGAGCCATTACTACATGGAACTCTATTCCACATCAAGAAACTGATGCAAGCAGTAGAATCAGATTTTTTTTTTAAACAGGTAAAAATACACCTTGGAACAGCGGGGACTGTGAAGAGACACACACAACGTTACAGACACACGCATACGCACAGAAGCGCTATCACACGCACTCTACACACATGTACATTGTAATATTGTTGTATGGTGGCATTATACATTTTGTATTGTACATTCTGTATTGTAGATATGTAGTGGTGTAACAATGTTATATGATGCACTGTTTTATCTTTTGTTTTATGTGTGATTTAAGTGCCTTAATGTGTTTTGACCCCAGGAAGAGTAGCTGCTGCCTTGGAAATGAATACATATACAAAAACAAACACATATAAGAACAAACTCCAAAAACTGCCCTACACATAACACAACACATACACACCTCTGGTATGAAGTACCCCCACACAGCGTAGTGTCTTTGTGTGCCATCCTGGGTGCGTTGAGAGGTGCGACGTTGCCCATCCTCTGGATCTCGTGGATGACAGCGTCCGTGAAGGGCATCTTGGCTCTGTGTATATTGGGCTGGAGGGACAGGCCCATCGCTGTCTATCTCAGCCTGGACCTTATCCGTGTGTCACAACAGAGGGCTTAACCAATCAATCAAAATCAACCAATCAGTGTTCTCAGGACCTTCTCTGTGGAGGAATATCAGCTCCAGTTCGGATAACTGTCAACCTCAGCATAAATCTTCGTGAGGGAGACATACACTGAGTACACCAAACATTAGGTGTACTCAGTGTACCTTCCTGAAGTAGATTAACAAGTGACATCAATACGGGATCATAGCTTTCACCTGGATTCGCCTGGTCAGGCTGTCACGGAAAGAGCAGGTGTTCTTAATGTTTTGTAAAGTCAGTGGAATGCCTATCAGGCGCACCCTGTATGTGTGGCTGTGTGATCATGTAGAGCAGGGTGGTGGAGGTGGTCTCTGTGCCGGGCAGGAACAGGTCCAGAGAGCACAGCGCCTTACATTGTGATGTCGGGGGAGGGGTTCATCCTCTCACGATGTGAAAGGCCTCAATCCCAAATGAAGGTTTTAAAGGTTGGTGGCACCGTAATTGGGGAGGACGGACTCGCGGTAATGGCGGGGAATTAGTGGAACGGGGTCAAATACATCACACCCGTGGGTATGATGCCATTCCATTCGATCTCTTCCGGCCATTAGAGGGTCTAGAGGGTTTTAGAGGGTCTGCTAAAAGACCCAAATGTAATAATTGGAAGGAAATAGCATCAGAGTAACAGCCTTACATTCTTCATCTCTATGAGGAAGGTGTCTATGTATTCTCGCAGTGCGTTGGGATCCAGGTCCCGCCTGTGTCTCTCCACCTCCTCCCCGATGAAAGCCTCCATGGCCTTGCAATGGCTGAAGATGGCATTGTGAGGTCCTGGGAGGTGCTTCATCATGCCAGGGAATGCCTCGTACAGCTACAGGGATAAAACATGGCACTTCAGTGGGATTGTTTGTCTCACTGAGCAGGGACACCACCTTCATTAAAGGTGTAATCTGTCAGTAAACTTCACTGGCAGAAATAGACTCTCCTGAGTGGGAGCTGCCCCTGAAAACAAAGAAGACCGATAGTGGCTTATGCCCTCCATGTCTCACTGCTGCTGATGGTGTCCTTCCACTCATGTCCTACTGCTGGTGTCCTACCAGGTTGATGTCCTACTGCTGGTATCCTACCAGGTTGATGTCCTACTGCTGGTATCCTACCAGGTTGATGTCCTACTGCTGGTGTCTTACCTGTTGATGTCCTACTGCAGCTGTCCTACTGTTGGTGTCCTACCTGTTGACGTCTTACCTGTTGATGTTCTACTGCTGGTGTCCTACCTGCTAGTGTCATATTGCTGGTGTCCTGCTGGTTTTCTACTGCTGGTGTCCTACCTGGTGGGGTCCTACCTGCTAGTGTCCTACTGTTAGTGTGCTACTGATGGTGTTTTACTGCTCATGCCCAACCTGGGTCCATAGGGATCCCACTATCAGCATGGCCTCAGATAGGTAGTTTAGCAGGGTCTGGAAGCTGTGGTCGCTGTAGTCACTGCGCCTCCCAAAACTCCTGCTGATATTAGACATAGCAGTAGTTCAGGAGAGACACATGGCCAAAAGGCTCACTTGGGTAGAAAGAGAAGGGAGATTGTAATAAAAAGTAAACGTCCGCTCACTGCTATTGTTATCTGTTGTTCAAACTTGGAAACACAAGGTTGACGAACAGCATTCATATTTAATTACCAGAGCCAACTCATGTCAGAAGTTATTGATGTCAGCGATGAGGAGGAAGAGGAAAACAAGTCCAGATTCACCTGAAGATCATAGTACCACTAACTATTAGTCATGTATCAGCTCAACTAAGTCCACAGTGGACTTTCACTGTTTACTTTTAGGGCTGACTGACGCAACCTGCCTGTAACTCCATCCGTCAAATACATTTCAGTTGCCAAAGCTTCTAGATGGGAGTCTGGCACTATACATTGTATTGCCTTAGTAAGGTAGGAGCAGGTAGAGAGTGACAGTCTGAATTCAAGAGACTTCACATAATAATGATTAGAGCTTTTCCAGATCCTAAAGCAATGGAACTCACCTCATATGTGTAACACCCACCTGGATGATGACGCTGTGCTAGGAAGCTCACCACACATCAAATCAAAGTTTATTTGTCACGTGCGCCGAATACAACAGGTGTAGACCTTACAGTGAAATGCTTACTTACAGGCTCTAACCAATAGTGCGAAAAAAAGGTGTGTGTGTGTGTGTGTGTGTGTGTGTGTGTGTGTGTGTGTGTAAGTAAAGAAATAAAACAACAGTAAAAATAGGCTCTAACCAATAGTGCGAAAAAAAGGTGTGTGTGTGTGTGTGTGTGTGTGTGTGTGTGTGTGCGTGTGTAAGTAAAGAAATAAAACAACAGTAAAAATACATTTGAAAATAAGAGTAGCAAGGATATATACAGACACCGGTTAGTCAGGCTTATTGAGGTAGTATGTAGTAGTAGCGTAAAAGGAGGAGTTGACGGGAGGTGGGACACAATGCAGATAGCCCAGTTAGCCAATGTGCGGGAGCACTGGTTGGTCGGGCCAATTGAGGTAGTATGTACATGGATGCATGTTTAAAGTGACTATGCATATAAGATAAACAGAGAGTAGCAGCAGCGTAAAAGAGGGGTTGGGGGGGGCACACAATGTAAATAGTCTGGGTAACCATTGGTTACCTGTTCAGAAGTCTTATGGCTTGGGGGTAAAAACTGTTGAGAAGCCTTTTTGTCCTTGATTTGGCACTCTGGTACCGTTTGCCATGCGGTAGTAGAGAGAACAGCCTATGACTGGGGTGGCTGGGGTCTTTGACAATTTTTAGGGCCTTCCTCTGACACCGCCTGGTGTAGAGGTCCTGGATGGCAGGCAGCTTTGCCCCAGTGATGTATTGGGCCGTATGCACTACCCTCTGAAGTGCCTTGCTGTCAGAGGCAGAGCAATTGCCGTACCAGGCAGTGATGCAACCGGTCAGGATGCTCTCGATGTTGCAGCTGTAGAACCTTTTGAGGATCTCAGGACCCATGCCAAATCTTTTTAGTTTCCTGAGGGGGAATAGGCTTTGTCGTGCCCTCTTCACGACTGTCTTGGTGTGTTTGGACCATTCTAGTTTGTTGGTGATGTGGACACCAAGGAATTTGAAGCTCTCAACCTGCTCCACTACAGCCCCGTCGATGAGAATGGGGACGTGCTCGGTGCTCCTTTTTCTGTAGTCCACAATCATCTCCTTAGTCTTGGTTACGTTGAGGGATAGGTTGTTATTCTGGCACCACCCGGCCAGGTCTCTGACCTCCTCCCTATAGGCTGTCTCGTCGTTGTCGGTGATTTGTGCAAATTTATAAAAAATTCTAAACAGAAATACCTTTTGTGCATAGGTATTCAGACCCTTTGCTATGAAACTCGAAATGGAGCTCAGGTGCATCCTGTTTCCATTGATCATCCTTGAGATATTTCAACAACTTGATTGGAGTCCACCTGTGGTAAATTAAGTTGACTGGACATCGTTTGGAAAGGCACACACCTGTCAATATAAGGTCCCACAGTTGACAGTGCACGTCAGAGCAGAAATCCAAGCCATGAGGTTGAAAGAATTGTCCGTAGAGCTCCGAGACAGGATTGTGTCGAAGCACAGATCTGGGGAAGGGTACCAACATTTTTTTGCAGCATTGAAGGTCCCCAAGAACACAGTGGCCTCCATCATTCTTAAATGGAAGAAGTTTGGAACCACCACTAGTTAAATATGTGTGTGTATTAGGCCTACTGACGGTCGATACTGATAATGGCTAATGTTTAACATATTGTAAAAATCGGGGTTAGCCTATAATTAAGACATTCAAGAGTGCCCATCCCTGCAAGTTAATAGGCGTACAATTGAAATTCTGCATAATGGCACAGCATTTCATAAACTTTACTGTGGGAAAGTTGATGTGTTAATATGCGTCAGTTTAATGTCATACGACTGGTTTCACATTTGCCTTCAGTGATTATAAGGTGAAATATATCTAAAACAAGTTTCATTTATATTTACAATTCCCTTATCCAAATGGATTACTCATTCTTACCTAGCTCTTATCAATAGCACTTCTCAAGTTGTAAATCACAGTGCATGATGGACAATAGTGTTGTTTCTGTTGAGATTTGTTTTTATAGATGCTTGTTCCACTTGGAACCGGTAGGTACGCTGGTTTCCTCTCGCTTAAAGGTGGTGGAATTATGAGGGAATTAAGTCAAGGTCAGAATAAGGCATATCTGTAGACACACCTCCACCTCGCCTTAATTTATTCTACCTCCACCCGAATGAATAGCGGGTGAATAGCGTGCTATTCTCATGCTTCTGTTCAAGGTCAGAATATGCATGGCGATAAAGGTGCATTAAAAGGGAATTGGAATCGGCCCCATTGTGCTTATGTAATGCATTTATTGTGAATTATGAAAATCATTATGCCATTTTATCCCTGGGTTTCTCACAGCCTACAAAGTCAAGTCACACATACTTTACAGACATGTTTAATATTCATTTCACAATATTTTTTACAGACAATACAGAAAATTATTTTCAAGACTATTTACTATCAACAACTGGAGTGTATTCTCTGACTGTAATTTAGGGGAAGGCAACTAGATTCAGCTGCTGGCCGAATTTTGTCGGAGTGGATGGTGGGGGAACCGAAACATAATTCGAATCATTTGTACACTGCAAATTGACCACAACCAAAAAGAGATTGTATTTGAAAATAACTATAATTCCGTACCTTGACTACATTCTTTTTTATTCGTAGGAACACTCGATGAACAGATTTTGTGAATGAAACTCATTTTTAGTTGATTTAATTAATAGATACAACATATTTAAATTAAATTAACATACATTTAACTGACACACAAAACAATTCTAATAGTATAAAAAACGAATTTTGCTAGCATATTTGTTTGTAATTTCTCACTAGGAACCACTTTGGGCCTGCATAATTTGCAATGCAGAAATCATCCTGCCGGTTCCTCCTGCCCAGGCCGAAACTGTCACATACAGAATATGGACATGAGAGACTACATGTCTACATTACACAGTATACTATTAGAAGTAATGTCTCTGTTGAACGACCAATAGGTCCCTCAGTTCAGTACGTGGTTATGTATCTCCACTCCACACAGTTCATCTGGTAGTAGATATTGCACGGTCGTCTCTATTGCGGCCTTCAGTCCTGCCTTTCCCGAATAAGGGGACATTGCCGCTAGTGCCATAGATGAAGATCTGCACATATGGCTCAATATATAGAATCTCTATTAGACCCTCCTTTGCTACATACATTGTCCTTGCTTCGGGCTCTTGTGGTTCCTATGGTTACGGAGGTATATGTTGATCAACTGGAAACAGTTGTTTAGGTAGTGGTGTTCAGAAATGGCCCACTCTCACCATTTTATCTTATTTTAGCTGTTCCTCAGAGATTGTCTCTGGGGGGGGGGGGGGTATTGTGTCTTCTATTGCAACCTTTTTGAGGTTCTCAGTGGTGAGGGGTTCGTACGGGGTGATGGGGGGGGTGGTGTCGGGGTTGGGGCTGTTCTCCTGGTCTTCATAGCCGATGTTGTCATAGATGTTCTTGGTGCTGCTACTCAGCTCCAGCGCCTGGGTCTTGGCCTGCTGTAGCCGTAGCAACACTGCCTTATTCACTCCAGGACCTGAGAGACACACAGGATTGGGGAAAAAGGTATCAGTCCAAAAAAGGTCACAGAGTGAAAACCTTCCTTCAGTGACTAATCTGTTGGTTGACACGCGCCCACGCACGCACGCACACACACACACACACACACACACACACTCTCACCGAAGTAGCTGAGCAGCACGGGCAGGAATATGAGACCATGGGCCATGCCCAGCAGAGTGATAACCAGGTTTAAACGGAAGAAGAATATCTGGATGAGCTGGGCTTTGGCAAATGCCAACACAACTATGCCAGGCAGGTTCGTCATGGCGACGCCAGCAAACACCTGTAGAACCGCACAGGGACAAACATACGTTCAGCGTTAATAAAAAAAAAAAAAGAAAGTCCATTAAGGGTCCACATATATCTTTGTGGTTAAAACAAGGCCATATATCTGATGGCTGTACAGGGATTGTGTGGTCTGGCACTTGGACTCACCGCACTGCCCATAGTAGCAGTAGCCTCCTTGGCTCTCTCTACATGTGTAGGCTGGATGCTCATGGCAAAGGAACGTGTCATGTGAGATACAAACTCCACAGAGATACCCACCGCCTGCGGACCAGCGAGAGAGAGAGAGAGAAGGGGGAGGGTTGGGGTGTAAAACGCATGTTTGCTTATGTCAAGTGCAGCTTGGGTGGGGACAGTGGCTTATAGTCCATTTCAAGATGTAAATATAGGGGACACTATCTACAGCACGTGTACAAACAGGATGTATGAGGTTTCAAACTGGTGCTGAAGTTGAGACACGTTGCAACAAGTTGCACCCGCACCAACACAAGTAGTGATCTGGTTCCATACCGTGACCAGGTTGATAAGAGCCACAGCGTTGTAGTCGATGCCCCACAGTGTCATGACGCCCACGGTATCCACGGTGATCATGATGATGGTGAGGAGGTTGAGAGCGCCGGAGCGCAGGTCCATGCCCAGTAGCAGACAGCACACCACGAAGGTTGGCAGTAGGCACAGGGAGATGTTAAACAGTCCCTCAGACACAATGGTCAGGTACTGTTCATAGAACACATAGGTCACCCTGGAAGGAGAAGAGGAGGACAGTCTGATTAACTGATGCTTGTCCACAGCCTCTCCCAGAGGGGAAAGGAGGAATAGATGTATAAGGAAATATGTGAGAAGTGGAGAAAAAGATGAGAAAGGAGGAGGACGCTGAGCTAACACACGTGTAGGGGAAGACCTCAAAGTCCGGGGATGTGCCAGGTATGGCTCTCATGCTGAGGGTGATGTTGTGGGCCAACTCTCTGGCTATTTTTAGAGCTGCAGTGAACTCCTTGGAGGTGGTCAGGGCCGTGTGGTACGCCATGAACCTGGTGGCTAACAACACAGACACACAGGTCACCTTCGACTTCCGAAGCTTTATTGTCTGTGTATTAGGTTAAAATGTGATAGATAATATCCAGTATTCCTCACCTATAATTTCTCCACTCTCGTCTGTGATCACAGCCTTGTCATAGGCTCCTAGGCCTCTGTTAGGAAGAGAAACGGACCATTACACACATGCATGTGTGTATGAGTGTGTGTGCGTGCGTGCATGTGTACGAACGTGTGTGTGTGTGTGTGTGTGACACTCACCCCTTAGGGCACTGCAGGTCGGGCCTGTTGCCTAGGAAGTCTGGTAGGAAGCGGTTGAATTGCTCCATGTCGGGCCTCAGTACCCCGTTCTCGGGACTCTTCATACACTTCTGCCCACACAGGAAGGCCGCTAAGCACACAAACCATTATACATCAGGTTAGATATACACCATGTTTCTTTGTGTTTTATTCATGCATAACAAACAGAGAGGATAATGTTCTTTGTTTTTAGTTCCGGTTGTCCGGCTGTCTCTGAGGTACTTGGTACTCACATTCGCTCGCGGGACAGAATTTCCCTTTGTTAGGACCGAAGGAATAGAGCCGACAGCATTTGGATCCAGGGTTTAGCCAGTCAATGAAGTCGTCCACCCACGAGTTTGCTGGGATGGCCAAGTAAGATCTGTTAATCATATGAATGAGTTTGGACTCATTAAAACAAGCACCGTTATGTATCAGAAAGTAACCATCATTCTGCATCGTTACGAACTTCCCCCTTATTTCATTTCACTTTCATCCACGTTCACACAAACCCCCAGAGTCAGCCGAACTTTGGCCTTGGAATACTACCTTTTACATTTACAATACCAGCTGCTGATATGGCAAATCGAAAATAAAGGTGCATTAATCAGGTGGCGATACCAGCAGCCCTGAGACCTTATCTCCACGCTAGAGAGGACAGAAGTGTGGCGCTTTCTGACCACAAATGCTATTTAACCACTAACCCTATCCATAACCCTTACCCCCTAAAATGAACCTTAATCCTAAACCTAGACTAAGAATAAATAGCTTGCTCATCAAATTTGATGATATAGCCTTTCTATCCTCTTGAACATCTAGTCCCTGATCTATTCTTGAATGTGTTTGGTGTAACTGGGTTGATCATTAAGTGTTGTGATTGGCTGTGTGTGAGGTGGCCTTGTGGATATCAAGAAGTTCAAGGTTGAGTGTAGTGGGGGAAAAGGGTGAGGGAGGAGTCAGAGAGACAGACTGGAAACAGAACAACAACACTGTTAGAAGGAAGTAGTGTTTGAATATACACTGAGTGTACAAAACATTAAGAACACCTTCCTAATCTTGAGTCCCCCCCCCCCCCCCTTTGCCCTCAGAACAGCCTCACTTCGTCAGGGCATGGACTCTACAACATGTCGAAGCGTTACATAGGGATGCTGGCCCATGTTGACTCCAAAGCTTCCCACAGTTGTGTCAAGTTGGCTGGATGTCCTTTGCAAAAGGGTTATTCAGCTGTCCCCATAGGACAACCCTTTTTGGTTCCAGGTAGAACACTTTTTGGTTCCAGTTAGAATTATTTTGGGTTCTATGTAGAACCCTCTAGGGAAATGGTTCTAAATTGAACCCAATAGGCCCTACACCCAAACAAGGGCACTGCGTTCATCCACCTCTGGCCTGCTCGCCTCCCTACCACTGAGGAAGTACAGTTCCCGCTCAGCCCAGTCAAAACTGTTCGCTGCTCTGGCACCCCAATGGTGGAACAAACTCCCTCACGACGCCAGGACAGCGGAGTCAATCACCACCTTCCGGAGACACCTGAAACCCCACCTCTTCAAGGAATACCTAGGATAGGATAAAGCAATCCTTCTGCCCCCCCCCCCCTTAAAAGATTTAGATGCACTATTATAAAGTGGCTGTTCCACTGGATGTCATAAGGTGAATGCACCAATTTGTAAGTCGCTCTGGATAAGAGCGTCTGCTAAATTACTTAAATGTAAATGTAAATGTTCTACCTGGAACCAAAAGGGTTCAATCTGGAACCAAAACGGGTTATTCAAAGGGTTTTCCTATGGGGACAGCTGAAGAAGAAACCTTTCATGTTTAAGATAGCACTTTTTTCTAAGACTGTGTGTGGTGAATCATTCTTGATACACTCGGGAAGCGGTTGAGCATAAAAATACAGCAGCACTGCAGTTCTTGACACAAACCGGTGTGCCTAGCGCCTACTACCATACCCCATTCAAAGGCACTTCAATCTTTTGTCTTGCCCATTCACCCTCTGAATGGCACACACACAATCCATGTCTCAATTGGCTTAAAGGCTTAAAAAGTGGATTGAAGTGACATCAATAAGTAATCATGGCTTTCACCTGGATTCACCTATGTCATGGAAAGAGCATGTGCTCTTAATGTTTTTGAACACTTAGTGTATACAAGCCAATTTACCCACACCCAATATAAAGTGCTTTGAGACCAGGTGAAAATAACTAGCTTTCTAAATGTAATTATGATTATTATTTGTATCCTCCGTTTAATCTAAAATCGAATGACTACTCACAGGTCAGGGTATTCAGTGGCGTACTGGATCTTCTGAGTGAGAGAGAAGGGGTCACAGCCCACACTGGAGCAGGTTGCATTCATACCCGTTACGCTGGTGAAGTTAAAGCCCTTTGTTGTGACAAAATAGGTCGGGACGCCCACCTCAAAGTATGCATACAGGTACTTGAAATACTCCAACATGTAGGAACCCTGAGACAGAGGACGAGAGGAGAAGGTGTCACGTGGCCAGTACATGGATGAAAATGTACTGTTATTTATGCGCTTTCTTGTCATTCATACTGTATGTTGTTATATGTTATTCATGAATGAATGAATGAATGGATAAAGGGTCATGGGAGATGCATTCAAGCAGTAGCCCGGGTGTCACTCACCTGGGGCATAGCCAGCTCCTGATCCAGGCCCACTGTCACATAGAACATCAGGTAGATGGAGGAGATGAACATAAAGATGAACACAACCATCTGGCAGAGGGAGAGAGGAGGAGGACTTCAACCACAACCATAACCACAACCAGCCAAATGAGCTAACTAGAGGGAACATCAGTGTATAAAAGGTAAAAAAGACAATCGTTTATTTACCACTATGACCCTGGTGACGGGGTGGAGGAGGACGAGGGCATAGTATTTCCTCATGACGGGCAGAAGGAAACCCTCGTTGGGTTTGGAGGGGGCCGTGGTCTTGACGGTGACGCAGCAGGCCAGCTCGCAGCGGTTCCCGTCCTGCCGTCTGGCGTCCAGGGACAGCAACGCCACGAAGGCCGTCATCTGCAGCACGAAGTCCATGAGCACAGCCAGGGCAGCGTACAGAGCAAAGGACTTGACAGCAGGCATGGTGCTCAGAGCGCCTGGGAGACAGAGGTGAGGAACAGAAGCGGTTAGTCATTAACATAGAGTATGTAAACCCCCTTCACAGACGCCATGTGTATTGAATGGATTAGAGTAAATGGATGGAATGTAGGCTACATCCTGGTATGTATAGACCACTATTGTCATTGCCATTGACAGTGACTTTTGAAAGAACGTGCTGTTGCTAACCTTGTACCCAGGCTCATTGCTACCACGTAGGTTTGACAGAGCGAGTCGGCCGGTGGACGAGTCTACTTACTTGCACACCTGATGAATTACTACAGGTTCAGAGGAGTCAATAAGAAAAATAGCATCTCTCTGACAAGAAATTCCAGTGTCTTTTCTGTGTGCTCTGTCCCTATGTTCTAGAGTGCGCCAATGGGAGCTCACCCAGGAAGAAGCAGACAGACTCGGAGAGAGAGCACAGGAGCATGCTGGGAGCTACATTTCCAAGGACACGTCCGATCTGCTCCTCCCTCTTCTCGCCTGGCCTCCGTGCGTCCCTCTGAGAGAGAGAGAGTTTTACTATTACCAGAGAGAGAAAATATTACCACCTGACGAAGACCATTATGAGTGAACCAACGGAACTATCGATCGTTGTGGAATACCAAAACAGTCAAGTGACTTACAGCCACACGCCCATGCACACGCACACGCACACGCACACACTAAAAGCAGCTGAGCAGTAGGAATATGAGACCGTGGGCCACGCCCAGCAGAGTGATAACCAGGTTTAAAACACACACACCTGGTACTCCAGAACGAAGATAAAGATGTTGTCAGCTCCTACGGCTAGCACCAGGAAGGGGACAACCTGGAGGATGATCAGAGAGGAGGGGATACCGATCCAGGCGTAGAAACCCATGGAGGCCAGGACAGAGCAGCCCACCACCAGTATACCACCCAGACCAACCAGGAACTTCGAATCCACCTGTAGGGACACCACAGAGGTCAGGGGCAGCTCCTGTTTACCACTGTTTCCCGTATGGCATAGGAAAACCTTTTAGTCCACCCTAGTCATATACAGTACAGTGTTTCATCTATTTTACAAACTAGCGTTACAGTTTTTAATATTATGGAGAATTCCATTTTTTGTTCCATCTAGCCCTCCAAAAGCCTAAGCAGGCATAAAAATCAGCAATTTTAGAGAATATGACTATCTGCATCTGGACATGCTGTACCTATACAGTCGTTTCCTCCTTTCTTTCCTTGTATAATGCTAAGGTTATTGATTTTACTTTCTGATTAGGGCCAAGTGTTTTCTGTGGGTGTCTGGCTAAAATGGCAGGAGTTGAAATTCAAATTGGCCCATTGTATTTGCGTGAGTGGTCTCACCAGTATTCGACTGAAGGAGGTGTACTCCCCCAGAGCCACAGCGATGTACACAAAGATAACAGCATAGCTAATCATAAAGATGGGGATGTCCTCCACTGTCGTCCTGTTAATCTCATCCTCCAATGACCTCTACAGTGAGAGAAATAGAGGGGTTCGGAGAAGGGGTGAGAGATGGGAGAGAGCAGTGGCAGAGAAGGATATAAAGAAAAGGAGAGAGGGGAGAGGACAGAGAGAGGTAATTCTAGACTAATAAAGCAATGTATTTCAATATTGTGACCATGTAATGTCTTCCAAGGTAAATAGCAGGTAATCAATAAGTAGACTGTCTGTATGGGAGATATCCCTGTCTGTGTGCTTACGTACGTACCTCAGCCATGTACGCAAAGGTGAACGGGTTGCCTGGACTCTTCTGGTACTCTTGGACTATGTCCAGGAACCTCTGCTCCCACTCCAGGGCCACCTTGAACTTAACGCTGTCTCGAGGGTAGTTATTGAGGGAGAATGTCAGGATGAGAGCTTCTGCTGTAGTGTAGCCTTCATCTGAGAGAGGGGAGATTACGAAAGCTGGGTTAACACACAGGATTCATCTAATATATAATAATAAATGCCATTTAGCAGAGGATTTTATCCAAAGCGACTCATGCGTGCATACATTTTACATACGGTTTGTCCCGGGAATCGAACCCACTATACTGGCGTAGGAAGCGCCAACGCTGTGCTACGCTCTAACGACTGAGCTACGGCGAACCACGAGTCATCGATTCTATGAAGTGTCGTCAAGCTATTAGATTAGTGTTGGCGTCTGTTCTGCGGGATTGGTAGCAGAGCAAAAGAAGAATGCAATCTATGGACTATTAAACTATTATTACAAAAGAAAACAACGTGAAGACTTACTCTCATATCCTCCCACTGCGAGGAAGGGGAAGACTGGTGCTCCGTAGTCAGCCATGCAGCTCAACTGCAGGTCAGTGATGTCTTTGAACGACAGGGGAGAGCTGCAGGGAATGGGGTATACAAGATCGTGTTTCATTTAACTGCCTTACCGTCAATGGTGAAACATATTTGAACAAAGATAATGAATATTTCAAAACAGCTCTAGAATCTGATTGTGTTTTCACCGATAGAAAGGGGAGGTACATCACAAATCAGACTTACTTGACGCAGTAGATGAAGTGGTCTCTCCAGTCCACCTCCTTGGTCACGCCCAGCTCCGTCATGTTGACTTTAGCGTTGAGGTTGTCCACACTGTTCTGGAAGTACTGGGGCAGGCTGTTGACAGCACAGTCGGTCAGCTTGGGGTTGGAGGGGTTGAGAGGCGCGAAGCACACATCCTTCAGACTTGCCGTACGGTTCAGATCATTCGACCAGAACTCAATGTTCTGCAGACAGAGTTGAAACAATAACGGAGTTTAGTATTGAATTACTTTAGTGATTTCTGATTATCACCATCCTTAAGAATAAATACAATATGTCAATAATCACATGTTCTCTATCGTAGACCTGGTAGAACTACTACTAACACAATTGTCATGATATTTCAGTAATACCAATTATAGTGCCATTGCCTACCCTACCTGAATCTTCTTCTGCAGCTCTAGAAGTTCCAGGATCAGGTCTTTGGCAATGATTCCACTGAAGTTCTGCTTCCCGAACAACAACGAGTCGTAGAAGTGACCAGGTCGGCCCGGCGCTGTCAGGATCAGCTGGTTGGTTCTAAAGAATGGGTCAAAGAGCTTGTCGTGGATGTCCTTCTCCATACGGGCGCGGCTGTTTGGGGCAGACCACAGCTGGACCGGGTCGGTGGTCAGTTCGATGTGCATGAGTCCTGTGGCGAAAGCAGCTGTGACCACAGCCGACGCTAGCAGCACCTTGAGGGGGTGGGAGGCAATGAGGGTGCCCCATGCCTGGAACCCAGAGCCCAGGAACTCCTGAGTAGCCAGGCTGTTCTTGTCTGTACACGTCACCTCCCACGGTTCAATCAGCCTCTCACTAACGTTGTTCCCATTCTTATCCATCCCTTTCCCCTTTCCTTTCCCTTTCTCAGAGTCCTTGCCCTTTTCCTTCCTCAGGAGGTAGGTGGAGAGCACAAAGAGCAGGAAGGCTAGAATGAGAACGCAGAGGAAGATCACACATAGCACCAGGTAGCCGTCCACCCCTCCGATGGTGAAGGGTTCTGCGGGGGGTGGGGGAGAGGGTACGACCGGGCACGAGGCCTGGCAGTCCTGGCAGGAGCAAACCTCTGCCCCTGTTGGGGTCACCTCGTTACACCCCAGCGCCCTCCCAGCGTAAGGCACGACCCCATCGGGTATCCCCTCGGTGACCCCTTCTGGAATCAGCCTGAAGTCGATGTCCAGTGGGGCCAGGCCATTACTGGAGTCTCCCTGGAAGTCATACCAGCGCTGAGCCGTACACAGTGCTGAGCCATAGCGTCCACACATGGTAGCGATGGCATATCCCCCCGTGGCGGGAATCCTCACGTTCTTGCAGGACTCAAAGGATTTGTCAGCAAATGAGGTGGACAAGTAGGCCTGGTAACCCACCACAGCCTCTTTGATAATCCCCGAGCTGTTGACGTTCATGGTGCGTGTCACGTTCACGGTCACGGTCTGGTCAGGGCTGCAGGTGTTGATGCAGTGGAGGTGGGCAAAGTTGTCAGCACAGGAGGGGCAGCGAATGAGCACTGCCTTGGACAGCATCAGGCTCATTTCCAGGGACTTGAGCTGCTTTATAGAGCAGCAGGCGGTGGTGCTGCCCTCTCCACGGTCCAGCATGGGGCACACCTAGAATCATAACAACAGTAAGGTAATTTACCTGAAACTTGACATTGCTCTGTTGCTTTAAAACACTGTCATCTCTCTCTCTCTCTCTCTCTTTCTCTCTCTCTCTCTCTCTCTCTTTCTCTCTCTCTCTCTCTCTCTCTCTCTCTCTCTCTCTCTCTCTCTCTCTCTCTCTCTCTCTCTCTCTCTCTCTCTCTCTCTCTCTCCCTCTCTCTCTCTCTCTCTCTCTCTCTCTCTCTCTCTCTCTCTCAGACAGACAGACAGACAGACAGACAGACAGACAGACAGAACCATCCAGACAGAACCATACAGAGAGTTACTGGGCCAGAACCACTGACCTTTTTGAGTTGTTGGTAGTGCGCCCCCTCGAGGGCTCGAGCGCGGCTATAGTTGAGGCAGGGGATTATGGGGGGGAGGAGGGATCCCGCCACCGTTGGGTTTTTACCACACTCCTCGTAGAAGGCACAGTATCCTGGCTCATGACGGGCCTCTAAGACAACCTGGGGGATACAAACACACGTAGGATCTCAGTTTGATCACTATGTGTTGCTGAGAATTGTCCTGCACGGCAGGAAATGCAAACTTGTAGTGTATTTGAGTTTTAAAAAGGCTTCTAAATTTTGTCATTACCACTTTGACTTGATTTGCCCTCGCGAAAAGTGTATCAACCCCAACAAAAAATGTCTATGAATTATAATCCACATAATAATTCACATTTCCTGTTGTTGGAGGATTATTTCCTGCTGGAGCAAACTGGCTCAAATTAAGATCCTAGTGAACGGACAGAGTTAGTATGGCTGAGTGGAGATAGTGGTCGTGTAACCATAATACACATTTTCACTTTTTCACCCTTCTGGTTGGGATACTCTTCTAAGTTCCACTATCTATTTTTCAACTGATAAAAATTTCTGGCCGACAAATATTCTGTATTCTGTATTCGCCTTCCTGAAACTTCTTATCAATGAGATTATACAGTTGTTTTTTACCTTGCTCTTTGTCGTTTGTGCGTAATGACAATAAGAGGGTGGAGAGAGTAAGTTACTGTATGTACAAGGCTTATTATTTACCAGCACAGATAGTATTAGTATGTACAGGAATAGAGAGATTAGAGACAGTTTTCAACAGAAGGAAACAAAATGTCAGATTAGCTCACTATTTCTGAGTACCTGACTGTTTCTGCATTCAACATGGCTAAATGCCTTGTTTTAGTAAGGCGACAATAAATGGTAGTGAAAGAATATCTTCACTCCCTCAATTAGTCCATTCGTCTGCATCAATACAGTAAAGTTCCCGGCTTCTCTGTTTTAGATATCCTAAAACAACACATTTGACAACACTTGAAAAGAATCATAAAAATAGAGGAAGGGTTATTGGACTATGACCACTAAGTAAACTTGACGGTCGCCCCTTAGTGAAAAAGTATAAAAACTACAGTTCCTCAATTTTACAATGAATTGCATAATATTACATACACCTAAACTTTGCATTAATATTAACACATCCCAGTAGATATTACAGTTACACTTTCCTTTAAGTCTATTATTATATTCAAAGAAATATAGTCAAATTCAAGTACTGGATTCTGAGTTATTGTGATTCTGTTAGTGTTGAATGGCAACGTAGACACTTGCAAGTTGTTTAACTACCACACCCTGTAACACCAGTGGTGGAAATGGAAACGCCATCAACACAAAATGCCCTCCTGGGACACAGTTCCAGGAGGTTCCATCTCTACCTCTAGATAACAGCCATCAGGGAGAAACAGAAGGACTTACCAGACAGGCCAGGAGTGTGAGCAGGGCAGTGGCACGGCTCATAGTGGGTCTACCCATGCTGCTACACCTCACAGCTAAGAAAGAGCCTGGAACTCCAGGTATAATCGGTTTAGTTGCAGTCGTACAATGGCAGGTCTCCCCTTTGAAAAGAGAGTTTTAATCTCAATAAGATCACTTGAATAAATAACAAAAAATGTGATGTTTTCTTTCCAGTGAAGGGATGAGATAGTGAGAGAGGTCTCTATGTGTTAGTCCTCCGTCTCGGTCTCTGTCTGTCTGCCTGCCTGCCTGTCTGTCTGTCAGTCCCAGGGGTGACAGCCAGGGGTAGGAAAAGGCGAAGACATCAGCCACCCCGCCCCATGACTAGTATCAGTGGTGTCACCTGTTTTATCTGGCCTGATCCAGTGAATGCCAATCAGAACGAGCGAAGAGACATTCATCTGATTGATAATTAACCAGGGAGAATGAGGATGGTGGAATGTTACCAGGAGACAGAGAAACTTGGAAAACAAAACAAAATAACATACATACCGCCACCGCCCTCTACGGCCCACAACACCCCTGCGCTTACCCCCCTCACCCCTATTCCAGCTTTACCTCATTAATTCAAGGTTTGGTTCACTTGTATTTGTGTCAATGAACAAGGAGGAAGCGAGAAGGAGATAGCGAGAGAGAAACAGAGAAAGAGAAAGGGGGTGGAAGGTGGCAGAAAGGAGTTACAAGAGAGGAAGAGTGAAACGTTAGGAGAGAGAGAGGGTGGTGAGAGTGGGAGAAAGAGAGAGTTGCTGTAATTCGTAGGTTGATGTCCATCTCCTGAGTACGTGTGTTTGTTTAACTGAATGTAAATACTTCTGGGTCGATGGGAGCTTCTATTCCAGAGCACTTTTTGACCTACAGTTGGAGAGGTGGTATCAGAGATTAGTTTAGAGTTGTGTTTGGGTCCCTCTGATATCACACAGTAAGAATCCATTTAGGCCAATAACCCACTGTGCACAGACGTCAGTTCAACATCTATTCCACGTTGCTTCAACATAATTTCATTGAACTGACGTGGAAACAACGTTGATTCAACCAGTGTGTGCCCAGTGGGTAGTCGTTGTGTGGATAGGCTACTATATTACACATTGACATACACTACATGACCAAAAGATGGTCATACTAAGGATAATTTAGCTATTTGATATACAGTACCAGTGAAAAGTTTGGACACACCTACTCATTCAAGGGTTTTACTTTATTTTGTATTATTTTCTACATTGTAGAATAATAGTGAAGACATCAAAACTACGAAATAACACATATGGAATCATGTAGCAACCAAAACATGTTATATATTTTAGATTTGAGATTCCTCGCCGACAGTGTCACCGGCAAAGCACCCCCACACCTCTTCCTCCATGCTTCACAGTGGAAACCATACATGTGGAGATCATCCATTCACCTTGCTCTGCGTCTCACAAAGACATGGAGGTTGGAACCAAAAGTCTCAAATTTGGACTCATCAGACCAAAGGACAGATTTCCTCCGGTCTAATGTCCATTGCGCGTGTTTCTTGGCCCAAGCAAGACTCTACTTCCTATTGCTGTCCTTTAGTAGTGGTTTCTTTGCAGCAATTCGACCATAAAGGCCTGATTCACACAGTCTCCTCTGAACAGTTGATGTTGAGATGTGTCTCTGTAAAGCATGTATTTGTGCTGCAATCTGAGGTGCAATTAACTCTAATGAACGTTTCCTCTGCAGCAGATGTAACTCTGGGTCTTACTTTCCTGTGGCAGTCCTCATGAGAGGCAGTTTCATCATAGCGCTTGATGGTTTTTGCGACTGCACTTGAAGAAACATTCAAAGTTCTTGACATTTTCGGAATTGACTGACCTTCATGTCTTAAAGTAATGATGGACTGTCGTTTCTCTTTGCTCTTTGTTTATTTGAGCTGTTCTCACCATAATATAGACTTGGTCTTTTACCAAATAGGGCTATCTTCTGTATACCACCCCTACCTTGTCACAACACAACTGATTGGCTCAAACACATCAAAAAGGAAAGAAATTCCAAGGCACACCTGTTAATTGAAATGCATTCCAGGTGACTACCTCATGAAGCTGGTTGAGAGAATGCCAAAAGTGTGCAAAGCTGTCATCAAGGCAAAGGGTGGCGACTTTGAAGATGTGTTTAACACTTTTTTGTTACTACATGATTCCATAGGTGTTATTTCGTAGTTTTGATGTCGTCATTATTATTCTACAATGTAGAAAATAGTAAAAATAAAGAAAAACCCTGGAATGAGTAGGTGTGTCCAAACTTTTGACTTGTACTTTATAGTGTAGCTAAAGCCTTTCTCATGAATCTTATCAGGGCCTGCTTGGGATATGGTCTCTACTCCAAGAGTGTGGACCTTAGACCATGACCTGAGGGAGGCTCAAGGTCCCGTTCCTCTTCCCAGCCATAGTGCCCGTTGTGTGGGAGAGGAGGGAGGGATGACACTGGGTGATCACTGATCATTCTCTGGACACACCTTATACAGTCTGACAAACCTTAGTCTGTTATTCTCTCACCCATATATAATCATGTAATAATGATGACCAGAGACTGCTTTCTCTGTCCACATGGTTGTCATACCCTGGGCTGCTGTAAAAGGGGCAGAGATGTTAGATAGATTGTTATCAGTTAGGGCATTCCTTTCAGGCTCACAGTGTAGCATCAGAACATATCAGCAGAAAGAGACACATGACATGGCCCAGAAACACAGCAGCAATTGCACTTGTGTTTGCTCTTATGTTTCACTATATGGTTCAGTCTACTTAGTGGTTCACATATTTCTTATTAGAAAATACTGGGGTCTGTTCTTTCTCAAAAATGACTGATGAAAATGTTGGCAAGCCATCTGAAGTGGGAGGTAGGAATCATCACATTATCAAGCCTTGACTTGCAAAGGGTTCAGGGCTATGGGGATGTTTTTGGAACTGGGCGATCACTATCTATCACTCACTTCTCAGGTAGGTAACTAGACCAAAGGACAGTAGCAACCCATCGTGCTATTATAACAGGACAAGAGTCATCTCATCATACGATCTATGCTTATGTTTGGTCTGCCTGGACTGTGACCATCACTATTACACTTCAAGGTACTCTGTGAGGTACAGCCTCTGCAGCTCCATGGCTGAGGCTATGGGGAACCAAAAGGTGCTTCAATCTCTCTGTGATAACATGCAGATATGGGTGATAAGACAAGAGGTGATCTGCCAGAGATAGTTCTGCCTCAACAGTGAATATAGGGGACAGTTCACTGGCGATGGCTGGTGCAGTATTTCATAGTAGTGGTCCCTATATAGTAGTGGTCCCTATAAGTAAGGGACATTTTTACAAATCGGTGCTCTTAGTCTGGTCTCTTTAGGGTTCATTGACACAAGTGCCAATTGTACCACTATTGTGCTGAACTACAAATACCAGAAGGCTGGAGAGTCTAATAGAGGGTTTTTGGTTGAAATCCCAAGACTGATGTGTGAAATCTGGCGGTATTGTAGTCTATAGTGCTTTCCTCTTATCTCGCTCTATCTTTTCCTCAGCAGGCTTGTCCTTGAGCAGGGTTCAGTGTACTTATATTGTTGCCTTTATGGGGCTCTTTCTGCACACACTCTTTATACTGTATCTATGAAAGCCCTGTCTGGCACACTCCCCATATGCAAACACACAACAATATTTGGTAACGTCTTGGTGACAATTGGTACTTCCTGTTATTCGATACGAATACTATTATTAAGTATTATCGAGTAATAATTATGTAATCACACTGTTATAGTTTGTAGGTAATTAGTGGGCTGTAAAATTAAGTGTTACCATTATTATGTTTTTACATTGAAAGTGTGAACTAATTTCATAAGAAATCAAATATTTAAGAAAAGTTGAATGGGTAGAAGGGTGACAGAGCAAAAAAGTGATTAAACATGCTGGCTATCCTTTATTGGCAAACAATATGATGCCAAAGTAATCTTTCGGGTTTTATACCATTCTCATCAGCAATATAACAATTTCCTCTTCGTCCTGCCAGTGTGTGAGAGAAGGTACAACCCTGGCACATGTCCTTTAGAGCACAAATGTGAAGGCCACTCCTTTCTTTCTCATTCTAAACAGCGTCATTGCTCCTATCATCCCACAGAAATCACGATGGCGTGACGCTGTGTAGGCCGACATCTTCAATGGCAAGTCATAAACACACGCCTGCACCATGCACACACTCACAAACAATTACTCATGCACTTATCTATAATTTCTATTAAAAAGTGATGTAATACATAAGTTTGCAAACAAAAATGTGTATATTTGTTTACTTCCCATGATAGGAAAACTCTAACATAATAATCGGTTTATTGTTAAAGTACCTATACTGTGGCTACCCTAAAGCCGTAAACTTTACAGTCTATTGCTCATCTCCTCTGCAGCATGTAGCCCTTGAGCAGCCTACAGGCAAAACTATAAGTAAACCACCTACAAAATAAAACATCATAATTACCAGAACTTTATTATGGTCAGGCCAGGCTATTCTACGCTATGGTTTTTATATGGTTGACAAGTTAACATTCCTCTTGCACTAGGAAATGTTTGTTCCAATTGCATCAACAAAACCAATTGTATCACAAATAACATTTTATTTCAATGACAACTTTAACTTAACTAATCCTGATTCAAACAGGCAATCTTGCAGCACAGGCAGCCACATACCTATAGTTCTAAATTCCTGGTTATCCAATAATTATTCTGATCAAATTGGACAATGTTTAAACCCACTGATATAAGACCCCTGTGGTCTGTGCAGAGATAGACAGAGCCAGGGATCCTTCTATATGTGTAGTGTAAAGGTCTACTCACTAGATAGCTAGGCAACATCACTCATCTGATACCTGTCACAGGCACACTTCACCTGTATAGGAGATCTGAAAGTTGTGTGGAGATATTCTGGTGTGATAGAGTGGAAAAGTCATGACCCTACACCAATTAACAGGATAAGCGGAGTACTGTATTGTAAGGTCAGGGGGGCATTGTATGGTAGATAGAGTGCATTCGGAAAGTATTCAGACCCCTTGACTTTTCCCACATTTTGTTACGTTACAGCCTTATTCTAAAATTGATTAAATCGTTTTTTTCCCCTATTCAATCTACACACACTAGCCCATAATGACAAAGCAAAAACAGATTATTAGAATTTTTTGCAAATGTATAAAAAAAAAAAACGGAAATATCACATTGGCATAAGTATTCCGACCTTTTACTCAGTACTTTATTGAAGCACCTTTGGCAGCGATTACAGCCTTGAGTCTTCTTGGGTATGACGCTATAAGCTTGGCACACCTGTATTTGGGAAGTTTCTCCCATTCTTCTTTGCAGATCCTCTCAAGCTCTGTCAGGTTGGATGGGGAGCGTCGCTGCACAGCTATTTTATGGTCTCTCCAGACATGTTTGATCAGGTTCAAGTACGGATTCTGGCTGGGCCACTCAAAGACATTCAGAGACTTGGCCCAAACCCACTCCTGCGTGGTCTTGGCTGTGTGCTTAGGGTCGTTGTCCTGTTGAAAGCTGAACCTTTACCCCAGTCTGAGGTCCAGAGCACTCTGGAACATGTTTTCATTAAGGATCTCTCTGTACTTTGCTCTGTTCATCTTTCCCTCGATCCTGACTTGACTCTAAGTCCCCGCCGCTGAAAAACATCCCCAAAGCATGATGCTGCCACCACCATGCTTCACCGTAGGGATGGTGCCAGGTTTCCTCCAGATGTGACGCTTGTCATTCAGGACAAAGAGTTCAATCTTGGTTTCATCAGACCAGAGATTCTTGTTTCTCATGGTCTGAGAGTCCTTTAGGTGCCTTTTGGTAAACCCCAAGCTGTCACGTGCCTTTTACTGAGGAGTGGCTTCTGACTGGCCACTCTACCGTAAAGGCCTGATTGGTGGAGTGCTGTAGAGATGGTTGTCCTGCTGGACGGCTCTCCCATCTCCACAGAGGAACTCTGCAGCCCTATCAGAGTGACCATCGGGTTCTTGGTCAGACGGCATCCCTAGCCGCATCATCAGAGCATGCGCAGACCAGCTGGCTGGTGTGTTTACGGACATATTCAACCTCTCCCTATCCCAATCTGCTGTCTCCAAATGCTTCAAGATGGCCACCATTGTTCCTGTAGCCAAGAAGGCAAACGTAACTGAACTAAATGACTATCGCCCCGTAGCACTCACTTCTGTCGTCATGAAGTGCTTTGAGAGACTAGTCAAGGATCATATCACCTCCACCTTACCTACCACCCTAGACCCACTTCAATTTTCATACCGCCCCAATAGGTCCACAGACAATGCAATTGCCATCACACTGCACACTGCCCTATCCCATCTGGACAAGAGGAATACCTATGTAAGAATGCTGTTCATTGACTACAGTTCAGCATTCAAAACCATAGTACCCTCCAAGCTCCTCAACAAGCTTGAGGCCCTGGGTCTCAACCCCGCCCTGTGCAATTGGGTCCTGGACTTCCTGACGGTCCGCCCCCAGGTGGTGAAGGTAGGAAACAACATCTCCACTTCGCTGATCCTCAACACTGGGGCCCCACACGGGTGCGTGCTCAGCTCCCTCCTGTACTTCCTGTTCACCCATGACTGCGGGGCCATGCATGCCTCCAACTCAATCATCAATTTTGCCGACGGCACAACAGTAGTAGGCTTGATCACCAACAACGACGAGACAGCCTACAGGGAGGAGGTGAGGGCACTCGGAGTGTGGAGACAGGAAAACAACCTCTAACTCAACATCAACAAAACAAAGGTAATGATCGTGGACTTCAGGAAATAGCAGAGGGAGCACCCCCCCTATCCACATCGACAGGACAGCAGTTGAGAAGGGGGTACGTTTTAAGTTCCTCGGTTTACACATCACGGACAAACTGAAATGGTCCACCCACACAGACAGTGTGGTGAAGAAGGCGCAACAGTGCCTTTTCAACCTCAGGAGGCTGAAGAAATTTGTATTGTCACCTAAAACCCTCACAAACTTTTACAGATGCACAATTGAGAGCATCCTGTCGGGCTGTATCACCATCTGGTACGGCAACTGCACCACCCACAACAGCAGGCTCTCCAGAGGGTGGTGCGGTCTGCACAACGCTTCGCCGGGGGCAAACTACCTGCCCTCCAGGACACCTACAGCACCCGTTGTCACAGGAAGGCCAAAAAGATCATCAAGGACAACAACCACCCGAGCCACTGCCTGTTCATCCATCCAGAAGGCGAGGTCAGTACAGGTGGATCAAAGCTGGGACCGAGAGACTGAAAAATAGCTTCTATCTCAAGGCCATCAGACTGTTAAACAGTCATCCCTAACAAAGAGAGGCAAATGCCTACATACAGACTTGAAATCATTGGCCACTTTAATAAAGAGATCGCTAGTCACTTTAATAATGCAACTTTAATAATGTTTAAAGTGACATTATTACTCATCCCATATGTACAGTTGAAGTCGAAAGTTTACATACACCTTAGCCAAATACATTTAAACTCAGTTTCTCACAATTCTTGACATTTAATCCTAGTAAAAATTCCCTGTCTTAGGTCAGTTAGGATCACCACTGTATTTTAAGAATGTGAAATGTCAGAATAATAGTAGAGATAATTATTTATTTCAGCTTTTATTTATTTCATCACATTCCCAGTGGGTCAGCGATTACATACACTCAATTCGTATTTGGTAGCATTGCCTTTAAATGGTTTAACTTGGGTAAAATGTTTCAGGTAGCCTTCCACAAGCTTCCCACAATAAGTTGGGTGAATTTTGGCCCATTCCTCCTGACAGAGCTGGTGTGACTGAGTCAGGTTTTTAGGCCTCCTTGCTCGCACACGCTTTTTCAGTTCTGCCCACAAATTTTCAATGGGATTGAGGTCAGGGCTTTGTGATGGCCACTCCACTACCTTGACTTTGATGTCCTTAAGCCATTTTGCCACAACTTTGAAAGTATGCTTGGGGTCATTGTCCATTTGGAAGACCCATTTGTGACCAAGCTGAGCGGCCTTTCAGGTTATGTCGATATAGGACTCGTTTTACTGTGGATATAGATACTTTTGTACCTGTTTCCTCCAGCATCTTCACAAGGTCCTTTGCTGTTGTTCTGGGATTGATTTGCACTTTTCGCACCAAAGTACGTTCATCTTTAGGAGACAGAACGCGTCTCCTTCCTGAGCGGTATGACGGCTTTATGCTCCAATGGTGTTTATACTTGCGTACTATTGTTTGTACAGATGAACGTGGTACTTTCAGGGGTTTGGAAATTGCTCCCAAGGATGAACCCGACTTGTGGAGGTCTACAATTTATTTTCTGAAGTCTTGGCTGAATTCTTTTGATTTTCCCATGATGTCAAGCAAAGAGGCACTGAGTTTGAAGATAGGCCTTGAAATACATCCACATGTACACCTCTAATTGACTCAAATGATGTCAATTAGCCTATCAGAAGCTTCTAAAGCCATGCCATTTTCTCTAATTTTCCAAGCTGTTTAAAGGCACAGTCAACTTAGTGTATGTTAGCTTCTGACCCACTGGAATTGTGATACAGTGAATTATAAGTGAAATAATCTGTAAACAATTGTTGGAAAAATGACTTGTGTCATGCACAAAGTAGATGTCCTAACCGACTTGCCAAAACTATAGTTTGTTAACAAGACATTTGTGGAGTGGTTGAGAAACTAATTTTAATGACTCCAACCTAAGTGTATGTAAACTTCCGACTTCAACTGTATATACTGTGTTTTTATGCCATCTTTGCATCTTGGCTATGCCGCTCAGTCATTTCTCATCCATATATTTAAATGTATATATTCTTATTCCATCCTTTACTTAGATTTGTCTGTATTAGGTAGTTGTTGTGGAATTGTTAGTTTACTTGTTCGATATTTGTGACCAATATATGTGACCAACAAAATGTGATTTAATTTGATTTGGTCACCTCCCCGACCAATGCTCTTCTCCCCCGATTGCTCAGTTTGGCCGGGCTCCAGCTCTAGGAAGAGTCTTGGTAGTTCCAAACTTTTTCCAGTTAAGAATGATGGAGGCCACTATGTTCTTTGTTACCTTCAATGCTGCAGAAATGTTTTGGTACCCATCCCCAGATCTGTGCCTCGACACAATCCTTTCTCTGCACTCTACAGACAATTGCTTCGACCTCATGGCTTGGTTTTTGCTCTGAAATGCACTGTCAACTGTGGCACCTTATATAGACATGTGTGCTCTTCCAAATCATGTCCAATCAATTGAATTTACCACAAGTGGACTCCAATCAAGTTGTAGAAACATCTCAAGGATGGTCAATGGAAACAGGATGCATCTAAACTCAATTTTGAGTCTCATAGAAAAGGGTCTGAGTATTTATGTAAATAAGGTACACTACCGCTCAAAAGTTTGGGGTCACTTAGAAATTTCCTTGTTTTTGAAAGAAAAGCAATTTTTTTGTCCAATAAAATAACATCATATTGATAAGAAATGCATTGTAGACATTGTAAATGTTGTAAATGACTATTGTAGCTGGAAATGGCAGATTTTTTATGGAATATCTACATAGGTGTACAGAGGCCCATTATAAGCAACCATCACTCCTGTGTTCCAATGGCACGTTGTGTTAGCTAATCCAAGTTTATCATTTTAAAAGAATAATTGATCATTAGAAAACCCTTTTGCAATTATGTTAGCACAGCTGAAAACTGTTGTTCTGATTAAAGAAGCATTAAAACTGGCCTTCTTTTGACTAGTTGAGTGTCTGTGTAACAGTCTAGCTTCCGTCACTCTCCTCGCCCCTACCTGGGCTCGAACCAGAGACCCTCTGCACACATCGACAACAGCCACCCTCGAAGCATCATTACCCATCACTCAACAAAAGCCGCGGCCCTTGCAGGGCAAAGGGGAACAACTTCTTCAAGTTCTCAGAGCGAGTGACGTCACCGATTGAAACGCTATTAGCGCGCACCACCGCTAACTAGCTAGCCATTTCACATCGGTTACATCTGGAGCATCAGCATTTGTGGGTTCGATCACAGGCACAAAATGGCCAGAAACAAAGAACCTTCTAAGGAAACTCGTCAGTCTATTCTTGTTCTGAGAAATGAAGGCTATTCCATGCGAGAAAATGCCAAGAAACTGAAGATCTCGTACAACGCTGTGTACAACGCTGTGTACAACGCTGTGTACTACTCCCTTCACAGAACAACGCAAACTGGCTCTAACCAGAATAGAAAGAGAAGTGGGAGGTCCCAGTGCACAACTGAGCAAGAGGACAAGTACATTAGAGTGTCTAGTTTAAGAAACAGATGCCTCACAAGTCCTCAACTGGCAGCTTCATTAAATAGTACCCGCAAATCACCAGTCTCAACATCAACAGTGAAGAGGCGACTCTGGGATGCTGGCCTTCTAGGCAGAGTTGCAAAGAAAAAGCCATATCTCAGACTGGCCAATTTTTTTATTTATTAAGATGGGCAAAAGAACACAGACACTGGACAGAGGAACTCTGCCTAGAAGGCCAGCATCTCGGAGTCGCCTCTTAACTTCTTTTGTGGTAGGGGGCAGTATTTTCACATCCGGATGAAAAGCGTGCCCAGAGAAAACTGCCTGCTACTCAGGCCCAGATGCTAGGATATGGATATTATTAGTGTATTTGGATAGAAAACACTCTGCAGTTTCTAAAACTGTTTGAATGATGTCTGTGAGTATAACATAACTCATATGGCAGGTAAAAACCTGAGGAACAATCCAACCCGGAAGTGGGAAATCTGAGGTTTTTAGTTTTTCAACTCTTTGCTTATCCAAGATACAGTTGAAATGGGGTCATGATGCACTTCCCAATGCTTCCACTAGATGTCAACAGTCTTTAGAACCTTGTATGATGCTTCACTGTGAAGTGGGGGCGAATGAGAGGGGATTGAGTAAGGTCTGCCATGAGCTGACCATGCGCTGACCATGCGTGTTCATGTGAGAGTTAGCTTGAGTTCCATTGCATTTATGAAGACAAAGGAATATTCCGGTAGGAACATTATTGAAGATTTATGTTAAAAAAATCCTGAAGATTGATTCTATACTTCGTTTGACATGTTTCTACGGACTGTAATATGACTTTTCGTCTGAACTTTTGCCTGGACCTGCCCGTGCGTCGTGAGTTTAGATTGTGTACTGAACGCGCAAACAACAAGTAGGAATTTGGACATAAATGATGGATTATCGAACAAAATAAACATTTATTGTGGAACTGGAATTCCTGGGAGTGCATTCTGATGAAGATCATCAAAGGTAAGTGAATATTTATAATGCTATTTCTGACTTCTGTTGACTCCAACATGGCGGATATCTCTTTGAAGTCTGAGCGCCATACTCAGATTATTGCATGGTTTGCTTTTTCCGTAAAGTTTTTTTGAATTATGACACAGCAGTTGCATTAAGGAGAAGTGGATCTAAAATTCCATGTTTAACACTTGTATTTTCATCAACATTTATGTTAACTATTTCTGTAAATTGATGTGGCTCTCTGCAAAATCACCGGATGTTTTGGAACTACTAAACATAACGCGCCAATGTAAACTCAGATTTTTGGATATGAATATGAACTTTACCTAACAAAACATACATATATTGTGTAACATGAAGTCCTATGAGTGTCATCTGATGAAGATCAGCAAAGGTTAGTGATTAATTTTATCTGTATTTCTGCTTTTTGTGACTCCTCTCTTTGGCTGAAAAAATGGCTGTGTTTTTCTGTGACTTGGCTCTGACCTAACATAATCGTTTGGTTTGCTTTCGTCGTAAAGCCTTTTTGAAATCGGACACTGTGGCTGGATTTACAACAAGTGTATCTTTTAAATGGTGTAAAATACATGTATGTTTGAGAAATTGTAATAATGGGATTTCTGTTGTTTTGAATTTGGTTTCACTGGCTGTTGACGAGGTGAGACGCTACCGTCCCACATACCCTAGAGAGGATAATGTTGACGTTGAGACTGGTTGTCAGGTGTGTGCATACTGGTAGCAAGTCAGGTGCAGGAGAGCAGAGATTTGTGAACAGGCGCACACTTTATTGAGGCAAAAGTGCAAAACAACAATAATTATGTTTAACAATAAACATCTTCGTGAAATATCACGGAAAAAGCAAACCAGTCTGGCGCGTCAACAACATACACGTAACACAAACAATCTTACACAAAGACATGATGGGGAACAGAGGAATGAATACATGTAGATTGATTGGAGAATGAAAACCAGGTGTGGAGGGAACAAGACAAAACAAATGCAGCGGCGATGGCTAGAAAGCCGGTGACGTCGACTGCCAAACGCCGCCCGAACAAGGAGAGGAGCCGACTTCGGCGGAAGTCGTGACACTGGTGTTTTGCAGGTACTATTGTTTTGTGAGTACTATTGCGGGTACTGATAATGGGCCTCTGTACGCCTTTGTAGATTTTCCATTAAAAAATCAGCTGTTTCCAGCTACAATAGTCATTTACAACATTAACAAAACACACATCACGACAAGAGAGACACCACAACACTACATAAAGAGAGACCGAAGACAACAACATAACATGGCAGCAACACATGACAACACAGCATGGTAGCAACACCACATGACAACAACATGGTAGCAACAAAACATGGTAGCAGCATAACATGGTAGCAGCACAAAACATGGTGCAAACATTATTGGGCACAGACAACAGCACAAAGGCAAGAAGATAGAGACAACAATACATCATGCGAAGTAGCTACAACTGTCAGTAAGAGAGTCCATGATTGAGTCATTGAATGAAGAGATTGAGATAACACTGTCCAGTTTGAGTGTTTGTTGCAGTTCGTTCCAGTTGCTAGCTGCAGCGAACTGAAAAGAGGAGCGACTCAGGGATGTGTGTGCTTTGGGGACCTTTAACAGAATGTGACTGGAAGAACGGGTGTTGTATGTGGAGGACGAGGGCTGCAGTAGGTATCTCAGATAGGGGGGAGTGAGGCCTAAGAGGGTTTTATAAATAAGCATCAACCAGTGGGTCTTGCGACGGGTATACATAGATAATCAGTTTACAGAGGCGTATAGAGTGCAGTGATATGTCCTATAAGGAGCATTGGTGGCAAATCTGACGGCCGAATGGTAAAGAACATCAAGCCTCTTGAGAGCACCCTTACCTGCCGATCTATAAATTATGTCTCCGTAATCTAGCATGGGTAGGATGGTCATCTGAATCAGGGTTAGTTTGGCAGCTGGGGTGAAAGAGGAGCGATTACGATAGAGGAAACCAAGTATAGATTTAACCTGCAGCTTTGATATGTGCTGAGGACAATGTAGGTCTAGAAATACTCCCAAGTACTTGTATGAGTTGACTACCTCAAGATCTAAACCGTCAGAGGTAATAATCACACCGTTGGGGAGAGGGGCATTCTTCTTACCAAACCACATGACCTTTGTTTTGGAGGTGTTCAGAATAAGGTTAAGGGCAGAGATAGCTTGTTGGACACTAAGAAAGCTTTGTTGTAGAGCGTTTAACACAAAATCCGGGGAGGGGCTAGCTGAGTATAAGACTATCATCTGCATATACAGTGGGGCAAAAAAGTATTTAGTCAGACACCAATTGTGCAAGTTCTCCCACTTAAAAAGATGAGAGAGGCCTGTAATTTTCATCATAGGTACACTTCAACTATGACAGACAAAATGAGAAAAAAAAATCCAGAAAATCACATTGTAGGATTTTTAATGAATTTATTTGCAAATTATGGTGGAAAATAAGTATTTGGTCACCTACAAACAAGCAAGGTTTCTGGCTCTCACAGACCTGTAAATTCTTCTTTAAGAGGCTCCTCTGTCCTCCACTCGTTACCTGTATTAATGGCACCTGTTTGAACTTGTTATCAGTATTTCATCAAATTGTGGCGAAAAACGGTTAATTACTCAGAGCCTCATTATCTGTTCACAACGTTCACTAGTGGCATCTGCTGGTCAGTAATACATAGCAGCGTGTGATTATCAGATAATTGTTTTTCCTCATTGTTTTCATAAAAATGTGGGGTTTAAACATTTTCAAAAACGTAATCTTTGGCATTATTTAGGATGTTTAAGACAGAAGCTTATACTTTACTAAATAAAAAATGATTTGAACAACAGTCCAGAAAGTTTGGTTTCACATAAAACTATTTTCAAAATGGTGCCCATTCAAATGGATTCTACCTCATACCCTCACATCCTTAAATGTTCCATAGTACCCTACTCTACCAGAAAAGGTTAGGTGAAACTTTCTGTACAAAATCCGAACTATATTTGTAAGTACGGTGTCCAGGAGAGGTCGGTGTTTGAAAGCAGCTTGTTTGAAAAAGCAAATGATCGAACAAAGCTTTGTACGTCATTGATGACGTACTGCTGATAAAGTGATACACGCATCGGCACACTGCTTCGAAGTTAGCCACCTGCAGAATCACTCCTTTTTTGGGGGTGTCTTGCTAATTGCCTATAATTTCCACCTTTTGTCTATTCCATTTGCACAACAGCATGTGAAATTTATTGTCAATCAGTGTTGCTTCCTAAGTGGACAGTTTGATTTCACAGAAGTGTGATTGACTTGGAGTTACATTGTGTTGTTTAAGTGTTCCCTTTATTTTTTTGAGCAGTGTATATTTGTGATGGTGAGAAATATTTTTTGTTGTTGTCTGAATTACAGCTGTAACGACCCTTTGGAAAGAATTCAACTTGGTTGAGCTTCTCTAGTGTCCGTGAATTATTTACTCTGAAAAATGAGAACCTAACAAGCTAAAGCAAATGGATGTCCACGTAAGGTTTTTAAACCCCACAACCAACAAGGTTACACTACCTGGACTCATCTTTCATGGGACATGGCTCAGCAAAGGACTGTCCTTCACAGAGTTGACATATAAACTTAACACGTTTCACCTCCTACAAATGTCGATGTTTGGACCAAATGTTAACCACAAGTTTTACAGAGAATTCATATCTATTGCAGAAGCCACAGACAGAGAGATAATTGACATTGAAACATGTTCCTTGCAGTGTTCACAATTCGTTTCGAAATGCATTTGACTTCATAGACTGGGACATGGTGTCTGAAGTCTCTCGTTGGTTTATCTTGATCAGCAAAGACAAGCAATGACACAAGTATTTAGTGAATATGTTAGTTCAACAATGCTCTGCAGTCATCCCAGTATCCCAGTACCTTTTGAGTTGAAAGCTCTTATGAATGAAAGGTGTGTGGTGTGAAAAGGATTGTGATAGAACTTCATTTCTAATTAAGTGTTTCGTATCTGTGCCAGTGCCCAGACTCCTGTATTTGTCAACACATGGTTCCAAATTTTTACTGAACAAAAATATAAATGTAACATGCAACAATTTCAAAGATTTTACTGAGTTACAGTTCACATAATGAAATCAATCAATTGAAATAAATGCATTAGGCCCTAATCTATGGATTTCACATGACTGGGAATACAGATATGCATCTGTTGGTCTCAGATACCTTGGACATTCCTGTATTCAGCATGCCAATTGCGTGCTTCCTCAAAACTTGAGACATCTGTGGCATTGTGTTGTGTGACAAACTGCACATTTTAGAGTGGCCTTTTATTGTCCCCAGCACAAGGTGCATCTGTGTAAGGATCATGCCGTTTAATCAGCTTCTTGATATGCCACAGGTGTCAGGTGGATGGATTAATATTGGCAAAGAAGAAATGCTCACTAACAAGGATGTAAACAAATTTGTGCACAACATGTGTGCGAAATAAGCTTTTTGTGTCTATGGAGAATTTCTGGGATATTTTATTTCAGCTCATGAAACAAGGAGCCATGATTGGCTGAGATAATGGATGGGCTGAACATACCGGGAGATGAGTTTGGATTCGTCTGTCTATAACGTGAGCTGCTCCGTATGTGTTGATAGTCCTTTCTACCGGGCCATTTTTGAAAGATATGACGTTAGTCCTCAAGAACTACAAAAGTATTGCTACTTTTCTCTACGACATTGAAGCCCTGAATTTAGCACGCACTATCGACAGACCAGTTGGAAAACGCGATGGGCTGCTTTCTGCACGTGCTACGGTCAGTGTGAACCGGAGTGACTTGACACAACGCTGTCCAAACAAAATGTAGCTACAAACAAAACTGAGTTAAATGGTTCCAGTCTACCGTAAAGCGTTCATCCATGTATACGGCTAAGAGTCTAGCTACATTTTCAGATATTATACATTTCTAATTTACTCAGAAAGTCATTTTCATTGCAAGTTAAAGCGTACTGTTAGCTAGCTAGCTAGCGAACGTTAGCTTGCTGGCTCGCTAGCTAATGGTATGTGTATGATCTGTGTAGTAATATTATTTAAATCAGAAATTCATTTGGATTGCTAGTTATAGCCTAATGTTAGCTCGCTAATGTTGAACCTATTTGTTAGCTATAGCTACCTGCAGATTCATACTATCCCTATGACAATGTTTGTATTGGTAGTAGTATGAGTTGGGATTATGCCGGTTCATTGTTTAGCTAACTAGTTAGTCTAACAAAAGACTCCACTTCGCCAGATGATTACATGACCCATCAAGTTAGCCAGTTATATCTGGGGGTGATTACGGACATCTACTGTATTTCATGAACATGTGTACATGTCTAGACAATAGTGACCCATCAATTTAGTCAACATCCGCTAGATGTGGCATGGGGGTGGTTATAGAATTTTCTTCACATGACCCATCAATTCAGACAAGTCTGTCGGATAAGCGTCATCTAATAGTTATAACATTTTTATCGGATCCTTTCTGTTTTTTCTATTGCTACTATGCTAGTAACCACTTCACTGAGCAGTTTACACCTTCTGTGTCCTGTGCATGTGACACATAAACTTAGATGTTATTTGATATAGTGTGTTTACCAGAAACGGTAATGTGAAGAGCAACATTACCTGCACCAAAGTCATGTTAGGATATAGGACAAGGACTAGATAGTGTATTTTTACCTGGAGTTTTTCCTTATTGTAGGCTACTACTTTGACCACTTTTAGTCTTAATCTCTGGTCATTTACTAAACTACTCACTCTGTTTAGCACATGGCCTCACATGTGAATCCTTAGCCCCACCCACAGAGATGGGTGGGGCTAAGGCTTAAGAGGGTGTTAACGATGCTGAATGGGTGTAGACAGAGCTCTCCAGTAGGTGTACCAAAACATTCAAGGACCAACTTTATCAACTTTCAAAGCGGAATTACTTTCCCATTATTCCTCAACTGCAGTGTATGATATACTATTTTCTAGTTCTGAGTCTCTACTTTTATCCAATGTAAAAAACACAATTTCAAATTCTGCTACATAATACCGAATCGAGGCAGTCGGTCACATTTTTGCTCAGTGTGGACATGAAGAACAAAACACACATGCTGTATGTAAACAAGCTTTTATTAATTGAAAAAATAACTTTCCTCTACCTCAGCTAAATTATGAGGACCATTTAAGGAAATCTCTTTTGATTTCTCTCTTACTATTCAACAAACATTTTGTAAAGTTACTGTATGTCGATACTATGACTTTGCCTTAAATGTGTTAAAATTATGTAAATTAATCCACACTTTTATAAGAAAAACAGAAACTTCGATTCTTTGTTTTGACTCTTCAAGGGTGGAGGCGATAGTAAAACAAGTGCGTAATCTGCAACCACCACATCTACATGATCTCTGAAGTACATTCTTTCGGAAAGCTTTGAAACAACTTTTTAAATTGAATTGGTATAAAATGTATTTTCCAGATATCAGTGTTTCTATTTTTCTACTCTAAACTGACATTTTTGTGTGTGTTAACGTTGTATCAAAAGACCTACTTGAGCAGTTATACAGACCACTGACATTAGCTTGTGTGCCTGACTGTTTTTGCATTCAACACTGCATTATTCCTTTGATCAGTTTTTGCAGATATACCTAAACACTTCTTGTGGCTCCTTTGTTGATCTGAAAGAATGGATGGCTGGGGGGCTACCAGAGTTATTGGAGTCTCAGGCATTTTGCTTAAACCTATCCCTACCTGTCAGTTCTTTAAAGGGATACTTTGGGATTTATCTACTTCCCCAGAGTCAGATGAACTTGTGGATACCATTTTTATGTATCTGGGTGCAGTTTGAAGGAAGTTCTTAAACTAGCGCTAGCGCAATTGCTAACTAGCTTTAGCGCAATGCCTGGAAGTCTATGGGTATCTGCTAGCATCTTTCTAGTCATTGTGTTAATGCTAGTTAGCATTGGCTTGCGAAACTAACACGAACTTCCTTCATACTTGACACAGAGACATAAAAATGGTTTCTACGAGTTCCTCTGACTCTGGGGAAGTAGATAAAGGGCATCATTGCCAAAATCCCAAATATCCCTTTAAGGGGTCACTTAGTTTTCTACTCTAAGAATTGAGTTAACAGCCTGGGTTCAGGACTATGACATTGGTCCTGTTCAAATACCTTAGAATGCATACTTCCTCCCTACCTACCTTGATTTCTTCAAGGAAGTGGGGAGGAAGGATGCATTGTAAATGTATTGGAACAAGGCCTTGGTGTTTATTTTAGTAATCGTCGATCTTGTACTCGTATTTGTAATCCAAGATGGAGTCCGTGAAACTTTCCGGTGCCGACGTTTGCTCCTCTCCTATGAACCACGAGTCGTACCAAGCAGTAGTGGGCTCCGCCTCTGTTGTCGTGGGAACCGGCGTGGTCGTCGGGGGAACCGGCGTGGTCGTCGGGGGAACTGGCATGGTCGTCGGGGGCAACGTTGTTGTCGATCTCATCAGTCTCTGTTGCCGTAGACGACGGGTGCGGTCGAGCCCTAGCTTTTGCTTTTGCCTGCGACGCGCCTCAGGACCCATGGCGGTAACTCTGTCGGTATGCATCACATGCCTGTTACCATTGGAGACCGTGTTCCGTCTTGTTCCGCCGTTGCCGAGGCTGAGCAGGCGTATGGGCTTGTTGCCGTGCAGGGCCATGATCTGTGGATGAATAGATAGCATTTATATAGTGCTTCAATGGCTCTAAAGTGGCTAATAGGCAATTGAATTATAATTGTAGGTGTAGCAGTACCCACTTGTTTGATACGGTCCCAGTTGGACTTGGCCAGGTTAAAGCTGCAGGTAGTTGCCCCTGCCTCGTAGCCCACCACACACAGCTTGGTCAGGGGGGCGAAACCTTCTGCCCGCACCGTCACACGGTACTCACCTGGGTTCAACAAGCGCCAGTAGTCCCCTGTTACAGCTGTGGAGGAAGCAGAGAGGAGAGGGCTTAGACTGCACACTCAATAAAGATAGCACTAACAGGCTCCTGGACGTCCACTGCATGTAGGTTTGTTCAGGGGGAAGGGACAACAGGTTGTTACCAATATTTACCCCAGTTGTAGTTTAATGAATATACCAATATAACAGTGCATAGCTACATTCATGGGTTCACAACAGTCAGAATGCCAAGGGCAGTAGGCTATGGGACATGGTTAACACAAAGCCAGACACTGTACCCACCTGTAGAGACATCATGGTTGACCCCCTCTACAGAAACTGTAGCATTAGCGATGGGGTTCCCCTCATTGTCTTTTACCACGCCCCTGATCCCACGCTGCACCTAGGTGGGGTGAAAACCAGGGTTCAAAAGGTCAGTCACTCTACAGCAGTGGTATACAAACTTTTTCAGTGGGGACACCATTTTTCCCACAATAATTTATTGCGATGCCAGAGATGGTTGTCCTTCTGAAAGGTTCTCCCATCTCCACAGAGGAACTCTGTAGCTCTGTCAGAGTGACCATTTGGGGTCTTGGTCACCTCCCTGATCAAGGCTCTTCTCCCCCGATGGCTTAGTTTGGCTAGGCGGCCAGCTCTAGGAAAAGTGTTGGTGGTTCCAAACTTCTTCCGTTTAAGAATGATGGAGGCCACTGTGTTCTTGGGACCTTCAATGCTGCAGACATTTTTTGGTACCCTTCCCCAGATCTGTGCCTCGACACAATCCTGTCTCGGAGCTCTACGGACAATTCCTTCGACCTCATGGCTTGGTTTTTTCTCTGACATACACAGTCAACTGTGGGACCTTATATAAACAGGTGTGTGCCTTTCCAAATCATGTCCAATTTACCACAAGTGGACTCCAATCAAGTAGAAACATCTCAACGGATGATCAATGGAAACAGGATGCACCTAAACTCAATTTCGAGTCTCATAGAAAAGGGTCTGAATACTTATGTAAATAAGGTATTTTTTTATATACATTTGCAAAAAATTCTAAAAACCTCTTTTCACTTTGTCATTATGGGGTATTGGGTGTAGATTGAGGAAACATTTTTATTTATTCCATTTTAGAATAAGGCTATAACATAACAAAATGTGGAAAAATTCAAGGTGTCATTCGGAATACTTTCAGAATGCACTGTATATATACAGTATATTACATTTTGGCGACCCCAGCTTTGAATACCACTGCTCTACGGCCACACTCCAGGACTGTGTGTGTGTTTGGTATACTCTCAAAATGTGTTAATTGTTTCTCTGTGTGTGCATACGTGTGTCTGTGTGTACCTGCTCCATGAAGGTGAGCATGGCCTCTCTATTCTTCTCCCACTCAATGACCAGCTCACTCTGATGGGGGAACTTATCACAGCCCAGGAACACTGACAGCTCCAGACAGTTAGTGTGCAGGTAGCTGAAGTCATTCATACCTGAGGATGGAGGGAGGGGGGGGGAGATAGTTGGCAATGAGAACCCGCAATGCAAATGATGAGCCACCAGAGAGCGCCATTACCCGCAAAACTGGGTCCTTTACTCTGATCAATGTTACATTACAGGTTTCAACCTTTTTGAACTACTGTATGTAATGTCGACTATCATAAAAAATGGCTTAATGAACAGCAGACAGCAATGGAATAAAAAAAGGGGCATGTCGGTCCTTACTTCCTTTGACGGGCTGCCACTTGGCGCGATTGACGATTCCAACGCCTCCAGTGATGTCATTGCCGTGACAGGAGCCGTGGGAAGTGTATGTCATCGACAGGTGAGTAGAGGCATAAGAGATGGCCAACCACCTATAACACACAAACACACACATAGTCAGATAGGGTAATCTGATCCTAGATTTGTGGTTAACTTGGGCTCACGAGTGGCACACATCTCAGTGCCAGAGGTGTCACTAGAGACACTCTGGTTTGAATCCAGGCTGTATCACAACCGGCTGTGATTTGGAGTCCCATAGGGCGGCGCACAATTGACCCATCTTCGTCCGGGTTTTGCCGGTGTAGGCCGTCATTGTAAATAAGAATTTGTTCTTAACTGACTTGCCTAGTTAAATAAAAACATTTACTTCATGCTACACACCTGAAAAAGGAGGCATCTGCTGTGGCCCTGGGTTCATCCTCAGGCTCTGCGTACCCCCCTCTCCCTCTGTCATCCTCCTCTTCCTCTTCCCTGTGTCCATAGCCATGTCCCCTCCCCTCCTCCTCCGGCTGCTGGTATCCCCTGTTATACTGGTCTTCTTCTCGCTGCTGGTATCCCCTGTTCCACTGGTCTTCTTCTGGCTGCTGGTATCCCCTGTTCCACTGGTCTTCTTCCGGCTGCTGGTATCCCCTGTTCCACTGGTCTTCTTCCGGCTCCTGGTATCCCCTGTTCCACTGGTCTTCTGGCTGCTGGTATCCCCTGTTCCACTGGTCTTCTTCTGGCTGCTGGTATCCCCTGTTCCAATGTTCTTCTTCCGGCTGCTGGTATCCCCTGTTCCACTGGTCTTCTTCTGGCTCCTGGTATCCCCTGTTCCACTGGTCTTCTTCTGGCTGCTGGTATCCCCTGTTTCTATCATCTTCCTCCGGCTCCTCAAACTCCTCGTACCTAGAAGAATGATTTAAATTGAGTTGATTGTTTGTTTGGTTTCATATCATTATTACTCCTGCCAAAAATAGCAAGAGTGCAGGAAGAGAAAGAGCCTCGTACTGTCTCTTCTTGCGGCTCTGTGCCCTCTCTCTCTTGCCCTCTCTGGTGCTGGCGCCGGCGGTCATGGTTAGGCGGTGATTGTCGTAGGGGTACGCCACGAACCTCTCTCCCCCCTGGAAGTTGGCCCCCAGTACGAATGGGTGGCTCTCCATCCACAAGATGATGGCTCGAGTCTCCACAGCAATCTGCAGGACAAGAAGAACAAACAGCAGCCATCTTTTTTTATTTAACTAGGCAAGTCAGTTAAGAACAAATTCTTATTTACAATGATGTCCTTCCCCGGCCAAACCCTAACCCGGAGGACGTTGGGCCAATTGTGCGCTGCCCTTTAGGACTCCAAATCACGGCCGGAGGTGATACAGCCTGGAATCGAACAAGGGTCTGTAGTGACGCCTCTAGCACTGAGATGCAGTGACTTAGGCCGCTGTGCCACTCGAGTCCCCTTGTTAAGTTGATAAACAGAGAAATGGACTTGCTTGTACTGTCTCTGCTCTTCACACCATATACATTTCCTTCCCTCATGTTTCTCCCCTCCTGTCTTCATCCCCTCGCTTTCTCCCTTACCTTCCCCTCCCCTCCCCTCCCCCTCCCTCCACCTCCTTCCTCCACACACCCTGTCATCCCCCTCTTGATCTGCAGGGATCTTGACATGGTGATTGGGGGTCAGTTTGGGCACCATGCCCTTGTCCTCGGCCTCCCACAAAACACTGTTCAGGTCAGGGAAGTTCTGGAAGATGTCATGGCCGTCCTCCGTCCAGTGGCCTGTTGTCCAACCACTCAGCTCGGAACCCTGTGGTGTCAATGGAACAGGATGTTATGGAGATATGGGCTGCATATTTACTGCAGTAATATCAACGTGTTAAAACCAAACGTCTTAGGATTTGCTTGAATGTCTCTAGTCTTGACTTAACATATGAGATATGTTTTTTTCTCTTGAGGAAAATAAAGTTGGGTGCTAGACTGTTCCTGCATACAACAATACTTTCCTACAGGACAACAAGTTGGCTAAATCAGAAACTGTCTGGCATCCCTTTTCCTTAATAGAAGAAAACAGATTTGCACCCTGGAAGTGTAAAGTATAAATACAGGCTGTATTTCCCTGTGAGGGTCGTTCTTGAATTACGGTGGCCTTTTGGCATGGCATTTTGGAAAATAATTACTTGATTTTTTATTTAAATGTAGTCGGGTACATCTTCCCATTCTAAATCAACTAATATGGTAGCTTAGTGACTTAAAATATGTTTTTACCATTATGATAACATTGTGCCACCAGTGGAGTAGCAACACCAATGAGGATTTTCTGAAATGGAGGCCACAAATGCTCAAATCTAAGGTCAATCCTTTAAAAATAATTTACTAAAGTGATTAATTATTTCCATTTATTTAAATTGGCTGACATATGATGAAGGAAATGCTCATATTTATGACATACTGAAAGGTCGTGATAAGCTAATAATTTTCTTTAATATAGAACCCTCCCTCAATAACAGCTTGCCACTGGAGAAAATGCTCAAGGTCCTTGTCCCACTGGTGATGTGTAGTGACATGTTTTGGGGTTTATAGATACTGTATCTATCTATTATTTTGAATGCTAGACAGTAAACAAAAGTATTTAATATACTTTTTATCTCCCAAACTCAACTCTGGACCTTGAAGCCAGTTCCACTGTATTGTTTCATTGTTCCCCTCTAATCGGGGACTGATTTAGACCTGAGACACCAGGTGGGCGCAATTAATTATCGGGTAGAACAGCAAACCAGCAGGCTCCGGACCTCGTAGGGTAAGAGTTGAATGCTCTTGCTGTAGATCAATAAAAACACCTGTTGTTTTACTAGTATAATGTGTGTCCCTCAGTTTTATGTCATTGGTGTTACCACTTTGAAAATAGCTGATTACAAAAGATAAGGACAAGCCAATTTGCTAGCCCCCAGTAGTTTCAACAATGCATACAAATAGTTGTTTTGCAGTATAAAGGACTTACATATGTTTTCCAATTAAATAACAATGAAATCAAATTAGAATGTATTATTTTTAATGTTTTCGTATTTTTAAATTGTTTTTACATGGTGCCAAAGTCAAGGGACAACATTTACCACCGCAATTCAAGAATGAACCGTATAATATCCAGTACTGACCACTGTGAGGGCTTTCTCCTGCCCATCAGGGTTGAGTGAGGGCACCAGGTGGATACGTATTCCCTCCACCAGGCGGCGCACTCTGGGGTTGCCATCATTGTACTCCTTACACAGGTACTGCAACAGAAGAAGAACCATCTCCCGCCCCGTCGCCTCGTTTCCATGGAGACCGGCCGTGTAGCGGAACTCCGGCTCACCTAAGGAGAAAAACACAGATTGTCATTGTCTTTACATGCTTGAGAGGACACGAGTACTGAGCTTTCTATGACAGTTAGCCTGGAATAACAAACAGGTGCAGTTAGCCTGGAATAACTAATGGGTGCATGTCCTGAAAACTGTGGACACAGACACAATATTGGTTTCATCCCACCTATCTCGTGTTCTGTGGGGTTGCCTGATATCACCATGGCCAGGATGTCCAGTCCGTTGGAGCTGCGACCCAGGCTGTACATACTGGTGATGTTGGGACACTCCTCAGACACAGACTTCATCATCTACCAGAAGAGACGCACAGGGGAAAGCAGCAGTTACCAACCCTGGCCCGGGACACCTTCAGTGAGTCTGTGCAAGTCTTTGTTCAAGCCCAACACTTCTTATTAAATGAATCCCAAAAGTGTCAAGACAGAGTTGAAGTCAGTCGTCACAATCTGTCAGACAAAACATTAGACCTGATTCAAGTTCGAACAGGTGGTACTGATGAGGTAAGGTTTGAATCGCCCCTGAAATGGGAGTGTTCCGTCTCACCATGACCATGTCTGAGTAGTTGTGATGTCTGAAGTCCAGGTACTGGACAGGAATCACCTCATTCTGCAGCCTCTGGTAGGCACTGGTGGGGTCTGAGGAAATAAAAATGCACAGTGTGAACGTTTGCGTGTGTTTTATGTTTTACTATCCTTGTGGGGACCAGAAGTCTAGTAGGGTGGGTGCGTGTGTCACTCACCAGGCAGTGGGCAGCCGAGTACCTCCAGCCTCATACAGCAACTACCATTCCAGCTCTGAGGGATAACTCTGATGTAGCGCGCTAGCATGGGCTCAGCTAACTGATTCAGCACAGGGGTATCCTTATCAGAGTTACCAAAAAACAACTAGATATAGAGAGAGGGGGGAGGAGAGTGGTAAAGAGAGAGGGAGAGACAAATATATTTGACATGATGAACTTTTGTGCCCCATTAAAAAGAGCATGAGAGTGAACCCTGGGACCAAAGTACATTTGAAGCAGCGAGGCTGACAGACTCACCCAGTCAGAGTAACCGTCATGGATGGTTTTCCATTCTCTGCTGTCATTACTGAATTGCACGTAGTACGATGTCACAAAGTCACTCCTGAAACAGAAAGACGCACACAAATTTTGTCACCATTTTGTCTTTATTTCTGAAATTGTCGGTGCGCTTGTGTGTGTGTGTGTGTGTGTGTGTGTGTGTGTGTGGTTTGGTTTCACTATCCTTGTGGGGACCATAAGTCCTCACAAGGAGGGTAAAACAAGGAAAAAGGCTATTTCAGGCTTAGGGTTAGAATTAAGGTTAGGGTTTAGGGTTAGATTTAGTTTCAGGGTTAGGTTAAGGTTTAGGAGTTAGGGAAAATAGGATTTTGAATGGGAACACATGTTTTGGTCCCCACAAGAATAGTAAAATAATGTGCTTGTGTGTCTTACTCGTTGCGTGAGTCTCGTCCCTGTGTTATGATCCCAGTAAACTCTGTTGCTCTGCGAGCGTCCATCTCAAACCAGTGAATATTGTCCTCTGGGTTAGGACACCACGCCCCACCATGCATGTCCTCCTCATCATCCGAAGCCTAGAAACCATGGAAACCATACAGTGTTGGAGATGAGGGTAAGGGGGCTTACCGTCAGGTTCGAATTAGTGTGAGGAGTATACCTGCATGTTGAGTCATGCTCTGTGTCGGCTGGAGCAGTACTGAGACTTCGGGTTAGTCAATGGGTTAGGGTTAGTGTGTGAGGGTTAGTGTATAAGGGTTATGGGTTAGTGTGCGAGGGTTAGACTTAGCGTGTGAGAGTTAGGGTGAGTGTGTGAAGGTTAAGGTCCGTGTGTGAGGGTTAGTGTGAGAGGGTTGGACCTAATGTGTTAGGGTTAGTGGGTGAGAGTTAGACTTAGCGTGTGAGAGTTAGGGTGAGTGTGTGAAGGTTATTAAGATTAGTATGTGAGGGTTAGTGTGTGTGAAGGTTAAGGTCAGTGTGAGAGGGTTGGACTCAGTGTGTGAGGGTTATTGTGTTAAGGTTAGTGGGTGAGGGTTAGGGTCAGTGTGTGAGGGTTAGGGTCTGTGTGTGAGGGTTAGGGTCCGTGTGTAAGGGTTAGGGTTACCTGTATGTTGAGTCGTGCCCTGGCTTGGCTGTAGCGGTAGTGAGACATGGAGGAGGCCAGCAGCTGGTCTGATTCTATCCTATGAGACTCCATACCCAGGGGAGGACACTCTGCCACCAGGGGAAAACATCTCAGTCACACACACATCACAAAAACTTCAAACCACAATGGAAAACCTCTCAAGCTCTTGCTAAAACTCTTGCTAACCGAGTATTGTATCATTGGATGGTAGCAAGTGACTTACTTTTGGGCTCCTTGAATACGTGTGGTCTCTTCTTGGCTTTGGCCCGCTCTTCCTTCTCCCTCCTCTGCTGAGCTCTCTCTGTCAAACAGCACCATAGTCAATCACTAACTACAATTCCAGTAATGGATTCTCTGTGTGCGCGCGTGCGTGTGTCGACAAACGCAGTAATGTCTCAGAGGATCCACATGCCTTCACATTGCAGATAGGAAGGAAACCAGATGAATTCTGTTTCTCCAAATTCAGGAATGTGCTGATTAAATTCAGATTGTTCTTTTTTTCTTCAGTAAATCTAAGACAGGCCACACACTGTTGTATCCAAACTTTCATAACCACCAGTCACATTTTATGGGTAACCCTACTTAAAGTGTCAATATCTCTAACTGGATGTGAAAGCTGTCACATTTTGTATTAAATGGAATTTTGTCCTACATACACATGTGCAATCACGGATAGTGGTGGACAGAGTATCCCCCCCCCTGACCCCCATTCTACAAGGTGTTGAAAGCGTTCCACAGGGATGCTGGCCCATGTTGACTCCAATGCTTCCCACAGTTGTGTCAAGTTGGCTGGATGTCCTTTGGGTGGCAGACCATTCTTGATACACACGGGAAACTGTTGTGGGTGAAAAACCCAGCAGCGTTGCAGTTCTTGACACAAACCGGTGTGCCTGGCAACCTACTGCCATACCCCGTTCAAAGGCACTTAAATATTTTGTCTTGCCCATTCACCCTCTGAATGGCACACATACTCAATCCATGTCTCAAGGTTTAAAAATCCTTCTTTAACCTGTCTCCTCCACTTCATCTACACTGATTAAATTGGATTTAACAAGTGACATCAATAAGGGATCATAGCTTTCACCTGGATTCACCTGGTCAGTCTATGTCATGGAAAGAGCAGGTGTCCTTAATGTTTTGTACACTCAGTGTAATCTCCCATAAACAAAAGTCCCCGGTTCCATTCTGATTATACATTGAGCTGGTTCTACTCTCCTCGCTGTGCAGGAGGTACAGTACAGAATGGAACATGTGGCAACAGCTGTTGGTTCTTATCCCGAGTGTTTCGATCTTCATTCTCAGCTCGTGATTTCAACATCTCTCCCCTCCATTACTGTCAGACTCGCTACTCCTCTGTTTTTATCCCTTGTGTTGTTTTTCTCTCTTTCCCTCATCTTTCCTTCCAGCATGTTCTGGAACCTCTCTTTGCTGTGCCGTCTCTCCCTTTCTTTCTGCTCCAGCCCAAAGCTTCTTCCATGCACCAATACAGGTTAAAGGCGTCTACATTTGAGTCATTTAGCAGACTCTGTTATCCAGAGGGACTTACAGAAGCAATTAGGGTGAAGTGCCTTGCTCAAGGGCACAGCAACAGATTTTTCACTTAATTGACTCGGGGGATTCGAGCCAGCGACCTTTCCTTCCCTACCTTCCCTCACAACACATTTCTATGGTTCAGATTTGTCCTGTTCTAGATAGAATTAACTTGTGTCCCTTGTCTTAGCAAGTGGAGCCATTATGAAGCTTCACAGCTACATGTTTGCAATGCCCAGGTAGAGACTGATGTGTGTTTTCTTTTCTTCCTCATTCGCTTTAAGCGGAAACATGAACCATTCGGGACTGTTATTCCTCCACCACATTATGAATCTGTGAGTGACATGGTCATATGTTCATCTGCTTGACTGGGAGCTGTGACAGCGCAAAGTATGACATGGCAGTGTTACTAAGTTTTACTTGCAATGACTCTGATATGTGGTTGTTTTACCTACCTTGGTTTAATGGACACAAAAAAAATGCTGGGTTGTTTGGCTGACCCATCTGCTGGGTTGCAGACATTGGGTCACTGAGTTTTTTTTTTTACATTGTGGCCTTCCATTCTAGAATTTTGCTTTGATGTGGATTGAGGCCTATACTGTACATTCATATCAGTTGTGTTCCTCCATTTGTATTCACCTTCCCTATTTCTAATGTGGGGTTGTGTTTCTGTGCCCAATTGGAAACTAAAAAACTATGAGCAAACTAACCTATGTAATTGAATACTGTACATGGAAATGAATTGTGATGATACCCATGAATGAATGCTGCACAATGTGCTTATTTTATCTTTTTCTTTTTTTATCAGGGATAAAATTTGATGTGATATATATGACATTGTTTGGTGAAATATGCATAAAAGGAGAGTAATTGCCCCTAATTCTGCACTTTAGTATACTTTTGTACTTCCAATTTTGATCATCATGATTTAGTGAATGCAAAGAAAATGGTTTGATCCACTGGGATTTTTAAAAGAAAGACTAACTTTCTGTTTTGTCTGTTTGGACAAAAGTATGGCTGCGTTAATCTTTTTGCAGGGCAGTCGTGTTCTTTTTGATGAATGTATTTGCAATTTCGATGGTATAATATAGTTTTGATGAATGTATTTATGTTTTGAGACGGCAACTACATTTTGAAAACGCATTTACTGTTCTGCAAAAGGGAGTTCTGTGTCTTGTGGACTTTGTTTAAAAAAAATCAACAACATGATTCCAAAAATTGCTCGTCAACCCAGAATGAAAGTTAATAAAAACCAGACTGATCGTTAAATGAATGTTTGGGTAATCCCAACAACCAATCGGTTGACTGGGTCAAAACAACCCAGTGTCTGTTCTATCCAATATTTACCCAGTGCTGGGTTACCAAAACCCCCAAATTGGGTTGTTTTTAACCCAGCATTGTTCTGTGAGTGCATTGACTGTAAGTTGCTCTGGATAAGAGTGTCTGCTTAATGACCAACATGTAAATGTTACTGTATAATGTGAAGTATCTACAACGGAAGATAGATAGATCACAGTCATTCAGATCATAATGGAAAATAGGCTGTGCACAATACCTCTATCCTCTCTCTCCTTTTCTTTCCTTTGGGTCTCTCTCTCCTCCTGTTTTTTCACTGTGGTAAACAAAGGAGGGAAAAACAGTCATGGATGAATTTGAGGTTACTTTCCCCCACCTCCCCATTACATGTAACAGTATACTGTGTATGTGGGGTGTTTTCAGTGGAGTGAAACATTTGAGAACGTTGCAGATAGAATAAAAGATAACGTCATGATTTCCTATTGTAACTGGCAGACAATCAATCATAATATACACAAACATTCTGTAACGTTTCCACCTCCTGAACAGGCCCAGGTGTTTCTTAAGGTTTGCCACATTTCCAAATGATAAACATGACAAAGTGTTTGACGCGGGTAATAATCTTGATCTGACTGTTGTTTGTTCCAGTCACTTGGCATTTTTTTATTTGGGAGTTTGGAACATCAGCTGCCAAAGTCTTGCTTAACCCAAACTTAGACAACAGACCATATAATTGAAACAGTATACACTTATTTTCTTTCATTCTTGTGGGGAATGAGAAGTGTAGGCCCATTACTTTTGACTCTGTGGTAAAGGGCCAGTTCTTTATTGTGTCTATCTAATTTTTATTTCACCGCAGGGTCCCATTGAAATGAAAAACATATGTCTATTGAAGATTTGGCCAAGGGTTTATTTTACAGTGCAGAGTGTGTGTGTGTGTGTGTGTGTGTGTCAGTGTGTTTTTGGTTTTACCTCACAAGGATAATAAATCAAGGAAAATACAGACAAGTGGAGACATTTCGCAGGGATTATTTTAGGTTTAGGGGTTATGTTTAGGGTTGCAATTATGGTTACGGTTAGAATTAGGTTTCAGGGTTAGGTTTAGGGGGTAGGGTTAGGTTTAGGTTCATGGGTAAGGTTAGGGTTAGGTTAAGGGTTAGGGTTGGGCTTAGGGCTTAGGGAGAATAGGATTTTGAATGGGAATCAATTGTTTGGTCGCCACAAGGACAGTGTGTGTGTGCCCGTGTGTGTACATACTCTGTCCACCACTATGCCCGTAGTCATACTCCTCGTACCATGGGCTTTCATAGGTGGGTGGTGGTGTAACAAGCTCCTCTGTATTGGAAGGAGAAAACACAAACACATCATTACAGTAGCCTAGACTGAGTAGCACACTGTTTCTGCATTGATTCAACAGTACATAACTGCCATGGCAAAACCAACCTGACTCAAGCAGAAACAGACTGGCAGCTTGTCTAGTAGTACTAATCTATTTTTACTAAACAACATCACAGAGAGAGAGAGTCTCTTTGGTGTAACATATGCCTTCCAAAGCGCTCTGAAGTTAAAATGCAGTATGTAGTTTCAAAACATTAATACAGTAATCTTCCACTACAGTGATGGTGGAACAGAGCCTTTATTTCTGCAGCCACAACAGACACTCTGTTTGGACCCACATAAAGCTAGCATAACACGCTGCCTGTTATTTGCCTCGTTAAATGTTTAATTTAAGTTTACAAGGAATATAACAGAGCAGCCATCTTGTGAAAGGCTTCTCGCTCAAAAACAAAACCATGAAAAGCCTTTGGCTGTTTAGAACTACACTCTCACCCACTCGCTCTCCTCTTAAAAAGCAGGGTGATGATCTAGCCTCCTACTCTGTCATTCCCTGGACTAAGAGCTCTATTCAATCTGATCCGCTTTAGCCGACATCAGCATAGCGGTTATTTTGGCGGCGTTGGAGGTGGAACTGCGTTAGAGCTATCAAATCCACAAGCGTCTCCAGGCATTATACCTAAAGCAGACATTGGCATTGGCTGCACAGAGTTGCATTAACCTCTACGGAATCGGTATCCCTAAACCGGGACGGTTGTTGCTAACATGCACTAATGGGACTAGTATGACATTGTAAGTAACAGACAACTTTCCAGGACATAGACATGTCTTATATGGGTAGAAAGCTTAAATTCTTTATAATCTAACTACTGTGTCAAATTTACAGTAGCTATTTCAGTGAAAAAAATACCATGCTATTGTTTGAGGAGAGTGCACAACAACAAAACACTTTTATCACGGCAACTGGTTTGATACATTGAACTCTGAAGGTAAATATTGTACTTACATTCAGTAATCTTGCTCTGATTTGTCATCCTGAGGGTCCCAGAGATAAAATGTAGCAAAGTTTTGTTTGATCAAATCGATTTTTATATTCAAATGTAGGAACTGGGTTCTACAGTTTGAACCCCTGCTGTCTACCCCTGCTGTACACCTCAGACACCGCCAAAACATCAGCTCATCTGATTGAATCTAGGTCTAAGAGTGTGGTTTACAGGATCGACTTCCACACTATAAACCCTAAAACAGGGGTTGTCTTTCATTCATAGAAAGGAGGAATAGCAGCATACACTGTGGTCCTCTAAACGGTGACTGACTGACTGACTGACTGATTGATTAATTGAGATGTAAGTCACCTGTAACAGCATAGCTCCAGTCATCTTTCTCTGTGGGGATGACCACTGTACCATCAGGGAAAGGAAGATTCTCGGGCTCCTCGTCTGTTATTGGAGAACGGAGAAAACGAGAAAGTGAGAATGGAGATCTCAAAGAATAAAGAGAGCAGAAAAGAGAAAAGAGAGAGCAAGATGGAAGAGGCACACGAGAGTAAGGACGGAGGCAGATGGAGAAGTAAGAGAAAGGAGAGGATGAGAATGGAGAGAGATGGTGGAGTGAGAACAGAGAGAAATGGAGAGGTGCAGGAGAGTGAGATACTGTAGGAGTGGAAATCTGGAGAAATGGTAGAGTGAAACAGTAGTGGAATTATGGACACAGTAAAAGTAATGAAAACCTGTTGCAGCTATCACACAAAGTACAGATGAGCTGAGCTTTGCAATGAATGTCACTGACAAACCTTCACATGAGATGAGATTTCCATCATATAAGGTGGAAAACCTGACTCATTGGTTAGAGTCCAGTTGGCAAATATCATAAAGGGTTCGATTTAGAGTGGATCTAGATGAGAAATCCAGAGATAAAAAGTTGTTATAGAATTTTAACCCCGTCCCAAACCTTAACCATTACCTTAACCATTCAGAGTTCATGCCTAACCTTAAGAATTTGGAGTTAATGCCCAAACTTAACCTTTAACACTAATGAAATTCAACATTTGGAACAACTTCGCAATTTAACATTTGAGGAAAATGAATGGACATCTAATTCTGACGTGAGACTGTGAGGGCTGGTAGGTTATACACCTATATTACACGTTTAAACTAATAGCTAGTATTTGAAAAAATACTTTGATACTAATTTTGAAGTAGTTAGTAAAGTTAATTGAAATTGGTATTTTTTGTCATTGATGCCTTTGTTCCATTCATTCATTAAGTTATTCCATCCATAGACTGTGTATATACACAGAGTATACCAAACATTAGGAACACCTTCCTAATATTGAGTTGCGCATGGACGTCGGGGCATGGACTCTATAAGGTGTCTAAAGCGTTCCACAGGGATGCTGGCCCGAATTGACTCCAATGCTTCAAGTTGGCTGGATGTCCTTTGGGTTGTGGACCATTCTTGATACACACGGGAAACAGCTGAGCATGAAAAACCCAGAAGCATTGCAGTTCTTGACACAAACCGGTGTGCCTGGCAGCTATTACCATATGCCGTTCAAAGGCAAAAGATAGCTCCAAGAAGGCGTAGCATTCGGACGTGTGTTTGTCTTGTCTTGTCCCGTCTTGTCCCGCGTAAATAGTCCTCGTATTTTTTGTATACATTTCGTATATATTTTAATTTCACTTTCCATCTTGGAACTGAATATACATTCCCGCAACCCGCCTCACCCAATGTGGTACGGATCTGCTATTTTTTATACTTTAGAACCGTAACCCCAATCAGAAGCTAGCCAGATAACTAGCTACTAGCTAGTAGTCAGTTAGCCACTGCTGCGGTCTTCGCCCTTAACTCGGACACCAGCCAGCTTCAGCTCGGGCAAATACCTGCCAGTCTGCAGGCGCGATATCAACCCAGAGAATATAGGACTGCTTTTTCTCTACCACATCACCGGATTCCTGACGCAAGCTCTGGACAATTACACCGGATCATCGTCGCTAGCTAGCTGCAACCAGGTGGCTACTACTGGCTAATACCTCTGTCCCGAAACAAGCACCAGTTAGCCTTGAGCTAGCCTCGAGCTAGGCCCATCTGCCGGCTAGCCGAAGAGGCCTACCAGCGAATTATTGGGCTACAATACCTCTTTTGCCAATTGGACTGGACCCTTTATTGCCGACACGGAGCCCCGCCGATCCATCACGACTGGTCTGCCGACGTAATTGTCCGAGGTGGTTTCAACAGGCTTTTCCATTGCGACGTTTCTGAATACCCATCTGCTAATTATTAGCTGTCTTATCGGCTGCTATCTAAATAAATATACCGGACAATTTTTTTTTTCCTTTCCTGGGTCACTATATCTATTTTGCCAATTGGATCGATCCCCTCTACCACACGGAACCCCACTAATCTACCGACAGAAACGAACGAGGTGACAAAAAAATAAAAAATAAAAACAGACCTCCATCCTATGTTATCTTGCTACCGATAGCCAGCTACCCGGCCAGCTGTCTGGATCGCCGTGCCCCCAACCAACCTCTACTCACTGGACCCTTATGATCACTCGATTAAGCATGCCTCTCCTTAATGTAAATATGCCTTGTCCATTGCTGTTCTGGTTAGTGTTTATTGGCTTATTTCACTATAGAGCCTCTAGCCCTGCTCACTATATATCCAACCTCTCAGTTCCACCACCCACATATGCGATGACATCACCTGGTTTCAATGATGTTTCTAGAGACTATATCTCTCTCATCACCCATTACCTAGGTTTACCTCCACTGTATTCACATCCTACCATACGTTTGTCTGTACATTATTCCTTGAAGCTATTTTATCGCCCCCAGAAACTTCCTTTTACTCTCTGTTCTAGACGTTCCAAACGACCAATTCTCATAGCTTTTAGCCGTACCCTTATCCTACTCCTCCTCTGTTCCTCTGGTGATGTAGAGGTGAATCCAGGCCCTGCAGTACCTAGCTCCACTCCTATTCCCCAGGCGCTCTCTTTTGATGACTTCTGTAACCGTAATAGCCTTGGTTTCATGCATGTTAACATTAGAAGCCTCCTCCCTAAGTTTGTTTTGTTCACTGCTTTAGCACACTCTGCCAACCCAGATGTTTTAGCCGTGTCTGAATCCTGGCTTAGGAAGACCACCAAAAATTCTGACATTTTCATCCCTAACTACAAGATTTTCAGACAAGATAGAACGGCCAAAGGGGGCGGTGTTGCAATCTACTGCAAGGATTGCCTGCAGAGTTCTGTTTTACTATCCAGGTCTGTTCCGAAACAATTTGAACTCCTACTTTTAAAAATCCACCTCTCTAAAAACAAGTCTCTCACTGTTGCCGCCTGCTATAGACCACCCTCTGCCCCCAGCTGTGCTCTGGACACCATATGTGGACTGATTGCCCCCCATCTATCTTCAGAGCTTGTGCTGCTAGGCGACCTAAATTGGAACATGCTTAACACCCCAGCCATCCTACAATCTAAGCTTGATGCCCTCAATCTCACACAAATTATCAATGAACCTACCAGGTATCACCCCAATTCCGTAAACACGGGTACCCTCATAGACATCCTCCTAACCAACTTGCCCTCCAAATACACCTCTGCTGTTTTCAACCAAGATCTCAGCGATCACTGCCTCATTGCCTGTATCCGTAATGGGTCAGCAATCAAACGACCTCCACTCATCACTGTCAAACGCTCCCTGAAACACTTCAGCGAGCAGGCCTTTCTAATCGACCTGGCCGAGGTATCCTGGAAGGATATTGATCTCATCCCGTCAGTAGAGGATGCCTGGATATTTTTTTTAAATGCCTTCCTCACCATCTTGAATAAGCATGCCCCATTCAAGAAATTTAGAACCAGGAACAGATATAGCCCTTGGTTCTCTCCTGACCTGACTGCCCTTAACCAACAGAAAAACATCCTATGGCGTTCTGCATTAGCATCGAACAGCCCCCGTGATATGCAACTTTTCAGGGAAGCTAGAAACCAGTATACACAGGCAGTTAGAAAAGCCAAGGCTAGCTTTTTCAAGCAGAAATTTGCTTCCTGCAACACAAACTCAAAAAAGTTCTGGGACACTGTAAAGTCCATGGAGAATAAGAACACCTCCTCCCAGCTTCCAACTGCACTGAAGATAGGAAATACTGTCACCACCGACAAATCCATTATAATTGAGAATTTCAATAAGCATTTTTCTACGGCTGGCCATGCTTTCCACCTGGCTACCCCTACCCCAGTCAACAGCACTGCCCTCCCCTCTGCTACTCGCCCAAGCCTTCCCCATTTCTCTTTCTCCCAAATACAGTCAGCTGATGTTCTGAAAGAGCTGCAAAATCTGGACCCTTACAAATCAGCCGGGCTAGATAATCTGGACCCTTTCTTTCTAAAACTATCTGCTGAAATTGTTGCCACCCCTATTACCAGCCTTTTCAACCTCTCTTTCGTGTCGTCTGAGATTCCCAAAGATTGGAAAGCAGCTGCGGTTATCCCCCTCTTCAAAGGGGGAGACACTCTAGACCCAAACTGCTACAGACCTATATCTATCCTACCCTGCCTTTCTAAGGTCTTCGAAAGCCAAGTCAACAAACAGATTACCGACCATCTCGAATCCCACCATACCTTCTCCGCTATGCAATCTGGTTTCAGAGCTGGTCATGGGTGCACCTCAGCCACGCTCAAGGTCATAAACGATATCTTAACCGCTATCGATAGGAAACAGTACTGTGCAGCCATATTCATTGACCTGGCCAAGGCTTTTGACTCTGTCAATCACCACATCCTCATCGGCAGACTCGACAGCCTTGGTTTCTCTAATGATTGCCTCGCCTGGTTCACCAACTACTTCTCTGATCGAGTTCAGTGTGTCAAATCGGAGGGTCTGTTGTCCGGACCTCTGGCAGTCTCTATGGGGGTGCCACAGGGTTCAATTCTTGGACCGACTCTCTTCTCTGTATACATCAATGATGTCGCTCTTGCTGCTGGTGAGTCTCTGATCCACCTCTACGCAGACGACACTATTCTGTATACTTCTGGCCCTTCTCTTGACACTGTGTTAACAACCCTCCAGGCGAGCTTCAATGCCATACAACTCTCCTTCCGTGGCCTCCAATTGCTCTTAAATACAAGTAAAACTAAATGCATGCTCTTCAACCGATCGCTGCCTGCACCTGCCCGCCTGTCCAGCATCACTACTCTGGACGGCTCTGACTTAGAATATGTGGACAACTACAAATACCTAGGTGTCTGGTTAGACTGTAAACTCTCCTTCCAGACTCACATCAAGCATCTCCAATCCAAAGTTAAATCTAGAATCGGCTTCCTATTCCGCAACAAAGCATCCTTCACTCATGCTGCCAAACATACCCTTGTAAAACTGACCATCCTACCAATCCTCGACTTCGGTGATGTCATTTACAAAATAGCCTCCAAAACCCTACTCAATAAATTGGATGCAGTCTATCACAGTGCCATCCGTTTTGTCACCAAAGCCCCATATACTACCCACCACTGCGACCTGTACGCTCTCGTTGGCTGGCCCTCGCTTCACACTCGTCGCCAAACCCACTGGCTCCAGGTCATCTACAAGACCCTGCTAGGTAAAGTCCCCCCTTATCTCAGCTCGCTGGTCACCATAGCAACGCCCACCCGTAGCACGCGCTCCAGCAGGTATATCTCTCTGGTCACCCCCAAAACCAATTCTTCCTTTGGCCGCCTCTCCTTCCAGTTCTCTGCTGCCAATGACTGGAACGAACTACAAAAATCTCTGAAACTGGAAACACTTATCTCCCTCACTAGCTTTAAGCACCAGCTGTCAGAGCAGCTCATAGATTACTGCACCTGTACATAGCCCATCTATAATTTAGCCCAAACAACTACCTCTTTACCTACTGTATTTATTTATTTTGCTCCTTTGCACCCCATTATTTCTATCTCTACTTTGCACCTTCTTCCACTGCAAACCAACCATTCCAGTGTTATTTTTTTTACTTGCTATATTGTATTTACTTCGCCACCATGGCCTTTTTATATTTTTATTTATTTATTTATATATATATATTTTGTTTGCCTTCACCTCCCTTATCTCACCTCACTTGCTCATATTGTATATAGACTTATTTTCACTGTATTATTGACTGTATGTTTGTTTTACTCCATGTGTAACTATGTGTTGTTGTATGTGTCGAACTGCTTTGCTTTATCTTGGCCAGGTCGCAATTGTAAATGAGAACGTGTTCTCAATTTGCCTACCTGGTTAAATAAAGGTGAAAAAAAAAAAAAAAAAGGCACTTAAATATTTTGTCTTGCCTATTCACCCTCTGAATGGCACACAGACACAATCCATGTCTCAATTGTCTCAAGGCTTAAAAATCATTCTTTAAGCTGTATCCTCCCCTTCATCTACACTGATTGAAGTGGATTTAACAAGTGACATCAATAAGGGATCATAGTTTCACCTGGATTCACCAGGAAAGAGCAGGTGTTCTTAATGTTTTGTACACTCAGTGTAAAAGCCCCTCTCATTGAATATCTCAAGTACCGCTGGCTGCCATTAGAAACTAAATTATACTTATATTTCAATATTATCCTTATTTATACCACAGCATTGTTGAGTACTCGTTTCTGATTGGCTAGAAAGGCATTCTGTGTGTGATTTTAAAATAATCGATTTAAGGACACATCTGATGTAATAGCAGCACGAATATTGACCCTGAAGATTCCTATTTTCCCATTGCCTATAATGGAGGATCCTGCTTTCTGGCAATAACAGCCTGTAGTACCCTGGTCGACCTTGAACTTCATGGCTTCAATGAAAGGGGGAAGTTGTTCTCCCCTGACTCATTCATTCATTCGGTCAATGAGTCATTCATTTTAGGACACAGAGGGGGATGAAACATACATCTGGCGTCCCAGTAGTCCTCGTCTCCCTTGTCCACCTTTCCATCCACCACAGGAGTGGGGGGCGTGGCCGTTGGGTTCTCTCCCTTCCAATAGTCATCTTCTGGGTCGACCACTGGGCCTCCGGGCTCCTCCTCATCTGGCTTCCAGTAGTCATCCTCTATCAGAGGGACACATGGACAGTAGAGGTAACTTTATTAGTGTGGAGATTTGTTTTAAAAGCAAGATATAAAACAAAATCCACATGGTTTTTCAAGGTACAAATAAGATCATAAACAAAGTGGCTATACTATAACGTTTTGAGTGGTATTAGAACACGGAGGCCCCGGCTTCAGAGAAATTATATAATGGTTTGTCATCTGTACACATGATCTCACCGTTGTCTGAGTAGGGGTAGTCTGGGTATGGGTCAGGTTCTGTGGGAGCATCAGATGGGACAGAGATCAAAGTATTACAAGCAACTTTGTTACTCACACAATGCAAAGCCAATAAAAAAATCGAATCAACCAATCCTAGTCTGTTTTTATTGAAAACGTTGATTACAGTAGTAAAGTGGTGTGTTACTGCATTACCTGCTTCTGTGTACACCTCTGTGGTAGTTGTAGGTGGTGGTGTGGTAGTTGTGGGTGGTAGTGTGGTAGTTGTGGGTGGTAGAGTTGTAGGTGCTTCTGTTCGTGGCTCCTTTTCTTTGCCCTTCTTTGGCTTTTTGTCTGCTTTAGGCTTCTTGGTGGCCTTGGGCACTTTGGGCTCCTTGTTCTTCTTGTCTTTCTTGTCTTTCTTGTCTTTCTTGTCTTTCTTGCCCTTCTTTTTATCCCCTTTGCCCTCCTCTTCCTCTTCGGCTCTCCTGACCCTGGCTTGGGGACAACGGGGGAAAGGAAAGTTAATAAACTTGGTCATTTCGACATGTTGATTCCCGAGGGTCAAATGTCAGCTTTAACAGCACTTAACAATCCTATAACAGTCAGATATGCCAGGATAGGACAAGATGGCATTCAAACAAAGGCTATACATCAACACCAACTCTCTGCTACTGAAGTAGACTGATGAGAGATAGAGAGACAGATATAAATAGAGTGATAGAGTGAGAGAGGGCAGAGAGAGATGGTGACAGAGGAAAAACAGTGGGAAACAGAGACAGACAGACCGAAATCCCGGACCAGACAGGTGTAACTGGGATGGGGAAATCTGCCAGACAGAATCACTCTAGCAGGGGGCACAGCTGAGCTAACGTCTGGCAGATGGGGGAGATGACGGTGTCCTGTGCAGAAGAAAAGCTACTCTGTTTGCATGGTGAAACAACAGGGTCCTCTACTCACACACACACACATCAAGGAGAGGGACTGCAGTGATATCATCACACCCAAGGTCAAGGAGATCCCATCTGGATTTATGTAAATGTTTCTACATTGTCACATGACATTAAAACATTCCATAATCACGTGTTTTTTTCTATCTGATGTGTAATGGATAAAATATAAAGATTTTCTTCTTTCTGCCGCTTCCTCTGAATGTACATATTTACAGTGTGCTGCATGCTACGTATAGGATGTGGATGTAATTGTGCTCCGTGCTACTTACTGATGGTGCTGCTTAAATCGCTACGGAGGGTATTGTATTGTTTTGGGGAACAAGAAGTTGTGGAACTACAGAAGTCAGTGGAGTGTATTCATTGGTATTTCCCT